>NC_139220.1:252137298-252792798 GCF_055691185.1 Crinia signifera | reverse complement strand
ACGGGTCCTGGATACCGGTGTCAGGTGAAGGAGCGTCGTAGGCCACGCCCTGACGCGTTTCATCACTTGCGGACTTCGTCAGAGGGCGTGGCTACTACGTACGCTCAAGGAGTTTATGTAGGGCTGTCCCCGTCCATCAACAGGTCAGCGTGCGGTAATCACCGCCGATACAGGTGGACGGACTTAGACGCAGCACGTAACTCAGTCACGTGGTGCCGATGTCTCCGTCAGGCGGAGCGGCTAGTATGGTATAGTATGTGTATACAGAGGGACGGACTTAAGAGCACCGCGTCACTCCGTCACGTGATGCCGATACCTCCGTCAGACGGAGCGGCTCGTATAGTACGGTCCGTGTATACATACAAGCTATAAAGACCAATCATCAGAAGATATATGACTGATGAAGAGTTACAGTTGATAAATTCATTGACCTTAATGTCAGTGCCCTCAATGAGTGGTCCTTTTTTCATATGGGGACAAATTTTACATCGATTACAAGGGTAATTGCCTTTTAAACTCAAGAATGTCTCAGAAGGTTGATTTAGGCTTTCAAGTTGACTTTTTGAGATCATCGTTTTTAAGGTCTTGGCTCGGCGAAACACCTGGCTGGACATATCCCACAGGCCCCAAAAATGGTGTTTCGCCGAGCCAAGACCTTAAAAACGATGATCTCAAAAAGTCAACTTGAAAGCCTAAATCAACCTTCTGAGACATTCTTGAGTCAACTTGAAAGCCTAAATCAACCTTCTGAGACATTCTTGAGTTTAAAAGGCAATTACCCTTGTAATCGATGTAAAATTTGTCCCCATATGAAAAAAGGACCACTCATTGAGGGCACTGACATTAAGGTCAATGAATTTATCAACTGTAACTCTTCATCAGTCATATATCTTCTTATATGTGGGTGTGGCTTGAAATATGTCGGTAAGACGAAGAGGTGTCTCAAGGTCAGAATCCTTGAGCACCTCCGGAACATCAAACATGGAGTCACTAATCACAGTGTACCCCGACATTTTAAAGAACATCACAACTGTGACCCAAAAACACTAACCTGTAGGGGGATTGAGTTGGTTCACCACAGTAAAAGAGGTGGTGATCATGAGAAGTTCCTCTTGAAAAGAGAAACCATCTGGATACTGAGACTTGATACCCTGGTACCCAGAGGGCTAAATGAGGGTTACGAGATAACACCCTTTATTGGTTGAACATCGGTCCTTGACCTTTTATTTTAAGTGCTTCTGTCCTCTGTAAGCATCTAGAGTGTATAGTGATATGCTTAGAGGTTTTTAAATATAATAGACCAATATACCCGAGTACACCTTGAAAATGTTTGTAATCTTTATTTTATGATTTAAAAGATTTTCTGCATAATGGTGGTGCTTGAGAATGTAATGTGGGAGATATTGTCCTGCCCTCTCATTATTTGCTGGCTTGCACTTATAAATGCATCTGACTAGTCAAATATCGATATGCTTCAACAATGATATTATAAATTCTTATGTTGTGCTGCAGATTGCATCTGGTGTAAATATTGGATTATACACCTGTTCTTCATATGTCACCTGTCTGCTTTTCTATTGTTCTATATGCTAATTTTTATATGCTATTTTTTATATGCTTTGTTATACATATGTCATTGTTTATATACATTTTTATGAAATTGTGTATTTTTTTATGTATTTTATGTAATCTTGTATATTCCGGAGTGATATGCTGCTTTCACTGAATACTTTGTACCGGTGGCATAATATAAATGAGCGGTGGCATTAATTACGTTCATTCATATAGTCTGTCCCGCATTAATATAGTGATGTTTGGGAACTATCAGCCTTTAGCGGTCTAAATACAGCTGTTTTATACAGTCTATCTGTGTTATTAAGGCTAATAAGCCAGCAGACCAATAAGATCGTCTTCATCTGAAGGCGGGTCCAAACCTGCGTTTGTGATTGGTCTTTATAGCTTGTATGTATACACGGACCGTACTATACGAGCCGCTCCGTCTGACAGAGGTATCGGCATCACGTGACGGAGTGACGCGGTGCTCTTAAGTCCGTCCCTCTGTATACACATACTATACCATACTAGCCGCTCCGTCTGACGGAGACATCGGCACCACGTGACTGAGTTACGTGGTGCGTCTAAGTCCGTCCACCTGTATCGGCGGTGATTACCGCACGCTGACCTGTTTGATGGACGGGGACAGCCCTACATAAACTCCTTGAGCGTACGTAGTAGCCACGCCCTCTGACGAAGTCCGCAAGTGACGAAACGCGTCAGGGCGTGGCCTACGACGCTCCTTCACCTGACACCGGTATCCAGGACCCGTTGTGCTACCATACGCTTCTCTGCAATCCAGCCCCGCGGCGTTCGAGTGCACCCGAGTACCTGGTACAGTGTGAGCAGCATATGCCTTGGTTTTAAAACTTATGCCTTGTGGTACCCAGTCCACACAGCCCTTTTACTTGGTACGAGTTTATGCTAACCCTTACCTTGGCTTACTTTTTTAAAATAAATTGTGTCTACTAAAAATACTACACCATGAAGCACCTTCTTTCTGCCCCATTTTAGATATATATATATATATATATATCAAAAGAGTGACCCCAAGTGCGCCCTAGTGGTGTAAGCAGCTACTCTAAACCCCCCCCTGTTAGTGGGAGGCAGTAATGGAAATAGAGAAAGCAGGAATTAGAGAGCGCTATGAGCCACCAGCTCAGACTTCCACCAATAGCAGTTAAATACAATACAATTAGTAATCGTAAAAACCAGAGTGTATTTTTATTAAAAAAATTTTTTCAAATGTCACAACTGGAGATGGTATTTCTTTTGGAAACGTATAGTCAACAACCCAACGCGTTTCGTCTTTACAAAGACTTCATCAGGGGTTTAACAATGTTCACAATTATAACGCTTGTACCGGCGTGTAATTTCATCAGTACTCCATAAGTCCTAATGTTCCCCTCAAAGGGGTATCGAAGGAAACGCAAGCAATAGAGCGTAATATCTTCCAAAAGAGGGAGGGTTGGAGTGACTTTCCCCTCACGGGTGGGATACTTTTTGTATCTTGGTCCAATTTAAAACGACTGTCCAATACAGTATATCCAGTCCAACCAAGCGATTTTACATGTCTACTATCCGCTGGTTTAAATGAATATGAGACAGTGTGGAGTGTAGAATCAATCACAGTTCAAATTCTGATCCGTGTGGAGCAAATAGGAACAGAATTTGAACTGTGATTGATTCTACACTCCACACTGTCTCATATTCATTTAAACCAGCGGATAGTAGACATGTAAAAATCGCTTGGTTGGACTGGATATACTGTATTGGACAGTCGTTTTAAATTGGACCAAGATACAAAAAGTATCCCACCCGTGAGGGGAAAGTCACTCCAACCCTCCCTCTTTTGGAAGATATTACGCTCTATTGCTTGCGTTTCCTTCGATACCCCTTTGAGGGGAACATTAGGACTTATGGAGTACTGATGAAATTACACGCCGGTACAAGCGTTATAATTGTGAACATTGTTAAACCCCTGATGAAGTCTTTGTAAAGACGAAACGCGTTGGGTTGTTGACTATACGTTTCCAAAAGAAATACCATCTCCAGTTGTGACATTTGAAAAAAAATTTTTAATAAAAATACACTCTGGTTTTTACGATTACTAATTGTATTGTATTTAACTGCTATTGGTGGAAGTCTGAGCTGGTGGCTCATAGCGCTCTCTAATTCCTGCTTTCTATATATATATATATATATATATATATATATATATATAGAAGAGAGGGACAGCGGCACGCACTCGGATTTGCACAAATAAGTCAGGCTACAGAAGTAGAATCCAACGTTTCGGAGTTTAATCCGTTTTCAAGGTTCTCTCCTTGAAAACTGATTAAACTCCGAAACTTTGGATTCTACTTCTGTAGCCTGACTTATTTGTGCAAATTTATTATTTATTTATTAACAGTTTCTTATATAGCGCACACAGATTCCGCAGCGCTTTACAGAGTATAGTTGAACATTCACATCCGAGTGCTTACCTCTGTCCCTCTCTTCTATTTGTCTATTTGAGCAGTGCACCCCGGTCATCGTCACTGTAACATGGAGTGCCGTTCAATGTCATATATATATATATATATATATATATATATATATATATATATATATTTATATATATATACACATAGATATGAAATGGTAGTGGCACTTGGCGTCTGGTACAGAAAACGTTTATTCAAAAGGAAATCACGGTGTCCAATATATATATATATATATATATATATATATATATATATATATATATAGTGTGTATGGCATATGAGTAAGGGATGGTGGCATGCAATGTGCTATGGGAACCCGGGGATAAGCATTTCCCATTCACCTCAGTGTATCAGCACAGATGCACTTGAGCGCTATTAATACTAGCCCTTTCCTAGCTGTAAACCAGCAAGTGTTGAGTGCCAGTGTGACACCAACCTAAAGGATAAAGTGACAGTGCTGAGCCTTACAACTCAGCCTGCAAATCACAACATCTGTTAAAAAGAAATAGATATGTAATATTCCATGGCATCCTGGAGTTTCAGAATACCAACAATTTAGTGGGAAGTTCTGTTATTCCTGTTGCGCTAATACCAGTTTATTGATTTTCTTAGTGTGGGTACTTTAGGATTTCTAGCCTGGCTATCATGCTGTGGCAGGTTGTAAAATATGCACAGGACTTAAAAGGAATAGTAAAAGAAAACCATCTGATGCACATATAATTAACACAGATTTACACATACGGCTTCAGTGGGGGAGTTTCCACAAAATCCTCTTTCTGCATGTATGGGGTGATGTTTTGTAGGCTTTTATTTCAGTATCCCTTCATGTCCTTGGTTTGTAAGCGGAATTGGTATTCATGCGTGTGTCACACAATAAACTCCTACAGTGTTTAGGCTGCTCAATCCCCCCCTGCTGATCCATGAGCATGGAGGTCTAATTCTTTACAGCTGCCATTATCTCATGTGTCCTTTTACAGGAACAAAATAAGCTGCGAAAAATTAGTTGTACTACTGTGACTAGAAGTATTTTCCCGTAAAACTATTTTTTTTACACAGATTATCAACTACTAGAATTTTTCGCAGAAGAGCTTAGGTGCTAGGTGTTATTCCATCAGGAAGCAGAAAAATACTGAGCGAACAGAAACATATGTTTACATGTTGCAGATGGCTTGGATTGCAATTTCTTTGGGGCAACACGTGTTTCTTTGCACTGTAAAGCTACACAACTGCTGATAGTGGCATAATCCTTGGCCAAATTTTGGTGCACTGGCAGTTTCTAAAACTGTCACTTTGGGGCCAATTAAGGACCGCTTGGTGCAATATGAATTCAGCGCCAGCTCCGATGGTGGTGGTTTGCGCATGTGCCGCACTAAACGGCTTTGGCGAGTTACTTACTTGTCGGGCCATTCGCGTGGTGAGGGAGGGCTGGGGGAGGGCAGGGGGTGACTGCAGGGTAACGCCCAGCTTTTATGGGCATAGCATTCCTCTACTCGGGGAGTAGCACTCCCTTCTCGTGCGGACGGCTGACATCGCACGAGAGTACCGCCCCCTCTTCGGCGGAATTCGACAGAAATAAAGTCAGTTTAGACCTGTAGCCAACCCTAGCCCTCGAGAGCTACCAACAGTTCACATTTTCATGGTTTAGACTGACTTTTATTTCCGAAGGGGAGAGAAATCATTCGATGGTCGGGGAGGGCAATTTGGTGGTGGGAAGGGGGGCATACAGGCGGACGGCGTTTTTAGCTAGCTTTGCTGAATCAGGCCCTTTGTGCCTTGTACCCTCTGCGCTAGTTTATTGTGTTAATTTAGTGTTTCATTTATTATTTTGTAAAAACATTTAAAGGTCTTCTTTTCAAGCATTGTTAGATAATGTTGATATGTTTTCAACTTTAAACTCCAGGTTGCAGTTAATGGCTGCCAGTGCATGCTGGGACATGTAGTTTCCGTTTCTTGGAGATTCTGTTACAGAGCCCAGAGTCAGAAGATCAGAGTCAATCTGACCAGTTAGCAGTTATGGTCCTGACCCTCATCAATAAGGGTTCTAGCATTGACCATTTTGTTGCTGGTTACTACTATGACACAGGGACCCCACATTGTGCGGGCTTTTATACGACCATGCAAATTATTTGTGTTATTAATTCTTGTGCAATCTATTATTTGCTAGCCTCTTTCACTCTTTGTAAATAAATGGTAATCAATGTCTACATGTATTTGATCATATTGTTGGGTTTAGTATAAAATGAGCATGAAATACAGGCTACATTAGTAATGTGATTCTATAAATTAGCTGCATTTTGATATTTCTGCACATATTTCTGGTGTACCGAAACCGTGAGATCTAAATGAGAAATGCCAACCTGTGGGTCTCCAGTTCGTGTGAAACACTTTGGGGGAAATTTTAATAGGAGATTCAGAAAGTGAGAGATTTGGTATGAAATCTCCAGTTTTTTTAAGCGGCAATCATTTACACAGCAAAACCAGTTTGATTTGGAAGCGTAATTGATTGCCGTTTTAAAAAAATTGGATTATTTCTTACCAAATTTCTCACTTTCTGAATTTCATCCTATTAAATTTCACCCTAAGTTCTCCAAGCATAGACATCCACTGATGTGCTAGTAGAGCATGCTGGGACTTGGCACTTTACAAGAGCTAGTGAACCGCAGGTTGGCTTGGCCTGATCTTAACCACAGCTTCATCCAGGCGACTCCTGCATTATAGGGAGATCTCCAAACACCTGAGAGAATAGGAAATTCTCCCTGAAGGTTGTCCAGTGACCTGAAATTGACTGGGGCTTCACATAATAGTGTAACTTGTGAAATCAAGCCTGGCCATATCTTCAGACAGGCTATTTAATAATGCTAATCAAATTTTATTTATCTTGTATCGGGTGCTGGTTGGCTTATTTGATTTGCATTCCTATTGCACATGTTTGAAAAGTGTTTGAATGCTTTCAAATATATTCTGCACAGCAGTAATATATGACAGTATGCAAGAACTGACAGAATGTTTTGGAGGATTTAGTATACTGTATAGTCATTTTACTTTCTTTTTCACAATGAACATTTTCTCTTGGCTTTTTAAACAACCACTTATTTACTGACAGCAGAAATAGCTATAATCACACTTTTGAAACTGCTGTTCTCTCTGTTGTAAAGTTGTTTTTGTAATGCTTATCTGTCCACAAGTCCTTGACCTGCTTGTAAACACATTTGGTCAGGAAAACCTTAGGCCAGGACCTCATGTCCTTGTGTCAACAACAGAAAAAAGATACAGTGACCGCAGCTTAACCTGAACTGGTCTCTAGTGCCCTCTGCTGCCCTCTGACCAGTCACTTCCCTAATTCTAGAACTAGACAGAGTCTCCCGGGAGCTGCATGATCAATAAGTCAGTAATATATGAGAAGACTTTAAACTATAAGGGTATATTTATCAAAAGACAAAAGGGCCTTTTCATCATTGGGGTGGCTGGATGGTCCCCGATTATTAACTATCCACAAGTTGCGGCAGTGGATACATATTTACCGGAGCAATTCCATAGTGCTATAGGGCTGGGACAAATGCTCTGAAAGCAACGATACTTGCTAGTGGCTGTTCAACCAACTGTGCATGTACAACGTTGTGCCACACACAGAGCCAAATTTCCCATTAGGCGCATGCCTAGGGGCAACACATGTTTGGGGGTGGCACTTGAATGCTTGTGATAGAACTGTCAGCCTGATATGTACCAGTAAAGCCGGCCATACATCTACGGATTGATTATCAGATCTGGCTGGTTGGAACAAAATCCTGGTCATTTCTGAATTACAGTTTGGCAGCTTTCCAGCATTTCAAAGCAAATGATAAACTGTCATTTGCTCTGATCCATTCCCAGGTTTTTGTTCCAACCAGCCAGATCGAACAATAAATCTGTAGATGTATGGCCAGCTTAACTTCAGAATATTTTCACTGTACTGTACAGTGGCGTACGTTCATCCCAGTAGCCCGGAGGCAGTGGCGGATTCAGGGGGGGGGCACCCGGGCACGTGCCACCCCTGTCATTTCATTTTGTAGCTGAGGACCAGGGCTTTCCAACGAGCCCAGCCCCGTGTCTCTAGCCCCCCGGGAACCGGAGATATTGCCTGGCAAAGCTGTAACGTTTTTTCCCCTTAGGATAATATGGGACCTGTCAATTCCGACCCCCACCCGGTTCCGACGGGTGCCAGTTTCCCCCACGGCATCACAGAAGCTTGTGATTGATCATTTAATTCCAAATCGCTGGGCCTTCAATATGATACCAGGCTGGTCCATATTGGTAAATCGGTTCCAGAGATATTGCGTGTAAACCGATTGTTTTATTTTTTAAATGTAATTTCATGGCTGTTCATGTTCTTTGAGGGCAGATTACTCTGGGACCAAACGTTCCAGTTTCACTGGACCAAAATCATTCAAAGCCCACTCAAAAGTTCTTCGATATGATACTTGTCTCATGTAAATAGGTCCGTTGGTTCCAAAGATATAGCTGGTTAAATGAGATAACTGGTTAAAGGGGAGGGGTGGTTTTCTCTCCCCCTCACACCAGAAAATGCAGGGACTAGGCTGGTGTAAAAGGGGCCAACCTGGGAATGCATTTTCTGGTGTGAAAGGGGTATTATTTCAATTAGCCGGGACCTGCAGTGCTCTGAATACAGCCAGGCTCTGCCACTGTCAGTGGCTATCACTTCTGCATGGCGGCTGTCCCCCATTTACCGCGAGCATGTATCCCCCTTGGCAATGAGCATGTAATCCCACATGGCAACGAGTATGGAACCTCTGGAAATGAGCATGGAACCCTTGGCAATGAGCATGTAGATAAGCAGCACTTATGTAGCATAATTTTCAATAGGCATTATGGTGTTTGGCATAATACATAATGGACATAATGGCGTGTAACTTAACGTGTAATGGACATTATGGTGTAAATGTTTAATGCGCGCCTTTGGTGGACAATGTCCCTGTTTATGAAGCGTATTATGAATTTTGGCTTAATCTGTGTGGCATTATGTGAATTCTGCCTCAATCCATGTGGCATTATGTGAATTCTGCCTCAATCCGTGTGGCATTATGTGAATTTTGGCTCAATCCATGTGGCATTTTATGAATTTGGCTCAATCCATGTGGCATTATGTGAATTTTGACACAATCCATGTGGCATTATGTGAATATTGGCTCATTCCATTTCGCATCATGTGTAAGGGGCAAGTATAATGGGGTCTAGTATTTTGTTGCATAATGTGTAGAAGTTGTATATGGTGTTGTACACTACACTCAAGGACACGCCCCCTGTTGAGTGGCAACACCCACTTTCCTGGAGCACGCCTTCGGCGCCCGCACAACTATATCCTTAACTTTTGTTGCCATGGTGGGCCTGCATACTTTAAATGCCAGGATCTATTTTTAATCCCATTCCCACCCTCTCTCTGCCGCTCTCTTAGCATGTACACTGGCACCACTAACACCGCCCTCCCCCACCTAAACCCTCTTTTATCATGGTGCCCCCCCTGTCATTTTATCCTGTATCCGCCCCTGCCCGGAGGCAAGATACATTTTATACTTTACCCCTTGCAAAAAAATTTGAGTATTTAACTGACTCCTACTATATACCCGACCCCTCAATTCTTTAAACTAAACTATTGACTCACTTATACCCCACAATAAATGACTGACCCCATGGTACCCTACACTACATTACTAACTCCTCTGTACCCTGCATTAACTTCTCTATACCCTGCAAAACATCACTGTTCCCTCTATAATCCACACTATTGTACATCCCTGATTCACTGACCCCTCTACACCCTGCACTACATCACTGATCCCTCTATAACCTACACTGCATCACTGACCAATCTATACCCTACATTTCTGACCCCTCTGTACCCTTTACTACATCACTGACCCTTCTATACTCTACACTACATCCCTGACCCCTCTTTACCCCTCATTACATTACTGAACCCTCTATACTCTACACTACATCACTGACCACTCTATACCCTACACTACATCACTGACCCCTCTATACCCTACACTACATTCCTGACCCCTTTTTATTCCACACTACATCACTGACCCTATATACCCTACACTACATCACTGACCCTCTATGCCCTACACTACATCACTGACCCTCTATACCCTACACTATATCCCTGACCCCTTTATATCCTATACTACATCACTGACCCCCATATACCCTACACTACATCACTGACCCCTCTATATTCTACACTACATCCCTTACCCCTCTATACCCTACACTACATCACTGACCCCTATATACCATATAATAAATAGGGGCGGATCCAGGATAAAATGACAGGGGGGGCACCATGATAAAAGAGGGTTTAGGTGGGGAAGGGCCAGTGTTAGTGGTGCCAGTGTACATGCTAAGAGAGCGGCAGAGAGAGGGTGGCAGAGAGAGGGTGGCAATGGGATTAAAAATAGGCCCACCATGGCAACAAAAGTGAAGGATGTAGTTGTGCGCGCGCCGAAGGCGCGCTCTGGAAAAGGGGGTGTGGCCACTCAACAGGGGGCATGTCCTTGAGTGTAGTGTACAACATCATATACAACTTCTACACATTATGCTACAAAATACTAGACCCCATTATACTTGCCCCTTACACATGATGCCAAATGGAATGAGCCAAAATTCAAACAATGCCACATGGATTGTGTCAAAATTCACATAATGCCACATGGATTGAGCCAAAATGTACATAATAACACACGGATTGAGCCAAAATTCACAAAATGCCAAATGGATTGAGCTAAAATTCACATAATGCCAAATGGATTGAGCCAAAATCCACATAATACCACATGGATTGTGTCAAAATTCACATAATGCCACACGGATTGAGCCAAATTCATAAAATGCCATATGGATTGAGCCAAAATTCACATAATGCCACATGGATGGAGCCAAAATTCACATAATGCCACACGGATTGAGACAAAATTCACATAATGCCACATGGATTGAGCCAGAATTCACATAATGCCACACAGATTAAGACAAAATTCACAATACGCTTCATAAACAGGGACATTGTCCACCAAAGGCGCGCATTAAACAGTTACACCATAATGTCCATTGCACGTTAAGTTACACGGCATGATGTCCATTATGTATTATGCCAAACACCATAATGCCTATTAAAAATTATGCTACATACAGTAAGTGCTGCTTATCTACATGCTCATTGCCAAGGGTTCCATGCTCATTGCCAGAGGTTCCATGCTCGTTGCCATGTGGGATTACATGCTCATTGCCAATGGGGAATACATGCTCGTGGTAAATGGGGGACAGCCGCCGCCAGGCAGAAGTGATAGCCACTGACAGTGGCAGAGCCTGGCTGTATTCCGAGCACTGCAGGTCCCAGCTATTTGAAATAATACCCATTTCACACCAGAAAATGCATTCCCAGGTTGGCCTTTTTTACACCAGCCTAGTCCCTGCATTTTCTGGTGTGAGGGGTGAGAGAAAACCACCCCTCCCCCCCTTTAACCAGTTATCTCATTTAACCGGCTATATCTTCGGAACTAACTGACCCATTTACATGAGACAAGGATCATATTGAAGAACTTTTGAGTGGGCTTTGAATGATTTTGGTCCAGTGAAACTGGAACGTTTGGTTCCAGAGTAATCTGCCCTCAAAGAACATGAACAGCCATGAAATTACATTTCAAAAATAAAAAAATTGATTTACACGCTATATCTCTGGAACCGATTGACCGATATGGACCATCCTAGTATCATATTGAAGGCCCAGCGATTTGGAATTGAATAACATCAACCACAAGCTCCTGTGACGCCAGGGGGGGAACTGGCAGCCATCGGAACCGGTTGGGGGTCGGAATTGACGGGTCCCATATTATCCTAGTGGGAAAAAATGTTACAGCTTTGCCAGGCGATATCTCCGGTTCCCGGGGGGCTAGAGACATGGGGCTGGGCTCGTTGGAAAGCTCTGGTCCTCATCTACAAAATGAATGACAGGGGGGGCACGTGCCCGGGTGCCCCCCCCTGAATCCGCCACTGTAAATAACTGACCCCTCTATACCCTACACTACATCACTGACCGCCATATACCCTACACTACATCACTCACCCCTCTATACCCTACACTACAACACTCACCTCTCTATACCCTACACTACATCCCTGACCACCTCTATACCTCTATACTCACCCCTCTAAACCCTACTCTACTGACCCCTCTATACCCTACACTACATCACTGACCCTTCTAAACTCTACACTACATCCCTGACCCCTCTATACCCTACATTACATTACTGAACCCTTTATACTCTACACCAGTGGTTCTCAACCTTTTCCAGCCTACCGCCCCCTTTGGTTAATTGCCAGTTGTCCAATGCCCCCTAACTACCTAACTATATTTTGTCCGTCCCCCCTTCCCGCTCACAAGGTGGGACATTTTTGTTAGCTGACATGTCATAAGTGAGCCCAAAGCCTGTTTAATTATAACCACTATTTTGATAACTCAGGCCTAATGCCGTCAGAATTTCAAATTGTATTCACAGGAGACATCCTTTAATTTTCAACCTCTTTAATACATATAAATAAGTAAAAGATTAGAACAGGAATTCCAAATCATGAATAATCGCAGTATAATTGTCAAGAGGGTAAAATATGTGTAAATTCTCATAAAATGTCCACCGCCCCCTCAAGGGGTCCACTGCCCCCCTGGAAATCAAGAACGCCCACCAGTGGGGACTACCGTACAAGTTGAGAACCACTGCCCTACACTACATCACTGACCCCTCTATACCCTCCAGAGGTATCATTGTATAGGGCCCCAAGATTTCTGTTGCCGTCCCTGTATACTATACACTACATCACACTCCTCTAAACCCTACACTACATCCCTGATCCCATTGTAGGTAAAATCAAACATACACATTGGCACTGAATGGCAAATGTAGGTGGGGCTGTGGTTTAAGGGACATGTGTTGCATATCCCATGGCCGCAAGTCCCCTTGTGCGCAGTGTCGGGCTAGCTGCCATGTTGGTGTTGTTGACGCTATGGTGGGCAGGCTCCTGCATGTGCTGCAGTGACTGAGAGTAGCTGCAGGAGCCTTTGGAGCTGCGGGTGTCTAAGCAATGCATGCTTCCACCTGTCTCCCCCATGCCCGGAGCTTCACCAACCTGGAGACTAGCCTGATACCGCACACAAGGGGACTTGTTGCCATGGGACACACAGCACATGTCCAATAAATGACTGGGGGGCATGGTTAAAACAGCAGCAGAACATATATAAAGCAGTGGCGTAACTATAAATTTTGCTCCCCCAAGCCAAATAAAGTTCCTGGTGCCCTCCTCCCATAACATTTTAGTAAAAAAAAAACAGGACTATTGCTGGGCAATATGCCTCACAGTGTGAACAGTAAAAATGACCCCCCATAGATATTGCAAAAATAAAGAATTTGCACACTCCTATGGCATGTACATTCTGAAAAAAGGTGCGTGGCCTTGCACCATAATTCCTCTTTCACATTATGCCACACACAGTAATGACTTTTACATATTATGCCACACATTGATATGCCTATTGCATATTGGAGGCCATTCTAATTGACTCAGGCCCCAGGTGTGTTTGCAAAAACTAGCCCCATTGCCACTAATGTTGTGTTTAGTACACAAGTGTAAATGATTAACTGATAGAATAATGTGCTTCAGCTAGAAACAGTAGAATCAATTCTTTTAATGTAGACTTTCTATTGTAGCAAAATCTATGCAATATAGGGAAAAGTGTTGTTAATTAAATTAGAAGCCACTGTGTATCCTGGGAACAAACAGCAGAGACAAGACACGTTCTCGTATCACAGCTAATACCAACATATTGCCAAACTTAGCTGCTCATTTCTTTCAGCATTATCTGAAATGTTGCCAGATCATCTAGTTGCCAGGACAAGTACTACACCCCCCCCCCCCTTTCACCCTTCTCCGAATATCCCTCCCACAGGACCTGAGCTGGCATGCAGATATGAAATGTAATGTTAACAGAAACATCCTGCCGACAGCACTGCTGAGAGGAGCAAGTGATTCCCATGTCAGACACTGAAACTAGATACAACAGCCCTTAATGAGGCCAATGATTAATTTTACTGCAGCAGCACTTTCCGAGACTCATTGGATGTCAAGGGCATATTGTCACAGCGCCTGATGTTCTGCCCTTAACCGATATAGCTCCAATGGCGTCAGCGCCTCTCTTCCAGGGAGACGCAAGAATGGGAGGATGTGTCAGATCCCCTGCGTCCAGCACGGAGGCTGGCGCAGGGGGATCTCAGCGACGCGCTCCGGCTGTTGCCGGGCAGCGGGGACGCCGCCGCGTCACTCCGCAGCGTGCAGTCAGACGTGGACGCGACGGCAGCGCGCAACCCACGTCTGACGGCCGGGAGACTAGCTCCCGCCCGCTCCCACAACGCCCGCCTCGGTTGCCTAGGCGATTGGGGACGCCAGGCAGCCGGGCGGGAGATTCAACATCCAGCCCACTATATAAGGCTTCCGGCCAGGACGCTCAGGGCCGGTTATAGCTCAGACCTTGTGCCCTGAGTGTTCCTGGTCCCTGGATACCCTGACTCTGCCTTGGCCACAGCAGTCCAGCCTCTGTGTCCTGTCCGGCATCTTAGCAGTCTGTGTTCCTGCTCTTTCCAGCTGCAGCCCTGTATCAGCTAAGTGCCTGCATTATTCATTGTGTTATTACATTCATTGCATTTACTGAGTCATCTACTGTGTATTGTTACACGTATTACATATTGAGTCATCTATTGTGTATTGTTACACGTATTACATATTGAGTCATCAGTTGTGTATTGCTACCGTATTACGTTTTTGGGTCATCTGCCGTGTATTGTTACACATACAATCTGAGTGAGTTATCTGTTGCATCTTGTGGGTCTTCTCGTGTGTACTCTGGCTCGTTATACCCTGTTCACACATTCTGGTCCTTACGAGATCCTCGCCAGAGGAAGGGTTTAGTTAGTCTGTCCCCTTGTCAAACACTGACCTTGGCGTGTGTGTTGTCCATCATAAGACCAGGTGGCATCGAGGTAGGAGCCTGACTAACGGGCTCCTACGAACGCGGCTATTAGTGGTGAAGCTTAGTTCTGCACTCGCACGTCAACGTCACCTGGTTGCAACGGAGTTAGGCTGGCGAGGTAGGTCTTCCCGATCTTATCTCCTACCAGTCAGTGTCACGTGGTGCCTCGCCAGGCAGCGTGACACAGGAGACCCTTACATTATAACCGGCCACCCCACTCACTCAGTTGTTATCCTCGGCCTCGTTTCCAATGCCCGGTTACCCAAAGGACGTCTTTATGCCTTGTCTACTCCTGAATCTCGTGCCATGGATCAGTATATTAGGGAGAGCCTAGAGAAAGGCTTCATTCGCCCTTCCAAATCTCCTGTGGGGGCGGGTTTTTTCTTTGTCCAGAAAAAAGATGGCTCTTTGCGCCCCTGTATCGATTACCGTGCCTTAAACCAGATTACCATCAAGAATTCCTATCCGTTGCCCCTCATCACCGTCTTGTTTGACCAGATTCGAGAAGCTGTGATCTTTTCCAAGATCGATTTAAGAGGGGCATATAACCTCATAAGAATCAAACACGGGGATGAGTGGAAGACCGCTTTTAACACTCATTCCGGCCACTACGAGTATCTTGTAATGCCCTTTGGTCTCGCTAACGCTCCTGCGGTCTTCCAGGATTTCATCAACGATGTACTCCGGCCTTTCTTAGGACTCTTTGCGGTTGTCTACCTGGATGATATTTTAATTTATTCCAAGAGCCTGTCTGAACATAGACAACACGTTTGCATGGTCCTTCAAAAACTCCGTGAAAACCAACTTTATGCCAAACTGGAGAAATGTGAATTTGAGGTTTCCCAAATATCCTTTCTGGGCTATATCATTACCCCACAAGGGTTTTCTATGGACCCCAATAAAGTTCAAGCCATTCTGTCATGGGCTCGGCCTACCAACCTCAAGGCCGTTCAGAGGTTCCTTGGCTTTTCAAACTATTATCGCAAATTCATTCGTTCATTCTCCGATATTGTCGCGCCAATTGTGGAGCTAACTCGCAAAGGAGCAGATCCACAAAATTGGTCTCCCCAGGCTATCAGATCCTTTGAACAATTAAAGAAGGCTTTTTGCTCTGCTCCAATTCTTCATCATCCAGACCCCCAAATTCCTTTCATTGTGGAGGTTGATGCCTCCGATGTCGGAGCTGGAGCAGTACTCTCTCAGACCCACAGCCCGGATAATAAATTACATCCCTGCGCCTATTTCTCACGCAAATTTTCTTCTGCGGAGAGAAACTACGACGTCGGTAACAGAGAGCTTCTTGCTATTAAGTGGGCCTTCGAAGAATGGCGCCAGTGGTTGGAAGGAGCAAAGCATCGGATCACCGTCATTACTGATCACAAAAACCTGGCATACATTCAGTCAGCCAAACGTCTCAATCCACGTCAGGCTAGATGGGCTCTATTTTTTACCAGATTTCAATTTGTAATTACATTCAGACCCGGACCTAAAAATACCAAGGCCGACGCACTTTCCCGAAGTTTTCTGTCCTGTCAAGACTCCGAGGTGGTGAACGAGCCCATTATTTCGCCTGATGTTATCTTGGCTGGGGTAACTCAAGACTTAGCCACTCGCATAATTGCTTCTCAGTCCTCGGCACCTCAGTTGACACCTCAAGATCGCCTCTTTGTCCCCAAAGTCTTGCAAAACCAAGTTCTCCATGATTTTCATTCTAGTAAACTTGCCGGACATCCAGGTGTTATCAAGACTTTCGAAAGCCTAGCCAGAGTGGTTTGGTGGCCCGCCATGAAACAGGATGTCACCCGTTTTGTGTCAGCTTGTCCTGTTTGTGCCCGACAGAAAACACCCAGAATTTCTCCTATGGGTCAACTTCTACCACTATCCATCCCGAAAAGACCCTGGTCCCATATTTCTATGGATTTTATTGTCGACCTCCCCGTATCCTCCCACTGTTCCACCATTTGGGTTACGGTCGATCGATTCAGCAAGATGGCTCATTTCGTACCCTTGCGCAAGCTCCCCTCAGCGCAAGAGTTGGCTAGGCTCTTCATTACTCACATTTTCAGATTACATGGACTTCCCACGGATATCGTTTCTGACAGGGGTCCTCAGTTTATTGCCAGGTTTTGGAAATCTTTCTGCTCCAATTTGGGTATTCAGCTCAGTTTCTCGTCTGGTTTCCATCCTCAGTCAAACGGACAGACAGAAAGAGTCAACCAGTCCTTGGAACAATATTTACGTTGCTTTATTTCCAAATGTCAAACCAATTGGGCAGATTTGGTTCCGTTAGCGGAATTTTCTTATAATAACGCCTACCATGTATCTACTAAAGTGTCCCCCTTCTTCTGCAATTTTGGATTGCATCCCAAATATGCTTCCTTGGACTCTCCGCTACCATCCAATCAATCCCACTCCTCGGCAGTTGCCACTCTTAGAAAATCCTGGAGGAAGGTGCGTCTTGCCTTGAATCAATCTGCACTCCGGTTCAAAATGTTTTATGATAAACACAAGAGGCCTTGCTCATTTAAGGTTGGGCAGAGAGTCTTTCTTTCTACTCGTTACATTAAGTTACGCCAGAAATGTCATAAACTGGGGCCTAAATTCATTGGACCTTTCCGCATCATCAAACAAATTAATCCAGTGGCCTTCCAGTTACTCTTACCCAAGTCCTTGAAGATCAATAGTGTTTTCCACTGTTCTCTTTTCAAACCGGTCTCCCCTTTCTTTCGTCAAAAAAGAACCAGAAAACCTGTAATCATCAAGGGTCATAAGGAATTCGTGGTAGAACGGATTCTTGACTCTAAACTTGTCCGCGGCCAGCTCAAATTTCTGATCCATTGGCGGGGTTACGGGGATGAAGAAAGATCATGGGTTCCTGACAAGTTTTTGCACGCGCCCAGATTGAGGACAGAGTTCTTTAAGAAGTTTCCGTGGAAACCCGGGAGTAAGGGTTCGGTGACCCCTCCTCAAGGGGGGGGTACTGTCAGATCCCCTGCGTCCAGCACGGAGGCTGGCGCAGGGGGATCTCAGCGACGCGCTCCGGCTGTTGCCGGGCAGCGGGGACGCCGCCGCGTCACTCCGCAGCGTGCAGTCAGACGTGGACGCGACGGCAGCGCGCAACCCACGTCTGACGGCCGGGAGACTAGCTCCCGCCCGCTCCCACAACGCCCGCCTCGGTTGCCTAGGCGATTGGGGACGCCAGGCAGCCGGGCGGGAGATTCAACATCCAGCCCACTATATAAGGCTTCCGGCCAGGACGCTCAGGGCCGGTTATAGCTCAGACCTTGTGCCCTGAGTGTTCCTGGTCCCTGGATACCCTGACTCTGCCTTGGCCACAGCAGTCCAGCCTCTGTGTCCTGTCCGGCATCTTAGCAGTCTGTGTTCCTGCTCTTTCCAGCTGCAGCCCTGTATCAGCTAAGTGCCTGCATTATTCATTGTGTTATTACATTCATTGCATTTACTGAGTCATCTACTGTGTATTGTTACACGTATTACATATTGAGTCATCTATTGTGTATTGTTACACGTATTACATATTGAGTCATCAGTTGTGTATTGCTACCGTATTACGTTTTTGGGTCATCTGCCGTGTATTGTTACACATACAATCTGAGTGAGTTATCTGTTGCATCTTGTGGGTCTTCTCGTGTGTACTCTGGCTCGTTATACCCTGTTCACACATTCTGGTCCTTACGAGATCCTCGCCAGAGGAAGGGTTTAGTTAGTCTGTCCCCTTGTCAAACACTGACCTTGGCGTGTGTGTTGTCCATCATAAGACCAGGTGGCATCGAGGTAGGAGCCTGACTAACGGGCTCCTACGAACGCGGCTATTAGTGGTGAAGCTTAGTTCTGCACTCGCACGTCAACGTCACCTGGTTGCAACGGAGTTAGGCTGGCGAGGTAGGTCTTCCCGATCTTATCTCCTACCAGTCAGTGTCACGTGGTGCCTCACCAGGCAGCGTGACACAGGAGACCCTTACAGGATGGATGACGAAACCAGTTTGCTGTACGTCATGGTAATATAAACCACAAGAGGTAGCTTCATGCCAAACGATGTATGTACTCTCGTCATAACTCTGAAGTGCCCTCTCTGAAATGGCAACAAATAAATGTTATTATGATAAGGGCATTATTTACAATAAAGCAGCAATAACAATGTCTTTGTATAGCCACTGATCGCAGCGATGGATAATCTGATATCACCACAGTTAGCTCATAAAAGTGTGCTGCGGCAGCATCCACAATTATCATTATTATTATTTATAAGGCGCCACAAGTGTTTTGCAGCGCCGTACAAAGGAACAGTACACAATGGAACTGACAGTCAGGAATTGGCCTCCCAGCTCAACTGTCACTGAAATACAAAAAAGTACAAAATTGAGTAATATTTTTTTATATATATTTATTTCATTGATAAACTGAGATGGCGATAGTGATAGAGAACAGGGCACTCCCATGGTCCTTGCTAAATAAATTCTCCCATGCTTAGCAATGGTAAGCCTTTTCCACAGAAAGGCAGTCGATGCCGGCTGTAGCTGTGATAGATAGGGAGAAGCCATATTTGGCATGCTTTGTGTATTAAATCATATTAAATCATTTTATAAGCTAAACTAGATAAAGGTAATGTAATACAAGATGGATAATGGTCTTAAAGATAAAAAGATAAAAAAAAAACGAAAACCACAAGAAAAGAAGGCACGTACCACCATCACTCCCATGTTCACAATTTTTCCGTATTAATTTATTACTATACAAGGGCTCTGTCATACTGAGGAGTATGTGTGTGGGTACATGCGCAAGGCCAAATGGAGCACTGTTGGACGACCATAGAGGGGTGGAGCAGCGTTAGGCTTTTTTTATATGGGATTGCAAATGGTCTTTACAATATATTGTTGGTGTCTCTATTCTCCATATTACCTCGGTAGACAACACACACCTCTATTGTCAACATGAGAGCCCCCTTGTGGCTAACCCTTGTGACCTTGTTATATGCACACTTGCCAATGTCGGCCACGACGAGCAATGGGAGCGGAGGGGTGGGGTGCAGCCATGCTGCATTCCACAGCATGGCTTTTGCTAGTGATAGCCTCTGTTGTCCTGCATGTAAAGCAATATTTATTTTATTTATTTATTTATTAACAGTTTCTTATATAGCGCAATAGAGGATGTCATTGACGATGCGTAGGAGCATACATCATCAGCGTCATAGTGCTTATACACTGGACATGATTTTGTCATTTCAACCTGCCAACTTTGGCAAAATCATTAATAATGTTGTCCAGTGTGTACCAGGGTGACACCTCAGTCACCTACTATTGGTGTGCCCTTAAGGCGGTCCTTAGAGGGCCAATGATCCAGACCGCTGCACCAATTAGGAAGTTTATCTAGGCCAGGGATGGTCAAACCTGTCCTAAAGATTTAAAAATAGTTCAATTTTTTCAGGCAACCTGTGGATCTATAGTAGGAATGAATGCAGCATGTTTGAAAATGTGACCGTTAGTAATGACTAGAGCTGTGCACCAGCTAGGGGATTTGGAAAACATGGACCGTTGGTAGATCTGGAGGACTGGTTTGGACAACCCTGATCTAGGAAATTAACTCAATACTTTTCATATAGAAAGTCCAACACAAAACAAGTCCCACAGATGCTATATTTTTTTTTTACTTCTATCCAAAGAGCAGTTACTCACCTTTTTTTAAAAATGTTACAGTTTAGGAAACAGAGTAAGCAGGTTTTAATGACGTGAACACACTATGCGATTCTGGCTCATGGTCGATTTTGACTATCCAATTTTGGCCAACTGCACTTTACATGTGTATTAGATTTAGACTATCCCTAGGCCAAATACAATCTACAAGCGAGATAGTCAAGATAAACTTGCTTGAACAGTCTATTTTTCTATGCGATACTGACTCAACAGGGGCGCACTGCAGCGTCAAATCGGCATCACATGCGCTGAACACTGTCCGATTCAAACTACAGTAACTTTCTCTTTGATTTTGACTATATTGTCATGATCGATACCCAGAATCACATCGCGCGCCCACAGCTTTAGACAGCAAGCTGAAAGTTCAGAATGCTTTCCAAAGAACTAATTATTTGTTCAGTAACCGCTGGATCTTGACTTCCTGGATATTGTAAATCAATTTGTGACCTTCTACAAGACACATTAGTCCTGATTCCACGTTGCACACATTCTGAACACAATGTTTCACGTACTTTGTTTGAGTACATTTTTTAGAACAAGAGCAAACATTTCTCAAAACCCATAGGGCATATGCTTTGCACATAGCATATTACCATTATCTCTCTCCGGTGTGATGATTGAGCATAAACACATACTCAGGAGACTTAGTAGGAAAATCTGCTTCCAATGGGCATGTGCAGCACCTATATTCCACTCTACTGTATTCAGGCTATGTGGTAACTGGAAACCCCCTCTGCATTTGCCTATGGTTGTAGACATGTCAATGCAAACAGCTGTATTCCCAGATGCACAGCTGCAGGCATTGTAGGCCATGGTGTGACAAAGAAACTGCATCTTCCATAGGGCTGGTCCAAGTTTACATGGTGATCTGTAAGGATGTATCAATCATTATACAGTAGATACAAACAGTAAAAGTCCTTGCACATTCGGCTATTCAGTTTAGAAGCTTCTAGAGGCATTTTCCGAGACTCCTGGACTACCAATAGACCATTTGTTGTGCTTTTGTATGTGGCCCATTAAAACTCAAAAATTGATAATATTGTTTTCTCATAACCCAGACAGAAGTAAAGGCTCTCTGTTATGAGTGGACAGAAGAGGAAGTCAGAGCTGCCTATACCTCTGAAAAAAAAATAAGGTTCTTCACCTCAGTAGGCTTAAATATTGATTTTTATATTACCTTTCACTGAGACCTTATCCTTAGTTTTACCAACTTCTGTAACCATGAAAAATGACTCTTTTTCTATGGAAATGTTGAAGTAAAAAATCATTACAATCCCTAAGCTATTAAAACTTCTGTTAGCCTTTGCATTCCAAAGGGGAATGTTCCAGGCACCCTGCACACCAATGAAGGTGTCATCGGGCTAGTGGTGGTGCACCCCAAGGGCCATATGCTCTGGGTGGTGGCACAATTTGCATTTCCTTTATTTGGGACATGCACTCCATTTATATATTTAGCATGACACACACTGCACATATGCATTACTTTTAAAACATTAGACATAGGGGCAGATTTATTAAGCTTGGAGAAGAGATAAACTGGAGATAAAGTGGAGAAAAGGTAAAAGGAGATAAAGCACCAGCCAATCAGCTGTGTTTGAAAAAGACAGTTGGGAGTTGATTGGATGGTGCTTTATCTACTTTTACCTTTTCTCTGCTTTATCTCCAGTTTATCTCTTCTCCAAGCTTAATAAATCTGCCCCATAGTAACTAAACTTTTTGAGAGTTCTCCCGTTTTTTTTAAAGCAGCAATTATTTACATTCCAGAACCAGGTTGGTTTTACTGTATAAATGATTGTGCTTTAAAATGTGTTAAGAGTGAGGTGTTTGAGTGAGAGAAATCCCACTTTTGTGAACATAATAGATCACATGACAGTGTATTATTTCATAATGACTGCACACCTCCCAGGGCAACCACATGCCAGAACCTCTTCCAACTTTTACCAAAACCTCATTGCAAATATGCTGCGCTATATAAGAAACTGTTAATAATAAAGCAACAGCTGTATCACTCCACAAGTGAAATCAACAGCATCACTCACAGAGACACTACTCAGAGAAAGGAGCATCACTGACAGCAGCACACTGCCTCACTGACAGCAGTACAATAATGACTCACTGACAGCTGCACATCCCTGCCTCAGTGACAGCAGTGCACCTTTCCATACAAGGTATATCATACTACTACACCTGAATCTTCTGGCACTTTCTCTTCATTTGAGCCCACACATGAAAAGGAAGTATCCACACATTTATTATTCCTCCTACTCCACTACCTCCCCTGTGCTTATCACAACTGTAACTAAAGTCTGCAAACTCTCTCTTGCTACTGGTACTTTTCCTTCTCTGTTCAAACATGCAATGATTACTCTCATTCTGAAAAACAAAATTCTGACCCCAACTCTCTCTCTAACTACCGTCCTATCTCTCAGCTCCCTTGCCTCTCCAAGCTACTCGAGAGACTTGTCTACTCTCACCTCACACACTTTCTTAACTCTCACACCCTATTAGACCCACTTCAGTCAGGTTTTCGTTGCCAACACTCCACTGAGACAGCACTGACTAAAGTGGTGATGATCTGGTCACTGCTAAGTCTAAAGGCCATTACTCACTAATCATTCTTCTAGATCTCTCTGCTGCATTTGACACTGTTGATCACATTCTTCTCATACAAACAATACATTCCCTAGGTCTTAATGATACAGCCTTCACCTGGTTCTCATCTTACCTATCTGATTGCTCTTTTAGTGTTCAATCGTGTCAGTCAGAGATCCAATGCTTTTCTCAATCTATACCTCATCTGTTGGCAAAGTAATTAGCTCTATCAGATTTCAGTATCACTTGATAAGATGATACTCAAATCTATCTATCAACCCCAGAGTTGTCACCAGTGGTTGTTTGCCGAGTCTCTGAATGCCTCTCTGTCTTCTCACCACCTCAAATTCAATATTTCCAAAATGGAATTAATTATATTCCCTCCAGTCAAGAACAGTTAGATATCTCTATAACTATTGACAACTGGACAATCTACCCTACCACACAAGCTCATTGCCTTGGGGTCATCCTTGACTCTGAACTGTCCTTTGTTCCGCACATTCAATCTGTCTCCAAATCATGTTACATGCATCTAAAAAACATATGCAAAATATGACCCTATCTTACACAAGACACTACAAAATCTCTTATCCATGCCCTCATTATATTGCGCATTGACTATTGCAATAGTCTCCTAACTGGTCCTCCCAAGAACAGACTCTCCATTGGTTGCCTGTATTTTACCATATTCAATATAAAACACTTCTACTCGCATATAAAGGTATTAACCATACTGCACCAGCATATATTTCTTTACTTATCTCAAAATATCTCTGAACTCAACCACTCCGCAAAAGATCTGTGTCTCTCTTCTGCATGGATCACTAGCTCCCATTCACTATTTCAGAACTTTCTTCGGGCTGCTCCTACCCTATGGAATGCCCTTCCACACACATTAAGACTCTCCATTAGCCTCCAAACCTTCAAGCGTTCCCTGAAAATTCACCTCTTCAGACAAGCCTGTTTTTTTGTTACCCAGTTTGTTTTATCACTGTCTACAATTGTAAAGCTATATAAGAAACTGTAAATAAATAAATAAATACATAAGTGTCAATTTTCCTAACTATGCATTGTGCCCTTGTATGACTCACCTCCCAGAGAGTAACCTTCAAAGTGCGCCCACCATGGCTGCCTCATCTGGTACACTTGTGCATGGACCTGACAGTGATGCTGTGTTTATTGTAACATTTTTTGAAACATTGGCACTGCATATTTATTCTCTATAATTGTCAAAGTCAATATTTATCCAAAATAATACATTTGGGGGATATGTTGTAAATTGAATTTAGCATGCAAAATAGCAAAATACAGAAATTATACACTCTCTATGTTTTATTGGGGCTAATAGGATACTGCCCAGTATCTCTGTTTAGCCAGAGAAGAACTAAAGATGACTAGTTCTGGTAAGCAATTCATTTATTCCTTGGCTTTGCATAGGAATATAATGAAAGTCCAGTTGTTTTATGGGGAAAGAGTTAAAGAGCTGTTATGAGAACTTATTCCTTCATGCGATATTTATCAAAGTGATACTGAAGGTTTGAAGTTATATTGATGCGTTATTGCAAATTTGCAGAACTGATTAGAAATACTCTTTACATTAATTTTTAATGAATTGTTTCAGTATTTTTAGACCTCTAATAACTGCTTTGAAACATTTATCCTATATTTAAGATTTTCTGTTGTAGTGATCTTTCACCTTCTTTTAACCTTTAAGATGAATGCCTTAGAATGCGAAAAGAGTGAGCACTGGGTTTCATAAATTCATTTATAAATTTCAGCAAACCAGTCTTCAGTTCTAGGGATCAAATGGAATCTGTCCAGATAGCCTATCCAATTAGTGGATACATACTGTATGCAATTTTCTACTTTTATATTGAAGCTAAAGAAAATTACTAATCTTTTCAGAACAAATACTGTATATGTAACAGAAATTCTCCATTAAGCTATAATAGCACTCCAAGTGGTTAGACCAGGCTTGGCCAAACTTTGACCCTCCAGCTGTTGTGAAATTACACATCCCAGCATGCCTTGCCATAGAATTAGCATTCCCTAATAGCAAAACTGTGGTAAGGCATGATGGACAGAATATAGAACAACTGTCCATTTCTGGAACTTCCGAAATACTTTGTGACATGAAAACGACATGTCAAGTAATGAGACCATTTTTTATTCCCACTGGTGATTGGTAGCAATATTGTAAGATGGCAATATATTGTAGTTATTAGTGTAATTTAATAGGATACTATCAATTTCAGCTGGGGTCAAGAAAACAGTGTTCCGAGTGACTCTTCATATACACATCCACAGATAATCATATAGATGGGTCTATACGTTTATTATCATAGACTAATACAAAATGTAGATTGCTGCAGAAGCAGCCGCAGATTAATCAAAATCAATATTAATATCAAAATCAAATAAGAGATATATAATAACAAAAGAGCATCATATAGTTAAATAATGGGAGACTGGGAAAGCTAAAGAGTCAACATTTAGTTTGAAACACTCTAGTTAGTGGAAATGGAAAACCAGGGTTTGCCAGCTTTCCAAATAAAAAAAAAAATTGCCATTTTTTAACCATGCAAAACAGAGCACTTAGCCTTTTGCATAAATCCCAATTTCGCTATATTATTAACAGTTATTATTAACCATTTCTTATATAGTGCAGCATATTCCATTGCACTTTACAATAAGAATCAAAAAGTGATAGAACACTCCGTGTATTAACAAACAGACGTAGAAATAGGAAGGCCCTGGTTACAAGCTTACAATGTATAGATTCCAAGCATGGGAGCAGTGCCCTCTTGTATTATTATTCTTCTAGGAATGGCCATAAATACACTCACAATCGACGGAGACCTGTGAATGGCCATCTAGGGTAGCAAAATATGCATAGAGGACCATCAATGATTTCAGGCACTGGAGCTTTTCAGTGCTTTTTCAGTTACTGGCCCATGGGCCAATCAGAACAGGCCATAGGTGCATTGGGGGGATGGAGCGAGTCTCCATGTCCTGGTACCAATTAGGAGTGGTAAACAAACATTGGGGTTCATCGATGATAAAACTATCTAATATTGGCCAAAACAATCAATGGTTTGTAATCATCAATGTTTAATGGCCAACCCTACATTGTTCTATATTGTTCTATTACTGTTAGCACAATAGGATATGCTGTCTATGCTGTACAGTGTATAAGAAAATGCAAATAAATTAATAAAATAACAGCTATCATTTAAATATATTGTTGCATTTTAAAAGGCTGTCGTTGTCTTATAGAAAATTAATTCCTTTGCTGCTGAAGATTAGACCTTAGTGGCCACTGTGCTGCAAGAACACAGTGGCATTGGCTTCCATGAAAGCAACTACATCTGTAATTATTTTTGAAATGGAGATTATGATGGCATCCCACGTGTGATAAATGATCTTATCATGACTTCAATGTAAAACACGTCAGCATATGTGGATAATCTGTTGTACAAATGGCATGTGTTTAATGGTATTTTTGTTTAATTGGTCCCAGGGTTGATGTGGCTTATAAAGTATTGTGTATGCAGCTTTTAATTAACAACCCAGATAAAGAGCATTTTGAATAAACTGTGGTATGACAGGTTGGTATCTATTTAAAAAAAAAAATGTCAGACAAAACATTACATAATCACTTTGACCTTGAACTCCAACAGACACCGAAATCAACTGATTTTACACTTTAAGCCTCTTAACAAGCATGGGGATTATAGGCAAACTGCACACAATGTTTATATTGAATACCGGAGTATGGAAAATCATGTACAATGCAAGCACTATTTAATGTGTTCCTTGTAATTTATCTTTCCTAGTTCTCTGATTTGACGGCACAAACAATGAACTGAGTTATTTAGATAATGAGATTACTGGGAATAGTCTTTATCGGTTAGACAGAACACTATATGGCTGCACCTGAAAAGTGCAACAAAAGAACCTTTTGAGACATGAATCTCGAAAGAGCATTATACCATATTGCTTTGTTATTAGCACTTATTTCTCCATTTAGTTCATTTGTCCTTGTGAACTTGTGCTATTAAGAGATTACCATGTTTAAATAATGTATTGTAATACTAGGACACCTGTAATATAGCCGTGGTTGCTGGTTTCTGTAGTCAGGAATGGAATTTGGAGATGCAAAAAGGTAAATTTCCGAGTACCCAGAACTAACAAAGATTTATTTTGTTTTGAACTTTAATCAAGACCAGGTATCATGGTAATTTTACAATTCCTTAATTCGTTCATTAAACTGATAATATATAATTAAAGGGAACTTCATATCAAAATATTTGTGCAATACTTAATATTTGTATAAGTATAACCAATAAACAAGTGTTATATTAACACTAATGAGGGTGAGGAATTGGATGAGGAGAACTACCGCTTCCAAATGTATAGATGATTAACAACAGTGTTAGCTGCATTAAGCCCATTTGTAGCTTGTTTTTTGTAGACCAAACAAACCAAGCACTTCAGCCACAAATGTGGCAGTCATTGTCACTGAAGTGCTTAGTTTATTAAACTGTGGATTTTTTAAAATATACAACATAAGGGTGTTTTTTTTTCTTTTCATCATGGACTGTATTTATGGGGTGACATTGGTGATGGTCTTTTGTGCAAATACAAAATTTTTATTGGTTCTTCCTGTAATACAATATTAATTTGTCACACATTTTTTAAACCGTAACAACTGCCATGTGTTTGTGCTTCTGCTCCATTGCTTAGTTTATCCAGCCAGCCTTTGGCCAATATTGGTGAAGAATATTGTGAGCTAAGATGTGGTCAAAGTTAACCATAAATTAATTGAAATTAATGTTATTAAGGGTAATAAAACTGAAGGAACAAAACAGGCAAATGGCTACATGCACAGTGAATTCTGTGTGGGTTGTAATGCAATTTGTTACATTTCACCCATGTTTGTAGCTCACTTCTGGGCAAAGTTCTGATGAGAGGTTCCTTCACTGTGTTATCAAGGTCAAATAACAAATCAACTGGAAGCTGTGGTGATCTTCCATGCAGATGGAAAAAATAACCAGTTGTTGGGACATGCCTGTTGGGATATGCGCTTGTAACTACTATCAGTCATTGTCACCACCAACCACATGGTCCTGTGGTAGCTATAGGGAGGTTTAAATGCCACTGCACTACATGCCAGTCAAGCGACATATTCAGACCTGGGCTATGACTTTGCCAGCACACATCAGGCTCAATGTCATTCCCGTTTGCGGAATCATGCTTTGATTATTCTATGGCAATAGTATTCAGGTGTTCTTGGGGGCAATGAGGTATTCCCCTGCTCACTACTGCTTAATGCATAACTTTGTGATAAAAAATTTCGGTGATTGCTGATGGAGTAGCGAAGAAAGCGGTTAATATTTTAGAAAAGGCATTACTTCTGCCTCTACACATGCATTGTACAAATTATTGCAGAGATCCACAATAAATACAGGATAGTAAACAAAAAACATTGTACAGTGTGCATAGAATTTAGCTCTTTGAGTTCTGTCAGAGGAGCGAGCTTTCCTCCTGGATTAGAGGGACAACCACATCAGTTGCATATTAGGTGTTGATGTTTATGAAAATCTTCAAATTTCAGTTTGTCATCATGAGGAGACACCCCAAGGAGAAGCCAAGATTACATGGCGAGAATATAAAGCTTAAAACTCCAAATCTTTATCAATGTACAGTACTTGACTGCAAAAGAACATACAGAAAGTGAATTGTCCAAAAGTGACAAGCCATACTCACCATCAGTCTTCAGGGAAAGTCTTCCACCAAAATGTTAGTTAAGTTGAAGAAGATGGCACTTACTTATGCCAAAGATTTGGTGTGTATGACAGCACGAGCAATTATAGATGCTTCCATGGTTTAAAACCTTGGTCTAATATCTGCAGATTCTCCCTACCTCATAACAGATTATGTTAGATGAGAAAAAGAAAAGGTACGAGAAGAGTTGAAACTGTTGGCACAACAAAATATTGTTCCACTGAAAGCCTTTAATGGTTGAAAGAATGGTAACCTTGCTCAAGATAAACAAGGAACAAAATTTGGGCATCACGGACGGTGTAATGGTTAGCATTACTGCCTCACAGGGCAGGTCCTGGGTTCGATACCCAACATGGCCCTAACTGTGTGGAGTTTGTATATTCTCACTGTGTTTACATGGGTTTCATCTGGTTACTCCAGTTTCCTCCCACAATCCAAAAATATACTGGTAGGTTAATTGGCTCCCAACAAAATTAACCCTAGAATATCTGTATGCGAGGACATGTGGTAGGGAATATAGATCGTAAGCTCCACTGGGGCAGGGACTGATGTGAATGTGCATCTATACTCTGTAAAGCGCTGCGGAATATGTGTGCGCTATATAAGAAACTGTTAATAAATAATAAATAAGTAAATAAGAGCATATTTCCATTTTATCTTTGTAGTTAACTTTACAATATATAAGTCATGTAGTACCTAAGTCAGAGAATGCAGTGACTTTTCTGACAGCATCCTTTAAGTTTTGATTTAAAAAGTTAAAGAGGAGCTTTTAGTCATAGGTTGTGACAGTATAGTTGTCAACACAGTAGTGAGGGTGGTGTCATTCAATGCTTGAAAACAAGCTTGGTTGACCACTTCAGTGGGTAATATGTCTCCTCCACTACTATGAACTTTCATTTTAAAGTCTCTTTGAAGGATGGGGTCACATCTGTCATTCAAAGTAAAAAAAAGGAATTCACTGAGTCTGTAAGCTTAAAACTGAAGGGTTGTGAATCTCTCCCAGTAGTCCAATACAAAACAATGGATTGTAACTTACCTGATATTTTGTCTGCAGATTTGAGTAAGGATCACAAATACTTGCTAGAAATTTCTAGGGTGATTCACTCTGGCACTTGCCCATCTGATCTGAAAGGTTTCGATCCTTGCAGTCTTAACCATGGTTTGAAATAAAGAGCAGCAGCACAATTTAGGATGAACCCAGGCACTTTTTTCAGTTTATCCAACAGACTCAGGGGCATATTTGTTAAGCTCAGTGAAGTGATAAAGTGTCTAGTTTTTATCACTGGCCAATCAGCTCCTAACTGTGAAGTTACAGGCTGGGTTTGAAAAATGATAGTTAAGAGCTGATTGGCCGGTGATAAAAACCAGACACTTTATCACTTCACAAGCTTAATAAATCTACCCCTCAGTACCTATGCCGAAAGTACTTACATGTTGTTTATGCTTCAATGACACTAAATGCATTCTTTGGTCTTGATGGTAGTCAAGAAGTTTTTTCAGAAGCACTAAGCCAAATTTTGCTAGCCTAAGAAAGGTGGCTGATATTTGGGGAAAAAGACAATGTACCAAGCCGTGCTCTCCGAAAATCAATTTTTGGGGTGGTGACTACCACAGAATGATCAATTAGATTGTCATCATTAGTTAACATTTTTACTCTGCCAGTTCTCAAGAACATACTGAACCAGGAGCTGAAAGAAAAGTTGTCGGGTATCTGTGAGTATGGAAACTGGAAATTCTCCTCCTATCCCTGTCACCCTTTTGGACCATTTAGTGAAGTTCATTACAGAAGCCTCCACTCAAGCCTGCAGCAGTGATGCAACTGATGGCTTCATCTGCTCCAGTACCCTCTGTAAGAGGCCCGTTAGCGCGAGATAATATGGCTATTTAAAATATATATATATATATATATATATATATATATATATATATACAGTATAAAATGTTTAAAAATAGATATAGTATAAAAAAGTTAAACCCAGGACTTCCCCAAAACCACCGTTATTGGAAACTGTAAAATCCATTTTACTGGAAATTTTATATTATGATAGACAAACAGTTTTTCTGGCTTTGGAAACGAGGGTTGCTTCATTTTATAAAAAATGGGAAGTACTCATAGACTCTCTTGACTCACCTATCTGAGAAAAGATTCTGAAAGTGTTTGAGATAACTAGTTGGTCATTGATGCATCAAATTTCATAAACTTAATTTTTTTTTTTTATTATTATTATTATTATTATAATATAATTTTTAACTAATGTAATCTGTAAAACATGTCGATAAATGTAATGTGAACTTAGTATAATTGAATATATTTGGCAAGTCTTTCCAAAATCTATGATATCTGGTGATGTATTAATTTCCCTTTTCTCCCTATTTATCAATTGTTAATATCAGTTGTATGTATTGTATTGTATTGTATTATTGTTTCTGTTTAATTGTGAACATCTAATAAAAAAGTTATTATAAAAAATGAATAAAGTTAAAACCAATATTATAAAACACAACAAAAAAAAATATACAAATGGAACTCAACATGCAGCCAGCTCTGCTTAGTGGGTTATAAGTCACTTTGTTAAGTTAAACAGTTGATGAAGAGATGCACATTTGGCAATCTAGTCTTTGAAATCAAACCATTCTAGCACCAGATTATCAGCTGAGATTGGTTTCACCTTTCCTTTCCAGTACAAATAACCCTACTGACGACAAACTGCAAAAACAAGTGCCTCTAAAACATTGCAATATTTAAGTTTTTTCAGGCTTCTGCTTCTACATGAAAAAAGTTTTTTGAGACACACCCTACTTTCCACTGTGGTAGTTCTTGACTTTGTCTCTGACTTTTTAGAATTTACCATTTTGTATTTGTATACCATGGCTCTTAACAAAATAACTGCAGTAGATGTTTTTTTTCCTAAACATTTCACATTTAGTCATACTTTTATGCCATGTTCAAGTATTTAACCAAGGACTCTGCCAATGTCTTCTAAAGGTTTGAGTAGCATAGTAGGACATCATCTAAACACTGAGAACAAAATTAATCTTATATTCATGAAACAGATTCATGAAAAATAAATCAATTTACAGTATGCCAGTTAGTCAGTATAATTAATATGTAAACTCAGGAGTGGAAATAATATATCAGGTGATCAGGTGAAATAACATGACTCCATTCACTTTTGGCCTAAGTGGAGAAATCAATAGCTTCAAGATGGGATTAATGTTGTTTGTGCTTGTTTTTGTCATTTATTAGGAACTTTAGTATATGGCAACAGATAATTATCATCAGCACAAAATGCCCTGTTCTGTTTTTCTCCGAAAGCAAACATCACATGTTCAGTGAACCAATGATATGGCAAAGGTGTGTCAGGTGCTGTTTTGATGAATTGGTGGCATAGTCATAATTAATCAAATTGTGTATAATCTAACACAAAAATTCTTATATTCTACAAATTCAAGGTATGTACTAATTTTAGTATTTCGTAGTAATCTTGCATTAGTATAATGTAGCATGTTTAATTGGTTTCAGTCACATAGCATCAGTAGCTACCAGTGAATTCTTTTTCTTGTAACAGGCTCCCAAGCTAAGTGAAGGACAGTATGTAGAGTGGGAAATGAATGGCAATAGGTTAGACCAGTACAGGGCCGGTGGTAGGGTGTCCGGCGCCCTCCTGCAAACCATACATTTTGTGCCCTTTCACATTGCCATTGCAACAAGCTGCAGCCCGATTGTGGGAGTGTATGCAACATGCGATCCTATGGAGGATATCGGGTGCATGTACATGTATGCATACACTATCTCAGTGCTGTTTCCGCAAAATGTTGCAGGCACTAAAGGTGCCCATGCACGCTGCGAGAATCGCATACATTATGGGCTAGATCGCATCGCATGCCATGCATGCAATGTGTGTGCGATGCGATCCGAAAGCAGTACAAAAAGTATGTGCAGCACTTGTGACTGAGGGTGAAAGGAGGGGAGAGAAGGAGGAGATGGAAGAAGAGGGGAGGAGATAGAGGGGGCGGAGTGTTGCGGACTGGCAGTGGCACTGGCACAGCACACTGAGAAGAGGGAAGGAATCACACAATTGCTACAATAATCACTAAACATCCATATAGAGGGTAGTCTTGGTAGAATTCGTCCTCCCAATGGTTTTTTAGGGTTCAAATCGATACACCCAAATAATATAACTGACCTTGGTGCAAGGCCCTATAGGCAAATAGCCAAAAACCAGGATACAGGACAAAGGACCTCCACAACACTGGTGTTGTGGAGGTCCTTTGTCCTGTATCCTGGTTTTTGGTTCCTGTTGTTGCCATCTCAGGAAAACCATCCACGTCTTACCCGGGTGAGCCGTGGTTTCGGTGTACCATAGCCAGTTCAGGACTCCATCTTTTCCTCTTTTTTTGTACCTGCCAGTTGTTTTTATATGCTTTATGCATATGTGTGGAAATAAACCTTTTTAAAACCTTTTTGGACTTCCCTGGACCTCTATCCACCTAAGAATGAACCATAAAGAAACCTTTTGAGGAACATAGGGCAATACCCACAGTTGAGATCTTAACTATATGGGAATCTTGTGATGTGAGAGAGAAAGCAAAGCTAACTTTATGTGCCTATAGGGCCTTGTACCAAGGTCAGTTATATTATTTGGGTGTATCGATTTGAACCCTAAAAAAACATTGGGTGGATGAATTCTACCAATACTACCCTCTATATGGACGTTTTGTGATTATTGTAGCAATTGTGTGATTGCTAGTATGGTTTGTTAGAATAGGACACTGCCTTGGAATTCTCCCTCCATTTTGTATCCATCTTTAGCATGTGATCGAGTGCACAGGTCAGAGGTCAAGGTCACCAGCTAGCACATTGGAGCAAAGATGTCAGCTGACCAAGTAGTCATGGCGGTGCCCATGCAAAGGGGAATAGGGGTGGAAGCAGAATGGGATGCCTACCAGACCAATGTTGCATACAGGAGATATCCCACCATTGACTACACCTGAGGACAGCACCACTTAAAGATCTGCACCACAAGGCACACTAGTGTGCAGGAAAGAGATGCGGATGCAGACGCACACTGCGATTCCTGACAAAAGGGGTGTAACAGAGTTTCCTCTCCAGCTTTTCCTGCCCTTGTACTGGAGTTCCTCATCAGTAAGACAACCACAAGATAGAATGGCTTCAAATGTGCCCCAAGCAGAGTCAATCTTTCAATTCCACACATCAAGATAGAGGTAACTGTTGTAGCTAATGGTCCAATTTTTTTTTTTTATGGTTTATTGTATTATTCAAACAATGTTTGTCAAAACTTCTGTTTAGGACTGACTTACATGAATATTGTGAAGTGTCACAGGCACCAAATTCACTATAAATACAGGGTATGAGTATTCCGGGGCGACATGCATGGAGGGGTCCCGTTTTCCTCTGGACTCTCTCCTGGCAAACGCAAGATTTTAAGAAGGGGGTTTCCAGAGGGGCGGAGCAAATCCGGATCAGTTAAAGTATTATAGATAGACCAAATGTATATAAATAATAATAATAATAATAATAATAATAATAATAATAATAATAATAATACTACATATATATAGTGGAGTGGGCTTATTATTCATAATTTTCTGGTGGGATAGATTTAATAGATTTCTTAGATTTTAGTGGAATTAAAAACTAGAGAATCCCACCTACCAAATGGTATTGGGGACTAGGGGATCAGATTTCAGGAGGCAGAGCAATCTGCCAACGAGTATATAAAACTACATACCAGGTGTGTGGAGCTGGAGCAGTAACCAGCTGCTGGAAGGCTGATATCTCTGGTTTTCGGAAGAGTAGAGACAAGGTACTAGTGTCCGTCAAAGGGGGAGAGGCCCATCTTTTGGAATATACCCTCAGAAAACCTCTATGTCAGACAGTACCTGAAATATCTGACAGGGAAAAGCACTTAAAAGGCTTGGATGGGGACCACTGCTTTGAAGTCAGATATCTCCGGTTCCCAAGGACCGATTTTTTAAATTCTTGTACCCATGGAAAGAGGGGACCATCAGCTTTCAAAATAGGGTACTGAGAAACCCCCCCCTTCATGCGCTACTGCTCCTCTTTAGCTTGTGAACATATATACATGTTAACTGTTTACTGTGTAAAGCTGAGTGCTAGCAGATTCTACTATGCGGGTCTTTGGGAAATACAATAGTGGCTATTTTCCTGGAGATTTTTCTACTGCGCATGCACAAAACACCAGGAGAATGTCACCTCACCTATTTTCCCAGGGATTTAATAATCTCATATTCAGAAACATGAAGTTATTCATTACCATATTCCTCCTCTGCATTTTTAAATTAAATAAAATATTTAGAGAAAGGACAACAGATTTATTTCTATTTTAGTGTTTTTTATAACCAAATGTAATGTCATATAGAAGACGATACCAGAGATACTAGCAATCTAGAAAAAAGAGTTTGGCTACAATATGTTCATCTTTAGGGTGATTCTCATGTACAAGGTGAAACCACTGCTGCAAATGACTAAAGATGGGAGAAATGAATTGTAATTCATTAGATGAAGTTTGAAATTAATTTGCATAATGAAAATTGGAAAGTTCACACAGTGATCATCAGTAAGACTACTTGTCAAACTCAGGGAAATTGTATTGTGTGCAATTCTCCACTCAGCACACAAGCAATTTCTCCTGTTTACGTCAAATTAGGATGAGGTAAGCCTACTGGTATATGCAGCATGGAAGGAACATTTAAAAACCTTGATGAAGGTATGATTTTCTCATACAGTAAATATTAAAGCAGATCCTAAATTTGGAACAAAATACCACAAAAATAGCGTCAACCACATTGTGTCTCAACCACTTCAATATTGACCTTTTGAACCCCAAAACCTTTTGTACCTGTTGACCTTAGGAACTGTCAACCTTTAATTTATTGACCTTTTTTCCTGTCACCATATGATGTATGCCTAATCACTATCGACCTATAAATTGTCGATCTATCATATGATTACAGGTAATACACATACCCCATGTACACTGTGTTGTGCTGTTTACACCAGAAGGTGAAGATAGACAGAAAATAAACTATTAATAATAATAATATCACTTATTTATATAGTGCACCTATTCAGCAGCGCTTTACTGAGAATATTTGGACAATCACATCAGTCCCAGTGGAGCTTACACTCTATATTCTATGGTAATATACAGGCAACCAATAGAGGGACTGGCAGAGCGGATCAGCAGACAATGAATGTCTAGCCAGGAAGATCAGCCTCGCAGCTGCATTCAAAATAGATAACTCACCAAATGAATATGCCCACAGTCCACCATGACACCATTGTCAAATTAAATATTTCTTACCATTAATAAATTAATATAATCCATTCTCTTGGCATACTAGGACTACATACAAATTTTGATATGCTCTGATGAAGGAGGGCTGGCGATGCACCTCACACCAAACTGAAAAACAGTTAAATAAGATAAATTTCCTTGAAAATATACTTGGAATCTGCAGTTGACACAACCTGAAACCACACCAGAACCACAGTAGAACTTCCATTCTCTACATGTGATCTCAAGTTGCCAAATGCTATATAACTTGGGGAAAAAGGGGAATAATTTGAACTAGCTTCTATATAATTTCCTAACTATTAGAAGTGCATATAGAGGGACATTGATATTCAGTGCATATAGAGGGACAATAATAAAATAAAGAAAATACTGGATTTTGTGTATGGATCTTCATACAATTTGGGAATCACTCTTTATTTTCACTCACCACCTCAATAAAAGGCCTAAAACAAAACACCACCGCATAAAACACAACCACATTTAACCATGCAGTGACAATACAAAACAATACACAAAACCATAATGCATCAACCCAGTAATACCAAATAATCAAGGTCAAAGCTGTCATAAACTTGGGCACCTTGTATACATAATGGCATTATGCTCTGTTACTTAAATATATTTAATCTCTGCATGTGACATTATGTCGGTGGAGGGGGGCTTGGTCACCCCCCATATTGCATGGTCTCATCTGTACAGTTCTCTTCATGAATATGCATGGAATTAGATATGACAGCCCCTTGCACCATTAATAATCCTGTCATCTGACTTATGCAGCAGAGAGATGCAGCCTGTGGCTTCAAGAAGCAGAGGGAGCCTGGAGGGAAAGAAAGGCCATGCTTTTTTTATTGGGATTAAGTGTCTGCAAATTTTGGCAGGGGCTTCTAGGAGAAATGGGGGAGGGAAGGGAACGAATTACAGAAGAGGAAACATGGACGAGAAAAGTTTCTCATGAATGGTACGACTTGTTAGCAGCCTTAAGCAGTGGGTGTAATGGTATGTGAACTGACCTTGGTTATATTCACCGTGGGTAGCCCTAGTGTTTTTTTGTAAAAGAAGCAATTGCTGCAGAGGTTTATATTTCAGCCTTTCCAGTCATCAATCATCTAAGTCTTTTCTCCTCTTTGACAGCACAGTACAGGCTTGACATTTGACACTCAGGACTTCAGGATGAGATACGCACAGGCACAAGCTGGGCCCAAGGGTTGCTTCAAAAAGTGACAGGTTTTGGAAAAGCAACTAAATAAAAAATATATATAATAATAACAAAAATATATCTAGTATATCTAAACAACCCAACCCTGCTGTCAGAACATGTATATCTATGTCTATGAATATGTATTTAATTCCTGCGTAAAAGAGCTAAATTAATGTATATTTAATACACATGAGGAAGCACTGCTTATGTGAATTTATGTCTCATGTTAATCCAAAGAGAGAGAATAAATTCATATGTGTCTCTTGCTATTATTAGATGACCCAGGCAACCTTCACCTCTCACTTAATGCAGAGAACACAATAAAATATGGTTGGAATCTTGTATGTTCCGCATTTGTAAGTGAGGTGTTCATATATGGATTGCTCAGTAGTGCTCAAGGCTGCTGGATTAAAAATCAAAATAAGCATTTGGTAATGAGAATGAAATGATATACTGGAGTAGGAAGATGAATCTTTATCTCGATTTATAAGTTTATAATAAACAAAACAATCTGAATCTTATTTTTATGGTGTTTTTTTTTTGTAAAATTCTTCGTAATTTACATCAATTCAAAGGATCCACATTTTATCATAGATAGCATTAAAAATTAGCTTCGGAGAGATATTTTGATATAGGGATAGTCCTTAAAAGGACCATGATTGGAATAGGTCAGCCCATGCTACTCTGTATTGTGGTTTTCACCCGGACATGATTAATGCCCCTTTCAGACCCACTTAAAAACCGGTATTTTGACGATTTTTTACCGTTTTAAAACGGTAATCTGTGCGGTCTGAAAGGTGCAGGACCACTTAACCGTTTTACAAAAGCCGTTTTTGTAAAACTGTTAAAATGGAGGGTCCTACCCGTTTCAGACCCGGTATTTTGGTATCAAAATCGGGTCTGAAACGGTATTTAGGATCCAGCCAATAAGCTGGGTCCTAAATTCAGCACAGTGAATATTTAATGAGTTCATTAAATATTCACTGCACTGGAGCCCGACGCCGCCGCCCCCCACGTGGGTTAACATCCCCGACCCCCGCCACGCATTGTGTTTAAGACCCCCCCCGTGAAGCCGGTACCTCCTGAGTTTGCAGATGATCACGGCAGCCGCAGTACTGTATGTACGGCTGGCTGCGCTTATGAAAAAAAAGGGACTTTCTGAAAATGGCTGCCCCATTTTAAAAAACTGTCTTTCGTATGGGGGCAGCTATTTTCCGAAAGTCACTTTTCTTATATTATTTGCGGTCTGAAAGCAGCATTAGAGGGTTATTTTGGTTTACTCCATCTGGCAAATTCCTTCTTAGATGAACAAAACCATGTGCACTGCAGGGGGGCAGATGTAAAATGTGCAGAGAGAATTAGATTTGGGTGAGTTATTTTGTTTCTGTGCAGGGAAAATACTGACTGCTTTATTTTTACAATGCAATATAGATCTCAATTTGAAGTAAAACCCCACCCAAATCTAACTCCCCAACAGCAGTGCAAATGGTTTTGTCCATCTAAGAAGGAATTTGCCAGAAGGAGTAACCAGAATAACCCCCTAAGACTGAGGGGGGTATACACTAAGCCTTGAGGAGTGATAAAGTGGAAAGCCACACTGCTTGGAGGCCCACCTCCTCCACCAAGAATCAGATTCCAGACTATGCACTATACATATGTTTCGGTACTGCACAGGACTAAGATGTATTTTCAACAGTGCATTGGTGTTGTTATTATTAAAGAACCCAGACCATGTAATATGTGATGGTTAGCCAAACCTTGTGGGGGCTGGACACACTCTCTCTGGAAACTGGCTAACCCTTAAATAGGGGCCCTTATCATTGCATTCACCTCGATGGGCCCTTCATTCCCCAGTCTAACACAGCACCCATCCCATATAAGAGTATTTAGGCTCAAAATAATTATTAACACAAACTGACCCAACGCAAGGTTCAAATAAAACAAAGTAATGCTGATATTTCCCCACATTATTTGTCTAACTTATCACTTGGTGATACATTGTCAAAAACAAAATGGTCTTCAGTGCAGAAGCCATAGTGTGTGAGTTTTTTACATAGTCTTCAGTTTATTTTGGTATCCATAAAAATGGGACATAATCATTATTTTGCCCAGGTCCCTGTACGGTTTAATGCAAATATGCAATGACACGCTTTAGAGCCATATAAATAGATGTTTATATATAGGCAGCACGGATGGTGCCTTACTAAACTGAGGTCTTGGGTTTGATTCCTCTCACAGCCCTAACTGTAAGGAGTTTGTACGTACTCCCAATGCTCTTGCTTGGGTTTGCACCATGTAAACAAGTTTCCTCACACTGTTCAAAAATATACTGGTAGGTCAATTGGCTCCTGACAACAAAAAGCTCTAGTGTGTATGCATGTGAGAGGGAAAGGCCCTGGATCAATACCATTCAGAATGGGGCAAATTCGTCACCGTTCTGAAGGTGGGGGATCTGCGCATGCAATCACGCATATTTGCACATGTGTAGACCCCGGGAGCAAACGGCTTTGGTCAAAGGATGTCAGTGTCCACCCCCTGTGCGGCGGACACTGAAGGAAGTAAAAATCAGTCTATTTCTATTTGATGGTCAGTGAACATCGAATGGTTTCTCTCCCCTTCGGCTGCATGCTAGGGGATGTGTTTGCGAACATCCCCTCGCATAATGGGATATGGCACACTGGAGGGAGGGGCAAACATTCGGCCAGGCGGTGTTTAAGAGCTCGCTAAGCAGCTAACGACTGCTGCTTAGCAAGCCTTACAGAATTACCCCCATAGATTGTAAACTGCACTGGGGCAGGGACTGATGTGAATGGCCAAATATTCTGTGTATAGCTCTGTGGAAAATGTGTGCACCTTTTTATAAATAAATAAATGAATAAATAAATAAATACATAAATCCAATGTTAATGATATAGTGCTAGTATACACTCCAGTGCTTTACAATTGGTAAGGAGCAGTATTAAATCCAGACATGATATAATCAGAGTCACAGAGGTAACATAGTACTGCTCTCATGATACTAACCTTTCTATGATGCTGCTAGTAATTCTGGTAGCAGACATCACCGTTTAGTACACATACTGTACGTACATTGTTTTCTTGCTCCCCGGAATCCTTTTATGTCCCTCTAGAGATTTTCTCTCAATCGATAGAGGTGTGATAATCCGTTCCCAGTACTATGGCATGCATATCGTAATGGAAAGAAATATGTATGACCTTTATTTAAGGTGAAGTATGACATCATTGGGTTGTGACCAGTAGTGGAATGACTTCAAATGATGACAGAGCAGGCAAGGAGATGGCATAAACAACCTTTAGGTATCTGCTCATAGCCTGCATGGTGTTAACATACCATTCACATTTAATAGTGTCCAGCATATATACATCAGTGCTGGACACTTTTAACCACAGTCAATCTTTCAGGTTTGTGTTACTTTTTTTACATTTTTTTTAAGCCAGCTAAAATCCAATGTTATTTATAACAGTCCTGCCCCTAATCCGACTGTAAATAGAGAAAACACTGCATACAGAGAAATAGTGGGGACTGAATAGTTGGTCAATAAACAAGAAATAAAATGAAATAGAGGAATTATCAGAAGTAGTGTGAGATTGTCCTGGCAAACAAGTCAGAAGTGGAGTAAACTAGAAATTCCCTAGGAAACCGTGCAATCACACCCACGTCTGAAGCTTCCATCCCTCACAAGGCTGTGTTTAACAGCCCACTTTCTCATGTGCTTGAAGAGCAAGTGCATTTCGAGTTATTGACCTGTCTTTCATCTCATTCCCTATGTGACACTCTACATTCGGGTTTCTGCTCTCATACTACAAATATAGACCTAACTACAGTAGCCGATGATCTACTCACTGCTAAATCCAAAGTTTGTTATGCTATACTTAAATGACTTTTTCTATCTGCAGCTTTTGGTACCGTTATTGTCTGCTACTCCAGATTCACTCTGCTTAGGGAAAGTCTTGTACTATATTGGATGTACTACTGTCTTGGAATGGTCTTTGATTCTCTATATCCTGCTCTATCTCATATTCACATATTCTCACTATTGGTTTACATCAGGGCTCTCTCCTTGGACACCCTGCCTCTGCATCTATGCATATGGTCTCTTGTTGTTTTGAATTTCAGTATCAATTCTGTATATTGATGTAATGGAAAATCATCTTTCAGCTCCTTTCTCATCTCCTGCACATTCTTTATATACTGTATTCATGTGTATGTATTGGGGACCCTAACTACTATTCATAGTCGGACTCATAATGCCTGATATAAAAAACATACAACAATTAAAAAGAAGCAAAGTGGAACAAAATAAGTCTGCCAGTCCAAATCATACCCTTAATTCCAACTCAAACCATGACCCCAGTGTAAATGTAAACTATGCCCCCAAGTAAAAATAAAACTATGACCTCAATCCAAACCAAAACTATGCCCTTAGTCCAAACCCAAACCATGCCCTCAATCAAAACCCAGAACCATGTCTTCAATTCAAACCCAAACCATTTCCTCAATCCAAACCCACAATCATGTCTGCAATCCAAACCCAAACCATTCCCTCATTTCAAACCTACAACCATATTGTCCACAAGCCAAACCCAAACCATTCCCTCAATCCATACCTTCAAACATGTTTGCAATACAAAACTAAACCATTAAACCATTCCCTCAATCCACACTCACAAGGATGTCTGCAGTCCGTACCCTAACCATTTCCTCAATCCAAACCCACAACCATGTCCGCAATACAAACCCACACCCTTCCCTCAATCCAAACTCACAACCATGTCCGCAATCCAAACCATTCGTTGAATCCAAACCCTGAACCATATCCGCAATCCACACACAAACCATTCCCTCAATCCAAACCCAAATGATTCCCTCAATCCAAACCAACAACCATGCCCTCAATCAAAACCCAAACCATTCCCTCAATCCAAACGCAAAACCATGCCCTGAATCCAACCCAAAAACATGCTCTCAAACAAAATTCTATCCACATTCCAGTATAGAGTCTATTTTAAAACGTTTTACATACTAGGTATGATGTTGGTTGTGTCCCTCTTATCCAAAAATATCACATATAAAATGGATTCCAGTTTCCCGGGCCCCTCAGTGCCCACTGGGTCATAGAATGGAGCTGAAGATGCCAAAGGATTGATTCAGCTCACGTGTCAACATGCCACTCCTTTCTGTTTCAGATATCAATAAACTGAAAAATAGACACTGGAAAGAATGGTCATCATTTTATTTATTTACTAGCTGAGATACCAGGTATTGCCCGGGAAGAAGAATTGAACTTGAAGTACGTCAGTTTTTACATTGATCTCACCGACTGTATAACCCCATTCCATTGACCCTGAAAAAAAAACAGTTTGGTAACATGGTTTAAGACCTATCTAGCCATTTATATGGAGTATTTCAACACTACATAAACACTGACTGGACATGTTCCCAATATTTACTTTAGATTGCATTTCATACTGGATATTTGCATGAAATGCAGCATGTGTAAAGTCTTGCATGGTTTTATTCCGAGACCTGCAGTTCTTCCAGTATTAGCAGATCGTCAAGTGTGTGTTGCTGCTGGAGACTCCATGAGGCTGCAGCTTGTACAACATAAGCTGACTGGCAGGTTTGTCTTGTAGCTGGGCACTCTATTGCCATAGATGTAGCGGTTTGTGCAGCTGTGATTGACTAACATGTTTGTCATGCAGCTAGAGACTCCATGACAGTCGATGCTACACATCTAGCAGCATCAGCTGATTGCCAAGCTAGCCTTGCATTGAGTGACTCTCTCTAAAGCGTCTCTGCTTGCCTTTCTTGTCAAGCTGCCAAGCATGCTTGTACTTCCTATCATGACTTTCATGACTTGCCTCTCTTCTACTTCTAGAACCTGAGGAGTGGTGGCCCAGACGGGATCATTGTTTTGATCATGTGATGTGATATGCGCAACAATATTGTTGACGAGTTCCCATGTACTCTACGGAGCTCTAGAATGAATGATATAGTGCATACACATTACATAATTTGACATGCATTAAAGATATATTGTTTGCTTTACCAGCGACCATTTTGTTTTATTTTTTATCGTTATCATTCGTACATAGCACATGATATGCACCTAGCCATATACAACATAAGCGAAGTGTTACACTATCTAGAGATGACACGGGGGGTCTGCAGCAACATGTGGGTGGGTGCGCGCATCATTAACGATATAGTGGGTACACACTAGACGATTTTTATTAGCTGATTTTTAATATATATTTTTTTTAATTCATGCACTTTTAAAATACTTTACTGCCCAAAAAGTTGTGTGTACTTGATTATGCTATTTTTAGTATTCTGTAAATTAGATAAAATAATCTCCTATAAATTTGTTTTCTTTCCTCTTCGAATTCAATGTGTCAGGCGTCAGAATGTCGGCAATATCTTCTGAATGACTACATGTATTCAGGGTCTATGAATTCTCTTCTGTGGTGTTTAATAAAGGAAAATAGAGTACAAGATAAGAAAATAACATTGCAGCAAAACAAGATATTGCTCAGTTTTTAATCTTTTCAACTCCAGGCAGTGAAAAGCAAATAGGTCAACTGGTCAAGCTAGTTTTTATTTCTGTACAGTCTCAGCTTCAGAGAACACCAGTAACTTATATACAATCTACAGAGGTCAGCAATGCGCTTGGGTCCAGGAGAGCAAAGAGCACTGAAGTACATTGCAATAAAACGACTTGAATATGTTCCAGTTGTGCCGTTTACAGAGTTTGAGAACTTTAGAACCAATGTAAAAACAAATCAAGTCAGACACATTGGGTGAAATTTAACAGGATGAGAGATTCAGAAAGTGAGAGATTTGGTAAGAAATCTCCAGTTTTTTTTAAAGCGGCAACCATTTACCCTTCAAAATCAAACTGGTTTTGCCGTGTAAATGATTGGCGCTATAAAAAAAATCCCTGGAGATTTCTTACCAAATCTCTCACTTTCTGAATCTCTCATCCTATTACATTTCACTGATTGATTCTGATATCGTCTTACTGGTGGACGTGCAATATAATGACATCATGCTATACTGTATGCTCTCATCTTATGGCAGTGATTATTTATGTGTGATATACTGTATGGCTTATGAATACCTTCTGTATTTTCCAAATATGTAAATTTGAATACTATTGTGAATATCTGTCATTATTAGTGTAATTACAGTGTATTCTGTGGAAATCTTTTTACTCACTGTTACACAACATGTGTTTCAGAAGTAGCACTGATTTTGGGACCCTGTTTTGTGAAACGTGTAGGATTTGAAGTCAGATATTCATATATATCTTTTATTTAGATTTTTTGCTTTAGTTTTATTATCATTTTTTTATATATATTAATATTTATTATGGTTTTATAATACTTGGGGGGGGGGGGTATTTTATGTATGCTGATATTTCCATTAGGCCGATAAATATTGGTGCACACTAATTCAATGCAGCCGTTAATCTGCAAAAATGGTCATTAATTTGGCAATTTATTGGCCATTTGGTGAAAACAGACGCTAAATTGTCAAATTCGTGTCCATTTTTGCTGATCCGTGGAGGTTTATCGCCAATCCGTCTGGCGGTCGGATAGATTGAACAGCTGGAATGTAAATGCAACCTTTTATCAGCGAAAAGTGATGATATTTCTGACTTTTGGAAATATCGACACTGATTGAGGACCCCCCTTTATCTAAATCTGTGAACAGTGGCTTAAATTTTTTATATACACTATAATCAATACTAGAGCCCTCTCTGTGCAAATTTTTAAGTAAGAGCATTGATTATTTATTTATTTGTTTATTTATTATGGTAGATTCTGAAATGAATTTGAAAACCTAGAGATTGTTAAATCATGTCTGATGAAGCGGTATACTGCTTATGCATAGGTATCTGAGAACATGGCCACTGCGTCAATTTCTTAAGTGATTTGTGGAGCACTCAGTCGGATACTTCTGAGAGGTAATTAAATTAAATGGGTGCAGATTGTGCAGTTTGTGCCCAGAATCACACACCTTGCACGCAATATAGATCTCCATCAAGAGGGACTAAGTAAAAACCAGACCTGGACAAGACCCCAGAACGCAGGCTTTGTGTCTTGTCGGGGGGAAGGGAGGGGGTCCCTGTGATAGCTTTCACCATGGACATGGGAAAGGGGAGATTACAGCCTCCCCGTGTGGTCCGGACCATTATGGTTTTTATTACACCCCCAGACCATGCAGGGAGGCTGTATTTTCCCCGTTCTCCTCTCCCTGGTTGACAGGTGTCAGAGCAGCCCCACCGGACGGGACCCCCCGGCAATGCAGCCTACTTTACATGGACTGGACATTACAAGCTCAAGAATTACATAAATTGATAAATGGAGCCTGTCCAGTCTGGTGTTCCGGGGTCCGGTCCGGTTTTTACCCATACCCCCACCAAGATGCATCCTTGGTCCTGCTTCAAGAGCGCTGTTTTGTTCACATGCATTGAGGCTGCCCATTGAGTCATGTACCCTGCTGCATCTCTGCTGAGTGCAGCTAAACATCCCAGAAGTGTGCAGGATGGGAGTGTGATGTCATCATTGTATCTTTCTAGCCCTGCCCATAACTGCAAGCCATGAATCTCTGCATTTAGCAAGGGTTGGCAGGGCCATGATGAAGTTAATTACATTATAAAGACCCCACACCAGTTCACTGGACCTCCTTGCCAGAATCTCCCTGAGGGAGAGGCAAAAGGAAGGTAAGTTTGAATAAAAAGCAAAGAAATAATAATTGGCAATGATAAATCGCAACATCTCCTGTTTGCTAAGTATTCTACAAAGCTGCCTGTGATGTTCCTTCTCTGTGTATGCAAATCAGACTTCGAGAAATAACAGTCTTTGCTACAAGGGCCAGCATGTCCCACCGTGCAACCCCAGGACTTTTACATGTGGCAGCATCAGTTAGGGTCCAAGAGGTTCCCTCATATACTGCAGACCTCTGCAAGTGCTGTAAGGTAATAATTTCCAAACGTTGCTGGCAACAGGATTACCTGCTACTAAATGAATACGTATATTTCTGGCCATCATAATATGCCAGTGACTACTCTTTCATTTAGACAAGACATCAAAAGAACATATAATCCACTATCTGTGTATGTGTGTGTGTGTGTGTATATATATATATATATATATATATATATATATATATATATATATATACTGTACATTAAATAGACAGACTTTCACAGTTTCTTTGTGCCTTTATCTTCAGAATGAAAGCCCCTGATAGCTAAGTGGTTTTACATATCAACTCATTTGTATGAATAATGAGGAATCAACTAGAGAATGAAGAGAATAAAATAGAGGGGTAGGTAAATCCGTGGGAGAAAAGTATTATTCAGCTGAAGTCCCAGTGGTACGCCACATACATTTACCAGCCAGCTTATTCTTCTGTACTTCCATGGATTGACATAAGGGAGGAATCGGCATGTCAGGACAGATAAAATCTCTCTGCTGCAAAGGACTCTATTCAGACATGCATGTTAGTGGGTTGATAACTTATTCTGTATTGCAGAGGACTCAAAGATAGACATTTCTTCTTTTATCTGAATCTATGCACTACCTGCATACTAAAGATATGGTGAACCGACGTGATACATCTTGACTGGGCCTGAGAAACACTGTACTGCACACTACTCAACTGGGGATTTCCCGGTACCCAGTTTACTGTATGTACAGTAGGCCATATATGTAAGTGTTATTTCAGTACAATACTGGGCCAAAATAATTAGTTTAAATCAGCATATAATTAAAGTTTTTCAAATGTTCACATTCATCATGTAGACTGTGATTAAATTTCAACAAGTCAGAATGTTGACATTTTGGGGCCGATTCAGAACTGCTGTGCAAATTAGCAGCGGCCAGCGAACAAGTACGGATGGTGTAATGGTTAGCATTACTGCTTCACAGCACTGAGGTCATGGGTTTGATTCCACCATGGCCATAACTGTGCGGAGTTTGTATATTCTCCCTGTACTTTCATGGGTTTCCTCCGGGTACTCCGGTTTCCTACCACAATCCCAAAAATATACTGGTAGGCTAATTGGCTTCCAACAAATTAACCCTAGAATGTCTGTGCGTGCATGTAGATGTGGTAGGGAATATAGATTGTAAGCTCCACTGGGGCAGGGACTGATGTGAATGTTCAAAATATTCTCTCTGTAAAGCGCTGCGGAATATGTGTGCGCTATATAAGAAACTGTTAATAAATAAATAAGTAGATGCCGTTCCAATATAGAGAAATTCCATGCTAATCAATGTGCTCGCTGTGTGAATAGATGCATATGGCCAGTGGCGTTGAGAGGGGGGGACCGGCTACTTTTTACCTGGGTCCAGGCCCGCTTCCCCCCTCCCTCCTTGCAGGGAGCAGTGTAGTGTGGAGAGAGAGATGACAGGCTGCTGCCGCAGCTCAGCCTCTCTCCCCTGCCCAGCACACACTGCTCAGTGCCGTATGCTGAGCTGGGGAGAAAGACAGTTGCAGCTGTCATCTCTCTCCCTCTGTATGTGCAAGGAGGCACGCGACTGTCGCCTCGCACAAATGACAGGGTTTTCTTCTCCCCAGGGGACTGGTGCACAGTGCAAAAATAATTCGATGGTGAGTGTCTTGCAAATGGATTTTGACATATTTGCTTGGCTGCGAAGTCTTTGCTAGCCATACACAGGGGCGCCAACAGGTCGGCCAGGTCTCGGCAAAATAAATGGGGCATGGCCACGTCCCATTAATGTTACTGGGGCCCAGCAGACCTTCGCAGCCAAGCAAATTTGTCAAAATCCATTTGTAAGCCATCTAATGATTTTTTGCACTGTGCACCAGTTATCATAAGCTCGGGGCAGGAGCTGACGTCACACACTCTACCCTAAATCGCTTGGGCACGCCTGGGTTTTACTAGGCACAATTATCATATTTTGTGGCACACCTGTGTTTTTCTTAGCACTTCACTAAATTGCCGGTTACCACCTCCAGATGCCGGCTTCCTGTCTAGTCATCTTGCGATTGGCTAGCGAAGGAAAAAAGTAGCAGGGTATCTCTGCTAGCAGGCATCACACAAACGCATTGCGGGCAGATGCCTACGCAGTGTATCGATATTCAAATGTACAGCAGTGAACAGGTGTGAATCAGGCCCTTTGCCCCGGAAGCCCAGGGGTGACTTACTTCTCTTGGAGGGTGCCGCAGCTCCAGCAGCATCACCTGGAACCCAGGGCTCATTTCATCTAACGATAGTATTTATCGATGTCAACATCATATTTAACGACATTATGGTGTCAACATTAGGAATGCCTGCATTGCTATTGGCAACCTTTTGAGTGCATAACCAGGAGGTCATTTATTAGTATACCTGTGTAAAGTTTAGTGTACTTTACGATTTTATTTTATTTTCAATGTAGTTGTTAAATATTTTTCCACTGGGAAAAAGTCATTTAATTTTCCTGGATGAAAATTGGCACAAAATGTGTTCAGTATAATTAATACAACAAGGTTAAAAAATAAAAATAAAATAATATTTCTTCTAATAATATTCAGAGTTCTAAATTTTGCTTGGTGCATAGAATGCCTGTATATCAAATTTTCATTTGATGATTAATATAGCATTTGGCACACCCTGAGTGTGGTAACTTTGCCTGAGGTAAATACTGAACTTTCTGTCCCTTCCAGTCTGGCAAAGGTTTTCAGTGCTGGGTTTTCTCTGGCCTGGTTTCAGCTTAAGCATAAGCTTGCAAAATCTTGCCATGTTTTCTTTGCGAAAAGACAGCTGCAAATTTTTTATTACCGGAGAGCAATGCCTTGTGCAAGCTTCGCAGTATTTTTTTACAATTTGATAATCTTGCTTCAATGACTGCATCAAATGTTATTGAAAGCCTTTGATTCGGCCACAAAAGTATAACAAATTAGTTGGACAATTAACTTTTCAAACTGTTTCTCCCTGGCTGTCATTTGGGGAGCAATGAACGACGGGCCTTGGTGATTGCGATGAGATTGCAGGGGAAACTCTAGTGCCTAAAAAAAAAAAAATTTGACTAGCATTTTAAGTAGTTTTTTAAATAAATCTAGTACAGCTGCTTTTATCATTGCCTCATAGGTTTCCTTATGATCAGTGTTGCATGAACTCCCTCCCCAAAAAGTTATCGGGTGGATCGCATCGGATCGCACGCATGTGCTTTGCCTGCTATTTGCATACGATGCAATCCGCAGGCAGTACTTTTTGTACTGTATGATGCGATGCCCGCGGGAGCGCGCTTCGCAATGCGTATGGGGACCTTTACAGTTGAGCTTCCAACTTACTGCTCTACTTTTTAAAGATCTGCCTGTCCCCCACTGGCATCAGATTATTCAGGTAACAATTGTTTTCTGCACTGGAAAACATTCTGAGTTTTTTTTAAAGGAAAATTTCAATACTGAGACTCCTCGGCCTTATTGGCGGCCACCATGTAGACTGTGTGGCCCTGAAGAAACATAGCCAAAAACCTATGCCAGATTAAAACTTCACAAGCATTCCAATTTTCATGGAGCAATGGTAGAAACAAAACTCTGGCCATGCATAAAGGACAATCAGATTGACTGGTGCGTTACACCTGTCAAACCATAACGCAGGTGAGCTCAGGGAGGACAGAAACCTCCTGTGGAGAAGAAGGGCAAAATCTTTTTATTATATTAATAAGAGGCCTGATGGGATATACTGTAAATATAACTGACATGCAAATCAGAATGAGCAAGGTTTTACATTTTCATTTTTGTATGAATATTTGATCTTCAACTTTCGAGTTTGAACCATTTTAATGAAATACAAATATAATATAATTGCTGTTAATTGTTTTTTTTTTTATCACATATAACACAGGTCTATATATATAGCTATCGTTGCAAAAAAAAAAAAGGCATGCAACCATATAAGACTTATCCCCTCATAATGAGCTGTTTATCGGGAAAACTAATAGTACTACTTTTCCTTGAGCCTCTGAACCATGGCTCCGGTACTGGAAATGGTAATATAAATTGCAATGTACCATATTGCATCCTCATACACATGACATATAGAAAACACTTGCCGAGCCACACTTCAGTGACTCCCAGATAGTGTTTCATAATAATACCATAGCCTTTAACTGCATCCCCAGACATGTCACTTCCTATCTAGCGCGCACACTGTTATGTGCCGAATGTTAGGCACACAGGTGATTCAGTTTGTATGTAGTTAGTAGGCAGCTGATAGCAGTTAGCTCTCTCCAGCATTGCCCACAGGAGTTTCAGTGAAAGTGAAGTGAGATAATGAATGTAAACTGGTCCTCGGGTACAGACTTAAATTCCTTAGGCGCTATTCCTTCCCTAGACAGAAAAACCAATATTTCTTAGCAATGAGGTCAGCGCTTACAGTATAATGGCACCAACTATTATCTCCTCTCTGTAACATTCTGTGGCTATCGATTAGAGCTGTGAGGATAGTGAGCTGGAAGTCTATGTGTGCCTTGTGCAATACCTGGATGCTAAAAGGCCTGTTCTTTATACTGGGAATGGCTCATTTTGTGTGGATATTTTCATAGAGTACTGTGCAACTATTATTTTAATAGAGATGCCAAGTCTCCCAAATGTGTAAAATCAAGTTATCAATAGCAGTTCAGTAATATTTTAATGTACATTTCATATATATATATATATATATATATATATATATATATATATATATATATATATATATATATATATATATATATATATATATAGGGACAGGTTACCCCAACCGCGCTTCTATAAATGTACGGCAGCAATTCTGGGGGGCCCTTTGTTAGACAGGACCCAGGATAGAGATTGAAAGAATTGGGTTCTCAGAATGCGCCCTTCCTGAAGTACAGGGTAAATAATTTTTTATCCAATAACAGACAAATCTAAAATAACAGTATAGAAAGAATTTTCCTTTTGACAATAAAAAATCTTTATTAAAAGATGTCTTCTCAGTGATGATATGAGCCCAACGCGTTTCGTCAACAAATTTTGGGGGCATTTTGACAGCAGAACAATACACAGGAATTTCACACCGATATAGGTTCCTTAAGTAGGATTCATATATAGCGGTCTGTTCTCATAAACTGAAGGTAGTTTCAACAATAGGATCATTGGATATTATCATGAATAAGTATCTTATGTGGAAACGGAGTCCACTGATTTTCCCAAAGTAACTTCTGAGGGAGATTAGATGACCTCAGGGACAGTATTGAAGAATTGACACCAATAAATATTTTAAAGTGGTGGTAAAACCGGATGTGCTCTCCTGGATTCCAATCACTGAATATATACTTTGGGCAGCACGGATGGTGTAATGGTTAGTATTACTGCCTCGCAGCACTGAGGTCATGGGTTCGTTTTCCACCATTATTATTATATTTATAAGGGGCCACAAGTGTTTCACAATGCCGTACAAAGGAACAGTACAGGGATACAAAATAAATACAAAAGCATCACATTAAATAAATAACAAAAACAGGTGAAGAGCGCCACAGATCAATACACATTACAGCTTAAATATAAGTAGTGAGGACTCGATCAAAATACTACTAGAGGCTTGTGGCCAATGATGGAGATGAGTATGCGGACAAAGATGAGTGTTTGCGTATGGGAGAGCTGTGAGTGAAATGTGAAGAGAAGAGGGCTTTGACAACAGGAGGGAAGAGGGCCCTGCTCTGAGGAGCTTACAATCTAGTAGGAAGGGGTGACAGACAGATTAAATGAGACATGGTGCAAGCAAGTAGGAGATGGCTTGATAGCAGGATATAAACAAACAGAGATGGTCAAGGTATGAGGAAGGGGGTCGGAGAACCTAGGTGAATAGGTGAGTTTTCAGTGCCTGTTTGAAGCTTTGCAAACTCGGGGAGAGCCTAATGGAGCAAGGGAGTGCGTTCCACTGAAGGGGTGCAGCATGGGCAAAGTCCTGAACTTTAGCGTGGGAAGCAGTGATCAGAGTGGAGGAAAGACGACAGTCAGGGCCATTTCTAGAGGCGGACAAGCCTTGCAGCTCTCCCCAACGCTGCCGTCTCCCTTCCTCCTCCTCTTCCCGGCATCCACACAGGCAGTGGCACAGCTGATTTCCCAGGGGAGGAGAATTCCTTCCCCTCGCTCACTGTGTCACTGGGCTGTCAGCCAATCAGAGCTCGTGGGCCGGCAGCCAATCAGGAGCCAGCCCACGAGGTATGAATGGCTGACGGCTCAGGTACACAGTGAAGGGGAAGGAGAGACGCGCAATGCGCTCTCCTCCCCTCCCCAAGGAAGAAGAAGCAGCAGCAGAGGCATAGGTGGGGGGAGACCCAGAGACAGTAAGTTGTGCTGCTTCTGGCACTATGGGGGCATATTTGGCACTGTGGGGGCATATGTGTGGCACAGTGGGGGCATAGCTGTCACTGTGGGGGCATATATGAGTGGCACTGTGGGAGCATATCTGTGTCACTGTGGGGGCATATTTGGCACTATGGGGGCATATGTGTGGCACTGTAGGGGCATAGTTGTCACTTTGGGTCATATATGTGTGGCGCTGTGGGGGCATATCTGGCACTGTGGGGGCATATATGTGTGGCTCTGGGGGCATAGCTGTTACTGTGTAACAGCTATTAGTAAACGGCATCAGTTATGCGCCAGCGACGTTTGGGGCATAATGTGTAATGGGCATTACGGTGTGGGGAGTATTGTGTAATTGCCATCACAGTGTGTGGTGTAATGGGCATCACAGTGTGGGGTCTAATTGTCATCACGGTGTGCGGCGTAATATGTAATTGTCATCACGGATAAACAGTGTGTAATGACTGTCTAGAAACGGCCCTGACGGCCCTTTTATTTAGCTAAAGCTTTTGTGCATGGGAGTGGGGTAGTGCTGCAGCTTCACCTATCTGCCAGTGTTACAATGATTAATGGTACTGAGCATTGGGAGCCAAGGCACACCGACTGCACAAGTGTGCAGTGCATTACTAAGAGTTGAGTAAGTCCCATGACACTGCAGATGAGATCAGAGGCTGAGAGGCTTGTGCTGAGCTCTGATTGGTGAAGCTCATCACATGCTTCTAAGTTCCATGTAGGACAGCAGCGGCCTCATCATAGGAGGGTTTTTAATCAGAGGCAGCGCTGAGCCTGTGAGTAAGGTACAGAGCGGTAGATTTATTAAGCTTGGTGAAGTGATAAAGTTTCTGGTTTTTATCACCGGCCAATCAGCTCCTACCTGTTATTTTTTAAACCAAGCCTGTAACTTCACAGTTGGGAGCTGATTGGCCGGTGATAAAAACCAGACACTTTATCACTTTACCGAGCTTAATAAATCTGCCCCAGAGGGACAGGCTTTCCATGTGGTATATATATACATATATATTTTTCCGCTCCCCCCTCAGTTACCCATTGACCAAGTTTATACTGCCTCTATTCTGTGTTTTGACAGTGTAATATTCACCCATGCAGTTTGCGGCCAGTAAGGACAAGTGGAAGGACGCCTCCCTGTCTAAAGTGACTCGAGCCCCCGAAGGCTTAATCCGGCCCTGGGTATAACTGTATGCACAAAGACATTCTGCCATGGTGCAGTATGTTTTGTGTCACACTTGCTGGATGCAGTGTGTTTCCCAGGCATGAAGACTCGCCTTTAACAATATAAGTTGCTTGTCTGACAATCTTCTATAGGTTTGGATATAGTGCATGTGATAATTAGGGGATAGTGGTTACGTAGACTCTTATTTAATAAATATTCTTTATTAACTATACATTATTTTCTCCCTATTACCAAAAATACCCAAGTGCACTTAAGTCATTAAATTCTCCAGACTAAAGAAGTTTTTTTGACTTGTAAAAAAAACCTCCAAATTTATAACATATTTTTTAAACATATATTTTATTAGTATTTCCTATATTTTAAAGCAATTTAAATATTTAGCGAACATGTGTAATATGTCATAGAGGGGAAACGCTGAAAATGTAAAACTTTCAAACCACCATTTTTTGTGGGACCAGGAAAATTGGAGGTGAACTCAAGCAAACTATAGAATAAGTACAGTACAACTTAAAATGGTTTATAGTACATAAGGGGACCATGAAAAAAATGTAGAATCCGGGAAAGTGTTACAGTATATGAGGAAAAATGGTGGTTTTACGCTATTAAGATTTTTATAGTCAATTTAAATACAACAGTTGCATCCCAAGACCTAGTACATATTATTTATGAGCTTCAAATTAGGTATACAGTAGGTAATGAGCCCTCCTCTGTACTGATTATAGGGATTATAGTTAACATTGAGTTTTCTGACCATATAAATATATGAGGCTGCTGAATGATAAAATATGAAATAACCCTTGCATGGTGAAATGGGCTCATCCAGTGACGCCCCTCCAATCCAGCTCTGCTTAAACCCCTTTCCCATTGAGCTAAGAACCCGGGTTATTGCCGGGGCAAGCTTGTGTGACCCAAGTCCCAGCTCTGAGTGAAAGCATCGACCCAGATCATGCATCATGCATCCCAGTTCTGCAACCCATGTCACCACCAGGGAGCTTACAAGATCCAGGTACTCTCCTCTGTCTGCAAGAAGAGTTGGTGATCGCACTAATAGCACCAGTGGATGTTTACCTAGCTAAGGGGTGCAAGTGTTTTTTTGGGCCATCCACAGTAGGCAGTTAACTAGCTGTTATTGCTGGATTTGGGTGAGTTGGTAAGTACTGTATGCTACTGCTTAGGAGGGGATCGGCATAGTAAATTGTGGTAGTTCATCATTTCAGGTGCGCCCTCTTGGTGCAACAGTTCCTGTGCGACTTGACAGCACCTGTTTTTTTTTTCCGCTCAGCACCTTTGTGGCTGAATGAAAAATTGTCACTGAAGAAAAAACAAACCTGGGTCATTTTATGAAAGCAGCATTCTTTGTTTAAAACAGAAAAATGCATATTCTAAGAAATAATATAAACCTCACTGAAAAAAATAAGGAAATTAAAAATCCCCTCTGAGTACCATGAACTGTATAAAATAAATCTGCCTGTGAGCATGTGGGTTTATATGGCCATAAAACGGCTTGGTGGCTTCTAATATCCTTGTATTTTACAGTATGCAGAATATTTCTCTCATTATACATTTATTTTAATTTTGAATTACATTAGTAGAAGATAATCATTTTCTATTTACATATAAACATGTTTTAATTAGATGTTCTTGACGATACATTTGTTGATAACATTATGAAGGAATAATCCTTTGTACAATTTTGTGTAGTATGTCTTCAGGCAGAACGTTCTGTTGATCAGCGGTGTAACACACTTTTAATAAGAACTCCACAACCTTCCACTGCATTTTGGGCACAATTCAGGTTGACTCTCAAAAGCAAAATCTGTCTCTAATGGGCAAAACCATGTGCACTGTAGGTGGGGCATATGTAACATACCCGGGTCAGATTGCTAGATTGCTGGACCCAGGATACTGTATGCAACATGGCCCTTTAACACTGCACACCAACCTGGCAACAACTCAGGATTGACCCAGGTTATTTTTGCAATGGGAAAGGGGTATTATAGCAGGCACCCCTCTGCTATAGATTTCCCTAGGAAGCTCCCCACATACTGTATAACATACATTTCTTACTCACTTCTGCAGCCAGCTCCTCTGTGACAGAGGCCAGGATTTTAATCAGCTGTCAAGATCCTTGCACATTCCACACAACATCATCCCCCTGCCCTAAGACACCCCCCCCCCCCCCCCCCCCTTACCGGCTGATTACAGTCAAAGGGAACATCCTTCACCACTCCTGCACTCAAGCCACTGGCTGACTCAGCACAGGTTACTGCCGCAAGCAGGGGCGGATTGGAGACTAAAAGTGGCCCTGGAAAATTTCTGGCAGTGGCCTCATGTGAGCGGCAACCATTCAATTATGGCCGCTCTCATACATACATACATACATACATACATACACCCTGCCGCTCTCATACATGCACCTGTTCCCTGCCGCTCTCATACATACATACACCCTGCCGCTCTCATACATACATACATACATACACCCTGTCGCTCTCATACATACATACACCCTGCTGCTCTCATACATACATACACCCTGCCGCTCTCATACATACACCTGTTCCCTGCCGCTCTCATACATACATACACCCGGTCGCTCTTATACATACATACATACTTACACCCGGTCACTGCCGCTCTCATACATACATACATGGTCCCTGCCATTCTCATACATACACCCTGCCACTCTCATACATACATACATACATGCACACACACACCCAGTCCCTGCCGCTCTCATACATGCACATGTTCCCTGCCGCTCTCATACATACATACACCCTGCAGCTCTCATACATACATACATACATACACCCTGTCGCTCTCATACATACATACACCCTGCCGCTCTCATACATACATACACCCTGCCGCTCTCATACATACACCCGTTCCCTGCCGCTCTCATACATACATACACCCTGCCGCTCTCATACATACACCCGTTCCCTGCCGCTCTCATACATACATACACCCTGCCGCTCTCATACATACACCCGTTCCCTGCCGCTCTCATACATACATACATACATACATACATACATATTTACACCCGGTCGCTGCCGCTCTCATACATACATACATACATACATACATGGTCCCTGCCATTCTCTTACATACACCCTGCCACTCTCATACATACATACATACATACATACATACATACATGCACACACCCAGTCCCTGCCGATCTCATACATACATACACCTGGTCCCTGCTGCTCTCATACATACATACACCCTTCCGCTCTCACACATACACCTGTTGCCTGCCACTCTCATACATACATACATACACCCTGCAGCTCTCATACATACATACATGCATACATAGGTGCCGATTTATGTTTTTGCTGGTGGGTGCTCAAGCCAAAAATATAGGGGAGTGGCTTCATGGGAAAGGGGCGTGGCCACAACATATTACTGATTTATATTACGCAGCAAGCACAGTTGTCTCCAATATTCCAATTATAGCAACAGTGCCAAACACATAAATGCCCACATAGTGCAGGTACAAAATTCCCCCCCACAGTGCCAAATACATAAATGCCCGACACAGTGCCAAATACATAAATGCCCCCACAGTGCCAAATACATAAATGCCCCCACAGTGCCAAATACATAAATGCCCCCACAGTGCCAAATACATAAATGCCCCCACAGTACCTGTGCCAGCGACGAGGGATGTGGAGTGCAGTGGGACACGGGCGGGTGGGCCGCTGCTGAGCAGGTGGGTGCTCATCAATTTCCGTGGGTGCTCGGGCCCTCAAGCACCCACAGAATCGGCACCTATGCATGCATACATACACCCTGCCACTCTCATTCATACTTATACACTGCCACTCTCATACATACATACATACACCCTGCCGCTCTCATACATACATACACCCTACTACTCTCATACATACATACACCCTGCCGCTCTCATACATACATACATACACCCTGCCGCTCTCATACATACATACACCCTACCACTCTCATACATACATCCTGCCGCTCTCATACATACATATCCCTGCCACTCTCATTAATACTTATACACTGCCACTCTCATACATACATACATACATACACCCTGCAGCTCTCATACATACATACATACATACATACACCCTGCAGCTCTCATACATACATACATACACCCAACGCTCACATACATACATACACCCTGCAGCTCTCATACATACATACACCCTGCAGCTCCATACATACATACATACATGCATACACCCAACGCTCACATACATACATACATACATACATACATACATACATACACCCTGCAGCTCTCATACATACATACACCCTGCAGCTCCATACATACATACATACACCCTGCCGCTCTCATACATACATACATACACCCTGTCGCTCTCATACATACATACACCCTGTCGCTCTCATACATACATACATACATACACCCTGCCGCTCTCATACATACATACACCCTGCCGCTCTCATACATACATACATACATACACCCTGCCGCTCTCATACATACATACATACATACACCCGGCAGCTCCATACATACATACATACACCCTCACGCTCTCATACATACATACACCCTGCCGCTCTTATACATACATACACCCTGCCGCTCTCATACATACATACACTCTGTCGCTCTCATACATACATACACCCTGCCGCTCTCATACATACATACACCCTGCCGCTCTCATACATACATACACCCTGTCGCTCTCATACATACATACACCCTGTCACTCTCATACATACATACACCCTGCCGCTCTCATACATACATACACCCTGTCGCTCTCATACATACATACACCCTGCCGCTCTCATACATACATATCCCTGCCACTCTCATACATACATACACCCTGCCGCTCTCATATATACATACATACACCCTCACGCTCTCATACATACATATCCCTGCCACTCTCATACATACATACACCCTGCCGCTCTCATATATACATACATACATACACCCTGCCGCTCTCATACATACATACACCCTGCCGCTCTCATACATACATACACCCTGCCGCTCTCATACATACATACACCCTGCCGCTCTCATACATACATACACCCTGCCGCTCTCATATACACATACACCCTGCCGCTCTCATATATACATACATATTGTGTAATGGACATTACGACGTGTGGTATATGTAATGGCCATTATGGCATGTGTACATGTAATGTAATGGACATTATGGCGTGTGCAAATTTTTGGTGCGTGCACTGTCCCTGTTATTAGTATATCTGGCTCCTACATTTTCATCCTGGCTCCTAGATTTTAAAGAAATTTGTCGAGCCCCGGGCTATAGTATATATATGGGGCTAGAGCAGGGTTACCGGTGGTGCTGAGGACAGGGCTATAGTATATATATATGGGGCACATTACTTTGACACTCCCCCCCACCCCCCCCCCCCCCCCAGGCAGCATTACCTGTGATATTCTCCCTCTTCCCCTCAGCATATATTACTGTGACTCTTTCCCCACAAACATTAATGTGCCCCGCTCCCCCCAAACCTTAATGTGCACTCTCCCCCCTCCAACCCCTTAAACCTTAATGTGACGACCCCCCCCCACTCTAAACCTTAATGTGACACCCCCCCCCCCAAAAAAAAAGCTTAATATGTCACTCTCAGCCCTCCCCAATCCTTAATGTGGCACCCCCACCCCCGATTATATTTAGCAGAACTTGCCTGGTCTCTGCTCTGATGGGTGGCTGCTGCAGCTCTTCTCCTTACTGCTGGGCTGAGGCTGGCTGAGCAGCAGGGCTCCTCCAGTGCACAGTTACATTGTGTGCATGTGACTTCCTGTTTAGATCAGGAAGCCGGAGACACATGGGGACCCGGGGACGCTGCCTGCCTGTAGCTAGCTGACACTGACAGGGGCAGCCAAGTGCATGAGAGAGGGAACGAGTGGTGAGGGGATCCTGCTGCCAGCGCTGCTGCAGCCTGCCCTGTCATACAGTTATGATGATGACAGGCGCAGGCTAAGGCAGCCAGCAGCGCACGCCACACAGCTACACAGGCGCCTCTCTCATGTTTGGGGGTGGGTAAATGCAAATTTTGGCCTCACATGCGGCCGGCCTCCCGGGAAAGTTCCCGGTGATTTAAATGGCCAATCCGCCCCTGGCCGCAAGTCAGCCACTCTGCTCCCTGCACTCAACCCACTCCCGGCTAGCACTGTATGCACTAACTGACCAGTCACTCTGCTCCCTCCACTCACCCCCAGATTTTGGCTAGTACCGTACACACTACCCGACCATCCGCTCTGCTCCCTGCATGCACACACACACCCCACCCCCCAACATCGGCTAGCTCCATACAGACTGCCTGGCCTGCTCGCAAGGAAGAAAAAAAAGACATGCAGTGCAGCACCCCTGTGACAGTGACGGGGCACCCCAGGGAGCCGTGGTGCACAGTTTGGGAACCTGTTTTGCTTTTATCATGTTTATTATTATTATTATTTTTTTTAGGTATACGTTTAATATAATATAACGAGTGATATCTATTCTTATTAAACGTAGCATTCTGCAACCCATCAATGGAAAATATGTTAAAAATTAGCATTACAGCTTGAGTCTTCGAACTTTTCTGCATGTGGCATAAAATAATTACTAGCAATTACTGGTGGTGAACTTAGCATTGACATCAATTGAATAGTGACATCTATGCCTTGTTCTCGGAATGCTCATATGCCTGGTTAGCGTAAAAATGCTCAGGGGAAATTCCTGCTTTAATGTAACACATTCACAGAGTATAAACATGTTTAATGTGCTTGGAAAATGTTGAGCATACAACCTGGAGACATATATCAGCTCGTATATCGGGGAAGATCTGAGGGACCAACTAAGGTCTGATAGGGTTCGCTCATGTTATTAGTGTGACATTTACTGTCTGTTGAAAATAGTCATAATACAGTAAAAAGAGTTGATGGATATTGTAAAAATAAAGTAGTGCGTCCTGCAGATAAAGCAGCGTGGCGGGCATAAAATTGATAAATACATTTCAATAATGTCAATAAATGGAGAACAGCACATTTCTGTGCATATTAACAGTGCAGTATGCCACACAGAGCCGGGACAGGCTGATGCAGCATATACCAGTGTATATACTACATATTATATTTGTATTGAAAATGTACATATCTAGGAATGGTGAGAAAGTGCAATACCATTTGGGAACAGAATGCAAGGTGAGCGATGAATCCATCGGCAAAAATGGTCACACAGGGACATAGAGATGGGAGTTCTATTTCACATGGGATGTTGCTATGGGCAACCAATCAGAATCTACTTCTTATTTAGCACCTTTTAGAAGATAATAGATAGTATCTGATTGGTTGGCCATAGCAACATCCCTTGTGAAATAGAAATCCCATCCTAGTACATTTCCCCCACAGAATCAGTCGCACCTTCAGACTTCTGAGTTACGCTAGGGTTACTGAAAATGTCATTCGCAATTCAGGCAATGGGGCCTATGGAACTATGTAAAAAGATTCAGTCACAAATAGCAACATGTTCCCCAAACGGTTATGGCGTACCTGGAGAGCTGGACAGTGGATCATATAAATACTGTGTTAGCTGGGCTATATTAAAGAACACCACACATCTTTAAGGTGCAGAGAGGAGCTGACACTGACCCATTGGGGAAACCAGGCCTGGGTCTCACAGTTGGGCATTTATAACCTAGTCCCTGGAGACTCCAATCCTGGGCAAATGAAGCCGATGAAAGGGATGACTATTGCTGTTTTAAGTTACTTATAAACCAAGGGAGGGATTTATTTATTTATTATTTATTTATTAACAGTTTCTTATATAGCGCACACATATTCCATGGCACTTTACACAGTACAGTTGAAAATTCACATCAGTCCCTGCCCCAGTGGAGTTTGCAATCTTTATACCCTACCACATGTACACACACACACACACACACACACACACACACACAAACTTTCTAGTTTTAATATTGTTGGAAGCCAATATATTTTGAATGTGGGAGGAAACCGGAGTACCTGGAGTAAACCCACGCAAACACGTGGAGAATATACAAACTCCGCACAGTTAGAGCCATGGTGGGTATCAAACCCATGACCTCAGTGCTGTGAGGCAGTAATGCTAACCATTACACAGTCCATGCAATTCATTGTGAGTCCGTTGGCCGTGTGGGATGCTGGACAAGCTTTGAGATTTTTTTTTTAAAGGGGCGGTCATTTACAAGGCATGGGTTTTCCATTATAAATAAATGCCCCTTTAAATAAACACTACTGCTGGACTACCAACTCATTGCATCCCTCCATGGAACCACGTCTTCATGCTAGATCATACCCACTTGTCAGGGCGATGTTAACAGCATTGTAGGTCCTGGGCAAAGCAATGTATCGGACCCTCCAACTAACCATTCAGAGAATGGGGGGGGGGGGGGGGATCACAAATGACCAATAATTGCTGCTGCCACATGCTTCCACACTGTAATCGGCTGTCAGCACTTTGATTGGTGAATAGCTCTGGTCATCCACCAATCAGCTTGCTGACATCTATGCAATGTGTCTGTCTAAGGCAGATAGAGAGGAATCGTGGGGCCCAAGGCTGCTGCTCGGTTTGCTTATACATTCAGACGACCCTCACAATCTTCACTCTTTTAATTAGACACTGTACAATATTGGTGTTGGTGTCCCTGACTGGTGAACAATGAACTGTTTTCTTTGCCATTTGCTATATTTTCTGTAAATACATACACACAAACACCCAGTACTGTACAAGTGCTGGATCTATTATATTTTTGATGTGCTTTGTGCTATTTTTATATCCAATGTCACGATAAATGCCTGTACTTTAAAATGCTTCCATCTATTTCCATAGGAGAGGGAGAGCAGCTTTACGTGTTACATTGCACAGGGTTCTTCTTTTTTATTTATTTATTTTCCTTTTATTATTATATAAGACAAAAGGCACACTGCAGCTTTAGAGACTCGCGGATTGGGGGCTGAGACAGAGGAGAGAGGAGCATGATTGATAGAGTTGTGGTTGGCTTGTAAAGGGCAGCCGGGAGTGCAGAGAAATAATCAGGAGAAAGGGCGTCCTATGCAGGCTTTTTCAGAGGGGAAAAATGAATCCAGCACCTCTGCATTATTAAGTTGTCAGACAGGTCTGATGATGAAAATCTGAAGGTCAGGCATAACAGGAGCCACCTTATGGGCAGGTCGTGACCTTTGTGGAAGTGCTACACTCATGTTTATATGCACCTAGCCGTTATCAACAATTTTTCATTTGATAAGAAGATTGGAGAGTAGGGAGGACTGTGTATCTCTTTGTACACGAGCAATAACCATAATATGCAGAATTGAAAAAAAGAACAGCGTTGTGCAATACCATTTAACGGAGGGAAGGAATAAGCCAATTGAAAATGTCACAGACCTGTAGGGAAATGTTCAAGCAACTGAATCTCAGATAGAAGCCCTTATGTTTTATATATAAGCCAGCACTTATTATAGAGTTTGTTTGACATTTTATTTGTTTCTATAATGAGGTGTGCTTGGGGACCTGTATAAGTCGCTGGCACACAGACAACAAGGCCCTGCTGGTTGTGTTAGCATAGGATTGCATGTAATGCTACTGCACTGTGAGGTTATATAATGGATTAGGGTAACGAGTCCTAGGGGTCACTCGGGTGCGTCGCACCTGTGACCATTGGTGCAAAGTACCCTTTTTTTTGTCCTGCAACACAGGCTGCAGGTCAGCATCAGACTGTCATGGCATCATAAGGCGCAGCCCGGATCACTACTGAGGCAGGGGGCATTCAGCGCTGTTCATGGAAGCAGCAGTGATAGCTACTGTGCCTGAGTAACCCCCAAGAAGGGACGAGGCCATGGATTACGGGTGCCGCTGAGCTGACAGTTGACCCAGGCAGAGCTGGTCCCGCTCCATGCATATGTAATGAGCGGGGACCCAGTGCAGTGCATATTTAATGAGCGGGTCTCTGCCCCGTGCATATGGAATGAGCGGGACCCGCTCATTCCATATGCAGAGGGTGGGGACCCGCTCAATCAATAGCTCGTTCAATAGTGTGCAATCAGTATGCCTTGGTAATAAGTTCCAGTGTGTTAGGGCAACACAATGAACTGTAAGAGCTTTATCTTATTTTGTCATATTTATGTAGTCTGTAAATATGACCAGGGTTGTTGATAGTTGATAGTGGGGGGAACTGATTACTAAGGCCATGTAGTGATCATGCTCACCAGTTTTCTGATTCCTTCTTATTGATCACAGGGGCTGAATCCCAGCTCTGCTCTGTCAGGAGTCAGGGAACCCTTCTTAATGCCATTTCCAGATAACATTGTTACTGCAGGAACCCCATAAGTATTTTTTTGTATTTTTTTTTAACAAATCCCATTAGTACATTTTGGCACATGGCATTTGCCCTTGCAAGCATCTACTTGCTTAAAATATGCAATTAATGGGCTTTGAGTCATTTATTTAATGAAAATTGCTCAAAAAAGCCCTTTAATACATTTAGGTTTAGATTATAAAATAATGTGAAAAATGTTATGAAAAGACCCTTTTTCAGATCATTTTAGTAAAAAATAATTTTGATAAATATACTTATATAAAAAAGGTTACAAAAAATACATCACCTACAGGTTGATTTGATACTGTAGTGCAATGTTTTTCAGTACATATTGAACAATGAGCTCTGATCAGTATGCTGCAATTAGCCTATTATAAGCAAATGTAGGTACTTCTTGACTTTCACGGCGCCACTCTAGATAGGACAGATAGGATACTAGATAGGATACGATTTGTATGCGATTTGACATAAGATATCGCATAAGATATAGGATAGGACAGATAGGATACTAGATAGGATACGATTTGTATGCGATTTGACATAAGATATCGCATAAGATATAGGATAAGATTTACTATCCATTTCATTACCCCACTATCCACGCTATATAAAATCAACTCCACGCCCTAGTGGATAGTGGGGTAATGAAATGGATAGTAAATCTTATCCTATATCTTATGCGATATCTTATGTCAAATCGCATACAAATCGTATCCTATCCTATCTGTCCTATCTGTCCTATCTGTCCTATCTAGTGGCGCCGTGAAAGTAAAGAAGTACCCAAATGTATTATTGTTTGTTTTGGGTTCATTGAAAGATATTTTTTTTCTTGTTTTCAGTTTTCATCATCATTGTTGCTTTCTTAAATCAAAAACGAAACATTTGTATCTAATAAGTAAAATGGCTACAGCTATTCCTTCTCTTCCTGGAAACCTTATAATTTTCCAGCAATCTCAACAAAAATAGAATCCTTTAGACATTAACTTGTAATAGCAGAAAGGTATAAAACATGTAAACCAGCAGATTAATTTATTTGTTATCATTCAAGACAGGCTCCAGTAGTCACAGTGAAATGACTCAGTAAACTGTCATACTGAGTTTTAGCTATTTCCATGTACAGCACAGTGGGGGTCATTTAAAGATCGTAAGTCTTGGCTGCGAAATGGGGCTGAAAATATGCTTCCGTTGCTAACAACGCAGTAAGCTGTTGAGGTTCCCCGATGTGATCTTTGCCTATCTGGGTTTATTAATCAGAATCCTGTTAGTTTCCTAGATTTGCCTCTAACAGACATTTCAGTAAAACTACTCATCGTTAAAAAAAGTTCACTTAAAAAAGGAATAAAAATCTTATCAAAGGCTGAAATATGGACTTTCGGTATTTGTTGGTATTAGGGTTGGTCTATCATCCAGCCATCGGAGGCATTACTAGTTCTTGGCACCAGATGTCTGAAACATACAGTAGTGCCTGAGGTCATTTTGTAAATGTAATTTCATAATTAGCTCTCAAATGTATATATCGTCATTTATTTGATATAGATAAATGGTTGTACTATTTCAACACCAATTTATCTATAGTAAACAAATATCTTCTATCATTTCTATCATGTTTAACTTTATTCATGGTAGAAAGTCTTATATTTATGGTCACGTTAGCTCATTGCTATTCAAAGCAATGCCCATGACAGACATCAAAATGACTTTACATCCTTTTAGGAAGTATGAAGTTCAAAGGTTAAAGTGTATTTATGAAAATCACTTACTCGCTACTTTGCATTCATAAACAATTTTGCAGTTGATGTCTCAGTGCTGGTTTTACACTACAGCAAGGTACAGAAAAAATGTATACATTCATCATATCGACTGATATTTACAACGGGAGTTTCATCTTTATTCGCAGATATCAGATATGTCACCAATATGTACAGATGGAGCAGATTTTGCACTGACAAACGGTTGAATCAAAGTTGGCTCACCAGATAGTACCACGCTATCTGTGCCCCTTCTTTCTCCATCAGTTGTGTGTGGCTAAGTGCAAACAGCAAGATCAATACTTTTCATCCCACTGAAATGTGCCCCATCTGTATCAAGATTTTGCATGTTTATAAAACCACTTAAGAGGCCAGCAATCATGCGTTTATAGTTATTTCTAATAATGATCGCACTGTCAGTAGAGCATGCTCATATAAATGACTGTCATGTACATAACTCTATGTTATATTACATGTATTAAATTAAATCATGGCAATCACAGTCTAAACTTAATAGTTGTGAGCAGCAATGTTATATACCATATGCCTGTGTGTGTATTTATTTGCTGTAGTGCTAACAGAGCTCCGTGTGAACCAACAGCTTGATCAAGTGCTGAATGTCTCAGTCTGCCTAATTAGGCCACGGGATCTGCAATGGATCATATTGCTTATTGCAGTGGTCTGTAAGTTACTAGCCTCAAATTGTGTTGTGTAATATAGGATTTGCATCAGTGTCATTTTTTTTTACAAGCACCATAGTACAGTAGGTAATTTCCAATAAGCTGGATAAGATTTAAGAGTCATTAACAATCATTTCGTGTAAATACAGTACGGTGTGCATTCTAAGATCCCTCCTCCCCCATAATTTAATATTGTGTACACAGTACACCTGAAGGTTGGGACTCCTCTGAGGGCTCCCCTCCCCTTGGAGTAGTGGTGTGAAGCCGGGAGAGAGGGTTGAATTAGTGGTTGCAAAGCAGGTAGGAACACTAGGAGTTGTGATGTGGAACAGGGTTGTACTAGTGGTGCAAAGTAGTGATGCGGAGCAGGGAAGGAGGGTCGGAGTAGTGATACGGAGCAGGGAAGGAGGCTCGGAGTAGTGATGCGGGGCAGGGAGGGAGGGTGGGAGTAGTGATGCGGAGCAGGGAGGGAGGGTGGGAGTAGTGATGCGGAGCAGAAAGGGAGGGTGGGAGTAGTAGTGCGGAGCAGAGAGGGATGGTGGGAGTAGTGATGCAGGGCAGGGAGGGTCAGGCTCTGGGATTTCCACTATTATTACTGCACACACACTCAGACCCCATCCCCGCATCAGGGGCAACAACTAACCAGCACCACTCCTCTGTAATCCAAGGGGAGCTGGCTCCCCAGCACACAGTCCGCGGTACTCACTAGTGAGTAGGGAGGCCAATCCCAGATTGAAAAATGCCTAATCTCGGGATTCCCGGAATTGAGTTTGTCAATATAATGACAAACTTTAATCCTCCTCTGTCCCCCAAACCAGTGTCACTTACAGTACCCGGGCGGTGGTGTTCGGGAGGCCCAGTGGCGGTGCTCAAAAGACTCAGTGGTGGTGATCGGGAGACCTGGGCAGAGGTGAGGAGGTCGGGTGCGGGGCGGTGGTGTTGCTGGTAAGCGTAAAGCCTCTGCCATCGCCTAAATCAGGAGCAGCCGGGCAGTGTCTGAGCTGGTCTCTCAGTGCTGTCTGGCATTAGATTTGCCCGGTATAAGATTTGTGCATGCGCAGGGCAATTCCAGAATCCCTGGATTAAAAATTCTCATCCCAGGATTCAAATCCCAACATTTTAAGGGCCAAATCCCAGAATCCCGCCGATCCTGATCCCCGGATTGGCCACCTTACTAGTGAGAGCTCTACCAGAAGTTCCCCACCATAGGCGCTATACCAGGAAGCAGCACCCGGAGTGGCGGAATGCTGAGGTGATGTCAATGCTGCCCGCAATCCCTGCTCCGTGTTACACCGGGGGGAGAATCTGGTTTAAGACCAACAGCTGTCATGGTTTCCTTTGTATTTGTTCTAATTTTATTATGGAAAAAAAAAAGAGAATGGTATTTTCCTTTTACCTAATGTGACTATACTTTGTATTGATTCTCTTAGAAAATAAAGAGTTAAAAAAAAAATAAAAAGACCAACAGCATTTGCTGAGCAGGGACAGGAAGAGAATCTACATGCACCCTGCAAAGGCATCCTAATGGGAAACCTGTAATGCTGCTGCAGGCACTCCATCAGCTACAGCTGCTGAGTGGAGTGTAGGGCTTCCTTCAGTGTCACCATAACGCCTCCTCTGCCGCACTGAGCATATTAATTACTATTATTATTATTATTATTATTATTATCATTTATTTATATGGCGCCACAAGGGTTCCGCAGCACATAATAACACATAAATAAGTATAAAACAAATAACGAAGTACAGTACAAGACAATTTAGGATAAGTATATGGTAAATAAGGATAGTTACATCAGGGGATCGGACACTGAATCAATTATCAGGGTGGCAGAGATGTATATATTCTATGAAAAGTACTTGAGGAGAGGGGGCCCTGTTCCTGAGAGCTGACACATGGCCAGTTCTATTCCTGGACCTGCTTCAATATGACCTCGGGAAGGGCTGTTTTCTTTTGAAGCTAAGCAGTATGACAAAGTGCAAGGGATGCATTTAGGGTTGCCACCTCTCCAGGATTTCCTGGATTCTCCCTGAATTGGTGACAACCCTCCAGGAAGTTTTTGCAGTCTCCCGGATTCTGGGATTCTCCCGGAATTCGGGTGACATTGAAAGCCTACACAGCCTCCTGACTGAGTGTGCACACTGACAGGGGCATAGGGAGGGTGGTTTAGGCAGAGCGCAAGCTACGGGCACCAAAAAGGCCACTTCTGAGTTGCTGCCCATGGGAGAGGTGAGGACGGAGGAGCACTGTGCAGTCAACAGCTTAGGATGCTGCAGCAGCGCTTCCTCCCAAACTGAGCCTTCGAGGAGAAATAAGCCGGCTGCTACTGTGTATCAGTCCCAGGGCAGAGCTGTCTGTGCTGTCAGCTGAGGAAATGGGGACACCAGTGTGGAGGGGGGATTTGTGTGTGTGAACGGTCAGTGTTTGTGGCAGATATGCATGTTAGAGAAGTGAGGGGGTGGAGGAGGTTGCTGTGAAGTTGTTGTCACTGGTGTCAGGGTAAGGGATGGATGTGTGAGGTATCTCTGTGTAGGAGTTGTCAGTAGGGGAAATGTGTTATTACATGTAACAATGTAACAGTAGGGACTTCAATACATGTCTGTATTAGAGACCACGCCAACTTTTCCGAAGAGGTCACTTCCACTGTTATGGGAGCACACGTGCACATGAAGGTGGGTGGGGGGGGGGGATCTCCAGGAGACGAAATAGCCTGAGGTGGCAGCCCTAGATGTGTTCCCTGCAAGCACAATAATGACTCCAGTGGCCACAGGTCCCTTCCTGCCAAGCGGCTGGCACAATCCTTAGAAATGTAATTCACATCATTCCCTGCCATAGTGGAGCAGGGGCTACCTGTAGGATAAAATGAGTACAAACTCATTTTATCCTACAAGTAGGACTGTGGGAGACAGCAATGCTAACCTACAGATGGGGCAGGCCTCTTCTTTGCGGGCGAATCGCCAGAACGTCAGCGCTGGCGATCCGCCAGCGGCCTGCCTCACCAACTGACTGAGACGCGCGTGCGTCTCAATCTCCGTCAGCGGGGCGAAGGGAACCCTGTCCGTCTCCGCTTCAGGGAGACGGACAGGGTTAGGGGGGGTGCGGGCAGGCGGCGGGGACCCCGGGTTCACCGCCGACAAGCCGGCGGTGACCCGGGGGAAGCGCTGGAAGCGCCGTCGGAAGGGGATGCGCGTGCCTCTCGTGCGCGCGCATCCCCTTCTCGCTATAGCTATGGCGCTAGCGGGGGATGGCGGCTGGCGTCGCCATCGCCATCCCCTGCAAAGATGGGACCTGCCCCATCTGTATGTACCACCAGCATGTCTCAGCCTGGCAAGCTAGACAGCTTTGTGGCTGTAAGCAACCATTAGACTCCATACTGGACCCTTATTCAGTAATAGTTTGTGCATCACAGGATATCCTGGCCCATCTAGTGCTGCTGTGCAATGGAAAGCTGAGATTTCATTTTGCAATGCAAGATCACTGAATCTCTTTTCTAACACTGCAAGGTTTTAAGATCACCCTTCACACCGAATGGGGCTCACGCACAGGGCAATTTCAGGGAATTTTCTAAGCGAACTCACTGGAGCGCTTCAATAATGTCCCTACATCGGTCCTTGTGTACGGGCCATAGCGATAGAGATGTGTGGCCCAGCACGTCGCTATCGCCCAGCTATGAATATCCCACATGCTGTATAAATCAAGTTTATTGCCAGTCAGGGCCATTGTTCCCCGGAGAACACTGTGTAGTGCTGTGTGCTGAGTGATTTTGCTGAGTGATCTGAGCAATCTACATTGTTCAAATCGCTTAGCAGGGTTGCCCCATGTGTAGGCCCCTTTGCATTGTCTAATTTATAATGAGAAAACCTTTACCAATTAAAGAAAAAGAACCCTGTACAACAAATGCACATCTTGTAATAATCACAAAATGTGGAACATTAATAACTCTAACAAAGGTCAAAACAAATTGGAGCCATTCATTTGAATCCTAACATGAAATAATTGAGAACCTCTCTCTAATGCTGGGTACACAGTACACACTAGAAGATGTATATGCTTTAGACATGGCCTATCGGACTACGGGGGTTATTCTGGTTGATTCACAGCCTTGCAAATCCACCAAACCCCATCCGGCGAATGAACCCGCCCCCCCCTCGCAGACAGGGTTGGCCAACGCAGGCTGCGAATGGATGTTTAGCATAACATCCATTCGTATGCTGCGGGTAACATCCCACATCTTTCGATGGTCGCATGCTGGGTCGGATATGGGCGGACAGCTAACAGCCGGCAATGTCAGCTGCCAGCCCCCCGCACCCACGTCACCGCCTCCTGGGTCATTCTCATGGGTACCCATGGGCATTCCCATATGCTAATGGTGCAGCCCAGAACCCCCTGCCCTTCTCCACCCCCCTCCCCGCATGCCATCTAGGGTGCGTGCACCCGGAAAACAAAAAGTTTGCAGTGGGTGCACACACCCTATGTCTGTACATGCACAGAAACGTGCCTGCGCATGCGCAGATGCGCAACATCGGATCTCCATGCGAGAGAGTGAGTGAGTGAGAATGTGATTTATCTGTAGCTCCATCTGTATCAGAATCAGCAGGTGGCACTCAAACAAACAAATGGGCACCCTAACAGTCTTTCCCAACGTCCATTATTCAATTTAGGGTACTTATGTACTAGCACAGTGCCCACAATATTTGGTCGCACACCATATAATCGCATCACATGTCATACACCCGATGCACTGCGATGCGATTTAAAATTGTATAAGCCCTCTATACGATGTTTAATTGTATAAGCACCCTAATGGGGGCTTACAATGTTAAATTCACCCCCACGCCACCCCCAGTATGAACGTGAACCCGAAGCGTGGCGAGCGCAGAGAGCCCGCAAGGGGCGGCGGTATGCGTCCTCCGACCTTTTCATAACCCCACTATCCACGTCGGCGTGGAGTTGATGTCACATAGTGTGGCGAGCGCAGCGAGCCACCGAGCCCGAAGCGCGGCGAACGCGTATTACTTTACTTGTATTCCGCGTCCCCTCGCCGAGCTCGCTGCGCACGCCACGTTTCGGGCTCAGTGGCTCGCTGCGCTCGCCACACTATATAAAATCAACTCCATGCCGACGTGGATAGTGGGGGTAGGAAAAGGTCGTAGGACGCGTACCCCCACCCCTCGCGGGCTCGCTGTGCTCGCCACGCTTCGGGTTCATGTTCATAGTGGGGGTGGCATGGGGGTGCATTTAACATTGTAAGCCCCCATTAGGGTGCTTATACAATTTAAAATCGCATTGCATCGCATTGTATGGCATTGTACAATTGTATGGCATTGTACAATACTATACAATTTTAACATTGTATGACATCGGGGGACATCTCGTCGCATCGCATCGCATACCATCACATGCCTTATGGTCTGCGATGCGATGGGCGCCGTGATAGTACACAAGTACCCAATTTAGTTATAATATTATAACATTTTTAGACTGTATCATATTTACAATTCCAGTGGTAACATTTCCACCAACTGTACCTTATTAAAGCTTCCCTTTAGCTTTAAAGAATATTTCCACCCATCTGGAATGTCTTCAAAACAAAACACCTCCTCTACACTGCCAACAGTGACACTGAATTGTAGATCCCAGGAGGATAGACTCCACTCCCCATGTGACAAGTCCCGAGCCCTCCTGATGACATAGGTGGGAGCCACTAGGAAAGCAGGATTGGGGGAGAAAGACAGTGATGCAGGCTAACTAAATAACTGCTAGGGGCCGTGGAAGTGATCACGTGGATGTGTGGATGGCATATGGACCTTTGGAGTTTATAAAAACTCATTCTGCGTACAACCACAATGGGAGTTGTACATTAGTTTGAAGCCACAGGAACAGGAGGAGGGAGGTCTTGCATAACCTTGGTGCAAGAATTTTGGATACCATTGCCACAAAGCTGCATTTACTGGGGTGCTCATTTTGGGCGGGATTCTCTAAAGTAGAAATGCAGTAAAAACCCTGTTATCTGTGTTTTTTACCGCATTTCTGTATTCTCTGTTGCCCGTCTGCAGTGTCAACGCAAAAGCTGGCGATCCACTGCAGAAGCCTATGGGCTTTTTATCGCTTTTTATCGCACGAGGTCAGGATCTCCATCAGAAGAGGCCTCTTGGCTTGAGCTGGGGCGACCAGGTTGCGTGACATGACAGCCAGCATCTGGCTCATGGTGTTGCAGGTGATCTGATGCTTCATCCTAACACATAGCAAGGGCCACTAATGTATGTAAGAGGTGTACATTTATACCAGACACCTCCCGTTGACTTACTGTACCATACTAGTGCTTATCACTAACCAACCACATCTGAATACAGCCACATATTGTGGCCTAAATTTTATTCCGTTCATTCTGCTAGTGTCACGGCCAGAGTATTAAGACAGGTATATTTACCTTCCAAGTGTTTAGCAAGACTATGCAGGGATCCAGCACTCACGGGGTGCATGTGTATCAGAAATCATACTGTCTCCCAGTGCGGCAACTGCTAACATAAACACCAATCCATGCCTATCTGTCAGCCCCGGGTCTCCTGCGGCTTCCACGCCGCCACCATTATCGTAGCCATGTTCCATGTGCTGTACAAACAGCTTTTTCGCCGATATCGAAAGGTCTAATCAGCGCTGCTTGTTGCTAAGGTTAGTTGTAGGTGCAGCCGCACTGATAGGAACCGCACATCCTGGCGCTCCCCACAGACCCCGCTCCTCCAAGCAACTGCGGGGTCTGCGGCACCATTGTTACGCCACTGCCCACTATTGTTACAGTTATTATTGTGCCTGGACTCCATCAGTGTTTGTACACTGCACCAATACCATCACTACTGTTATTATTGTCTGGACTCCCTCAGTTTTCTCACACTGCACCAATTGCCAGTCCTTCATCTGTTGTTACATCTAATCAGGACTCCTTCAGTGCTACACTGCTCCATTCGCTACCAAGCATGCTGTGCTTTCATAGACTGCATCAGCGTTCCTACGTTGTACCTCTTATAGTTATTCATGCTCATCTTATGGTACTCAATCCTGTTGTATTTGTTGCCGTTCATATTCATGTCAAGTCTCACCAATTACCCTCTGTACCGTCTGTGGTATTAATAAAGACTTGGCTTTTTACCTCATGGTCCTGTCTCTAACTGTCCTGGGTGCCTAGGGTTCTGTGACTGGCTCACTTCAAGACTCAATTTCAACTGTTTTTTTTTAAACAGCCATCAGACTTCATTCCATTTTTTTAATCCGCCACAGAACCTGTGTAATTAATATGTCTCCAGGATTAAAGGGATGAGGTGGGAACCCTATGGGTGCCTCCTGGTGATGCGCAGTTGCCTTATCAAGGCACCCCAATTCATATACTAGTCAGTCCCTATGCCTGTGGTCATTTCTAGCTCTGATCTGACCACAGTCATGACAGCTAGCCATAAATTAAGCTAAAAGCATGAGTCGGCTTGTCTCAATGGTACTCTGTAGCAGGTTAAAATAATTGTAGTCATTACTGAACATACAACCCTCAGCCATATCTGACCCTCTACTACCTATGCCTCGTGCCAGTCATATATATATATCACAGCATGCTTCATATTCCCAGGGAACTGAAATGGGTTCAGCATTCCAGTCTTTGTTGTGCTCATGACAACCACCTTATCTGTCATTTCCTTGTTCCACTGCTACACATATAACCCTCAGCATGTTGCACATTTCCGTGAGATCTTCATTCAATTGTTCGATAAAGGAAAAAGTTTCACTTTGCCACATATTCCCTTCACTCAACCTATTAGCCAATTATGGATTTTTGGCAATTGAATTGCTGCTTTGTTTCTTTATGCTGAAAAATGGCATGAACAGGATGGGATACAAAATAAGAGAAAGGGAGAGGAACATTTAGCTGAAAATGAAATCCATTGTGACAGGGGAATATTTTCCAGAAAGCGCTCATGACATAGGTTATTTTTGAATGAAGTGATCAGATTGGACAGCCTGAGATGAAAATCTCCCCCCCTAGAGAAAGCACAGGTGTGCAATGTGCAGGATTTCATGTCATACAAATATTTTCCTAACATCCCGGGAGAGGAAGAGCCCAGGCCACTAAGTGCACGACCTGGTGAGCTGGGAAGGTTAGCAGCGATGATGTAAAAAATAACAGCGGGGCAGCAGTAAGAGTATAATTTATGTGAGGTCCAAAAAAAATTGGCTTCCTTTCATTTTTTTGGTAAACATTGCTTTTGTGTGAATTTGAAGCTGGTGAATTTCCAGCTGTGTAGTGGTTGTTTTCATAATATTCTTTTCATATCAATGTTTCCTTAGATTACCTTGAAATATTAAAGCTTTTTTTCCCCCCCAAATACGACTGCAAAACAAAAGATAAAAAATAGGGTGAAAGAAAGATGACTAGACCTCCATTGTTTTTAGAAAGGCTTATTCTATGGTGGTTTAGATAACCGTGTAACAGGTTTTTAATCACTGAAATATTAACTTTTTTATTTTCTTCTTTTTTTTTACTTCTTGCAACAAAAAATGTAATGGCTTATATATATATATATATATATATATATATATATATATATATATATATATATATAAGACACCTTGAAAAAGATCCAAAGGAGATCGAAACGCATTGGTGGGAGTGCTCTCTACAATTTGACTGGGAGACCACAGGACTGGAATGCCAGCAAAGGCTGCACTACAACCTGGACTCTATAAGGGGCCCCAAACAGAGTCCCAGGTATTTCCCACCTCAGCCTGAACTGACATAATCCACGAATGAGGTCCCGGCAATTTGTTTTTTAACTTCACTCTGTTCAAATAAAGGATATCTGTTTTTAGTAATTACATTATCCGTTTGTTTTTGCTCATTTATACATACGAGCGTTTGGAATCTAGTATCCTTAACGGTGCAAGACGGAAAGATAAAGGGATCCGATATGTAATGCCGGCGGTCGGAATCCCGGCGGTCGGAATCCCGACACTGGAATCCCGACCGCCGAAATCCCGACATGGGGGGGACGTGGAGCGTCCCCCCCCTTGCGGGCTCGCTGCGCTCGCCACGCAGCGGGCCCGGTGCCTCGCTATGCTCAGCAAGCTATTTTATTCTCCCTCTATGGGTGTCGTGGACACCCACGGAGGGAGAAAGTTTCGGGATTTCGGCGGTCGGGATTCCAGTGTCGGGATTCCGCCCGCCGGCAAATTGACTGCATCCCAGATAGACCTACCTGATATGCTATTGATCTTATAGCTCCACGTGAGTAATTGGTTTAGGGGTGGTCCACCCCACTACATCTTTTATTATCCAAGGATTTCGTAATACCCCAGAGAGGGTTGATATGCCTGTTTGATCGATTGCCATTGTGAGTGTGTGGAAAAGGGGGTTACACCCCGATATATATATACAAAAGATCACTCAGATAGACCAAAGTTGTTTAAACAAAACAATTTACTTGAAAATACACACTTACCATAACTGTATTACACAAGGAGACATGCTCTCTATCTCCCCTCTTGTCTTTTCATAAATTATCGCTGGGAGAGGAGATGGAGGACATCAAGGGACAGTGACTTAAGCAGGAGAGTATTAGTTCCCTTTTATAAAAAGCGCCCATATTCTTACAATTGAGATATATCTTTTCTTGTCCAGGTTCACAATATAGGCATATCAGGTGGTACCCTCATCTCAATTTGAATACAGGCCGCTTAAACTGCGCAGACAGTAAATACTCAAATTCTTGTTTGACACTATTGGTCTACAGGCCAGAGGTCAACGTAAGGTAAAGGTCAAAATGGTAAAAAAGGTCTATATGTGTGTTTTTAGTTTTTGTGTGTCTATGTCGACCAATGTCAACACGGACACAGAATTAGTGTACCACATCGCCTCTGACTTGGTACTCTTGCAATGCTTTGGGCACGGTGCCTCACTCTATGCCCACTGGAGAATGAAGTCAGTTTTTTTAAAAATTAGGACAAAATATTGTCTACCATTTTCCATGTTGACTGTTGTGTCGATTGTTGGAACATGTCGACATAGATCGTGTCAACCTCTCTCATGTGTCAACCTTTGACATGTTCACCAATAGTGGTCGTCCTACTGGCTGTTGACCATAGTACTGTCGACTGCATACCCACCAACAAAGGGATAACTTTGCAGCCAGATAGGACATAAAACGGAAGGAACTGTACAAGTAATGCAAGCACTGTAATTATTTTGAAGAACCCTTTCATTCGCCTATTACAGGGCGCGTGTGCGTAGAACTACAATCACGCACCTTAAGGGAAAAAACACTGTGAGATCTGTCAGGCTGGACGGAGAGAGTTTTATAAATTGGATATGTCAATTAAAATTGTAAGTTAGCAAAATAACGTTGCAATGGATTGATTTTACTTCTCTGTAACAAGGGAAGAAATGTTTTGTCACAACAAGCTGGAAATATGTCACATTTAATGCTAGTTGAACAATGGTACTTTTCAAATGACATTATTAATAAATCTCTTTCAAGTGGCAGCGGCTAACACCTATGAAATGTACACAGGGGTTAGAATCAATAATCACAGGTTATGGAGTGGGATATTGAAGGATGAGAAGAAAAGAAAAGTCTTTATTCTTTCTTTAATGATAGATGCAGTTTCCAAAGGCCGCAGGAGGTAAAGCACTTTTTAAAGACTAAATTAAGAGGTATTAATCTATTGTTTACCAGTCACGTCGTACTCACATGGAGATCCTTTTTCTCAAGAGTGTGTCTTGATCTGTGGGTCTGTAGACCTGCCACTATTGAAGCCTTCTGAATAATCCACAATGAAATAAAACACAAAGTGCTGCTCTGTAGGCTCCCCCACCCCTCCATATAAAAAAAAAAGCCAAGCCCCAGCAGAGTTAGAAGGGGGAGCGAAAGCTTTTCACTCTTGTTTCTCAGCCGATTACACTCATTCAGGGCAAGGTGGCTGGAACGAAAACAGAAAGATTACCTTCTGTTCCCAACTGCTTTGTTGGCAGCAGCCTACAGATGTAGAAACATTTTAACTAGAACAACAAAAGGAAATCTAGGAAGGGACAGGGTTCAGACCTGTTACTGGCGGAGATGCATACAAAAACAGATATTTGTACAGGAAAGATAATGGCTATTTATTGAATAATGGTGATTTTTTTTTTTTTTGTCTTTTAACAATAATATGCACGGACGCTTTGAGTCTCTCACTCCACATGGAATACGCTCATCTGCATGATGTCTCACTTATTCAGACAGTACAAGGACATCCTGATAAAATCAGCAACTGTTCTCAGCACCGTAATACAGACAGCTCACCAGTAGACAGGTGGCAGGAGAGGAATACCCACAGTGCCCTTGGAAACTCTTCCAAATATTTATGCTGCTGCCATTCTTTGTCCAGTTTGCTGCTCCCTGCAGATCCTATGCTTATAGGTGAAATAGCGAGATGATGCCACATGCATGCCAGAAAGAAAATAATTTGCTGATAGCCATGGCAGACGTCGTGTTGATGCTGTTAAATGTTCTCCCCCCAAAATGATTAAAGCTACAGTTTTCACAGTCTACATAATTGATTAATTTGTCTGAAGTTTAATTGCCTTAAAGGGACTTTTACTAACAAGCAGATTTCAGTCTGAAAACTATAACACAGGGGTTTGGGGTCTGACGCTAGGATCACTTTGTAGGCGGGAGCTGCTCAACTTGAGTGGTCCAAACTCATACAAGTGCACTAAATACAAAGGGCAAGTCAGGCGCTCACCTGATGTATGGAATGGTGGTGTTCCCTATTGTGATTGCGGAGATGGAAAAAATATTGTGGAAAGAGGTATAAGGAAGTGTTTTGTGTTGTGTGGTAACAATATAAGACACACTGTTATCACTGTACCATGTGGTGTTTATTAATCATAACCGTTACACAAGTATGCAGTCAATGCTGTAGGTAGGGTACAGGTGGATGCTATTAGGAACAGGGGGTGGGGGGTGGACTGAGTGAGCCCCGTGGGGAATCAGGTTCCCAACAGGTACCTTTCTACCATAAACCAGTTGAAGCTTATGTCTAATTCATCAGCGTGGAGATAGGGGGCAGCGTTCCTCAAATAAGCCCTATTGGGTATCAGGGTATCAGCGGAACCCCTGATACCCAATAGGGCTTATTTGAGGAACACTGCCCCCTACCTCCACGCTGATGAATGAGACATAAGCTTCAACTGGTTTATGGTAGAAAGGTACCTGTTGGGAACCTGATTCCCCACGGGGCTCACTCAGTCCACCCCCCACCCCCCTTGTTCCTAATAGCATCCACCTGTACCCTACCTACAGCATTGACTGCATACTTGTGTCACGGTTATGATTAATAAACACCACATGGTACAGTGATAACAGTGTGTCTTATACTGTTACCACACAACACAAAACACTTCCTTATACCTCTTTCCACAATATTTTTTCCATCTCCGCAATCACAATAGGGAACACCACCATTCCATACATCAGGTGAGCGCCTGACTAGCCCTTTGCATTTAGTCTGAAAACTAACAGTCTATCCAAAGTACAGTAGTTATATTACATGTGGTTCAGAGCAAACATGTATGGTTTGACCCCTTACGTTATACAAAAACCAAGCACTACTCCTTGGCCCTTATTCTGGTTTACCTGCAAAGGCAAATTCCTTCTCAAATGGACAAAACCATGTGCACTGCAGGAGTGGGGGTGAGTGGGAGGGGCAGATGTAACATGTGCAGAGAGATTTAGATTTGGGTGAGTTATTTTGTTTCTGTGAGGGGAAAATACTGACTGCTTTATTTTTACACTGCAATATAGATCTCCCTTTGAAGTAATACCCCACCCAAATCTAATTCTCTCTGCACAAGTTACATCTACCCCACCTGCAGTGCACATGGTTCTGTCAATTTGAGAAGGCATTTGCCTTTGTGAGTGAACCAGAATAAGGGCCCATATCAAACATGGTCCTACAGTTGTGAGTGTACAGCCGTATTTAGCTATGCATACACAGACTTGCTGCATGGAGCAGAGCATACTGTTCACCAGCTGTATGTAGGCACCAGTGTGCAGGTTGCAAGCGATACTAGCCTCTGTAGCGGTAATGGTCGGGAAGCCTCTGATGGAACATTAAGCATGGCGTAGGTGTGGTAGCGCTCCATCTTCAACAATATTATATTTTTTATGCAGCCACTTGTATATTATACTACAAAGTAATTTTATTTTGTCATTTTTTGTTAATTATCCCCTCATTACTTACAGGATATGGGAAATTACTAGGCTTAGATAAGTTTGGCTCAATGCAGCATACAATCACAGTTTATGAGAGTTCTTGCATGCTGGTGTTTATGGAACCGTAAGTGCAAGCATGCATATGAATAACAATGGGCCTGATGGAGCTACAGCTCCAGGCCCACTCTCCAAATAGGCCCATTTTCTAGCTGAGGGCCAGGGCTTTCCAACCACCCCAGCCCCGCGTTCAATCTCATACCAGGCTGGTGCATATGGGTTCATTGGTTCTAGAGATATTGCGGGTAAACCGATTTTTTCATTTCTGAATTGTAATTTCATGGCTGTTCATGTTGTTTGAGGACAGATTTCTCTGGAACCAAATGGTCCAGTATCACAGGACTAAAATCATTCGAAGCCCACATGAAATGGGTCAGTTGGTTCCGAAGATATAGCTGGTTGTTTAAAGGGGGAGGGGGAGTGGTTTTCTCTCCCCTTCACACCAGAAAATGCTGGGACTAGGCTGGTGTAAATGGGGCCAGCCTGTGAATGTCCCTGCATGATCCTGGAACCATATTCCCGGGTAAGTGCCAGCATTTTCTGGTGTGAAAGGGGTAGTATTTCAAATAGCCGGGACCTGCACTGCTCTGAATACAGCCGGGCGCCTTTGGAGCGCAATGCCCGTTTTGGAAGCATATTGTGCATTATTGCTCAATCTGTTTGGTATAGTGTGAATTTTTACACAATCAGTGTGCCATAGTATGAATTTTGGCTCAGTCGGTGTGAATTTTGGCTCATTCCATGTGGCATAATGTGTAAGAAGCAAGTACAGTATAAGGGGGTTACTATTGTGTTGCATGATTTGTATAAGGGGTATATGGTGTGGTAAACTTAGGTGACCACATAAAAGGTGCTTATATGTTGTCTACCAAGTTTCGGCTTTCAGTATTTTTTTTGTGACTGGAGTGCCGCCTTACCCCGCAAGTATTTTAGGACATTGGCATACTGTCTGTGCACCTTTGGAGGGCACCCACCAATATATCTCCCTGCATTTTTCCTATGCCAGCCCCCTGCCTTTTCCAGTCATATATAATTAGTTGAAAGTATTTACACAAATAGAGACACACCCATGAGCAGACCACCCAACCAGAACACTGGTCACGCCTCCCACATTATTAGGTGCTGGACACAACCCCTATTATTGCGCATAATAGGCCCTTGATAATTTTCAACTTCAGGCCCATTTAGACCTTAATCTGGCACTGTGCATATGGACCACAGTGCATACTGTCACTTGTAGCATACCTTCCAACTTTTCCTTAGCCTAGGCCAGGACCCTTGCATTCTGAAGACACATGACCTGAAAAGGAGATGTGGCCTAGGATTAGAAAGGCATGGCCTCATGTCCGGACGCTGTTTTTAGCATTATGAGGGTATGCCCAGCGTACCTCAAGCAGCTGGGCAGCACTTGGCACTGGATGGATACCATATGTAAGCGCACGACATCCATTCATGGATCACTTTGCAGAGCAGCAGGTGTTCAAAGGCTCCCCCAGCCTCTCCCTGCTTATGGGACACTGTAGGAGAGACAGCAGGACAGTGACTGATTAGCGGGACAGAGGTATTCTTGTACAACTAGCTCATTCTTTTTTATGAAGGGGTCAAAATTAATGTATTATTTACATTTACCTTTGTGTAAATAATAAATTAATGTTGACCCCTTTATAAAAATAATTAGTTGGTACTTATGTGTTAGTTGGGCGCCCACTAAGGCTTAGTGGGCTATTCTGCATAAGAAAATTGCATCGCATCGCATCGCATGTCCAGTGTTAGTGTCACAGGATGCGATGCGATGTGATATTACTAATTAATGTATTCACTGCTATTTTTCCCGGTTCTATCGCATCGTATTGCATTGTACCTCACGCATTCAATGCGATGCGATCTTACAAAGTTATGTATTCACTGTCCAAAATCGCATGCAATTGCCTGCGATTTTGTAAGGGGTGATGGCATTACCTGTAGTGCCAATTGTAGGTACCCCCCTACTACCCACACCACCCCATTGCTACCCCCCCCCCACTATCCCCCCACTATCCACACCACACCATAGCGTTGCAAGCGCAGCGTTGACCCACTATCCACGCCACCCCGAAGCGTGTCGAGCGGCGGCGGAATGCGTCCTCCCAACCTTTTCATACCCCCACTATTCACGTTAGCGTGGAGTGGCGAGCGGACGCGGAAAACATGTAAATAATCTGTGTCCCCGCGCGGGGCACGCTGCACTCACCACGCTTCGGGCTTGGTGGCTCGCTGCGCTCGCCACACTATATAAAGTCAACTCCAAGCCAACGTGGATAGTGGTGTATGAAAAGGTCGAGAGGACACGTTCTGCTGCGCTCGCCATGTTTCAGGGTGGTGTGGATAGTGAGGTGGTTTTAGGAACACATTCACAGCAGCCATACAACACATCTGAGACAGTAATGTGGACACATGTTAACGTCAAACTGTAAATTTAGTGAGAAATGGTTAAGGTAATGGATAATGAATAAATACCAATAGCAAAGATAATGATTAAATATAACAATAATCACAATCACATAAAGAACAGTAAAGATAATAATAATAAGAATATAAGGAACAAGATAATGAAAAAAAGCCAGGCACTAAGTGGGCACTGCAGTACCCTTTGGCAGGAGGCTCAGTGCATACAAAATGCGATCAAAAGGGTTTTCTCCCTCATCAGTGCATTATATTGCACCGTCGTGTTAAGGCACATCCCCAACTCCCTTTCACAGTAGGCGACACTAGTGAGTTAATGAGCCCAGGAGTAAAGAAAGCGTATGAGCTTCACAAATGGCAGCCAGCAACCAGGGTACCAAAGTCCTGCTCGCACTGTCACCTTTCGGCGACAGGCCTTGATATGGCACCGCCACTGACCTTCTCTGAGTAACAGCTTCATGGGATGCCCATTTACGCACGTTTGCATAACCAGCAGCAAATTTTTGCGCTGCAAAAATGCCAACGCCTCTTCCTCTGATGTCAGCAGACTGAATAGAGACATCTGCTGACCTGCTGCCATGCTGCTGTCGACACTAGTGACTGAAAACGTGCTTTAATATATGGTGCTGAACCACCTGAGAGTTGTGACGAATGCTCACCTTGACCCCCTGCAGTTTGCCTACCGAGCAAACAGAAGTGTCGAGGATGCAGTCAACCTAGGGCTGCACCACATTCTACAGCACCTGGACAGTCCAGGCACCTATACAAGGATACTATTTGTTGATTTCAGCTCGGCATTCAACACTATCATCCCTCACATCCTGGAGCCAAAACTCTGTTCACTAGGAGTCCCAGAACCTACATGCTCCTGGATCACTGACTTCCTGACTGAAAGGAAACAGGCAGTGAAAGCAGGGGCATTCATGTCAAACACATGCACAATTAGCACCGGTGCCCCTTAAGGATGTGTCCTCTCCCCCCTGCTCTTCTCCCTCTACACAAACAACTGCACCCTTAGCAGAACAGTCAGTAAAAATTATAAAATTTGCAGATGACACAACGGTTATCGGCCTAATCATGGATGGAAATGAGTCGACATACAGATGGGAGGTGGATCGGCTAACTAAATGGTGTTGCGGAAACAACCTTGACCTCCATTCCCTCAAAACGGTGGAGATTTCCTGCGACCTCAAATGGGGTCCCAACATCATTACAACTGTCAAGAAGGCTCAGCAGCGCTTGTTCTTCCTGAGGCAACTCAAGAAATTGAACACCCCGCAGGAGCTGCTGCTCATCTTCTACACTGCCATAGTAGAGTCTGTCCTTTGCTCCTCCATCACAATCTGGTTCGGAGGAGCAAACGAGAATGACAGACGAAGGTTGCAAAGAGTAGTGAGGATGGCAGAAAAGATCATTGGGGCGGAGCTCCCCACTGTCCAAGAACTATACATAGCCAGGGTCAATAAGCGTGCAGGAAAGATCTTGGCAGAAGTTTTAGGTCCATCCCAGCAAAGACGACAAGAACTACAAAAGGCTTCTTCCCAATAGCTGGCAACCAACTAAACAGTATTGAACGTACCAAATACTGAATACTAACTCGAACTGTTCTAGATATATGTGAAATGTATGTGATGTATGTTTATGCCTCTCTTCCCTCCCCCCTTGTGTTCTCTGCTTGATGCTGCAATGTTACCACAAAAAATTCCAAGCACACGTAAGTATACCTGGCCAATAAAGATGATTCTGATTCTGATTCTGATGTCATCTCGCCACCTCAAACTCAACATTTTCAAAAAAGAATTAATTATATTCCCACCAGCCAAGAATAGTTGCCAACCTGATATCTCTATCACTGTTGAGAACACAACAATTAATCCTACTCCACAAGCTCGCTGCCTAGGGGTCCTCCTCAACTCTGAACTGTCGTTCATTCCTCACATTCAATCTGTCTCTAAATCATGTTACATGCATCTAAAAAACATATCCAAAATTTGTTTGTACGTTACACAAGACACTGGAAAAACTCTAATCATTATATCACGCATTGACAATTGCAATAGCCTCCTTACCGGTCTTCCTAAGAAAAGACTCTCACCACTACAATCCATTTTAGATGCAGCTGTGAGACTGTGCTTCCTAGCTAGACGTTCATCGTCTGCAGATCCGCTCTGTCAGTCCCTCCATTGGTTGCCTGTATATTACCGCATTCAATATAAAATACTTCTACTTACATGCACAGCCATTACTCTGACTACATCGACTTATATCTTTTTGCTTATCTCAAAATATATCCCGACCCGACCTCTCCACTCTGCGCAAGATCTGAGTCTTGTAGCTGAAGGACTGCTTATGAGTCCTGGTAGTCAAGGAGCTTCTGGGTAAGACCTCTGACTAAGAGTTGTTCATTCCTGAAAAGTAGCTGATATGTCACAAAAATGCGGGTTTGATGTCCTATTTGTAGGTGTATGTATATCAAATTACCAGTCATGATATTACAGTACCAAGAAAAGACTCTACACTGTCCCATGCAGTTGGACCTTCGCATACTTGCTGGTACAGTGCCATCTTTATGGTATTGTCTTTGGATTGATGTTCCTGGCCCATTGTCTATGCATGCAGCAGCTCTATGAAGTAAAATGTGGTGCTACTAGCAGCAGGAATAGGAACATGAGCAACTCTGTACTTATAGATGCCTCTGTATTATAGCCTATTAGAAATGCTATTACAATTAATACTATTGATGATAGTAGGTTGGTTTATGTTTTACGCCCTTGCCCTGCAAATCCACCTATTGGTCTGCGAAAAGCAAACACTGTATTATAAGTGGGCGCTGGACTTCATTCTCTACTTATGGTTCTATGTTAGATCTGATCCAGCATATATAAGTGGGCTGCACTGATTTCAGTGCTTTGCCTCTACAGAAAAAAAAAAAAAACACAATACATAATCCCCAGGCAGAGATTCAGACAAATAGTAATTTTATTTACTCATATCCATCTTTCCCAGAGTAAAGCAGGAAACAGCCAGCCTAATCCCAATACTAACACAATATTGATTCTCATTCAGTTTTAGTATTTATTGACGTGCGCTGCATACAATGGAGGCTATCAATTAGGTGGCTGCGTTCAAGGAATGGCAAAAGCGTAAAAGAAAGAGCTGGAGCGTGTACTTTATACAACTCTAATTGTGTCTAATGTAGACCTTACAAACGCTGAGTTCAGTGAGGGAAAATGTATGTGCTACTAAAAAGCATCTGTTTACTGATGTTTGTTGTTATGACTACGATTAACACCTAGACATATTATGGGTCGATGGAGCATTCACTTTTTAAGCCCTGTTTTATGCAACTAATAATCATTTAAGAAATCTCTGAAATAGCTTCAGTTTTGCCCTTAGGGTAGAGGATCGCTTTTTGTTATTTATTTTTTTGTTATTGTACCATGTAAGGGCACCTTAAAAATGCCATATACATCAAGGATAATAATAATAATAATAATAGTAATAATAATAATAATAATAATAATAATAATAATAATAATATTTAATGAAAAATAAATTTGTAATAATGTATACATTTCAACAATGCATGTCATCCATATATTTATATATATATATATATATATATATATATATATATATATGTGTACAGATGTATCGGGCCTCATTGTTGCTGGCGATCCGCCAGCAGCATGCTACTGGCGATCTGCCAGCAACATGGGGCCTCTATCTGACAGAGACGCGCGTGCGTCCCCCACGCACGCGCGTCTCAGTATCCGGGGGCGGCGAGGCGGACGCAATACTGTCCGCCTCCCGCTCGAGGGGGCTGGGGGGGACCTCTGGCCACTGTGGGGGGGTGCGGTCGCCCGGTGTGGGCACCGGGCGACTGAGTGCAGCACTGTCGGAAGGGGACGCGCGCGCACCTCGTGCGCGTGCGTCCCCTTACGGCATACAGATGGCGGCGGGGGAGGGGATGGCGATGGCGATGCCATCGCCATCCCCTGCAAAGATGAATCCCGCTACATCTGTATATATATATATGTGTGTGTCTAGCTTGCTGCCATCTGTTGGCAGCAAGTGAAACTACATATCTTTCTATCTCTCACAGAGGCAACCAGCTTTCAAAGCTTTTGCTTTAAATCATTATGGATTGCTGAAAGAGATCCAGTGTTCACATTGGTAATTTCCCATTAAAGGAAATCTGCATGTTATATCCTGCATGCGCACTTTCCAGCCTATATTTTTAAGATAAAGATGTGTGTACAATACATTGTACACAGCCATTTATTAATCAGCTCTGTTTTTCATAATAAACCTTGGACAATAATGTACAGCGCTTGGGACATCGCCTTGAACAAGGCATCATTTCTGACAAATGACCCTGTTACATATAAGGCAAAATGTCTCATTAAATTGAGCAGTCAGAGAGAAGGCTAGCAAAAGTTGTACACAAGGCCCCCAACCCACTGAAATGCAATTCCTATGGTCAGAGTTAAGTTCTATCAAGACAATCAAGGTCATACATGATTGATGAAGGTTGACTGTGCAAGTCTGTACTGTTACTAAACTATATCTATAATCTTTGTTTTGATATGAGATTATTACTCCCAAGTTTCAAAATTTCAGGACAGGAAATTGAAAAATAGAGAGCAAGACATTAAACCAAAGTTAAAGAAGATGTCTATTATACAGCAGACCATGCCACTGTCAACTTAGAATTTATATGTGGCAAACGTGTATTTTGAGTAGATTACTTTATTTGGAGCACTCATTGAAAATCTTTTGTATGTAGAGCATATTAATTAATTCATGAACAAACTATGAAGTAAGAATAAAATCAAGGAGACTATTCTGTTCTATGTATCTCCGGTATGTCTCAAGATTTTTCAAGATTTGAAGAATTATTGAGCAGAGTATTTTTGGAGCTGCAATGTGTCATCATGTGACCTACCCACTTTTATAACTGTAAAGGAGGGATAAAGACAGTGGATAGGGAAAGTGGAACTTCGTTTACATCTCCTGGTAGTAAGATTTAGGTAGGACAGTGATTTTAATCCATTCCTGTAAAAAGACATACATATTTATACTAGATATGTGCAGTAACCAAAATAAACATAAAAAGTATTGCTACAGGTTGAATATGACATCAGGCTGAAACAATGAAATAACAAGGCTCAAGAGTCAACCTGGGGCAAAAGCGGGTTCTCAAGGGGGCGTGACCGTTAGTAACAGACCTGGTCCTCAACTGTCTCCACAGGCACTACTATGGATTGATTTAGTTTGTAAATACTCACATGGCCCATTTACAAGTCACAGTACAAAATCCTCTTTGTCAGTACTGTGCAACATAGTATACACAAGGGTGGCTTAATTACTGCCAAAGTACTATTGGTATGGGAAGCAAGTTGGTGTTTTTGGAGGTGTAGCAATTTGCCCTGGTGGGAAGAAGGAATTGTTGGTGGTGGATAGAATTTTTAGGGGCATATCTTGTTGTTGTGCCACTTCCACAAAAGAAACAGGAATTATATTAGCTAAGGTTTCAGAGAGCTTGGAATTTGGCCTAAATTCTAATCGGGATATTGAATTAGCAGGAATGACCACAACATCCTAGTGTTCCCAGAATTCTACTGTCCACCTTATATCCATCAGTTTAACAGCAAACATTGCGGGCCAGATGTAAAGATTTTAAGCTTGAGAGCAGGGCCCTCCTACCTCTATATCAGTCTGTTACTACCCAGTTTGTTTTATCTCTGTTTCCAATTGTGAAACACAACAGAATATTCTGCACTTTATAAGAAACTGTAAATAAATAAATAAATAAATAAATAAATAATAGCGTCCGAATTCAGAGGCCTCGCAGAATGCCATCTCGGATGTTTTTTAAAGGGGCAATCATTTATAAGGCAAAATAATGCCTTGTAAATGACTGCCCCTTTAAAAAAAAACATCCAAGTTGGAACTTCCTTGTTCATTCACTCTTATCCTCACTCTATTAATGAGGCCAAACAGCAATAATTTAGAATAATAAGCTAAAAAGTTTTATTCAAAGAAAATGCTAATGTGTGTTTGAAAATGAAGTTCACAGACTGCAGTTGGTCTCATTGCTCTCAATATTCTGTATTTTATTCTCACTGTAGTATGTCAGTGCCTCTTTGTCAAAGTTCCATTATACGGTAGCTACTGCTTAACAAAGTTGCTACACATGTACTGCATGAAAGTGTGCCCTGGAGGCCTGAATACCAAACTACACTTTACAAACTACAGAAGACACTTGCCGTTTTTTGGCTTGATGATGATGATTAATGCCTTTTTTCTCCTGACACATGAAGACATGTAACTAAAATGACAATAGATTAGTGTGCTGACAAATGTTTGCAGAAATTATATCAGGTTATATTTACATGGATGTAAAACAGACACGTTGCATGGATCAGTCTCTTCCACTTTCATTTCTTCTTAGCGTTATTATCTGTTGCTGCCATATGCATGGCTTTCCCTTTGTCAATGAAGTGTTTGCTATTGTATTATTCAGTTATTTCTCTATGTATTGTTTGTAGGGAAAGTTCCTTTGGTCCATTATTCCCGTGAAGGAAAGTCCTGCCATTCCATACCTCCCAACTTCTAGAACATAAGAAGTGGGGCATGGCCTATGTAAATGAGAGGCGTGTCATATGTAAATGATGCAGTCGCAAGGCCACACCCCTTTTTACCCTCTGAGTCAATGAATAGACACTGTGCACATGCGCACAGTGTCTATTCTTTCAGGCTGGGTGGACTCCCAACTGCCCCACTCCCACCGTGGGACACTGCCGGCCCTGGGTGGGGGGCAGGACCGTCCCAAAAAAACTGGATGGTCCCGTGAAAAATGGGACTGTTGGGAGGTATGATAATGTTTCTGCAATTGTGATATCATTATCTGGTTTACATTGCCCTGGTGTTACTTATGTCCAATGGTAGCTCAAGGGGAGGGGCTACAGCACAGTTCAAAATTCAAATAAGGGAGAAACACCAACTGTCATTCTGAACTGAGGAACTGGCAGTTGATGCAGCTCCCTTATTTGAATTTGGAACCATGCTGCAGCCCCACCTTTGGAGCCATCCTTGATTATTTCTCAGTTTGTTATGCCTTGTGTCCTTTTGAAACCATATGTTCTTTGAATCTATTATTTGTCCAAATATCACTGGCAGACCTATTTGTGTTATGCGAATATAAAGTATGAATTATTACTGACTGAAGTATTCTAGCACTGCGTGAACATCATGTTCAGCCCTTGTATTCCCATGCATCAGGATATCATTCAGGGAAGAAGCAGGCAGCTGGTATTCTGTCTGTAATGGAGTGGCCAGTGCAGTCACCAGATCTTAACCCCATAGAGCTGTTTTGGGAGCAGCTTGACCGTATTGTATGCAAGAAGTGCCCATCAAGCCTATCCAACTTGTGGGAGGTGCTTCAGGAAGCGGGGATGAAATTTCTTCAGATTACCTCAACAAAAGGACAAAATTATTATTTCTAATAAAAATCACTATTTCTAACATTGCCAGTGTCTTGACCATATGTTCTATTGATTTTGCATCTCATTTGATTAATAAAAGTCAGTTTTCATGTAAAAAATACCTTCAGCCGGATATAAGATACAACTGAGTTGTTTAGGACTAAAGCAGCCCATACACGCTGCTTTGTGGGCGTGCTGTACTAGCACGGATCACATTGCATTGCATGTGCATCCGTTGTGCATGCAATGCGTTGCAATGTGATGAAACCTAAGTACAAAAAGTATGTGCAAGCATATACTTTTTGTACCTAGGTTTCATCACATTGCATCGCATTGCATGCACAACGGATGCACATGCAATGCAATGCAATGTGATCCGTGCTAGTACAGCACGCCCACAAAGCAGCGTGTATGGGCTGCTTTAGACTTGCCTTTACCTGTTTTAAACCACTCAGAATATGCACCGCGCAATAACACCCAAGATACACTACATCAGCATAACCGACTGGTGCAGCATATTTTTCTGTTGATACTTAACTATGTCAGACATGAATGAAATTATCTTGCACAGATAATATTTCTCAGTTTGAGGTAAAGATCTTGATTTGCTATCTCTAGGGTCTGTAACAATTTGCTATTTTTAATTTATTGCTTCATTTGTGTCTGCTACAGCAAGGTAAATTTATTCTGATATGCACAACCTCTGTCCCAGCTCTGACAGTGACTAATTATTACCTGAGTTAAAATAATGAAAGTGTCTGAAAGTGTCCGATTGCAATTTGTTAGGAAAACATGTGCCATGCTGTGTTACCATGATCCAGGATAATACAGACTCAAACCAGCTACTGAGAGTTCCGTTCCGGAATTATGCATGACACCTTTTTTATGATGTGCAGCCTTACACAGAGTTACTGCACGTTCTAAAGACAATGGGCGGTATTCAATGAGGCTGATTCGCCATGTTTTTTTGGCGATTTTGTGCTGTAAGGCGAATTTCTGACTAAAACGGTGAATCACCCTATTCAATGACCAGATGGCGAATACATTTCAAGGGTTTTTTCGCCATGATTCACCGAGTAGCAATCGCTATCTTTTTATGGTGAAGTGGAAGGTGAACTTTTAAAATAAAGTGTTTTGTTTTTTACAATTGGTGTAAAAAAATCTGGAATTTTATTCTGAGGAGGGGCATGCTATTTTTATTCATGTGCTGTAAGCACATGAATATATATTTAATTTAAAAAATATATTTTTTAAATTTTTTTTTTACACAGACCAGCCAGCAGGGGGCCGGAGCCGAGCCGCTCATTAGATATTCATATATTCACTTCACCCGATCATTACATATTCATGATCGGGTGTAGTGAATATACCCGGTCCCCTGCTGGCACCCCCGGGGGGCAGCCTGTGCTGCTTGGCTCCCGGGGAGCCCACCTCCCCCCCACAAACGTTCTGGGGCAGGCAGGGAGACTTCCATCTCCCTGCCTACCACCGTCCTCAGGCTCCCTGCGGCGTTCGCCGCAGGAGCTCAAATTCGCCGGTCAGGGGCAGCGAGCCCCTGGCTCGTTGAATACCGGAGCCGGCGAGGCTCCGGAATGCGGCGACCAGTGGCGAATGTGCAGCGAATCCTAAACATGCACATCGCCAAAATCCACATTGAATACCGCCCAATGACGTAATATGTTTCACTGTTCTTATGTTATCGTTTACAGGTAATGCTTTCTATGTTATGTTACAGACAGACAGACAGACTTTCCCCCCATAAAAGACACCTGTGTGCTAATTATTGTCTGGAAACTGAAACAAATAGGGATACAATTGTACACATACGTATTTATTACTGATAAAAATACAAATACATCAATAAAATGAATAAAATCATATCTTCAAACTGTCTTTTTCTGCATGCAGCTTCCCTGAAAACTGTACGTCTGGTTATCATTTCCATCAAGCAACCAGCTTCTCCCTCTTCCTTATGTGACCGGATCACTTTTGGGTCTGCAGGTGAAGCACGATGGAATTTGGAAAGGCCGCAACTGCTGTATTACGGCACTAAAGCTACACACACTTCGTTTTGCTTTAGATTCAATGTTAGATTCGATTTTGTATTAGATCTGACCTTAGATCTTCCCATTCAATTTGGCATTAGATCTGTACTTTTGCTTTAGATATCAAATTCGATATAGAATTCGATATACATTCATAGTACATTGTACACATTTGATTTACTAGATCGAATTCGATATTTCCTTGGCTGCACAGTACATTCTTCTGTTCGATCTTGTAAAAACGGGAGCGCGCATTGAATAGAATGTAGATCGAAAATGACACAAAAGCCATTCGATGTTGTTTAGGATTCGATTCGATTTTGCTTCTATAAGCAAGAAAATCGGGAAAAATCGATGCATGTGTACAGGGCTTAAGATAATTTACAGATTCAGAAACAGATGTACTATACTAAGCTTGAAGTGATAAAATGGAGAATGATAAACAACCAGCCAATCACCTCATTTTTCAAACACAGCCTGTAACATGGCAGGTAGGAACTGATTGGCTCCCTGTTTATCGCTCTCCATTTTATCACTTTTTGAAGCTTGATTTATCTGGCCCTCAGACTCAATTGCACGCAGATGTACAAATATCGCACATCAAATGATCAGTGCAAGCTAACAGTGTTGTTTTTTTCTACTCCAGTTGTTTTATCTATGCAATAAGATACACAGATATTGGGCGGGAAACACGCTCAGCATGGCCACTTGTTTGGGGACATGGTGCACCAAGAGGGGCTGTTTGGTGGGAATGAAGCCACAGTATATGAGGGTATAATAAATGATGTGTCTCTGGATAATGATTGATTAATGTATAGTTTGCCTTGGCACCATACATCATGCTGATAGTAGAGTAAGTATTTGATGTTCATGAACTCCATCCAATACTAGCTACTGTACCAATCACATTGTGGGTGCAGCTTTCTTTAAAAGACCCCTTTTGCACTGAAATTTACCGAGCCTCCGGTGTTACAGAGAATACAAACTGAAAATAAAAACTCTCACATATTGTACAGCATTAACATATTGCACCTATAAGGCAGCACGGATGGTGTAAAGGTTAGCATTACTGCCTCACAGCGCTAAGCTCATGGGTTCGATTCCCACCATTGCCCTAACTGTGTGGAGTTTGTATATTCTCCCCATACTTGTGTAGGTTTCATCTGGGTACTCCAGTTTCCTCCCACAATCCCAATAAAATACTGATAGGCTATTTGGCACCCAACAAAATTAACCCTAGAATGTCTGTGTGCGTGTATATGTGTGGTAGGGAATATAGATTGTAAGCTCCACTGGGGTAGGGACTGATGTGAGTGTTCTAATATTCTCTGTACAGTGCTGCGGACTATGGGCGGGATGTATTAAAATACATCGCCGCCCTTCGAGCCCCCCCCCGCCGCGATGCCGCCGCATATGTACTAACATATGCGGCTGGCATCGCGGTGCGGTGACGGAGCCCCCCGCGATACCTGGAATGTGGTGTGCGGGGGGTCTCTCCGTCACCTCCCAGCCGGCTCCTGCATCCCTCACGCGGCGTCACGCCGGGGACAGCTAAGCAAGCTGTCCCCGGCACCTCCTCCTCCCCCTGCAGCCGGAAGGACGTCCGGCTGCGTCACTAGGGGGAGGAGTGGTTTACCTTCCAGGGTCCAGGAGGACCCTTCAGGAAGGTAAGCCAGAGGGGGGGGGGCGGCGGGTTTGCGTTGGCGGCGGCGAAAAGAAGCCCATAGGCTTCTATAGGGTATCGCCACCCAAAGATTTTCCATTTGATACATCTCGCCCTATGTGTGCACTATATAAGAAACTGGTAATAAATAAATAACAAATAATAAGGATACTACTACTTCTACCATTGGTTGCTGTTATTTTACATTGTTGATAAATATTGCATCCAAATAAAATAAGTGTGAAATCCTTGCACTTTGTACCAATGCAAACTGCAACACCAGCTTTCACGTTGAGTGTTACCTGGGGATTAGGTCTCTCACTATAGATTACATTACTTGAGACCAATCACTAACAGGCATCATCCTCACAGCAGGATTTCTGAAGTACCTGTTTTCATATCAATTCAACACGTTCTTTGTGCACGATCCTAGGCAAAAGTCTGCCCATAAACCTGACATGGCCTGAGGCTGATGGTTACAAATGCAGGACTGGGGAAGAAAGGTGTTCAGCAGGTATGCACTGAAGTGGAAGATTAAAGACACACAGAATATGTATAAGGACCAAGAAGAATGACGAGGCTGGAATACTAAATAAATACTGAGCCTTCCTTCATCACACAAGTATATGACAAGCTCTAGTGTAAGTTCCAAACGTGAATAGGAAACTGGTTAATCCATTATTATTTCTATAAATCCCAACCTAGAACTGCTGTTCTTAAACTACAAAGCATAGCTCCCAACTGTCCTGATTACAGTGGCAGAGTCCCCATTACTATTTGGAGAGTGTCCTGCTACCCCTCCCACTGGTGGCAATGTCCCGCTGGTGGGCTGCAGTTGGGGGAGCTGGAGATCACCGCTGCTATGATCTGCAGAGCAGCTGATAATCACTGAAGGGATGCATTTCACATGCACATGGCATTTCTTCAATGCAGATACGGAATGCAGGGAGGGATCCAGGGGCTTCCCAGCTGCTAGGGGAGTACTGGGCACAGCCCCTCTACCCGAGACCATGCCCACCCACCATTTAGCTCTGCTTCCTTTTTGGACAGGCCGCGCCTTTAGCGGCCCTGACCACTAACTGCAGGTCCTTCTAATGCTGAGTGCTGGAGTCCCGTCGGCGCTGCTGCTGCCCTAACATTTCATATCACCTACTACTCACCCGCTCCAGGCTTCATCTCCTCCCGCTCCCTGGCCCCTTCCGTATTCTGAGAGCTGGCTCCAGTTCTCTAGTCGGGCCTGCTGCTGCTTCGCTGCAAAATCATCCTTCTCCAATAGCCCTTCCCCCTCCAGTGCTGAGCCTGCCGCCGTGCGCATTCTGTGTGCTACAGCAGGAGAGCGGGCTTGTCCCTCCATGTCCTAGATGGACACCTCCACGGCACACTCCTGCGCTCTGCACACTCGCTAAATTGGTGTGACAGGGTACAGGGGATGCAGCGGGCCCCTGGGACAGTCTGGGACCCATAGCAGCTGCACCCCCTGCACCCTCGGTAGTTACGCCATTGTGTTGCTGCGATCTTACTTGCAATAAGGATTTAATGGAAAAGTGAGTGACTGGAAGTGACCACTGTTAATGGAAGTGGGGAGTGGTTGGGAAAATGCATGCGTGTCTTGGCTGATTTTGGTGGCTTGGATCTGCTAATGGCTGCATGCTAATTCATGCAAAAAGCTTGCATCTGAATGGCTACTACTGGATCCAGTCTGTGTAGCCATAGACAAAGCCCTGATGTTCCTCACTTTTGCATATACTGTAGGTCACAAATGTGTACACAATTGAAAGTGAGTTTGCATTGGGTGTCTTTTTTCATTTGAGGGCGTCAGCTTCACTTGCTGACATTCGCAGCTCCGTACCTAGAAAATCACAATTGCTTTTGCGTACAAACATGAAATAGGGTCCCTGTAATGTGCTGTCACTGCACATTCATGATACTCAATAAATGTATACCCAAGTATCTCACATAGGGCTAGGATTGCTCAAATACAATACAAGTATGACCTGAACTGAACAAATTATCTGCCAGTCGCTGTTTGGGGAGCTGCTTTGGTTACCAGGTGTGATCCGAGCAACGGCTGATGGGCACCTATTGTCACCAGGAGCAGGAACCAGCTCCATCTCTCACTGGAGATCCAACCACTCTGTAAGGGGGAAATATGTTACTCTCACTTCTCTCAATGCTAAGCAGCCTCCACCAAGCATCGGACATTAATATTAGTCATTTCTCAATACAGTTCTATTGGAAACAGTATATTAGCACTAAGAATGTAAGTTTACTAGTTTAAATTATATATGCGAAAAACCATAATAGGTTGGTAAAGATAAATGCTGGGGGTTCATATATTATTGTTTATTATAGATGGTCACACCCAATGTTCCCTCTAATTTTACAAAGGCTGTGTGCGGCAAAAGATTTTGGCTTTGCAACTTTGGAAGGAAATTAAAAATTTTGTGCGTCACTTATATATAACTGGAAAATGACGTTCAGCATTTGTGTTAACTTTACTTCAAAATGAAAGTAAACATTTAAACATTCAAAACACAGCACACAATGTAGTTAATGAGTGAAACACACATTAATTGAGTCCAAAACTGCAAAAGGGGGATCATTGCTGCTTTGTGTGCTCTGTTGTAATGTCTGTGCGCATGCTCGACAAGTTGTGTGCGCGCGCGCACACACTCACAGCTTAGAGGGAACACTGGTCACACCCTTCGTATAAATTATAATCAATAGTTCAAATTAGAAAAAGGAAACATTGATTGATATTGCATTCACCTTTGTCAATTTATCATAATTGTTTTTCAATATATTCATATATATATATATATATATATACATATATATATATATATATATATATATATATATATATATATATATTAGACAATATATAAAGGAAATGTAAAATGTACATATGAAATGAGACACAAGAAATAAGGAATCAGAAACACGCAGATCGCTCTACATTATAGCGACATCACTTTCACCTAAGAAATGGGATTTGTCATACAAATCTCTGGCCACAAGCTTGTGCCTACAAGGAATGTAATTTTCGATCCAACCAGTTTCTCCTTTAAGATTGACATTTTGGGGAAGGTGGACAGGCAGGTAGGTGAGCACAGATCAAAACACATTTCAACAACCTTCCTCTCTAAAGGTCAGCTTTGTTTCCTAGCAGCTTTTCACATTTATCTAGAAGTTCCAGACTCTATCTAAACGTCATAATCGTACCCTGCAAAACCTTTTGTCCCTGCATCTTCCTGCCACAGAATATTTCTGTCCAGAAACCTTACATTATCCTTACATTATTCTCTCAAAATTCTATACATTTCTGGCCTTCTGAATATACAATGGAGAGATATAGAGTGGAGAGAGATAAAGTACCAGTGAATAATCTTCTAGCTGCTATGTTAACCCTTTCAGGTCTAATGTCTAGTCAGGCTCAACAGCCCTAGCGCTAGCAGCAGATCCAATCGTGAGCCACTTTAAAATAAGAACATTAACATCATTCAACATTCAATGAAGACCATTTTTGAATAAAAACAAAACATAATGACAATTAATTCAAACATATAAATCAGACTGTTTGAATTGCAGGCTTAGTATTATATTGTAACTACAGTACTGTAGAATGGATTTTGCAATTTATCTAAAATTGCTGTACAAATTGTTTGAAGTTGGCGGTTATATTCCTTAAAAAAAAAAAAATGAAACTTTTAATGCCTAGGTCTATACAGGCAACTTTTTAGGGGCAAAAGCAAAAAAAACAAATGTTTTTAATGGGTCGTATTGAGTAAAATGCACAGGAAACTTAATCGGTGGCAAATGTGAGTCCAGTCCCAACTGTGTCTAACTCAGCAACACGAATGCAATAAATCCTCTGGCTATTCCCTCATCAATCAATATGGCACTTAATAAAAATCTTGTTTGTCACAGTATATTGATTATAGGCACATCAAGCTCCTTATTAGATAGATAAAAACGGATCAGGTAGAGAACAGCGCAGGTAAATGCTAACTAATAGTCCAAAATGGAATACGCTATAATACAGTAGTGTTGTCTGGTACTCATGTGACTTATAAATAATCCTTACATAACATGCATAGGTGTTTCAGAGATGCCAGGGTCTGGCTGCTCAGCCCCTTACGGAGCATACTGTACAAGGAATATCCTGAAAGGAACTTCTGTGAAAATATGTTAGAGGAATATACTGTATAGGAGATACTGAATCTGTATAATTTCTGAACACAAGTAATGTTATAGGATATGTTATAGATGACATATGATTGTTATCGGTGACGTTATATGATTGTTATAGTTAGGTGATGTTCTATGATGGGTATAGGTGACTTTATACGATGTTTATAAGTGACATTATATGATTGTTAAATAGTTGGAGAGGTAGCCACCTCTGATTGTTTTAATGTTTTCTTGCCTGCCCAAAGGCTGTGGGAGGGAAGGTTAGGGTTTAGGCTGCGGAAAAAATGATCAGGGTTTAGGCTGCGGGAGGGATGGGCAGGGTTTAGGCTGTGGGAGGGAAGGTCAGGATTTAGGCTGTGGGAGGAAAGGTCAGGGTTTAGGCTGTGGAAGGAATGATCAGGGTTCAGGCTGCAGGAGGGATGGTCAGGGTTTAGGCTGTTTCTGAAGGGATGGGGTTTAGGCTGTGGAAGAGAATGTTAGGGTTTAGGCTGTGACAGGGATGGTCAGGGTTTAGGGCTAGGCTGCGGAAGGGAAGATTGGGATTTAAGTTGCAGGAGGGAAGGTCAGGGTTTAGGCTGCAAAAGATTGAGTTAAAGGCTGCGGGTGGGAAAGTCACAGCTTAGGCTGCTAGAGAAAAGGTCACAGTTTAGGATGTGGGAGGGAAGTTCAGGTTTTAGGCTGCAGGAGGGGAGGATTAGAGCTAGGCTGCAGAAAGGAAGGTCAGAGGTTAGGCTTAATGAAGGGTCCTGGTTTAGGCTGTGAAAGGGAAGGTTAGGGTTTTGGTTGTGAAAGTGAATGTTAGGGCTTAGGCTGAAGAAGGGGAGGTCAGGGGTTCATCTGCAGAAGGGAAGGTTGGGTTTAGGCTGCAGAAGGTCCGGTTGGGGTATAGGCTGTAGGAGGAAAGGTCAGGGTGCAGGATTGGAGGATTAGGGCTAGGCTGCGGAAAGGAAGGTCAGGGTTTAGACTGTGGGAGGGAAGGTCAGTGTTTAGGCTGATGGCCTGGAAGGTCAGGGTTTAGGCTGTGGCAGGGGAGGTCAGGGTTTAAGCTGTAAGAGGGGAGGAAGGTTAGGTTTAGGCTGCAGGGGGGAGAGTTAGATTTAGATTTAGAAGCACAGACAGACTGTTCTCCCTCTATCCCCTGCTTCCAGCTATGCTGCTGCAGCTGCTCGGTATTTGGCAGCTCTAGCTGGGCACTACCCATGCACGGTGGAGGATGTGGTGCAGCAGGAAGGCATTGGGCACTAGAGGTGCTCTCCTTTCTTTGCATTCTCTGCTGATACTATCAGGCTGGGCATTTTAAGGGTGTTCCGCAGACCGCGCCCATGCTGAATCTGCTAGTGCTTAAATCCAAGCACAAATTTATTTAGCTGTATAATTGATGATTCAATCGAAAAATCGTTAGGGTAGTATTGGGGGGTGCACCCCCCAATACTACCCTAATGATTTTTCGATTGTATCATCAATTTTACAGCTAAATAAATTGGTGCTTGGATTTAAGCACTAGTCAGTTATCTTTATTTTTCCACCTCTCCTGCCACCTAACCTCCACACATGGAACAATCCAGGCTACTAAGATCAACAGATCAACACCGGTTTATTTCTCCCAACACCCAGCCTACAGTTTTTGCCCACTGCTATAGATCCTTACACCAGCGACCACAGACATAATCCACCCCTCACGGCAACCCCAGAGCGCCAGCACCAACCCAAAACTTGTACCAGATTTAACCAAGGGGGGAACAGGACCCCCCTCTAGGTGCGAGCTGCTAAGGGTTCAGCCCCCCCTTCCGAGGGCTGTGCTAACATCATTTATGCGCATCTTGTTTACTCTTGGCAATAGCTTGACTAACAGCTAGAGAATGTGGTTAGATCAGTAGCAGAATATAGGTAAAGTTAAGGATCCAGATATGGACCCAAAATTTAAAACTATATGCGGTCTGGGTTTGTCAAAAATTTGGCAGCCCCTAGAAGAATAAAAAGGACAACTGCTTGGTGGACGGCGGCAGAGAGCTCCGTCACCATGGGGTGCACGAACGTCTCGTGCACGCACCCCCTGGCGGGGGCTGGTGGCTGTCAGGGGCTGCCGACAAAATTGCCAGCCCCTGGCTGAATGAAATGCGCTCCATCTGTATACAAATGTGTAAAAAGTCTAGTGAAATGTTAAAACTTTTTCTTGCAACTCAACGTGTCATTCAAAAGTTGCCAAATTACTACATTAACCCCTCACTGGTAAAAGTGATTACCTCTAATATTGCTTGAAAGATAGAGGGTTAATCTGGCTTATTTCCATCATTTTTTTTCCTCAGGAAACAATCTGTCCCTCAGAGCTCTGTGACCTAGTGCAAGGTTATATCCCCCTAGGGTGCCATCAGACCCGAACACTGTTTCCCTTCCATTGTATGCCAAACGGGCACCAGTTAAGTCAACTGTTCTCCAATTAGATTTTTCTTTTTTTTTCTGTCTCTAAAATTGTCTTGCGCTCTATGTTCAGGTTCCTAAGTGAGGCTGGTTGCGGAGTCAGTTTCAGCTCACTAAAAGAGAATAAAGAAATTAGCTATTTCCTGCAACCTGATATCACAGAGTTTGTCCTGTTATCCATTTACACAACATGATACTGGGACATTTGGCAAAGCCTTGGACTTACTAAATGGATTCTGTTTGTATTATTAGTAAGACAATCAGCCAAAGTGGTTTTGGCTGAGAAAATGGCATCAAGAGTGTTTGTTCAATAAGTCTACATACCAGAGGTTTGCCCATTGTTGCTTCACTCTGCTGACAACTAGCGTGTTGTCTTTAAGGTGAAGACACTAAATTGAAAGTAACACAAGCTGTCAGCTGTCCCTAATTTCCAGGAGCAGTTCCAGGATTTAAAGATTTAAAGATTTGTCCTTGCACTTTTTTTTTCCAAAAATAATAATAATAATAATTTTTATTAACCAACATAAATAGGAACATAAATAATGGGGTGTATCTGTGATCACAAAGGTTTACTCAGACCTGATCGCAGGGCAAATTTTTTATCAAATGGATAAAACCATGTTGCATTGCAGGTAGAGCAAATGTAACATGCAGAGAGAGTTAGATTTGGGTGAGGTGTATTCACACTGAAATCTAAATTGCACTGTAAAAATAAAGCAACCAGTATTTACCTTACACAGAAACAAAATATCTCATCCAAATCTAACTCTCTCTGCACATGTTGCATTGCAGGTAGAGCAGATGTAACATGTGCAGAGAGAGTTAGATTTGAGGTGTGTTTGGGTGAGGTGTGTTCACACTGAAATCTAAATTGCAGTGTAAAAACAAAGCAACCAGTATTTACCCTGCACAGACACAAAAAAATCACCCCCCAAATTTAACTCTTTCTCTGCACATGGTACATTTTCCCCACCTGCAGTGTACATGGTTTTGTCCATTCGCTAAAAAATGTGCCCAGCGCTAAGGTCGTAATAACCCTTACTGAGAAATCTACACAATATTTTGAATAACAAGGTAATTACTGAAAGTACCTGGACTTATACCAAAGTCAAATGTGTTTCATAGTGTTAGTTAGCTAACTTTTTGATATCTTCCTTACTATTGTAGAAAAGCACTTTCTCAGTGCCTAATATTTTCAGATCACATCAACTTTTTAAATTACAATACAAATACATACACAAACATCACAATTACACACATATATTTTTTGAAAATGTGTTTCTTTTTCTGTACAAATTTCTGTAGCCCACAGACATTGTGAAAAAAGACACTAAAGTTGACATGCCCAGGTATATAGGATGGGATGTAATGAAGTCCGAGTTTGACGACCATGTGAGTTGCCGGCCAAACTTGTAAAGGGGCAATCATTTACAAGGCTTAATTTACCTTGTAAATGTTTGCCCCTTAAAAAAATCATCAGAGTTTGGCTGGTATCCCACATGGTAGCCGAAATCAGACTTGATTACATCCCGCTAATCATTTCCAATTCAGTTTAAATTATTATTTTTAAATCCTGCACTTCCAGATGATATAAACTTTTGTGGCGACCTGTGCAAAACATTGATGTGATATTAATAACAGCAGGACAATCAATAAGATATTTTAAACTCTTGCACGCCCTCTCCTCTAATGATCATATTTGGATGATAAAGAGACTCTACTCCTTAATTGGTTTTTAGACATGCCATCTCTCAGAAAAGCCATAGGACAGCAAGAATGTGGAACAGATTTGTTTGCAATACAAACACATGTTATTTTAGATGTACAAATCAGCTTGGTATTTCATACATTTTTATATACAGTATATTATTATCAGTTTGAATAATCTTGAAGTAATATTTCAGTAGGATGGTCTTAGTGTGATTTTTTGGGTCTAAGCATTTTGACTTTAGAATGTAAACGTTTCATCTCCACAACAAGAATTTCCAATGTTAGCTGATGTAATAAAAATCGCATAGTGTCATCTCAGATTTATTTTTATTGTATTGTGTAAAATAAGATTTATTTAAAATTTCAATTTATTTTGGTAAAGAAAAGTGCTTAACTGCTAAACATATGTTTCACTGCAGTGATGCAGGCCCTTAAACTCTTTTTCACATTTTAATGTTTATTTCCAGATGCCACACTGCAAATTAAGATTTAAAAACATTGTTCCTTATAGATAAAGAATGCTGCTGTGTAAAATCATTGCTGGACGTGGACTGTCAATGACAACATATTGGTGGTCTCTATTCATTTGTGTAGAAACATAGATGTGATTATTTGTGTACGAAAAAATGTGAAAACATCAAAGTAAATTTACATTATACTGACATGTATGTGCAAATAGGTTCCAAGAGCAAGGGGTGAAAAAGTAATACCCAGGCCACGGCAGGGTAATAGCATTTCCAAAATTGTGCAATCCCACAGCCAGCATTGCGCACTCTGGAATTATGTGGCTTTGTGTGCAGGGCCATTCCATGTTACTTAATGGGACACTTTGGTCATTTTTTAAGTCCCATTCCAGAAATAAGAACTAATTATGAATCTAGAACAGTTTAAAGTTTAAAATTGATTGTTGGAAAATAAAAGTTAAAAAAAAGTTAATCATTGCAAAACATTTTTTACAATGTACATGCGATGGAACAGGACTTAACCCATTCAGGTCCAACGTCTAGTCAGGCTCAAGAGGCCCTAGCGCTAGTAGCAGATCCAATGGTGAGCCACTTTAAAATAAAAACATTAACATTGTTCAACATTCAATGTAGACCATTTTTTAATATATTTTTTTAAATTTACAATTAATTTAAACATTTAAACCTGACTGTTTAACTGACAAAAAATATTGGACTGCATAAGGATATAGCACAGAAGATAACATAACATTAAACATTTCTGTGATATGAGCCCGGGCTGGGCTCTGAGACTTCCAGTGCAGGGTAGCTAGACACAATAGTATAATCTTATATTAATCTAATTTTAATTAATTTAATGGAGGCTCAACCTAGTGGTGTCCTGATGATGACATCAGGTAAAAATTTGAGTATAAACTAGTAAGTTGGTATACACGTAATTGATCCCCGGCTGATTGGCTGACACTCAGTGTTTACCAGCTAACATCAACACAGCCTACTCACATATACAGTACAATGGGTGGCCCATTCCTCTGTTTCGGGAGAATGGTCCAATGAGTTTGTACCAACCTTTAGGGAAGAGTACACAAGGGAAAATCTTTTGAAACTGTCAATTACAGTAGAATAGAAGAGATATTTGCAGTGAGAACAATGAATTAAAAAAATGGAATATATTTTTTGACATTGAATAACAATGAATAACATTGAAAAACATACAGTAACAATAACATACAGTAAAAACATGATGTAGTTATGAAAGAACATGTAATTTGTTTTAAGCAAATCACAGTAAATAATATTTGTAACTATTTTTTGCTATTGTACAGTCTCACTCTGTACTGACTTCTCAAGCAAATCAGTAAACAACATGTGTATATTACATTACATTTCCAACATGCCTATTAGTGGAAAGTCAGAAAGTTTTATGGGAGAAAAGTATGGGTACACTTTCCATCAGACAAATCAAGGGTCCCATGGGAGTGCACCAGGCAGGGAACTTTGTATCAACTAGTGGTGTGACATTTCCCATTCTGTCCTCTTGTAGGATTCATCCTGTTGTCTGGTCTATTACAGTATGCTCTAGAGGAATCAGAAGAACAGCTGCACTTTCCAAAAGGAGTGTCCTGTTTATTAAATATACTGCAGAATAAAACTGATATCCATCCAGATTGGTAGCTCTTCAGGCTAGTTGCTTGATTTTTTTTTTTTTTTATAAATCAATACATTTTCAAATCATGCTAGAAATGAGAAAAGTCTATAAAATAAAGAATTTCAGAAAAGTGTATTACTATACTAGGGTACATATTGTGATAAAGAAGCATATACACTTCACTACAAGGAAGTCTTTAGTCTTTCTTTTCAGTAGCAGGAGACAGTACACCAGGGCAGTTCCCAGGTAAGTGTAGGTACAGCCAGCAGCGTACAGGTAACCAAAGCATAATTCAGACTCTTCCAAAATGCTCCAGTTGTCCCCAGCGTAGCCTCACACCCCACCCTATCGCTTGGGAAGCGAATCCACTATCAAGAGCCTTTACCCTCTTCCTTGTAAACACTTATATCAGTAGATCACAGGTGCTTCTGATTACACAACCTTAATTCTGCTACTGCTCCAAATCTCAGTCTGGATCCTCCACGTTACTCTCATGCGGAGAGATGCTGTCTCTGCCACAATATTTATAGTGCCTTGTATTTTACTAACCAAATGTTTAATTGATTATTGCTGCATATTTTGGCAATACATTATTTCAATTCAAAGCCATTTCCCATGAAGACAAAATAATGTTTTGGATTGCTCTACCAAAAAAGTTGGCTGTGTTTTGAGGATTCCCCACTTAACAGGGTAAAATGTTTGACACAATAGTGAACATGGAACATACTCTTCAGTTGATATTCGATAATATAATAAACTTGTTTCACAACAAGTTAATAAACAAAAAAATGACAGCTGTGTTGAAGATCCAAGGTTATTAAATAAAACTTAAATCATTCTTAGGAACGTCAGCACACAGATGCAGTCTGAAGAATTGGCCACAGCAATTGCAAATGCATAGTCAGTGTAGTATTATTATACTAGGGATATCAGTCTGTAATCCATTTAGAGTATGACCATCTTCCAAACTTGCACAAGTGTTGAAATGGTAGAAAGAATTCATCCAATATATGGATCTTTGATGACAGCTGTAGAAAAGCTCATACAATTATCATAGACTACATCTTCTGATAACCTCACTATGGCCCTTATTCTGATTGAGTTGGATGACTGCGTGTTCGGTCGGACGGCTGATGTATTGTGTTTGCGCATGTGCAGAGACGTTTCTGCGCATGTGCGAACGCCTCGCACATCCGAACACGGCATGAATTACATGCAGAAAAGGATTGTACGGATCCATCCGAGCAGGGGATGGAGAGGGTCGTGAAGGGCTGTTTGGGCTCATTACCATATGGGCGTTCCCTTTAAAAAGCTGGGAATCTTTATGGCAATCTGGCCATGACGCACATGTGGGGGGCTGACAGCTGACATAGCCGGATGTCAGCTGGTCGCCCATATCCCTGCTTTCACAATGTCCGAGTGGTCTGGAGCACTCGGGGCTGCCTGACCGCTCGGTCCATCATTCGATGGTCGGCGATCATCGGAGGATGGGGAGGTGTTCACATGACACATCCACTCGCGGTCCGTTCGTCAGCATCTTACCGCATTCGGACGGTGTGAGCGATTCGTTCGGTAGGCGGGGCTAAGAACACTCGGTGAGGGTCCGAAATACGCATCCATCGAAGTCAACTAGAATAAGGGCCTATGAGAGACATTATCCAGACATTTGAGAAATACAGTAATGTGATCCAAAAAAGAATGAAAAGTTCCAAGTCTTTTTTTTTTCTTTCAACAGAGCAAGAATTTACATTCTTAACTAACGTTGAAATTACTTAAGGGCAATATGGGCCTGAAGAAATGTCTCCAAATGTACAAAGCTTCTTAAGTGACAATAACAGCCTGACAATAATTAAAGGTCCACGTGAAGTACTTTACGTGCTGGAAAATGTAAAGAACGATGAGGTAAAGAAAGCCTGAAGTGGTGGAGTGGAATTGGAAGGGAAGAAGAAGGCTTGGTGTTATTATTCTGGACATATATTCCATATGATATGACATATTCTATTGCTTATCATTTGAAGTGGGGTTAGGGAATTAGTTAGAGATGTGCAGGTTCTGATTTACTCTGATTTCAAAGCAGGATCTTATTGGCTATCCCAAATCACATGACAGTTGTTGACAGTTGATAGCCAATAAGATCCTGCACATCTCTAGAATTAGAGTTTTGATCAGTAACCTTCTAATTGGCAAGTAATGGTTGAGACCAGTGGTGGCCCGAGAGGGGGTGCTGCAGCTCAGCTCAAAATTTAAATAAGGGAACCACACCAACTGACACTTCAAATTCTTCCAAACATTACCAGCTGGGACTCTCTGGCTGTTGGTGTGGCTCCCCTATTTGAATTCTGGACTGTGGTGCAACCCCACTTCTAGAACTGCCACTGCTTGAGACACTATGGCAGGTATTCTATTATCATTGGATGTAAAAATATGACTTTTGTACATGATTTTTCCTAATGCCGACCTATGAGACCAATGTATCCCCAAAATGCAGATGCCTATTGGGGATTTTGTTTCGCCTGCCACAGGCAGGTTGAAACAAAATCCTGTGAAAGCAGCGGCTTGCACCAGTTTTTCAGGGACAATAGTATACCTTCAAAGATACAATTAACCATAGTAAATTATCGCAGTTAATTGTGTAACATGTCATGTTTCATTCATTTATTTTTGTGTAGGGTAGTTGATGGGATTCCAGGGAAGAAGCAAGAAGTTGTGGCCTTGGGGAACAGTGACTTGGAGGATAGTACAGATCATGACAATAACATCCATACAGATATGATTAGGTTATCTTCACCGGTATATACCGTATGCATCGGTATGTATTTTTGTAAGCGAGATTGAGCTACAGTGGTACTACATATAGCAATTTGTACAGTTTACATTTTCCTTTATCATAATACAAATGTCGTTTGTGGCATAATTCTCTCTAAACTCCATCTAACATTCATTCTTCAACAGTTTGCCCTGCACATCTTCCTATAGTGCAGATGTGTCCACATACTGTACATCTAGTCTTCTTGTGCGTTAAACAAGGAAACTGTGTCTGCATGCCAAATGATGTTACATTTTTCAGTAAAACATTGTAATGTAGCCCCATTGACACAGAATATAGGCATGTCACATATCATTTTAATCATCTGAAGCTGTTTGTGCACCCAAATTTTGTCATTTTGCAAATACAACACATTGTAATGGAAAAAGTTGCACACAGTCGCTTGGTGCTACTGAGTCTCGCAGAGCTCAAGCGTTATGTGTGATGCACCTTGTAGCGCATGAAGGAAAAATGTGTTCCTCATAAAGATCAAGAAGGTATGTAGAAGGACTAAGTGAATATTTAATTTCTCCTAGAGTAGTGTCAAAAATAAATCATTTCTATAGTCATTCAGGTTCAACTGGAGAGACATTGTTTAGCCATGTGTGAAAATGTCTACGCTGGGGGATCTGAAAATTTTGGTTTGAGTGTCAGGAAATGAGGGAAAGGAGTTGCTTTGGATGAGATCATTTAAATGTCTAATGCCATTCACTCTCTAGGGAGTGAAGGAGTCTGCACACATTCCGGAGGGAAGTCAAGGATGTTGTATATATTAGGATGATAGGAGAAGGTGGAGGAGAGAACAAGTACTTGTTGAACGATTTCTACACCATGCACTGGAATATATTTATTGGTCTGGAATGAATGACCATATAAAACTTTTATAGCAATGTGTCGAATATGTACTTGTTGGAATAATAAACAACTCAAAAAAGTTTTGCAACCTCAAGAAATTCCAGACAGCCATTGGTCAAAGGTGGGCACAGATCTGCTCATTTCTTATTGCTAGAAATATTGAAGAGCAAAGATGGTGAATAAAAAGGTAAAATCTCCCCTTTCAATGTATTGCTTTCCATATAGTGTATTTTCAAAGAATTTAGCATAGTGTGAGAATTTCATCACTAGACCTCCTCTCCTTGAGGTAATTAATGGTAATGCAGTAAAAATAGCCATAAAAATGATTAAGCCAGCACAAAAATAGATAAGTGTCCAGGGTAGGCTCCAGAGGTGGGTCTAAAGCACAGTCCAATTGGGAGCCACACCAACTGCCATCCCAAACATACTCACTGGTGGTTAGTGTGGTTGCCTATATGAATTCTGGATTGTGGTGCAGCCCCACCTCTGGAGCCGCTACTGTATGTGAAAAGCATTAATATTTTCCTTTTGTTCCACCTATACTTTTATCAAGGGTGTAATCAGAATTTAATAGTATTAATAGCAACATATTTATGACATACAGGACACTGTCCCCAGTTCATATTATGACACAATACAGTGCCTCAGGTTTACACTGTGCCACATTAGAGTGGCATACATATATGGCACATTAAAGTGTCCCAATACCAGGACAAGTACATGGTTTCTAAGCACCCTAAGCAAAACTTCAACCGATTGCCCCCACTTGACTCCCTACCCACACACCAATAACCACTGGCCAGCAACAGGGTAAAGTGTGCAGGTAGCATTTTAGAATTTCACCAACAGCTGCTGTCTGCCTTAAGTTTAATAAGGATGCGCTTCTCAGAGTTATCTTTCATTTTGTTGAAAGCAACACACAGACTATACTGTGTGTTGTAATGTGAAGAAAGGCCACTACTATATGGTGTAATATGAATAAGGGAAACGCACTGAGAAGATCGGGAAGGACAAGCTGCATCCCGGTCAGAACCTGTTCGACATCCTACCATCGGGAAGACGGTTCAGGTCCACCCCCATCAAAACGTCCAGATCCGCAAGAAGCTTCTTTCCATTAGCCGTCCATCACCTGAACAATCCAATCAAAGCAAATGCAATCCCAATATCAACAGCCAAACAACGTGTCCCTACTTGGCGACTTGACCACCATAGTCATAGCTAGAAATGAAATGCTTGTAATGTCTTTATGTAATATATGTAATGTCTCCCCCCCCCCCCGTTTCATCCCTGCTTGATGCTGCACTGTAATCCACAAAAAATTCCTAGTGTGCAGGGGATACCAAAAGTCCTAGCCCTGCCTAATGAGAGGAGGAGTTTTAGGTGGCAGGGGAATCGTGTTTCACCACCTGCAAGGGCATAACTACCATAGGTGCAAGGGATGCAGCTTCTATGGGGCCCAGAGCTGAAGGGGGGGCCATCTTTACTGTCTAAGTAATACGTTTTACATACCTTTATCATCATCAGTTGCTATAAATAGGGGGCCCTTACAAACTTTTACTATGGGGCCTATGAATATCTAGTTACGCTATTTGTATTGCTCCACAGACCTATACCCTTTTACCCAGGTTAGCATCAAAGTGGTACACAGCACACAGCACCTGCTTGCAGTGCCAGCACCTGTGTCCAGGGTACTCATGCATTGTACGATCTCCACATTTGTGATGCAAATAAGTTTGCTACAAAAGCAGGTAGACAAACACATGGCTTAATTGTAAATGCTGCAGTGTGATAAACTGGCGCGATATCAATATTGATGTGTGTAGATTAATCTGTCTTTCAAATTGTTTTTTAAGGACAATTTAAAATTAGTAAATACCAATTTTCTTCTATTGCAGTCTCATACTGGTGTGGCAGTGGCTTTCAGAGAACAAGCTAATTCCATAGGAATTGCAGCTGGAAACTATAAGCTTAACCATAAAAACTGACAATAGATTTGTGTCCTCAGACTGCTCAGCATTCTGTCACTGGGCATGTTCAGTCAAATCACACAATGGAGAGATACTGTACAGCACTCAGCAGAAAAGTGACAACATGAAGCAGAACCTCGGATATTAGTATCATTGTTGGGACTGAAGCAATAAACCTCTGACTGGGGGGGACAATTCTTGCAGTTTTTTGGCAAATTTGAAGTTGACGATTGTAACAGAATGTGAATATACACCAGGTCGTCAAACCCTCCCATAAGTCGAAATCCTGATTATTTAAATCGTTAGAGTAGAGAATGTTAATTATTTTCTAGTAAGGCCTATTGCTTTTAATTGAAATACATTTTCATTCCCTTTAATTATTTTAATTCCAGCTTAGGCACAAGCGCTGGCGCTTTTTTTTTTACTTTTAGGATGAGACCCTACACATTGTTTTATTTTATTTATTTTAACATTTTTCAATGTGGGAGATGTGTAAGTTCATATCCCGGTACACGTCACTGGCAGGTTGGTCACAGTCACCATTATGCACACTGTACGTTTTGTGCATGCGCGAGCTGACCATATGAATGCAGCAAGCAATGGCTATTCATCACTGGCTGCTCACAGGGTTATTGACACCCTGCGGTCATTTGGGGGCAGTAACCCTGTGTTTTCCTGGAGTGCCCCAGAAAACGAAGGTGTACCCCGGCTGTTGGGAGGGTGCCGACGACAGCACCGGCCATTTTCTCCCCATGGTATCGCAACAGCAAGTAAGTCCTCTCGTACTCACTGCTGCGAAAAGAGGGGAAAACTATTCAAAGGTGAGTGATTGCTAATGGTTTTCCTTTCATGTTCATGGCTTGTGAATGAATTCACACTGACACTGAGGACACACAAGCAGCTTCAGTTGATTAAAATTATATCAATTGTGTGACTGGGGATATATCTACATAACAAATGCAGTGTCTTTCAGTTGCACTTACAGAATTTAAGCAAAAATATTTTACAAACAAGAAACCAGAATCATATGAAACACAAAAAATCTGTTTGTTTTGTTTCATTATTTTGATATAATATGATTATTGTGTTAACATTTTTAGATACTACTACTACTACTACTACTACTACTAATACTACTACTACTACTACATAATAATAATAATAATAATAATAATAATAATAATAATAATAATATTAAAAATAATATTGTGCTAATAGAACTTTGCAATGAGCCTGATTTAACATGGATGGTTAATTAGAGAAAATGTAAATCGAGTCACTGAAAAAATGCAGGCGTGCCAAGGCGTGTTTAGTGTGGATCTCTGACCTCATTGCTGACCACTTCCAGCCTGTCACTGTTGCAGATTAGTGGAAGCCTCAGACTTACTCAGATTTGCTGAGATGGTCATTTATTTTCGAAACTCTGCGATTTGTGATGAATTAGCAATTTCACAATGGTTGTTTAGTCCTTCTTTCTGATTTTCACTAATTAGCAATCCATGCTAAAGCAGACCCTATATTACTTAATCCATACCTCCTAACGTTGTAATATTCTAATATAAAAGTCAGGACTCCAAAAAAGGGACATGCCCTCAAAAAATCTGGTGTGGCTATGCAGGAATGTCCACAATCGTTATGGGGGCATGGCCAGTGCTCTATGGGCTGCTGGCATGCCCCTTGTCCCTCTGTATGCAGTGATAGCAGCGAGTGACAGGGGGACTCCCAACTGTCCACCCCCCCACCGTGGGACACTGCTGTCAGTTGGTGGGAAGCAGAACAGACACATAAAAGTGACTGTCCCACGAAAATCAGGACAGTTGGGAGGTTTGCTTAACCTTTTAAAAATCTATATAAAATAGGTTATATAAAACAGAATTAAAAGTTTGAAAGAAAAATTCTGCTATTTGAAATTGAAACAGCTATTTGTTCTGTTACAGTATATGTTTCTTACTCTATACACAGATATTAGGTTGTTAAATGTACCAAAAAATAAGCTAAATCCTTATTTGGTGGGAATTCGATGCTGTACAATCTTCCTTAACTATATGAAACCCGAAAATGTAACCCTACGGAAACAGACCTGCTACTTCCACACAGTGGTGGGCTGAATGATAATAAACACTTTTGCCACTGCCCTTGGAAAAGAAAAACACACGTAGCCACAGGTTATCAATCACCCATGTTTAATCAAATCCATGAAAGTTTGTTTTTCACCTAACTCTGCCTAAACCTCGTCAACCTCTCTCTTATAGCTGGCAGCTTTCCATTCAGTTTTACACAAACTCTCATTCACCTTTTCTCCAGGAATCATCCTTTCACTTTATTTTACCTTTCAGCTGCCATTCTGCTTGTTCCTTTTTCTTTTAGGAGCCTAACTTTAGTTTTCACAAACTGCAAAACCCGTGGTATGGGAATTCTAGCAGTCCAGGCTGTTACTTAAAGAACATAAAGGTGTCCTCAAATTAAGCTGTTATACAATGAATGGCAGCTATATTGCAGCATTAAAAAAAAGTTGATCTACAGTATACAATTGGAAATTTAACAAAAGCATTACACACACTGTGAGCCCAGAGGTGTCACAAGGTGTATAGTGGTAGCTTGTGTGCACTCTGCATTACTCCCCTCCAGAAGATACAGTCACCTGAAAAGAAGTGAAAAGAAGTGTGGCCAAATACAAAGGGGGTGTGGCTTCACAAGATCTTTATTCTGTCACTACGGCAGCGTGCCCAGCATTCCTGGAGATACCAGCTGGGATTTGTGTAGCGACGGCTCTTCCACTGTGACAGGAGCCAAGTGCTGCAGGAGAATTTAGCACTGAAGCAACTGGATCCTGTCACTGCACACAAGGGTGCAGGGCACATCCCTCTGCACCTGCCTTTTGATGCCATTGATTAAGGCCTATAAATAATGACCATTGCTGGCTCATGGAATTAATCTCGCAACCTTTAGGTGGAGAGTTTTATTACTTACTCTAGGAATGCAGGAAATAAAGTAACAGCATACATGGAGAGATTCACCTAGGAGAGTTTCCTACATAGAGTCTACTCTCTCCTTAGTTCTGAAGTATACATATTGTTTGTTGGTTGTTCTCAAGTGGTCCAGGTGGTGGAACTCATTTCCCTCTGCCAACTAATTCATCCCTCTCCCCTGCCCTCATTATGCAGAGTCAGGGCCAGAGGGAGGATGTTTTCTGTTAGAATTACTGTGTAGGTACAAGGTGGAGGTTGAACTAGGTCCACTTTGCCATTACTAGTGGTAGAACTCAGTTCCACCCCCCACCCCCCCCCCCCCCCCCACACACACACACACACACATACACACAATTTTCTATTTTTTATAGTTTTTGTATTTTTTTTATTTGTTTCATTTTAATCTTATTTAATTTTGTTTTGCTGTATCGGCTGGTACATACTATTGCACTAAATAAATGTATTGTTATTGCTATGTATATTGATCTAATTAATTAATAAATATAAATGTTTTATTGAATATAATTCTTTTCAACTGGCTTTTAAATTTAACTTATCGGTTCCTAGCGCTATCTTTCTTTTATTTTCTTCTCGAGTGTCAGAAGAGTTTGCATGTACACTCCAGGAGACTAGCAGAGTAGACTCTTAGCCCATGATAAAAGTAGCCTAACCCCTAAATCCTTCCATGATTTCTACCCAATTTCAACCACTTGTTGCAGCAAAGAGTTTACATGGCCCTATCAACATATTTTATATGTTGTCCATGCATACAATATGTGGTTTTACAATTCAGGTCTAAGAGTAGAATGTCAGCATTCAAAATGTTGGCAGCAGTATGTTGACAGGTTCTAAATGTTAACATGGTCTTTAGGTTAACATGGTGAAAATGTCAACACATTAATGTTGACATCATAATGTAGACATACAGTACAGTTTTTTTTAGATTTTAGCTTAATCTTAACCCTAAAATAACACAATAATTTACTGTCTGCATTCGGGTGTTAGCATGTTAAATGTTGACATTGGGCGGAACGTACCAAGGTAAAAATGCGGTAAAACCCCCGTTAAAACCGCATTTTCTAATGTATAAATATCCGCCTGCTGTGTCACCGCAGTGACGATTTGGGAGACGATACCCTATAGAAGCCTAAGGGCTTCTTATCTTCGCCTCCGCCGCAAAGTCGCCACCTCTGCTGACCCCCATCTCCCCCTCCCTCTGGCTTACCTTGCTGCAGGTCCTCCTGGACCTGGAAGGAAAACTCCTCCTCCCCCTAGCAACACAGCCAGACGTCCTTCCAGCTGCAGGGGGGAGGAGGAGGTGCAGGGGACAGCCGGCTTAGATGTCCCAACATGAGGGGAGGAGGTGGCACCCAGGGAGGTGACGGAGACCCCTCTGCACACCACATTACAGGTATCACGGGGGGCCTCCATCACCGCAGTGCAATGCTAGCTGCATATGTTAATACATATGCGCTAGCATCATGGAGGCCGGGCGGCGAGGGGCGGTGATGTATATTAATACATCCCGCCCATTGTAAGCACACAGTAATGTGTTATTGTCTGTAATAATACACTGATGAAGGACAAGTGCCAGGTTGGATACCAACTTAAATTGGAACTTACTTAATTAGGTTATTGGTTATCCTGTTTAAGATTCCTATGTTAAACTAGTCTTTTGACTTGATTCATAAACCACAAAGTCTGCATGCAATATGACCATATACGCAGAGCACCAGATGGCAGTGATTTGGTCACTTCTAGGTAAGCTGATAATATGAAGCCTGTGTTAATGGGAGTTTTTATCTTACTTAAATTTACATATGACCCAATCAAATCTGATTGTGATATTGTTATGCTTGGTCCAATGGTTAACCAACGTGGTTGTAAATGACCAAATTAAATAATCAAATTTGACAACAGAGGCTAGATCTACTACACATGTGCATTCAAAGCCACTGTGACCAATTGATTTAAAGAGGCAAAAGAAATAAATGCTAAACCCGACTGGTGTAATGGTAATTTCTGTTGACACTTTAAAACTATCGCTCAAAGCCACCAATCATTTATACTATATCTACAACCAATGAGTCTTCTTTTAGGAAACTATTCATCCAGAAAGCTCAGTACATTACAAGATATAATTATAAGTAGCTATGAATGTTTAATTATAATATCATTCACACGAGTTAGATACATAGGTGGCTTCTTCTTGGGCCACTGCAATGGGTGTGGTATGCCGGGCCAACAGTCGAGATTGTGAGGGACAGTATACCGATATCAGAATCCTGACTGCCGGTGCTCCAACAGGGGGGCCAGAGCAAAGAAACCACGTGTGGGCACACTACGCACACCACAGGTTTTGTTCTCCCACTATGGGGGTCGTGGACCCCCTCAAGGGAAATAAGCCCCTGTCAGTTGGGATTCTGACTATCGGACATTTAACAGTTGGGATTCCGATGTCGGTATTGTGACCGTCAGATTCCCGACTGTCGGGAGGTCATCCGGCAACCACTGCAAGGAGCACTGATAAACCGTTTAATTATAATAAGAATGAAAAGGGCAGTACTGGACAGGCAGGGGTAATTTTAAAATATAATATAGCATATTAACAGCATAGTTCTTCAAATGACAGAAAAACACCCTCATCGAGTTAAAGTCCCAAGTATTTCAGATAATAGATTCCATATTTGCTATCCAAGATCTTAACTGACTTTCATATCTTTAGCCAGTTGTTTCAATAAATACGTTACATTGAAGACATATGTCTCCCTTCCCCAATATAATTACTGACATTGATATATACTGAGAAAGTAATTTAATTGAATGCTTCATCAACAATTTCATGAATGAGGCATAAATACTTTTTTCTCCCCATACGCAGCACTCGCCATCCTTCAGGATCCCCGGCTGACTGACACATTGCTAAGTATGTTATTTGTAATCAAACTGCAGCAATATATTTAGAAAGGATTGATTCGTGGCCGGCTGCGCAATGGAAGATTGCAAGGATATGAAGCTTTGAAAATCTTAATTTCCCAGAGCATGTTAAGTGCACTGATTACTGTGCACTATAACTGCCACATGTTGGGTGTACAGATGTCCAAACACGTGGGAACATTTCCTTTTACTTGGAAACAAATGAGCATTTTCATTGTGTTTTCATCTTGTTTGGTAAACCTGTCAGCAGCCAAGCATTCTGTTCTAGGTGTTTATATAACAGAGCCAACTGCACTATCTTCTATCATAAGCATGGCTGAAAAGTGCAGCGCTCATACTATTTCAGTCCTGTAATGGGGAAATCCTACCTGGCAAACACAATAAACAATATCTGTACTATAAAAGCATGGGGTGAGAACACCTGCTCCACACATATAGCATGGCCTTGGTCTGAACTGAACCCACGGCACGTTAATACCGTGCAACCAGGTTCCTTGACATCAAGGAAACAGTGTCCCTCATTATGAAAATAATAATAATAATAATAATAATAATAATTGGTTTTCTTTATAAAGCAATAAAATAAATGTTGATTTGTACTTATCTTCATATTGCGCCTTGATTGGCTGACACTGAATTTGCGAGTAAACCGCAACATGCATCTCAACAGTGACTTTGCAAATATGTATCAATCATGCGACAAAATGACAATGCACAGGTACCGTGGACACTGGTGCTGGCATTGCATGCAGCAGCTACACTATGTGGGTGACTCAGATGCTAACCTGGGTGTAAAGGCAAATGACTCATGTATTGTTGTACCTGATCTGCGACTTTATATTAATTTCTTTCTGAAATTAGTATTTTTTTAGTTTCGACACCCGGACATATGTTTCGCTTTCAGTCATTGACTGTACTGTATATATGGGTTTAGCTATTTCCATATTTGTTAATTAATATTTAAGTAAATTATACTTGTCAGGAAGCTATAATATTGTTAGTTCTAAATAAAATACCAACCAAAGGGTTTTACAGCCTTAATGCAAAATTCTAAAGAAACTGGGCCCAATTCAGACCTGTTCTCATCTGCGAATCAGCGTCAGATTTCGCATGCGTATGGGCTGCAATGCACATGCGCGGTTCCTGCTAGAGAAGAAATCTTGCAACTTTTTCCCTTCCCTAGCCATTCGCAAGGTGTTTGGCAGGAAGTAAGTGTCTGGGGGGTGGTAATCTCCTGTTTAGCGGGATTGCTAAGAAAAACCCAGGTGTGCCAGAAACAAATCATTTTAGGGGAGGTTGTGTCATGTCAGCTCCCGGCAGGAAATGCCTGTATTCATCGCAGCCGCTGATTAAGTCCCTGGCTACTTTGAGCTTGCCATGAATGGTGGCTAGTGTAAAAATCTTTCGATGATGACGTCTAATGAATGGGTTTGGACATTTTCACTCGACTGCAAGTTCCTCGCTAGCCATACACATCTATTCACACAGAATGCACATTCATTTCTCAGGGCGGGATTTCAGTATAGCGGGAGCGGCATCTACCTGTTCGCTGGCCGTTGCATATTCACTCAACAGTGATCAAGTCTGAATCGGACCCACCGTGCTGTGGGCATGCTCCAAACATTTTCCCAAAAAACACATACTAGAAGTTTTCTGAGCACTATAAAGGTGTTTACAGAGAAGCAGATCTTAACACTGGCTGATGGGGGTGGGATTCAAGAGGCATCACTGTAGTAGATGCCATGCATGTCTGGTATTGTGGAGAAGTTCAAAAAAGTGAGAATTTAGCTTGAAGAACTAAAGTACTGTAAAGCGATATACAGAAGTGAGAGAGGGAACAATTAAAGTGCTGCTTGCAGTACAGTGGGGCACATGGCAATTTCCACTTCACAAAAGGACTTTAATGGAGTGCATTTTGCACTATGGCACTTCAGCGGAGAAACACATTTCAAGGCAAGATTTTCAGCCTAATGCGGATACCGATAGTACTGGCAGAACATGCCAAATAGAAAACAGTACCTATCACGGATCTTAATTCTTTTAAATTTAAAAGCTAATTTTGTGTCTTTTAGCTCATTCTACATGTAGGAGAGATAAATTTATGAACTAGCTCTCGCTGTTAAATGGAGTGCTAATGGGCAAGTACAACAATTCAACAGGTGCCAAGTAAAAAATATAGAGGCATTATTAAATCATTATAAATCTTAATGGTAGCGAGAAGCATATTCACAATTTTTTTCTACAGTTTTCTGTCTTGTGCCAATTTATTCTGGGAAAACTTGCGACATCCCACACATGTAGATAGCAAAAAGAATTCATCTGAATAGATTTTTCAGTGAATAAAGCTGAGATACAAAATGACTTTCAATTACATTAAGCATTGAGAAGTAGTCTATTTGGGCAGCGATAGCACAGTGGTAGTGATTAAGGAATATTGCGCTAGGGACATTAGCTGCAGTACAATACAATAAAATCTATGATAACTTGGAATCATTATGCAGGTGCACTTTGAAAGCGAAGGCTGTACTCTGTTTAACAATGACAGGCTACGCCAGGTCACCTCCACATCTAAGTGACGGTCGTAACAAGAACTTTTTTATGCCCTAGACCACAAGAAGCGCTGACACCTTCCATATTTTTCAAACAGGGTCAACTTGGGTGCCCAGGTGCCCAGTAAAACCTATGATGCTATGATGCCCCGTCCCACATAATACTAAACATATTGGCCCTAATTCTGATTACTTTGCTCGGACCTGTGCTGAAGCAAATTTACCAAACCCCGCCTATCGAGTAGATCGCCGGTGTCACCCATTCGCAGACCGAATTCGGCTGGTCGGCATGCAAACGGATGTTTCATGTGAACATCCATTTGAATGCCTGTGGTAACCTCCCCCATCATTCCATGGTAAGGGACCACCGAATGATGTGGAAATCACTCGCCCATGCAAGAGAGGTCTAGACCACTCGTACATATGACCGAAGAAAAGCAGGGAGATGACCGGGCAGCTGGACTTCTCGGTGACTTTGCTTGCTCCCTGTGTACAGACATGTGCAGAAATGGTACACACAATATCGGAACACTGGCCGAATTCCTGTCTGAGCGAAGCGATTAGAATAAGGGCCTTTACAGTATGTGTGCTTAAAGAACACTCCCAAGAAAGTGGATTTGGAAACATTCCTCTTATACCATTATTTATACACTCTATTTGAGGGCTCTTTGTCATTTATTCACATTATTCTTTATTTTAAAATATACAATTCTTAGAGGTTATATCTTGTGCCCTCAGTCACATTGCCCTATATTTAATTGACACATTTCAAAATAGTGGTATTCCCAAGTTTCAAAGTTATGACCTTCCATATTGCAGTCAGACACCTTACTCTGAGAGATTTCTGTTGCATGTATGAGAGTAATAAACTGTTTTTGACTCTATTTGCATCAGTATTTAATTTCATTCAGTGTTTAATGTAATTAATAATATTAACAATATTGCAAAAGATAATACAATTTTTTTTTTATTGGGGGGGGGGGGGGGGGGGTGTTTGATTTTTTTAGTGCTGGCAGCTGTCTATCCTGAGTGCCTGCTGGAGTTTTTCAATGTTGTTCCTGATGGGTATGACTAGCTGGCACCACCAGCATTTCAGCTAGCAATGCATCTGCCACCGCCTTCAACAGTGGAGAACTGGAATGTGCAGAGTTACCCGTCTCAAACAGGACATCTTGCATCGCACCCATACGTTTATTTGGGTTTTAGCCATGTAATGATGGAACAACATAATGTTGGCTGTGCGTAGCCGAATGGAGCAACATGTTCTGTTGGGTGCCATCTAGTGTCCTCCGGTGAGCAAAACACCTGAATTCCCCCCTATAGAAGTGAGGAGCAGTGCCAGCCCTTTAATGTATAGGATTATTAATAATTTTATTTATATAGCACTCTTTCTCCAATAGGACTGATGGTATTAGTTCCTGGAGCCCAGCTCCTTCCTATTGAAGGAGGTTTCTGTACACACTTCACTTCCAGTCTGTGTAAACTTTTCCCGCTACTAAGCAGTAGCAAAAGTGGCAGTGACGGGGATCGTGGAACATCAGCTTCTCTGGGAAGCTGTCGCGCAAACCACAGCAGTTCAACAATTATTGTGTACTTTTGTATTTGTCAACAAAACTTATGCCAAATTGGACACTTTTAATGGGTACCCCCCTAAATGTTAAAAAGCAGCATCAAAATTGTATGTTACCGCTAGGATAATGGAAGAAGGAGCAATGGCTTAAAAAAAAAAAATAGCCATTTTATGTTTGCTTGACAAACTAAGTGCTTGCTTGCACCCTTCTGGTTTTGTGAATACAATAATATGTCCATACAAAGATGAATGCCAGTACCACAGCACAGACAGTTAATGAACTCTGCAAAGTGCAGACATTTCTTTGAATGCATTCACAATGCAGGAATATACAGTATTGTAAAGTTCTATGGTTCTGCTTCTCCCACTCTTTATATTGTCTGCACCATAATAGCAAAAGTGCAATTTCCCTGACAAAAGATACGTATCACTCCCCATACTGTATAACCCTCTACTCCTCTTGCATTGCTATTTTCCAAAATGGACGATTGGATCCAAAGAGACTTTAATTAGTGCTTTCAAAAATACATTAATGTTTTTAATCTGAATATATTTAGATGGAATCTTCAGTACAATGAAGACAATAAAATGCTACTTAAATATTGATGTCATTTAATTATTTAAAAGAAAATCCAAATATGTTTGGTAATAAATGAAGTTTTTCTTTTTACAAAAAAGAACATAGTTCCTACAACTCTGACTAATATAAGTTTAATTCTTCTGTAAGCAATATAAGTGTATCAAGAAAATCCGCTAGCAAATGTAAGAGGACTGGCCAGCATGGTACAAGGATCCACACTTGGATAACATGAAATCATTACATCTCCAGCTATGACTTGTGCATTAAAACAATGTTTGAATAGGCATTAAGAGGCTTAAATGAAATGCCTGTACTGCATAAATTGAGTGTGTTAGCTATTAAACACATTCTGCAGATCAAAAAGATGTATATAATCTCACTAGGGCTATTCTGTAAAGTCAAATTTTATGACTCATGCCAATAAAACTGTGCTAGGAAAAGATTTTAAGGTACAAGGAAAATAGCAGCTGAAATAATGAAATTATGGCATCTATTTAGTGAGATAAGAGTAGAGGGACTGACATATAAAGAATTCTAGACTTGAGACATTAAGTCATTTTAAGAATTCAGTGGTCACACAAGAAAAAAATGGGGGCCTTCTAAATCTTAGGGTATATATTCTTCTCTTTTATATATATAGGGGTATATTTAATGTTTTTTGCGAGCTGTGACAGCGAGCAGTGCTGGCTGATCACTGTCACAGCTTGCACAGTCAGTATTCAACTGACCCCCTGCAAACGCTGTTTTCACACCTCTAGGTTTTTGCAGCGAAGGGGAAATGGCATGTGCAGCCCAGGGTCGTCCTTTCGTATGGGCTTAATGGGCACTTGCCCAGGGGCCCCAGGTGTATAGCTGAGGATACCCTTTTTTCAGGGATACCAGAATTTTGAAAATCGGCTCTGGGGAACTGGAGATATCCAACTTCAAAGCAGCAGTCCACATCTGAACTGTTAATTGCAATTCCCAGTCATATTTATCAGGTTCTCTCTGACTTAGACTTTCTGAGAGTATATTCCAAAATCTGGGAGTCTCGCCTTTCTGTCGACACTAGCGCTTGTCTCAATCATGCCCAGAACCAGAGATATCAGCCTTCCAGCAGCCGGTCCCTGCTCCAGCTCCAAATGTTTGGTGTACAGTTTTATATTTTTGTCAATGAATTGCTCTGGCTCCTGATCTCTGATCCCCAGGTTCCCAGCAGTTCCGGAAAGTTGGGTTTTTATACTATTGAAGGCTAAGAAATCTATTTCCAGATAATGGTCAAACAAGATGCCCTTCCACCGGAAAATGACGAATATTAAGCCCACTCCATTATCCAACCCTCCCCTGCGTATAAAACACCCCCTACCTCCCATTCAGCTCATTGCCCCCTTCAACACGTTAGTGTTCACCCTCCCACCACCTGTGCAGTAAAGGAGTAATTGGCAGAAGTTACTGCTCCAGGTCCTACATGTTGAATGAAAGGTAGAGCACCCCCTGCCACCTGTGGGACATCAAAGCTGCTGCTGATAGCACCCCCCACCACTAGGAGGGGAGAATGGGTAAGGGCCCCAGTGCATTGATTTGCCCAGGGGCCCACACTGCTGTTAAGACAGCCATGATGGAGCCGCTAAAACATTGAGTCTTGCGGCTAATTGCAGCGGGATCCCTGCATTAGCCAAAAGCCTCAGTGTTTGGGGGAATCCTTGCCATCATCTGACAGCGAGGATTCCCCCAGAATGTAGAATAGGGCAATCAGCCAGCATGGGGGTTAAACAGCGAGGTGCGCTTGTTTTAGGTGATCCCAGCCGTTTGACCCTGTGACGGCCGCATTGAATACGGACCATAGTGTGCACTATCGCCTGAAGGATATGGGCATGTAATGCTGCTTTCAGACCGCATAACTGGCTTTGACCCTGTATTTGAAAACGTTTCCAAAAACGGGTCTGCCAGATAAAACCCCTTTCACACCGCAGCTCTTAAACGGTATATTACCGTTTAAGTGCCGATTTTTTGACACTGGCAGACCCGTTTTTGGAAACTTTCCAAATACAGGGTCAAAGCCAGTGCAGCCTTCAGCCCTCCCCTCCGTGCAGCTCCCCCCTCCCCCCGCGCGCGTGTCGACACCCCCCGCGCGTGTCGACACCCCCCCGCGCGTGTCGATGCCCCCCGCGCGCGTGTCGACACCCCCCGCACGTGTCGACGACCCCCCACCCCCGTGTCGACTTACCCCCGTGCAGCCGGTACCTCCGTTGTGGATCCCGGCACTGCAGTTCTGTATGGTCGGAAGCACTTATGAAAAAAAGTGTCTTTCAGAAAATGGCTGCCCCATAGGAAAACCAGTTTAAAAAACTGTCTTTTGTATGGGGGCAGCCATTTTCCAAAAGTCACTTTTCTTATAAGAAAAGTGACTTTTGGAAAATGGCTGCCCCCATACGAAAGACAGTTTTTTTAAACTGCTTTTCCTATGGGACAGCCATTTTCTGAAAGACACTTTTTTTCATAAGTGCTTCCGACCATACAGAACTGCAGTGCCGGGATCCACAACGGAGGTACCGGCTGCACGGGGGTAAGTCGACATGGGGGGGGGGCGTCGACGAGCGCGGGGGGGGTGTCGACACGCGCGCGGGAGGGGGCGCGGGGCGGCTCCAGTGCTGTGAATATTTAATGAGCGCTCATTAAATATTCACTGTGCTGAATTTAGGACCCAGCTAATTGGCTGGGTCCTAAATACCGTTTCAGAACCCAATTTTGAGCCTAAAATACCGGTTCTGAAACGGGTAGGACCCTGCATTTTAACCGGTTAGAAAAAACTGTATTTTCTAACCGGTTAAGTGGTCCTGCACCTTTCAGACCGCACAGATTACCGTTTTAAAACGGTAAAAAAACGGCAATATACCGTTTACAAAGTGCGGTCTGAAAGGGGCATTAGGGTCTTATTGTGAGAAAAGTGCTTTATATATAATACCAATATAATAATAATAATAATAATAATAATAATAATAATAATAATAATAAATATAAATGATTATTATCATTATTATTAGTAATAGTATTAGTTGTAGTAGTATTAGTAGTAATAATAATATTACTAATAATAATTATAATATTAAATAATTTATTTATTAGTAGAAAATTAGGAAAAATCCATTCTCTATCATTACATTATAGTCGATTCTCAATGCAGCCCTACATGATGGAGTCTTCATCCAGACCAAAGTTCAATCCTAGCTGTTTAAAGAGTTAAAAATAAATAATAAAGCAAATAAGTGAATGTAAAAAAAATTAATCTTTAAAAAAAAAAAACATAAAACAGTGATTATTTTAATTTAGAAATCTTGTTACCTGAAAAATGTTTATATATTTAGAAATCCAGGCTAAGGAATTAGATTTTCTCAAAGAGAAATTTCTAATGATTCCAAATTTAAATATTCCAAACAGAATATAAAATAAGCGTATTACATTACTGATACAACCATTGTAAATATGGTAAATTAAGCAGATTTCTTCATACCATCCAAACTGATTTAGCTTCACCCGGGAGATGCGAGATCTGAAAGCAGACCACCTGTGATTTAAACGTGGCCAGACTTTGATCTCTATAGTGGGCAGGTTTGGATGCTATTGTCACAGTATGGATCTAAACTATAGGGGTTCGACTAATTGGAGAATACCAATAGCTAATTGGTTACTCTACTACTTGTTCTCTCCCACGACCCTTGAAGGTTACCGTCAACATTGCTGGAAGTCAGTGGTGTCATCAAGAAGGTCAAAGGTGCTTTCCAGCCTCCCAATTGGTTTGGATTATATCCAGACCTTGATTTCTGAGCTAGTGCCTTTATTTGCCCTAACTAAAAAGAACTCTATTTTTTTTTTCAGGAACACATAGCAATTTGATACACTCCACAACAAAACACTACAATTTGGTCCTTTAATAAAGGATAAAAATAAAATTGTAATTGGAATTGTATCCAGTTCACATTTAACTGGCCCTATTTAAACAACATGACATGCTACTCATATTGTGTAGAGGCTTATGAAGATCAGTGGGGGATGTCATATCCATTTTCATGGCTTTGGCAATTCTGCTGCATGAAAATAATATTACAAAAGCTACTGCTAAGCTTCTCAACTTTTCTACAAATGCCTTTGTGAGTTCTCCAAGCAGTGAGAGAAAATGCTTACGTCCAGGAAAATGAGCACGCTGTGTAAAATGATACACAATATCTCTATACACTTCTTAATTCCCCCAGGCCCTTTCTTCTACAAATCAAAGTAGCCCCAACACATCCCCAAAATCAGACCTCCAGGAGCATTTGTGTGCCTATCACCAGCCTGCATCATCCACAGAAATGTTTACGAACAGATTGGATTCAAACACAGGAGATGTCACTTTTATAACAGGCACTGCCAAGACTGATTGTTAGTTAATGCATTGGTATATTCGCATCATTCAGTGTTAGCTGTGCAAAGCAGGCACAGTTATGTATGTAGTATTATTTATTAACCCCTTCAGTGGTGTTTTTTTTTTAGGTAGCGCTCCCCACTGGGAGAGTTTTTTGGGGGTAGCGCATGTCCTGGGGCCGGGCAGCTCCACTGAGCACTATGTCAGCCGCTGCCGGCCCTGCCCCCAGAAACCTGGTGTGGGGAGGGGGGTACATGGGGGAAGGGGACGCGTCACCGAGCACCCAGAGCTGGGCCAGGATTTCAGCCATCAGCTCAGTGGCGTCCCCAGCACTAAGCAGTGGCAATCCCGAGAATTTTCCAGGCTTGCCAGTCTGGGGACTGAAGCATAGGCCGGAAAATTCTCACGATTACCAATGAAGGGGTAGATATATACATCATTTTCCACGGGTGCCGGACGGGGTCCCGACAGTTGGGATCCCAACAGTCATAAACCCGACGTTGGGATCCCAACTGTTAAAACACAGACGGCCGAGTTCCCAATGGCCGTCGGCTATTTTCCCTCGTGGGGCTCCACGACCCACTTAGAGGGAGCATAGAATAGATGGCGAGCGTAGCGAACCACCGTGCCCGCAGCGTGGCGAGCGCTGCGAGCCCGCAAGGGGCTCTGGCCACGCTGTCTGACACTGGCCAGTCGGGATCCCGACGTCAGGATAATGACTGCCGGGATTCCGACTGTCGGTGAAACATACCACACCCATTTTCCACATAGGTGGAAGAAAGAAATCTGCACACCCCAAAATTTTTTTTTGAAGTTTAAATCACGTTTTTTTTTTATGTGTCACTGAGATAAAACACATGGCAACATATGGGGGTTAGGCACTAGCGGGAGGGTAAGGCTGCCCGTGGAAAAGGTTAGGGTTAGAGAGCAGGTAAGTATACTTATGGCAACATATGTATACAAAAAAAGCTGCAGGTTACTTATCCATAACAGACAAATTTCATACTGCCCCTGCAAGCCCGCGCTGGTCCCATAATCAAACCGCTCAACAGACTGTTTTGGTGGGGTGTCCAACTTTCTCGAGGAAGTTTTCGTTCTTCCATCTATGTGGGAAATGATGTGTGTGTGTATAGTATAGTAGCCTGGTATATATATATATATATATATATATATATATATATATATATATATATATATATATATATATACAAGTCCAGACTCTCCCACCAAAGCGGGAATAAACGGCACTCGCAGAGACTTTTGTAAATGCAAAAAGAAGTGTATTGAAAAAGTACAGGTATGTGGGGGACGTTTCGGGGTATCAGCCCCGTCCTCAGCCCCAAACCTACAGCAATAACATGCAGTGCAGACATACAATTTATACTCACCTGTACCTGGGACACGCGCCGACGCGCCAACAGCCTCCCACCGTCCGCCGGAAGCACCGCGCACACAGCTTCCTGTCAGCGGCGCAAGTAACTGGTCGCTAGGCAACCAGATGCTTGCGTTCCGCCGATCAGAGCCAACGTGCGTGTCACATACCAGGACGTGACTGAAGATGGCTGTGAATTGACGGCGAGTGACCCCAGGCCAGGCATACAATATATGAAAAATAAAAAACACACCACTCACTAGCCGGATCCAGCTCCCGATCATCGCATCCCAAGGGACTCCTCCTTGGTGTCGACTGTCCCGAATCCAAAATACTCCGTGGCCCGCAGCTGCACCACTCCGAGACCTGGTTACCAAAGGACTAATCGACATGTCAGAGTGTCGACATGGCATGGGCGTCAGGGCGTCATGAGCCAGCAAGAAGTAGCATGTCTGAAAAACAAAATCACACAATGTTTAAGAATGAACACTATTACACAAGCATAAAACAGAGAACAAGGGTAACTATGCAAACCCAGACAGAATAGTAATAACATATAGAAGAAGCCTCAACCTAGGGAGTTCCAGTTGATCTTCTCATTAAGACCATTGGGGAAAATGGTCCCCAGTCTGAAGATCCATTCTGACTCACGCAAAAGTAATTTTTTAGACCTATCACCCCCCCGCAGGGACTCACGGATGTGGTCAATCATGAAATACTTAAGGTCATGAATGGAGTGCCCACTCTTCATGAAATGGCGGGCCACCGGCTGGTCGACAACCTTGCCACCCAATGTCGAATTAATGGCCGACCGGTGGGCCGCCATCCTTTCCCTGAAGGTGCGGGAGGTCTGTCCCACGTAATGGAGACCGCATGGACAGACAATCACATAGACAACATGGGACATCCTACAGGTGAGAACCTGGCGGATGTCAAATACTTTGGACCCATGGGGATGTTTAAAATTTTTACAAACAATGAGATGCTTGCACGTCTCACACGAAAGACAGCTGTAACAGCCTGGTGCTTTGGTGTACGTGTTAGGCGGTCTAGGGATGCCTCTGCCTGTGATGTCAGTCTTGACTAGGCGATCCCGCAGGTTTGGACCCCTGCGGAACGCTGCCAACGGTCTGACAGTTTTGAGTCCAGATAAATCTGGATCGGTTTTCACTATAGGCCAGAGAGCATTGGTGGCATGTCTGATCACTGCGCTGGATGTTGAGAATGAACTCGACCAGGGCAGGACCGCTGCCTGATTTCTGACCTTGGGGGCAAGCAGGTCATTTCTGGACATTTGGAGGACCTCCTGTTTTTGGGATAACAACATGTCAAGGTTGTAACCCCGGGCTAAGAATTTAGAAACAAGTAAATCCAACCGTGGTTCAACATCAGAATGATCACTAATGATGCGTGCCACCCGCATCATCTGCGATCGTGGTAGACCACGTTTGAGGGCTGGTGGATGGTGACTAGCACCCATCAGGAATGTGTTCCTGTCGACATCTTTAAAGAAGACATCTGTTTTGATCTTATTGTTAATAATGGAAACAGCGACATCTAAAAAATGGGCCGTAACTTCACTAAACGTAGCCGTGTATTTGATGGTTGAGGAACCAAGATTGATGTCATTTAACAACTGGACCAGAGACTCCTGTCCACCCGTCCACAGAATGAAGATATCATCAATGTAACGGGTGAACAGGAGTAGATGGTCACTGATGGCAGGATTCGAGAAGAACTTAGCATCTTCCTCAAAAAACATAAAAATGTTAGCATAAGAGGGGGCCACAGGAGATCCCATGGCACACCCTCTTAGCTGTAGGTAATACCCACCATCAAATAAAAAATAGTTCCTCTGTAAAGTAAGAGACAATAACTCAATAAAAAGCTTATGATCAAAGATAGAAGGATTCAGAAATTGACTAATGAACCTTTGTACTGCCTCCAGCCCACCATCATGTGGGATGGAGGTGTACAAACTGCAAACATCTAAGCATACCATAATGGTGCCAGCCGGCACCTCATCCACCTGCCCCAAAAGCTGTAAAAAAGTGGTGGTATCCTTTAGGAACGAAGGTTTAAGATGTAGCAGTGGTTGTAACAAATGATCAAGCAACTGAGATACCGTCTGGTACAGGGAATCACGGGCCGATATAATGGGCCTTCCCGGTGGCACTAAAGGGTCCTTGTGCACTTTAGGCAAGGAGTATAATACAGGCACAACTGGATGTTCCCTATACAGTACCGATTTGAGTTTAGGGGAAATAGTTCCAGCAATGACGGCTTTCGACAGGATGCCCAAAAGTTCCTTTTGATATTGAACGGTTGGATTGAAGAACAATTTTTTGTAAACCAAACGATCAGATAGTTGGTTCAACAATTCTTGCCGATATAAGGAGATGTCCTGGACGACAATGGCCCCGCCTTTGTCGGCGGGCCTGATGACAATGTCATCATACTTACTCAAGGCACTCAGCGCCTGTGTCTCGGGCTTGGTAAGATTATGTTTCATTTTTGCTGGTGCTGATGAAAATTTCACGACTGATTCGTCCAGCAGTCTGCCAAATGTCCGAATCGATGGGTTAACAGAAATGGGGTCGAAGCGTGATTTGGAGGTTTTGCGGATGAATCCTGAGATGGGATCATCGGACGTCACTGGAGGACTAGATTGAAAATGCTCCTTGAGCCGCAATTTCCTCATTAGTTGATGATGGTCACGTTTCCAGGTGAAAGGGTCATGTAGGTTGGTGGGAACGTAGGTCAGGCCTTTATTCAGAACTTGGATTTCGAGGTCTGAAAGTACCCTAGAAGAGAGATTAATTATAACTGTTTCTGGTTGACCAGTCGACTTGGATTTCTCCGAATTTCTTTTGGTTTGGCCCCCCCGACGGGTGGGCGCTTTGTGGTGTTCGTTGGCTTGGAAGATGAAACCGTCCCGCCTAAAGGGACATTACCAGAGGTAGTGGCATCGTCAGAGTCTGAAATGATAAAGTCACTATCATTATTAGCTTCCCTCGCCTCCCGGTGTTGGCGGCTACGACCACCCCGTGACTGCCAGGGGCGACGTCTGCGATCATTACCCTCTTGGCGTTGATTAGTTCCAGACAGCCAATTATACACCCTGTTATCGGCATAATCATTGTCGACCGTGTCTCTCTTCGTGCGTTTGAACTTGATTAGTTCATTTTTATATGATGCACATTGGGCTTCCAACTTGTCAATCCATGCTGAATTAGCAACATCGTTGAGAATAATATGATGTTCTTTAGTGAGATCGGAGAGCTTGTTGCGAGTTATCTGAAGCTCCTTTCCTGCTTCATCAATAACAAGCACCATCAGATCGAGGGCGCAATGATTGAGGATAGCAACCCAACGTCTCACGAAATCAGGGTTATGGCGGCCGATGGTAGGTGTATTCCGCACCCTGAAGCCTCTTGGAATCCGTCTAGCTCTAAAATACTCGGAAAGAGAGGTGCCATGCAACAAGTAGTCAGTCTCACGTTTCCGCAAACGATGTATTTGATGAAAAATATCTTCTATAGTCAAATCAGGCCCCTTGGGTGTATCCGCAGGGTTAAACAGGATACCCTCAATCTCTGCAGCAGTGTAAGTTAGTGTATCACATGGCGGAACCGAGAAAAGTCGACATCCTGGTGTGTCGGCACTGGATGAAGGATTCTGCGATTCCATGCTGCCAAACAATCTCAGTAATTTGCAGGTAGTTGTACACAAATAAAGACGTAGCAATAACTGAGTGTAAATTGTAGGTATACAGTGGGAACTTCCACACTAGGAAAACCAAAGAAAGTTCTGAAAAAAGTCAAATATAAAAATAATGAATACTGATGGTGCCTTGCAAACCGGTGTCAGGACCTGATAGAAGACCAAACACAACATGTATCTGTCCAATCCTGCCGCACTCTTGTAGTCTCGGATGTTGAACCACGGTTGGATTTACTTGTTTCTAAATTCTTAGCCCGGGGTTACAACCTTGACATGTTGTTATCCCAAAAACAGGAGGTCCTCCAAATGTCCAGAAATGACCTGCTTGCCCCCAAGGTCAGAAATCAGGCAGCGGTCCTGCCCTGGTCGAGTTCATTCTCAACATCCAGCGCAGTGATCAGACATGCCACCAATGCTCTCTGGCCTATAGTGAAAACCGATCCAGATTTATCTGGACTCAAAACTGTCAGACCGTTGGCAGCGTTCCGCAGGGGTCCAAACCTGCGGGATCGCCTAGTCAAGACTGACATCACAGGCAGAGGCATCCCTAGACCGCCTAACACGTACACCAAAGCACCAGGCTGTTACAGCTGTCTTTCGTGTGAGACGTGCAAGCATCTCATTGTTTGTAAAAATTTTAAACATCCCCATGGGTCCAAAGTATTTGACATCCGCCAGGTTCTCACCTGTAGGATGTCCCATGTTGTCTATGTGATTGTCTGTCCATGCGGTCTCCATTACGTGGGACAGACCTCCCGCACCTTCAGGGAAAGGATGGCGGCCCACCGGTCGGCCATTAATTCGACATTGGGTGGCAAGGTTGTCGACCAGCCGGTGGCCCGCCATTTCATGAAGAGTGGGCACTCCATTCATGACCTTAAGTATTTCATGATTGACCACATCCGTGAGTCCCTGCGGGGGGGTGATAGGTCTAAAAAATTACTTTTGCGTGAGTCAGAATGGATCTTCAGACTGGGGACCATTTTCCCCAATGGTCTTAATGAGAAGATCAACTGGAACTCCCTAGGTTGAGGCTTCTTCTATATGTTATTACTATTCTGTCTGGGTTTGCATAGTTACCCTTGTTCTCTGTTTTATGCTTGTGTAATAGTGTTCATTCTTAAACATTGTGTGATTTTGTTTTTCAGACATGCTACTTCTTGCTGGCTCATGACGCCCTGACGCCCATGCCATGTCGACACTCTGACATGTCGATTAGTCCTTTGGTAACCAGGTCTCGGAGTGGTGCAGCTGCGGGCCACGGAGTATTTTGGATTCGGGACAGTCGACACCAAGGAGGAGTCCCTTGGGATGCGATGATCGGGAGCTGGATCCGGCTAGTGAGTGGTGTGTTTTTTATTTTTCATATATTGTATGCCTGGCCTGGGGTCACTCGCCGTCAATTCACAGCCATCTTCAGTCACGTCCTGGTATGTGACACGCACGTTGGCTCTGATCGGCGGAACGCAAGCATCTGGTTGCCTAGCGACCAGTTACTTGCGCCGCTGACAGGAAGCTGTGTGCGCGGTGCTTCCGGCGGACGGTGGGAGGCTGTTGGCGCGTCGGCGCGTGTCCCAGGTACAGGTGAGTATAAATTGTATGTCTGCACTGCATGTTATTGCTGTAGGTTTGGGGCTGAGGACGGGGCTGATACCCCGAAACGTCCCCCACATACCTGTACTTTTTCAATACACTTCTTTTTGCATTTACAAAAGTCTCTGCGAGTGCCGTTTATTCCCGCTTTGGTGGGAGAGTCTGGACTTGTACCTATTACGTTTCTGGCACCTGGAGCAGCTGTTTCCGAGACTACAAGAGTGCCGGCAGGATTGGACAGATATATATATATATATATATATATATATATATATATATATTTCAAAAATACAGAAGAAAAAAACATTACATTTTTCTAACATCACACTTGGTCTCTATTATCTTCTGTAAGGTTCTAAATAAATAAGAAGTAGATTTTGACTGGTTGCTATAGGCAACATCCCATCTTCATTAGAACTCCCATCTTGGCAAACAAGCCCCTCACAATCTACTCTGATTCTTTGAGTAGCTGGTTCTTAATGAAGACAGGCAGCCAACTACATCTTTATTTTACATGTGATTATGGGCCAGATGTATCAAGCTTCAAAAAGTGATAAAGTGGAGAGTAATAAGCACATACTGGATTTGGAAAAAAGGCAGTTATGAGCTGATTGGCTGTTTGTTTAGCACATTTTTGCATCTTGATACATCTGGCCCTATAGGATCAAACTGAGCATACCACTGTAGGTTGTAGAATTATGTGGGTGGCAACAAATATGTAGTTTGGCATAGTATAGTAGCCTTGTATATTGTACAAAGATTCTATGATTTTTATACATATACACTAAGCCTGTGGTCTATATGCTGTCTCTGGCAGGTAGACTTAGCATACAGTGAGGATGAATATAGAAAGATACTAATAAACAGAAAGTAGGAGTTCCTGTATGCAGGGAGGTTTAGCATTAGGCTCGGGGAGGGTGGTTTGGGTACAAAGGAGGGGGTTATGGCTAGGCTGTGGGGTGGGGGTTAGGCACTAGCGGGAGGGTAAGGCTGCCCGTGGAAAAGGTTAGGGTTAGAGAGCAGGTAAGTATACTTTATGGACCCCTGTTGGATTCTCTCCTTCAGGATGCCGGCTTTGGTATTCTAACCGCAGGCATTCCCACCACTGGTCATCCACATGTATCCCATATAACCCTGTGCATGTTCAAATACTATTCCGCAAATCAGATAAAGCGCATCATTCACTGCTATCTTAATCACAATAATAAATGATAACAATCAGCAGAGTATGAACTTAGTATTTCTACAAGGAAGGAAGTTGAAATGTGTGTCAGGGATGTTCCTTGTTTACAATTGAATACAATACACTACCGGAAATCGCTGACTATATCAAATGTATTATTTGTAAGAGTGCATTAAGTGTAAAAATGTTCTTACGTATGATTGAGATTACAGAAATCTATAAATTCTACAAAGGACTGAGTATCTACATAACAAGTCAATTAGGGTCTATTTACTAAGCCTTGAGAAAAAGTGGACGGGGATAAAATACCAGCCAATCCTTACTGCCATGTTACAGACTGTGCTTGAAAAATGACAATTCGGAGCAGGTTGGTTGGTACTTAAAATCCACCCACTTTATCTCCTTCCAAGGCTTAGTAAAGAAACCCCAAAAGTGCTTATTGTCCCTTGGAGAACCAAACTCTCTATTGTATCTACATTCTCCTTTTCTTTCTTACAAGGTGTTCCTTTATTCCTTAAAGAATTGATATTCATAAATAAATACTTGTACATACATACATAATAAATACATACATACATACATACATACATACTATACTGTACATATTGGCTTCCCAAACTGATGCTTATACAGATGGAGCCCGCTTGATCTTAGGTCAAGACCTCTTGCGCTGGCACGCGCGTCCAAGTCTCTCGACGGGGATGCTGCGTGTCCCTGCCTGTCTCCGCTTCAGGGAGACGGGCAGGGTTAGGGGGGCGCTCGGGGCAGCGGGGACTGGAGGCAGGCTCCATTGCCCAATGGGTGCGAGAGCATCTGGTGCACGAACGCCCCCTGGTGGGGCTGGCGTGATGGTGGGGCTGGCGTTAGAAACGCCAGCCCTGCAAAGATGAAGCCAGAACCATCTGTAAATGTGTATGCAGCATCCACCTGTATTATTATTATTATTATTAGTAGTAGTAGTAGTAGTAGTAGTAGTAGTAGTAGTAGCAGCATTAATGGGGCCACTTCAAATGTTATTATTAGCCTTTATTTATATGGTATTGTCACATGTAGCTCTGTTAAATCGCAGTAAGTACATTGATCTACACCTGAGTGTGTCCCAGTGGATTTTTGTAATGTAATTTTCCTACTGTGAACACATAAATACACCTGTGGGAAAATGTTTTAAGTAGTCAATTAGCCTCCTATTATATATTTTACTCTACTTTTGAGAAGACATAAAACCTCTCCACATTGCACTCAGAAACATTTCTGTAGCTTCTTAGAAATTAAAGAATTGTAACCAAGATCCAAGTTTTTCCAATCAATTCGACACTTTAAAAGGAAGTCTCACAGAGCTACCATTTTTGTTAGGGTGTACAACTTGCTGCCAGTTGTTCTTCTGGATCTGGCGAACTTCAATAAAATAAATATATTACCATTGCTACTACATTATGGATGTTTTAAAATTCATAAAATGTGACAAACATTTCTGATTTCTGCTTTCAAATCATGATTTGGGTTCAATCCATGATCAATCCTTTTGGGTTTAGGTTCTTCGGGTACTATCTGACACTGGTATTTCATCGTCCATTCTTACTCTGGGGGTCTGCTGTCTTAGGGTCATAGCTGAGGATCCAATAGACAGTTTGCAGTATGCTGTAAATCTGTGCTCATTGGCCAAGGTCTGCATAGCAAGACTTTGGATGGCACTGAAGTTTCTGATTTCAGGCTTGGCTGTCTTTGTCTGTAGCGGCATAGCATGAATGATATTTGCATATCGCTCATAAAGAGTAATTTAAATATGACCTTATATGGTCCAGCTGTCTATCCTCAAAATATCTATTTTTTTGGCTGATGTTAGTACAATATAAGACTCTATTTGCACTATCTTTAATTATTACTGTATGTACTGTGCTGGAGCTTTATTGCTTATGTTTTCATACAGCTATATGTCAGGAATCTTTAAAAAGTTATGCTTTCTTTTTTTGTAAATGTGTTACTGAAATAAGTTAACAAAAAGTATTACATTTTAAAAAAGTTACTTATATGTTACTTATATAAAAGTTACTTATATGACTGGATTTATACCCAATATGCTACAGCATATGCCTGGCCCTCTGGCTTCATACATTCAGCACAATTAGATGCAATATGCCTACCAGAGAAGGATCTTGTGATCCTACTCTGCCCAGATAACTCCATAGAGGTAAGCAGGGTAACATTATCCTATGCAGACATAAAGGATGGTACAGGCCCCCATTCATGTCCCCTGAGCCCCCCCTGGCAGCTCCCTCAGGGGGCTTGATAAGATATGGCACTTGAGGTGCCATTTTTTACATGTGATAAATCGGATGCGATTTATCACATGTAATAACCCGGGGGAGCTGCAGGCAGGGTAGCAGCAGGAGAGCAGGGTCCATGGTAGAGTCTGGCGGGGAGTGATAACCGGAGAGCAAAGTCTGGGGTGGCGGAGAGTGGCGGGAGAATAGAAAAAAATCCTATTCAAAGACTGGGCGGCCGCTGCTTGGCTACAATATGTGGGTGATGCTGTTGCAATGATGAAGGGCATTGGGGGTGACGCCTTCTCTGCTAATAAAGATACTGTATGTGTGATAGAAAGTCATGATTTGACATTACTTGCAAGATATTAACTTATTTGAAGCAAAACCTGCTGCTGTTGCACCATTTATGTGGCTAAAGGGCTTGATAGATAAGCCCTTAAGTGACAATTAGAGCGTATTGATTTAATTTAACATATGATTATGTAGGCACAATATAATGGTCTTTCTGAGTGTGGAATCAGGAGAATAATGCTTCCCAGATGTGATTGGTGGCATAGACAATTTGTTCATGTGACAGCTCCATATAGTTGCATGATTGCTTTCCCTCCTTCTTAATATCCAATACAACTTTGCAGGCATTTTATTGAATATAAAGAAAGGGAAGCTGTCGGGTGCAGCCGGCGTACAGTGGTTTCCCATGCATTTGTGGGTGGTAAGTGGGGGGCAGCTACCAGTCACAAGCTTATCAATGTCAGCACTAACACCCACAGCCTGGGTCAGATAGAAACTCTGTGCCTGCCATAGGCATGTGCAATGTCTGACAGATCAGCCGACGAAGTGCCAATAGTGTGTCTTTGTATGCACATTGGTGGAATTGCACCACAGCTGATAGGAGTTTCTGTAGGATGACCAGCGACCATGGCATTACAATAAAGATGCTCTAGCAGCTGTGCTAATGCAACTGCATTCAGCTCTTAGTCACACCAACATGTCTTATATAACTTCTTTGCCAACTTTGTTTACATTTGTTTGTGGTAAAACACTGTTACTTTAAAAATAGATGATTTTTGTGAAGAGGATAATATCTCCTTAGAACATCATTCTGTAGGGCTGTATTCACCTATTTGTGGAATAGATTTTATTCTCCAACTCCTCTGCTCTGCAAATAATGTGTGTGCTCTCTGGTGTCCAGTCAAAAATAAACAATTCACAAAAATCGTCTATTTTTATTACGAAGTATCAATAATCTATTCTTATAAAGGTTTGTCTTCATTGAAAAATTAACTCACTAAAGAAGTGACTAATGATTCACTATCAAACACAAGCTTTAAAGGCAAGTATAGTAAGCATGCTTGATTGCATAGTGAGAGGAATCAACAGCAGAAAGAAAGAAGTAATAATGCTACTGTATAAGTCATTGGTATAACCTCCCCTAGAATATGGTGTCCAGTTATGGAGGCCCTATATTCAGAAGGATATAAATACATTATACAGTATGGTACAAAGATGGGCAACTAAAATGGTACATGGCCTACATCACAAAACTTACCCAGAAAGACTAAACAATCTCAACATGTATAGTTTGGAGCAGAGAAGGGAAAGGGGGTACATGATCGAAACTTTCAAATATATCAAGGGTTTTAAAAAGGAGGGAAACCTTTTTCAATTGAAGGGAAGTACACGAGGACATGCACTGAAACTGGAAGGAGGTAGGTTTGTGGAAAATCTGAGGCATAATTACTTCACAGAGAGGGTAGTGGACAAGTGTAATAGTCTCCCATCAGAGGTGGAAGAGGCTAAGACAGTAGAACAATTTAAACATGCATGGGATAGACATAAGGATATCATTACAAATAAAAAATGATTAAATAGGGTTTAACCCTTTGAATATGTCAAAATAGGTGTGAAAATGGCCAAATAAACATTTTTACTCATAATGACCTGTAAGGTTTACATTATACAGGAAATATAATCTTTTTTTACACAATTTTTTATATTTGAATTTATATAACAAATGTCAGCAAAGCTGGCATTTTTAGGGGATTTTTAGATGATGGCAATCAAAGGGTTAAGGGTAGCAGTATGGTTTAAAAAGGGCCATAATGGATGGTCAAAATGGTTCAAATGCCATCAAATTCTTTATGTCTATCCATAGGGTCTTTCAAGTTACGCGTGTGAGCTGTGCCGTGTGAGCAGGATTTTAAATATGTAAGGAACTGTTAAGTTATGTTCAGCAGAATTATCTGTTTTACGGATATCCCAGCTGCTTCCATTCTAAAGAACAGGAGCAATAAAGCCGTTTTCTTGCCATATGTCTAACAGAATGATATCATTTTGAATGTTCTTGTAAATACACTAAGAGTCAGCAGTAAACCCAGTTTGTTTTTGAATAACGCGTTCGCTCGCTGAATCTAGTGGCTGCTGCAGAGATGGCTTCCTCATGGATTTATGAAAACAGAGAAACAAAAAAGTTAGCATAGTATCAAAAACAAAGATGACCGATAAACCTATTTCCTGCGCAGATATATTTCATTCATGTCTGGTGTGTCAGTGTGACTGGTGCTGTGTCTAGTACAACATATTCATCACTCGGGCTAATATTGTTTGTTTATAAAGATACAAAATATTCTTGCTGAGTGGAACAATGAGGTGGAAGTAATGATATACCAAAGAGGAAATGGTTATGATGGCAAACTGTCCCAGTGGTATACCAGATCCTGTCGGAGGAATGCTGGCCGTTTCAGGAGCTTAGAAAAAGTGTAAATTCCTCACTAAAAAATAGAAAAGAAAATATCACAATATTTAATTTTTTTCTAACAACTGAAAAGAGCAAGTTTCAATAGCAAATGTTTTTAGTTACATATATTATTCAGAAATTATTTGTGTTACTAACCTCAAAAATTACATTACTTATTATTAAGAAAATTGTATGCTTATTTTGACATAAAAAACTGGTAATCTTATATATTTTTTTTTTTTTTAATTGTGTTTTTATTTTTCATATGCAATACATATAAAGACAACAGAATTATACAATACAAATACAAGCAAGGGCCGGCCAGACCATACAGCTTTTCTCTCTTATAACGATAACTGACACACACTCTATCCTATTTGCCAAAATAGTCAGAACTATCCTCTAGACAACCTACTCTGAATAATGGAATAAAGCTTGGAAGTTCATACAAATAACCCCTTTATGGAGACTATGTTGTTCCTGAATTCATAATACCTAGTGACCAACATCGATAACCCTGTACGTATGCCCAACGTTTTCTATTAATGCTTACTACTTATCCAATATGATAGTGTTCCGTGTATAGTGTTTCTGTAATATCAACCTATATCAACCTATTGAGTAATTGTGAGGAATCAGAGGTTACGACCAAATTATTAAAATACACTAGCTACTTAATGTGATTCTTTGACTTCACACCCAACTAATTGATTATTAACCTGATTCTGTACATATTTTATAAGTGAATCATCAGTGACAAAATTTCCCCCCCCCTTACCATATCCTAATATAGTGCCCTATCAGTCTTAAGTTACTCTATAATATTTTGATTCGATCCATTTACACCAAGTCTTGTGGAACTTTTGAAGAGCGCCCCTAGAGGCATATTCAAACTTTTCGTGAGTGCAAGTACTATTCACCGTAGTCAACCATTCGCATACTACAGGGGCAGAGGGGGCCATCCATTTTCGGGCTATTATGACCTTGGCTATAGCGGATAAATTCCTTGCCAGTTGTATCCATAGGTCCTGTCGTTGGTTATTTGACCAAGCGCCCAATACCAAATTAATAGGTGTTAACCTCTCTCCTGGAATACCCACTTCCGACATAATGCTACATATCTCGTCCCAAAATCCCTGAACCCGAGGGCAATCCCACAATAGGTGCCAGAAATTAGCTTGCTCTCTCCCACACTTCGGGCACCTATCTGGATATGACATACCCATTTCTCTCAGTCGTACCGGGGTCATATAAATTCGATGCAATATATTAAAATGGATCTGTTGTACCCGCATAGACAATGAGGATTTATATGGGGCTGCTAATATTTCCCTCCACACTTCTGTGGATATCTGGGGAATTACCTTCGACCACTGGGATCTTAATGTCCCCATCTCCTCCTGTTGATACAGGGAATGAATGAATTTATATATTTTAGAAAGGCGTTTCCTAGGACCCAATTTCCTTATAAAGTTCTTACAGGGCGAGTCACCCACATTAATGGAGTCACCCTTTATTATTTGCATCAAGGCACTCCTCATCTGCATATAAAAGATAAGCATACTATCTGGGATATCATTCCACAATTTTAAATCATCGAAGGAGCAAATCCTGCCCTCTTTAACAAAGTGACCCACCGAAGTCATTCCATACTTTGCCCATATACCCCCGCTGTTCTTCTTAACTACAGGAAGAGAAAAAATAGAGGCTTGCGCATCTATATCCCGGAACCGTAATAGCTTCTGTACCTGTTCCCATACTCTTAAAGATTGCATGGTTATAGGGGGTAAACCCCTACCTATCCCACCAGATAGTAACAGTTGCAATGGAGTAAAGCCATGATTCCCACATGCGGCTAGGATTCTGGACTCGTACGGAATGTCTCCTTCTTGGATCCATGAACATAAATGTGTTAGCTGGGCAGAAAAATAATATATTTTAAAATTAGGAAGCGCCAATCCCCCCTCCGATCTATCCCTGCTGAGAGTGGGAAGCTTAATCCTCGCCCTTTTATTCTTCCAAACAAAGGAAGATAAAATACTATTAAGTTCCTGAAAAAATTTAGCATTTATGTAAGTCGGGGATTTTAATAATAAGTATAATACCTTTGGCTGTACAAACATCTTGATAAGATTCACCCTAGCAATTTGTGAAATCGGGAGACCCACCCATCTTCTACATTTAGTCTTAATTTCTCTCAACAATGGCTCTAGGTTATCCACATAGTAATCACTGGGCATGCTTGACACCTTAACACCTAGATAACTGAACTTAGCGGAGATTTTTAACGGGAAGGCAAGCCGGATATCAGGCACAGGTAATCTTATATTTGATGATATCCTTAGTAGTAAATTAACCAAGCATTTGTCAGCACACCAAAACTTGCCCTTGCTCTATATTATACTGCTCCATCCCTGCTCCATCCACCCTGCCCCTCAACATCTCCTTGTAGCTATACTTAACGTTAACCCATCGGCCTCACCTCTACTGGTCATCTGTCTCATCTCTGTGGGAGTCGGGAAAGTCCAATACACACTATAATGCAGAATATGCCTGTAGATTTGTGTTATTTGAGTAATTTTTTAAGTGTTCTGAGATATAGCCATCACCAAGAGCAAAGCAACTCTAGATGTGATGATCACTTTCAATAGGGTAAACTTTTAAATGATAGGGGTTGCCAGTGGCATACAGAAACTATCATAGGCAACATTTGTCTCTGATGCCAAGTGTGTATGGATGTAACTTTGCGTGTGCCAATGTGCCGATACAGTAGGTGGAGGAGGGCAGTCTACGGAGAAGGGTCAGGGATGCTACCAGCAATATTAGAAAGACAGCACATGGCCATTAACACAGGATCAACTGTGTGCGCCTGTAAGTAACTGTCTCCACATGTGCCACCCGCTCTAGTGGTGGAACTTGTGGGCCCAGGTGCAAAAATATAATTTGGGCCCCCCTCCTCCACCCCAACCCAAGCTCACAACATGCAACATGGCAATGGTTGACTGTAAGAGGCAGGGTGTGACACAGAAAAGCAGTAGGTGACAGGAAGAGGGTGACAGGGGCAGCAGTGGGCCCATTAATACTCAGGGGCACACCATTGGTAGTTTTCCCTCTGCTGCCTACTCCTGCCAGCAAGAAAGGAAAATAGCTGCATCTGGTGCAGTTTTCTATGCTAGGCTTGCTGCTAGCAAACTAAGTATTGGAATACAGTATGCAAATTTGGTTGTACTGTGTGACACCACTATCACATAAAGGTCTCTTGTCATATATAATACAGGTAGACACTTTCATTTTTATTTTGTTCACATTAAAAGGTTGTATTTCTTTTTGATAGTGTGATCTACTTATTTAAAAATGTATGTTATCCTGGGGATATTTTACATTAATTAGAGGGAAGCAGTTGGATTTCAATTCAGCATTAGCGATACAGGGGCTCGAGCTGCCTTGCACACTAGATAGTTTTATTTATTCATCCAGCATATTTTGGCATAGTGCTTGTCCGGGAGCTGAGTGGGTGCAAGTCAAAGGCAATCCAGATCTATCTCCACTTCTGATTCAACTGTGTGTTGTAATGGGCTATACACTGGTTCATGAGGGCATGCTGATGAAATTGCAAGTTATTTAAATTTGTGCATGCATGCAATTATGGCCGTTTCCTGGGAGATCTTTTGAACCTTTAAAAGGCACTACTTAGTTAAAAGTAGAGATGTGCAGTTTGGATTTGGCTCGAATTTGCTTGAATTTACTCGGATTTCAACGCAATATTTTATTGGCTATCCACAACATGTGACAGCCGATAGCGAATAAGATTCAGATTTGAAATCCGAGTAAATCCGAGCCAAATCCGAACCGCACATCTCAACTTAAAAGCCTGTCAAAATGATGGCTTAGTCCCTATCTGCTTCTGTCTCCAATCTGTCTTCACAGCTCCATAACCAGCAAGTTTGAAACATATAATTTTGCTTTCACTTTCTGTTAAAGAGTAATTTGGTCCATTGATTGGCCCCTAGTGGTCACTGGCGGTACTTCACCTGAGAGGTGAGGAGATTTAGCCTTTTTAATAATTAGATATGCAAGAACCTGCTGATAATGATGAGGGATATATTCCTTGTTGTTTAAACATTCAGACCACTTATCAATGATACAGTTCATCTTATGTAGCTAATATCGTATTAGATAATCTGTCTCTACAAAAAAAGGGGACTCTGAACAGTACTTGTTTATAGGACTATATTATTTGTTTATTTATAAACAGTTATTTATACAGTATAGCACATACATATTCTGCAGCGCTTTACTGAGAATATTTGAACATTCACATCAGTCCCTACCCTATTGGCGCTTACAATCTATATTCCTTACCACATGTACATGCACACACATTCGTTCAAGGGTTCATTTGGTTTGGAGTCAATTAACCTACCAGTATATATTGGAATGTGGGAGGAAACCGGAGCACCAGGAGGAAACCCATGCAAGTACAGGGAGAATATACAAACTCCGCACAGTTAGGGCCATGGTGGGAATCAAACCCATAGCCTCAGTGCTGTGAGGCAGTAATGCTAACCATTACACTGTCCGTGCTGACTATATGCCAGATATCAACCAGCTTGCCCTTCTGTTTGTACGACTGCATTTGTTTTTGCACATTATTTTTATTGGGATAGATTATAAATACACAGATACTGTGGAAGGTTTTCCTAAGGACACCAGCTTCTTACTTCCATATAGGAATGTTTTAGTAATGGTCCTTCTCATTTTGGTAATGGCCTCTTAACGTCTGTGCTCTTTGTGCCCCATGTCTAACAGGATCATGCTATTTGCATTTAGCTAGAGCACATCTATTTTTCTGGTTTGCTTTGGTAAATAGCCTTTTTTCATTATGCACAGAAAGGATTCTAGTGAATGACACCATCTGCTGCTCTATGACTCCCTGCTTAAATAGTGATGGCTGGAATATCTGAATTGTAATCTCATTGATCTCATTGATTTTTTTTTTTTAAAGAAATAAAATATAGTTACAACCATTGTGGATGAATAACTCCTATAATGCACATTTATAAGTTATACAGGTTGAGTATCCCTTATCCAAATATCTGTTATCCAAATTATTCTGAAAACCATAGTCTCCAAAATTTACTTTTATTTTTTTATTTTTTTGGTAAAAATCTAATGGCACTACTTATCACATAACATATAACGGACACTAAATATGTGCAAGGACATGATTGCTTGGCATTCAAATTCAGTGCCTGAGATAGGACACAAACTTTGTTTCATGTATTTTTTTTTTTTTTGGAACGTCATCCCCAGCACTCATTTAAGAATTATGGGCCTTATTTTGGTTCATTCTTTCTGACAAAATCCTTCTTAGATGGGCAAAACCATGTGCACTGCAGGTGGGGCAGGTGTTACTTGAGCAGAGAGAATTAGATTTGGGTGGGGTTTTACTTCAAAGTGAGATCTATATTGCAGTGTAAAAATAAAGCAGTCAGTATTTTCCCTGCACAGAAACAAAATTACTCACCCAAATCTAATTCTCTCTGCACATGTTACATCTGCCCCCCCTGCAGTGCACATGGTTTTGTCAATCTAAGAAGGATTTTGTCAGAAAGAATGAACCAAAATAAGGCCCTATATGCTGCCCGGTGCCCTCTGCAGTGTCTGGTGCGTGCCCAGCGGTGCTTGGTATACGGTGCTAGGTATACGGGTATGCAAAAAAGTCCTGAGTGCCGCCGACCTGCATACATATATATATATATATATATATATATATATACACTGACACAATTTTTTCTCTTTAAACCACCAGAATGGATTTCATATCAAACAATGGAGCTACAACTGAAGTGCAGACTTTTAGCTTTAATACAGGGAATGGAACAAAAATTTGGGGCAGATGTATTAACCTCTTGGGTGGTATGCCTAGTTAACAGCAGTGACATATGCGTCAGACTCGAAGATGTTCGGGGAGGCTTGAGGGGACTTGGGTGCGCTCAGGAGTTTAGGCGCCCAAGTCCTCCCGAGCCGCTCTGAACATCCCCGAGCCTGCCGCCTGAGGTCACTGATGTGGCTGAAGGCTGGGGCAGTGGCAGCAGGGGGGCTCAAGGGAACGAAGTTTAGGTGGGGGTGACTCATTCAATTTGTGGTGGGTTTTGCTGAGGCAGGACAAACCTGCCCTGGTAGGTTTGTCCTGCCGCAGCAAAACCCACCACTCAAGGGATTAAGCCTTAACAAGAGGTAAATGCAAGGATGATAAAGAGAGATAAATGTCCAGCCAATCACCTGCTAACTGACTTTTTCAAACACAGTAACAGTAACATGGCAGTTAGGAGGTGATTGGCTGGATGTTTATCTCTCTTTATCACCCTTGTATTTATCGCTTGTTAAGGCTTAATACATCTGCCCCATTGTTTGAAACGTTTATAAATTGCAACAATGTTTATACACTCTCCCCTGTATTCGGGGCCCAAATGTCATTAGACAAATGAACATGATCCATTGCAGGCAATGACTCCCTAAATCTGGAACCCATGGACATTACCAAATGCTGGGTATCCCCCTTTTGTATTCCTTGGCCTGGCCTTTACTGCAGATGTCTTCAGTTATTGTTTGTTCAAAGGGTTTTTCTCACTATAGTTTGTCTTCAGCTAGTGAAATGCTCTCTCAATCGGGTTGAGATCAGATTATTAACATGACCATTGCAGAATATTCCACTTCTATGCCTAAAAAAACAAAAGAAAACCTCATGGGTTGCTTTTGCATTTTGCTTCAGGTCATTGTCCATCTGTACTACCCAATTAACTTAAGAATTTGGCTGAATCTATCCCTATTCATCTGGCTGTTTGTGTCAGATCAACAAAAAATACAAGTGACCAAGTAAAACTGGTAGCCCAAAAAGCCCATGTTATCACACTGCCTCCATAGTGTTTTACAGATGATGTGACATGTTAGGGATCATGAACCACTACATAGCCCAAAACAAATATGTCCGCCTCATACGTGCATATAATATATGCCTAAATGCGGCGGCCATATTTGTTTTGGGCAATGCTGCCGTTTGTGACCAGGCTGCGGCCGCTTGCATCTAGGATGATGCCAGCCCCGGAGCCACGGTCGGTGGCCCTGTCAGTGGGGAATCTGGACCGGCCTACCGGGAAATGGCCCGGTTTCCCGGTGGGCCAATCCGCCTATGCCACTATATCTCAGATGGATTGTATTTGTTTTTGCAGCCTGTTTCAATTACATTGAGTGCTTCTTTCATCATAGTTGTGGTTCCACAGGAACATTAATAGTCCTCATCTGTCCATAGAACATCTTTTGAGTCAACTGTCCATTTAATAACTGCTACCATGAAAAAGAGGGGCTACATACCATGCCTTCAGCAATGTTTGTTAAGCTGTGCATCTATCTCTGTATTTACACTAATTCATGTTATCAGCCTTACCTAACAGTCCCCATAGCATGGATCTCAGAGTATTCTGGGTAAGAGAAAACTGTGAGCAGCCATTTTCTACTTTGGGAGAATTCTCCATTTTTTTTAAACCGGCAATCATTTATATGGCAAAATCAACCTGTAGTTTTGCAGTGTAAATGATCAACACTTAAAAAAAACCAGGCGAACTCTCACAAAAGCTCTCTTTTTGATTCTCACACCCTATTACACCCCCCCCCCACACACACACACAAACACACACACACACGTGCTCTACCTCAGCATAGAATCTGATGGTAAGAAACTCTGATCCTTACATTTGCAATTATAGATCGGACAGTGAGTGGTGTGTGCCAGCTGTATTATTTCGCTCTGCAGGAAATCTTTTGCATACTGAATGCAATTTCATGTTGTTTGCATACACCAGTTTGTTTATGTTTCTGCATCATTCAAGTTATGTTTGCATTATATCCTATCTTTGTACATTGTAATTGCATTGTAAGCTTGTGAGCATGGCCTTCCTATATTATTATTATCCTTTATTTATATGGCGCCACAAGGGTTCCGCAGCGCCCAATTACAGAGTACACATAATCAATACAGTAAAACAGTGACTTACAGTTGAAGACAATACAGGACAAGTACAGGATAAATGATTATAGGAACATCAGCCAATTACTGCAACATAAGTATCCAGGTGGCAGCAAACATCGTGCTTTGGTGCAGTCGAAGACTATTGAAGTAAGAAAAGATAAGCACATGATGTAAGAGGTCCCTGCTTGTGAAAGATTTTACCCCCCCAGGTAAAATCCGCCACTGTCTCTGCCTAAAGTGAAGCCAGATGCAGTATGTGAGACTGCACTGGCTTCACTGTGACTGGTAGAGACTTCCTATTGGAAGTCTGGCCTGCCAGTCACTCAAGGCATCCTATCGGGAGATGTTCCCTCCCTCCAGGATGCCTCTTTCTGCGCAAATGCGGGGTTGCCCCCAAAACGGGTTCTGCGCATGCGCACTACTGTGGACCATACTGCGCATGCGCTGGACCCAGGAACCCGATCAAGCCTCCGGGGGCTGCTGCAAAGGCAGCCGCCGGAGGCTTGGGCCAGCGCTTGCGCAGTATGTATGAAGTTACTGCGCATGCGCTGGCCCCGTGCAGGGGACAGGGGTGCACGGCGTCCGGGGACAGCGGCAGTGGCCGGGGATGGCATCGGCAGCGGGGGGGGGGGCGGATCCCAGCAGCCCCCCTCCTCCATAATGGTAAGAGCCACCACTGTCTAGGTCTTTCCATAATGGTAAGAGCAGCCACTGTCTCAGTTTGTTTAATCACTGTTTCCAATTGTAAACGCATCGGAATAATCTGCGCTGTACAAGAAACTGTAAAAAATATGTATTTCACTATTTGTATTTTTTTAAGTTTTACCAGTTTACTACTAAGGGATATACTGTATTCTATAAAAGTCAGATCCTTTCTGATATTTATTTGTCGGAATGGATCCAACATGCCCCATTCAATGCAGCCAAATCTGACTATCGGATTTGGCTGCTGCTCAGGAGGCGGACAGGAGGCAGCCGAAGGTGGACTGGAGATGATGGGAGGCGGGGCAGCACCCTCTTCACCGGGTGAGCTGCTCATGCTTCTCATTGGTCTCAGTGGCGGGAGGCGGGTGGGAGGACGGTGCTGGGTGAGCTTCTGCTGATTTCTCCCCTGCATCCAAGGCTGCGAATGGATGCAAATCGTGTGACAATGCAGTTCGTGTGGGGGTGTGATTATGCAGTTCGCGTCGGGTGGGGGCGGCCAACACTGCAGGCAGCGGGTAGCATTTGATCCACATGCAACGCTGTAAAATGTGCAGCTTTGCATGTGGACCAGAATAAGGTCCAATGGGTGGAGGACACGTGTGCAGCTGCAGTTGGGGGTAAATCATATATTTTATTTTAGTTTAGTTTTATTCACATTAACTTATTAGCTTGAATTTGTAAATATTGTGAATCGGGGGGTGGTATTGTTCACAGACTATGGTTAGATTGACAGTCAATAGGTCGACACTAAAGAAAAGTTTGACATGGAAAAGGCTGACACATAAAAGGTCGACATGAGTTTTTCACTTTTTTGTGTCAATGTCAACACCTGAGCACATGGACCTCCAATTAGTGTACCCCATCCCCTTGCGTGGCTTGTTCAGCTGACCGTGCTTTGGACCAGGTGTCTGACTGTACTGGGCACACTTTGCCATTCCCAATCAGAATCCGCATGGATGGTAAAGTGGGAAAAAGTAAGAAAAATCCCGCAAAACTCATGTCAAACTTTTCACGTGTCTACCTTTACCATGTCAACATATAGCATGTGTCATCCCTTTGTCAATGTTGACCTTGTGCATGTTGATCTTTTGGTGTCGACCTATTGGCTGTCAATGGGGAGTATTCAATCTGTGTCGATATTTCCAACATGTGGAAATATCGGCTCTAGCCTATTCAATGCTGCCGTGGATTGTCTGACAATCCGTTTTTTGCCTATATGCGGATTTTCCGGCTCTCAACAGTCGGAACATTGAATTCCAAATGTCGAGTGTCGGAAAATGGCCGGGATACCAATTATTGTGACGTTGCCACAGTCGGAATCCCGGAGTGAATACCCACCAATGTCTCTCAGCCATCCAGATACCTTCTGGATCAATGTTGAAACAGTGGTTCCAAATTTAAAACAAATCAGGATTATCTAAAAATGATATGTTTACTTCCAGATGCTCACTGTGTTTTACATGATTTTTGCCTAATTGTTTTTCGCAGTTTGAAAACAAATGGTGAAAAGTAATGTTGCAGGAAATGAACTCAGGCATCATTAACCCATTCTTTGTCATAGTATAATGCTAGTTATGCTGACCGAGTCAGATGTGCTGGAGATGTTATCTAACACCCCTCCGTGTGCAAATCCTTTGCTGCCTGGCAGGATAGCTGGTATAGTACAAGCAGACAATCAGAGGAGACATGGTTAACAGCACTTGAACCATTTGATTGTTGTGTCCCTGAAAGAGACATCCAGGAAGTGCCTGAACTTCATGTTGTGATCTTTGATATGACAGGAGCAATGAGCACAGTTTGCAGGCCAGGAAACAAGTGCTTTTGAGGAAAGGGACATGACACAGTGTGGAAGCCAAATGTTTTCATAGCAGTGTAACAGGAACTAGCAGCAATGGGCTCACAGCCTCCTGCCGCCAGCTTCACAAACTATAGACAATAGCAATAACTCTTAGACCTCACAATGAGACCACTGTACTGTGTAATGCAGAGCTGTCCAATTACAAGTGCATTAACAGGGCAACCGGTCCAGGAGAACACACATATTGTCTAGTCTTATACACAGTGCTAGATTGGTTTAAATACATCTTCCTTTGAAGGTAAGCTGCTGCCACCTGAACAAACCTATATTATTATTATTATTATTATTATTATTATTATTATTATTATTATTATTATTATTATTATTACAATAATGCCATTAATGACACTTATGCCCCACTAATTTTGCTGTTCCAAAAACCATTGCCAATTGCCGGGTTGACATCACAATCATTTTATTCTAATTGTCTTCTTTCAATATTTTATTTTCCCCTTAAAATTTTGTGCAAAATAGTTTTTTCTTAATCGAGTAACTTTTTCAAATATTGAAACAATTGGAACGTTTATTTCTCAGGACACTTAGTAACCTTACAGCTATCAGCTATAGAGATGGAGCCCAGCTCATTCATTCCCAGAGCCCGCTAGAATGTCCCCGCTGGCGAGCGCTGGCTGAGATGGACTCCATCAGACTGGGATGCGCGAGCGTCTCACACGCATGCGCGTCCCAGTCACTCGATGGCTGGGCGACTGAAACCCTGCCTGTATCATCTTCAGGGAGACAAGCAGGGTAAGGGGGGTACGGGGAGGTGGTGGGGATCGGCGACGACGATCAGGGAGGCGGCAGACTGCAGCAAGAACTCCGTTGGAACAGGACGCGCGACGGTTGGAGAGGCTTGGAGGCTTGCAACAAAGAGCCTGGCTCCATCTGTAATATATATATATATATATATATATATATATATATATATATATATATATATATCTTATATTAGAGGCAGTGACTTGCACCCAAGTTTATAAATCCACCCAAAATTATACAGATGGGGCATAGCTCATCTTTGCAGGGGATGGCGATGGCGACGCCAGCCGCCATTCCCGCCAGCCGCCATCTGTATAGCGAGAAGGGGATACAGCGAGAAGACGTTCTGGCGATTCGCCAGCAAGGAAGAGCCCGGCCCCATCTGTATGTAAGGTAATGTTAATTGTGAAATGAACAATAATTGGTTGAACGTTGCCTAGAATAGAAAGAAGTTCAGGGCGTTGCAGTAGAGGGGGAGGGGAAACACTACTCCATCAGCTAGTAGAGTAAATTGCACCATAAGAAACTCATTTTGCTACTTATCCTTCAATTCACATTTCTTTTTTGTGTCTTATGCATACCATTTATACCAGTACAATGTTTATATCCTGTAGTCAAATGCGCGGCTATTGTAATCAGAAATATTATTTCTACACCTGTTTTGGAAAGCATAATAACCTTGCTCAGAGGTAGATTGGGGGGGGGGGGGCATGGCACATTCTTGTCACCCTATGCCCACGGTATTAACCTCTCCCTCTCACCATCCTCTTCTACGTTACCCTATCTCCCATTCCCTGGCATCACCCACTGTATGAGCAGCCGCAGCCTGGCTGTGACTTCTGAGGGGTGTTGGTGAAAACTGAGTAGTCAAAGGTTGGCATGAGCTCAGTAATCGGTGAGGAAGCATGATGAAAATTTGGGTGTGGCTCATGGATACAACATTCCCTATGAGGTAACACCCATCAAAATGGCCCCACTCTCCCCCTGTCATGGTGCTCCGACCCTCTCCTTTATTTCTGCCCCTGACCTTACTGCAGTATGTGGTATCACTACATTACACAACAACTTGGTAGCACAGCTTTGTTACAGGATTGTAAGGGATTGTCTGCTTAAATTTGCCTGTTGAAAATGTTGTCTTATTTTTGCAACATCTGTAATTACTTATATACTAGTATGCCCGCTTGAAGCAAATGCTTCGAAAGCTAGTCTGCTACCTTATGATTGCCTCTGTGTTTGTTCATGTGTGAAAGAGAAGGAGAGATGCATTTTCACTCGGTTCCAACAGATGGCAGTGTTTCGGAGACACACAAATGGACTCACACACATATCTAGCAGTCCAGCATCACCGGACGCTTCCAACGGCACAGGGCCAATCAATGATTCCAGAACTGAGTGCCGGACGCCCGCTACTTTATATATATATATATATATATATATATATATATATATATATATTAATATATATACTGTATATAGATAGATATATACAGTAGATAGATAGATAGATAGATAGATAGATATGATTGGTTAGAAACCTATGTTGCTCACTGCATCTGTATTGGAACAAGTCAGCCACCTGTTTGCTATGAAGATTTCTGGATGAAAGCAGAATAACATGCGTGGATCCTATTTTGAACTACTGCAGGGGTTCCCAATCTTTTTTAGTACTAAAGTATCAGACTTTTTGCACAGCACCCCATGGCCCCAAAATATATATATAAAAATAAGGAGATTGTGTTTATATGTGCTTCTTAGGTTCAGTTATGTGGTAAAGGGCAGGATGTGCTTCTGTTTGTACACACATTTTATGATTGGCAGCCACCAGCACTGGTTTTGTCCAGAAATAATTGATCATAAATAATTTGGATTGGTCCTGGACCACCAACCCAGGGCACCCCTGCAAGTTTCCTGAGGCACCCCAGGGAGCCACGGCACACAGTTTGGGAACCACTGGTCTACTGTATTTTAGTAGAACAAAACTGGAGGCCTAAGGTGCCTAAGTAAATGAGGTAATAACCAACAAGACAGTTATGGGGCAGACCTAAAATATTGGCAGAACCTACAGTATGTTGATAGGCGTCAGATATTTGGGATAGAGTCATTCCACATAATCAATTGTTTAATCAGAGATTAGAATCACAGTGGCCATTTGTAGGTTACATGGTGGACTCTGCACCAGCAATAGCCGCTTGAGGAATGGATGTTGCGACCAATGGTGCATCAGTGGGGGAGAGATTGTATCCATCAGTGCACTGCATCAATGCTCATATAAGAAGTTCTGGCATCTATGGGATTGCCGAGTCCATCACACAGTACTATACAAGAAGAATGTTTAAATTGGTATTTACATATTTTTGAACTTGAAAATCCGTGAGAAATGAATGAATATGCCTCATAGAAAGTTTTATTTTATATGGTAAAGAGCAGGGACCTCCATTTTTTGTTTTATTTTTCTGAAACTATTGTACTGTAGATATACTGAAGCGATTAAAGTGAGAGCTGGTTGGGCATACTAATAGCAAAAGTACTTTGTACATCCATGGCAGTAACTAGACTTGTTGGCCCTTGTTTCTCCTTAGCGGTGTGTCTGGAATGGCACTCTTCAGCCAGTATCGCTGCTGAAGAATACTGTGGATGCTTCACACAGGCACTCTGCTGTCTGTGCAGGTGCTCAGGGAATACTTGGGATGTTCTGGGCAGTGCTGCACTTTCCGATGCCATAGGCATAGAGGGCAATGGCCATGGCAACCAATCAACTTACACTTATAACTGTATACAATGCACTTGATAAGTGCTATCTCAGAGCTAATTGGTTGCCATGGGCAAATTCTCCACTGGCACACTTCTCCACTCTTTTCAGTGCTTCATACAATTCCCTCTGTGTGTGGGGAATGAGATAGGATTTCAGCCTTGGGGAATGACTGGGTATCCATTATCAAAACTTTCCAACCCTCATAACATAACTGATTAATAAAAAGCAATACTTTTAAGTGACTTACAATTTATGGTTTAGTAGTAAGAATTCCTAAATGGATCCCATTTTTTTCCATCATGTAAAAATTCCCAAGGGGGATGAATCATTTTTAAAAGCCACTGAACAATGCATATCAATTGGAAAATATACCCTGATTGTAGACATATATTTATATAAAAAAACATATTACTCATGAAACCTGCTTGACCGTACTAGAATATATCTAATGCAGCAGGAATAGTAAGTATTGGCCCATATTTGTAGCTAAACATTAAGGGGGTTATTCAGGTTGATTCGCAAGGCTGCAAATTCGCAGCCTTGCGAGTCCACCAAACCCCGCCCGGCGAATGACCGCCTTCCTGCTGCCCCCCTCAAAGTGCGGCTTCGCCCGAACAGCTGCGAATGGATGTTTTGCATAAACATCCATTCGCATCACTCGAATGATGTTTAGCGTGCACGCATATATAAGTGACTTTTCAGTTGCGTATATATGCATGCACGCTGGCGTGGATACGGCCCGGGCAGCTGACATCCGGTGATGTCAGCCACCCGCCCCCCACACCCGCGTCACTGCCTCATTTCCATGAGAACGCCCAGCGTTCTCATGGGAACGCCCATGGAATGCTGGGCGTTCCCATATGGTAATGGGGCAGCCCGGCGCATGGGGCAGCCTGGCGCCCCCCGCCCATCTCCGCCCCCCACGCCGTGTCGCCGTGGATGCACGCACCATATGCCTGCACATGCGCAGATACCTGCCTGCGCATGCGCAGACGCACAACATCGGTACTGCGTGCGAATGCACGCAGTACCGAACGCATCTGAATCAGGTCCTAAATCTCACAACCCAATTCAAGGGTCTTCAATTGTGGCATGTACCTATACTAAGGTAAGTGCCCGATTTTAATTGCATTGCAGTAATATGTGAATCACAGATGACTTTTGATTTGAGTCTAACATTTTTAAGCAAAACATCTCATTGTTCCTTTGTGCTAGATATATTCAGATTTGTATAGGCAAGGTTAAGTGTTCAGAACAATTGTTCATTTTTGTGTTCATAATGGATGTTTTTATTGCCAAGCAGCAGATCCCCTATAAAATAAACTCAGGTGTGGGCATATTACCTTTCTAGGTACCTTTCACTCTATACCCTCTGGCACTGCACACTCCTCTGCGCTGTGTTCTGTGTTTCTCTTATGTGTGGGATCTGTTTTGAAGCAGCTAGAGAGCAAATTCCCGGGTTGCATCATTCACACTTAACCCGGACACCAACCCAGGAAGACAGACCTGGGGAAAACACAGGTCAATTGCAGGATTGGGGACCCGGGAACACAGTCTCAGGTTAGTGCCTTTGAGACATAATAACCCCGGGTTGATTTCCGTTCATGTGCAAAAATCCAGGATTTTGGAGTATTTCTGACAGGGGTATTATTGATGTACATTGAACATAACGTATATCTGCGGAACTTATGTCTCACTCTCTATAACTGTCACTAATGACCCCGTATATCATCATTAATTCAGAGATTGATGCAGCGGATCTGTGAAAGTATGCTAACGGTGCAGCCACAGGGATTTGTACAGAGATGCCCATTGGTGACATCTAGAATCCACTACTTGCAATCAAAAACATTAATTGCACAATCGGATTTATGGGCAACCCTAAGGTTTTTAGACTGTTCATCATATGTAAGCTGTTGGAACTATTACAGCTATATACAAATTTGCAATTGCTGACTATGACATGTCCACAAAATGCGTTTGACGCACCTACACCCTTATCTGCTATAACCTGTGGCTGTCTATCAGTCACACTGCACACAAATTCTCAATGCCACCTTTTTCTCAAGACGTAGTGCAATTCACACACATGTCCAATACTAAAAAGTGTCACATGCCGCCCTGGGACACAGCGGGCACAGTACTCACCCGTCCGTGTCCGCCGATGGCTGGCATATGTCCAGCAGGCTCCAGGGGCAGACAGGGGGTTGCGCTGGGGGGAGCCGGAGATGCAGCAGTATGCTGTGTGGGCTGGCGGTGTTGGCGCCGCCATCTTGTTTGAGCGAAAACAGTGTGTTGGCCAGGTCAAGGTCTCTCCTCCTCTTCCTGACCAGCCAGCCTATAGCAGCCGTCCTCTACCTATATAGGGGTTCTGTTTCAGTACAAAAAGTATTCTGAGCCGTGCACATACTTGGGGAGATTCCTGACTATACTAGTGCCTATGCTCTTACACTGTCCTGCCTATCAGTGTATCTCAGCTGGCCTCTGACCTCATCACAGTCTCTGCAGATTGGCCATTCCCGTTGGGCTGCATCCAGCTCCTGGGCCTCCTTGGGCCTTCGCAGTACCCTCCATTTCCGGTTCCGATCCAGTTCCAGGCTCAAGTCCAGCTCCAAGTTCTTCCAGTTCCGGTATGACAAAGTCCTTCCGCTCTTTTCTTCAGGATCCTATAGTCCTCATCAGCTTCACTCCTCTTTCTGGACAGACCCACCATCATCTTTATTCCTTCAAACCATCGTCTCCAGCTTCCATCACAGTTCTTCTCTACTACCCTTGGAAAACCCAAATTGTCCGCAAAGACTTGCTTATTTCTTTTGCAATAGACTTTTACTCAAAGACGTATTTGAGCTTGCTATTGTTTTCCCTTATATGAAATCCTTCATTAAACCTGTCCGTTTTAACCCGTCATCTGCTAGCATTACCCTCACAACCCCCTCTCTGCAGGCCGCAAAGCGGCCGCGGCACCCCCCTGGCATCATTGACTCTCCCCCAGCCTCATTGACTCTCCACCCCACCCCACGCTGGCCTTCCCTACAGGAAGATGGTGCCGCAAATGGCTACCTAGGAACACTGTGCACTCAGCCTAATGTAAGCCTGTGTCTCCCATGTGATAACTATACTGACTCTGCTATAATCCGTGCTGTTCTTGCTCATACTGTTACCTACCTAGCTGCCCGCCCAGTTCTTAGAGCAGGATGCTGCTGATCTAGATCTATTCGCGAGCACTACAGAGATCATTTGATGGTCGACGACCATCAAATGATTTTGGGCCTGCATGCAAGCCTGCGATTTGATGTTTATGCAAAACATCCATTTGCAGTGCGGCGGGGACATTCGCCGTGCAGTGGGGGTGGGCATTTGCATGCCAAACGGGTGGCGTTACAAGGCTCGCAAAGCTGCTTTGCAAGCCAACCAAAATGATCTCCATAGATTGTAAGCTCCACTGGGGCAGGGACCAGTGGCGTAACTACGTTTTGGGCACCCCCCCCGCCGCCCATGCAAACCCCCCCAATCAGTTTCTGTCTGCTGTATGGGGGCGGCCATTTTGTGGTGGTCCTCAGCAGAAGAACGGAGCCGCAGGGACCAGCGAAATAGGTAAGCCTGCGGGGGATTGGGGGGAGGTGTAACTATAGCACTGCAGCCCCCGGCACCCCCATATGCACAGCGCCCCCGCGGTGGCGGGGGCTGCGGTGCTATAGTTACGCCACTGGCAGGGACTAATGTGAATGTTCAGATATTCTCTGTAAAGCGCTGTGGAATATGTGTGCGCTATATAAGAAACTGGTAATAAATAAATAAATCTTAAAGTACCTTGTATAATTCAGATGCTGTACAGTACATCTGTTCTGAACTGGCAGTACAACTAAACTGCAGTACACTGTGCACACAGTCCGAGTGACGATGACCAAGCCTGTTAGCATGACAGACCACCCTTTATAAGTTTGTATGAGAGAATTAGTAGATACCAATAAGACAGAAAAATCCTTCCTCATTATTCATTAGGTGTTTTAGCCACTACTAGCCAATGGGCCCAAATTAAATGATGCAATATGATATTCATCCTTCACAAATGCATTGTGTGAATGTATGTTGATATCCAGAGCTATCCCGTGTTGTCATGATCTGGCAGTACTATTAATTTGCAGTACGCTGAGTGCTCACAGCCTAAGTGATAACGACCAGACGGGCAAGTGTTACAGACCACAGACACTCCTTTATGCGTTTGTGCAACATAATGCTTAAATGCAGCTTGACAGAGCAATTCTCACACAGAGATCAGTAAGTGTATTAGACACATCTATCTTTTAGAAAAAAAATTAATAATGAATAAACTTATGTCCTAATGACATTAATATTGGTGCATTATATCACGTTTAGTTCTGATGCTATTTTGACTGTGATGTTGCACATTTCAAGGCTGATAACTTAACCTGATTTGTACACACTTACACAGACAATGCATAACTCCCAACTTTTCCTTTAATAGGATCGGGACACGCGCCCGAAAAGGGGGCCTGGCCTATGAAAAGGGGGCATGGCCTCGCAGGATCACGCACCCTGAGGCCACGCCCACATTATCCGCCGCTCTGCAAAGCTGAATAGATGCCCCCACCGTGGGACAGTGGAGGCCCGGGCGGGACACGGGAACACACCGTTATGCCCATTACACATTATGGAACACACCATTAGGCCCATTACACATTATGGAACACACCGTTATGCCCATTACCCATTATGCCACACACTGTAATGCCCATTCCACATTATGCTGCACACCGTTATGCCCATTACTCATTAAGCGTACACCGTAATGCCCATTTCACAAAATGCTGCACACCATAATGCCCATTACACAAAATGCTGCACACCGTGATGCCCATTACTCAATATAATGCATATAGTTATGCCCATTACAGAATATGCTGCACACAGTTATGCCCATTACACAATATGCTACACACTGTTATCCCCATTACACAATATGATGCACACTGTTATGCCCATTACATATTATGCCAAATTGCTAATGATGTAATGACCCCAGTACTCCTGCCTATAAAAATGCCACCATTAGTGCACCTGACCTTACAGAATGCCCCCAAAAGTGAAACTTACATTTTTGCTGCTGTGATGTTGGGGAGGGGGTGAGCGCCTCCCAGCTCCCCCACTCCACGTTGCTGCCAGTGGTGAGGCGACTGATGCCAGAGGGGCTGGAGTAGAGGGCACCTTCTGCTATCAGCTGAGGGGTGGGGGGGTGTAGTGGTTTTCCATGTGTCCAGACTCCCATCGCTGGCAGGCTGACTCAGGCGGGATGGGGGAAGAGGCAGCTTCTGGCTTGAGGGGAAAGGGGTGGCAGTGCATACACAGTCAGGGCAGTGGCAGCGGCTCCCACAAGTCGAACCCCTCCTGCCCGGCCATACAAACACAGTCAGGGCAGCGGCTCCCACAAGTCGGATCCCTCTTGCCTTGCCGCCGCAGCATGTAGGCTGCACAAAATTGGCCCAAAAGGCCATCGGCCAGATGGCCAGTCCGGCGCTGGGTATTAGCTAGGGAAGGGGAAAAGGAAGGGGACAGGAGATGCTGACTTCAAAAAGGAGGGAGGCTACAAGTGAAACCAATGAACAGAGATAAGTGCTTAACCTTTCCCTTAGTGCCTAACCCTTATTCCCCGTACACACGGGGCGAGTTGAGCTTTATGCTGAGCGACACTTAATCGCTCAGATTGCTCAGCACACAGTGCTGCACCGATCCGTCACAGCCCATGTTCTCAACAGAGAGAAGATAGGCGATAACTAGATATTTCAAGCATGTTTGAAATATCTAGCCCGGCGATATTGCCGTGCGGGGCCATGCATTGCTATGGGGCATACATGCACAGCGATTTGTGCTTCATTTCTAAGCAATCTAGTCATATCGCTTAGAAATGGGGCTTAAATCACCCCTGGTGTATGCCCCAAAGCTCCATTATGTACCTCTGGGACCCATCAGGATTCTGTCCATTGGGATTCTGCTGTCAGCCTTCTGCAAGGATCCTGACTGCATCACCTTTAAACATTTAATCTAAATATCTAGATGTATATAATTTAGAATTGTCCACTTGCCCTAAATAAAGTTTATAAGTGTATTTTATGGCATTCCATTTTCCACAAATATGTCTTTAAAGGCACATCTGAACTTTTTCCCATCCTTGTGTTTCTCATGAACACTTGGCACGTCTGCTAGGACAACTTGCAAAGCTGGGATTTTTCCAGCTATGAGTAACTTTTTCAAAAGCCACTCTTTCCTTAACACTAACAGTAAACAGAGTTCACATCCGCATTAACCTATTATATGACCTCCAGGGAGAGGAGTTTTGCAAATGAAATCATGTCTTTCCTTCTCCATAAAGAACTTGTTGGGAATATTACATGGATTCAAATTGGGGTGTGAGAGACACACATAGCTTGATGTGGGAAAATTTAACGTTCCCTTTTCTTTTCTCTATTTAAGGGTGAGACCTTCCCCTGATACAAAATCATAATCTTTTAAAACATGAGAAAGCAATTTAAATCCTGTTAAAGTTTATTTATATTTTTATAAATGGTTTCATTTCCCAAGCTGTAGAATTATGCCCGTGATATTTTTGCAGTGTTTATATCAAAACATGATTTTATTTTCCCATTTTGCAATAACTGAATATATCTGAATTGCTGGTATTTATTTTCTTTCTTCATTCATTCCTATTTTAGCCTATGACAGTGGTAGATTTAAGGGGGGGAGGGGTCTGTCCCCCCCTGTCGTTTCTGTCACGCTTTTAAAAACATTTTTAACTGTGATATAGCCGTCAGGTCCTGCCTCCTCCAGGCTGCTGCTGGGGCTGGTCGCCACAATCTAGAGGCTGCCCCGGCAAAAGAAACTCATGAGGGGAGGTGCAGACTATGGATTCCGCTGCTGCCCGCACATTCCCCCACTGTCTACCCCCCGCTGATACCTGGCACTCCCTCCGCCACCCGGCACTGCTGCACTGCGCTCCCTGCACCCCCTTGGCTGCTGCCCGGTGCTCTTCTGAAAGTGTAAATTGTGATTTGTTAACCCATAACACTTTCCGCCATTGTTCCATTGTCCAGTTTTTGCACTGTTAAGGTTTATGAGCAGCTGCTCATCTTTATTATCCAAGTCAAAACTGACACATAAATTACCATTTGGAACTCGTCTGCAATGGTATGAAAGGAGTTACCCCTGTTCTCCTGCAGCTCCCCAATAAGCCCTCTCCAGTCCTTGGGTTGAAGTTTCCTGCAATCCTGCAATGACCATTATCCTTCCAATAACAAAAAACACATTGGACTTAGGGACCTTCCTAACAGCCGCAGTGCTTTCCATACTCATACCTTTGATAGAGCAGCCTACAATGATCCCAATTTTAAACCCGATTGGATTTAATTATCAAATGATCTAATCAGTGCCCCTCTATCCCTTCATGAACACATGTCTGCTGCAGGAGCACACCATTCTGCTTACGTGGGAGTGTCCAACCGGTTTTGACTATGTGGACACATAAGAATCTGTATATTAAATTGTTCAAATCCATCTCTGGGAAGCTATACATGTGGTCCTTTTGCAGCGATAATTGTCACATAAGAGGCCCTCTACGTTAAGCAAAACAAGTGTTCCATGTCATTACTGTATTTATTTGTAAGCATCATATAAACACATGGAGCTGGATGTAATGGTGCCCGAGGAAGGAGGTCATGCTTGACGTCGGCCGAACCCGGATTTAAAAAATAAAAAAGCAATCACTTACAAGGCAAAACCCTACCTTGTAAGTGATTGCCCCAAACTTAGGCGTCATAACATCAGTCCCAATAGGTTGATAACATCAAACAAAGTAACTGGTGCTTCAGGCTTTCAATGTTTGTTTGGCTTGGAAATTAGTAAAGGTGCCCATTCACGGTGCGTTTGGACCGTGCAATGCGATGCGAGCTTCCGCGAGCATCTCATCGCATAGTTCAAAAAGTATGTGCTGCACATACTGTTTGTACTGCCTTCTGATCGCATCGCATTGCATGCAAATCGCATGCAAAACGCATGCATTGCGATGCTATTCCAGCACATAACGGGTGCGATCATAGCACCGTGTATGGCCACCTTAAGAAATTAGCATAAATGAAAAAATGTAAGTGTGCGCCCGGAAATTGTATCACTGGACCTATACAACTCTGTGAAATGTTCTCTCACTAAACACAATTTGTACACAGTTCACCTCATCGCTACTTACAGTATTGTACAGCAGCCTAGTGATTCTTTGCCTCTTAGCATTGAATTCATGAATTCAGTTATTAATGTGTGGAGTTTGTATGTAACCCATGCCTGAATCTCTGCCTGGTGCTCTGGTTTATACCCACACTTATAAAAACATAGTAATAGGGTAACTGGCCTCTGGCACAAACAATAACACTAGTTTGTATATGTGTCTATGGTTAGGTTTTACAGGCTGCACTGGGGCAGTGACAAATGTGAAAGAAATATTATTTGTAACGTGCTGACTACTATGGGTGTACTTTATAAATAAAATAACTACTATTACAACATTAACATATTTGGGGATGAATGTTTTTGAAGTATTGTTACTTCTGACTACTGACAATGTAACAGTGGATTGTTACATTCATTCCAGTACATGATTTAAAGCTGGTACATATTTACATATAGGTGGGTATTCAATCCCAATCACGATTTTTGGCAGGTGAAAAATTGGCAATTTTTGGGGGCGGATTCATCCTGTTTAATCCAAGTGCTGGTTTTTCACCTGGTAGAAAAATCTGGGTGCCAGACGCGGTCCTGACAGTCGGGATCCCAAAAGTCATTTACCCGACGTCGGGATCCCGACTGTCAAAATGCAGACAGACGGGTGCCCGACGGACACCCGCTACTTTCTCTCGACCCCATAGAGGGAGAATAGAATAGGTGGAAAGCGTAGCGAGCCACCATGCCCGCAGCATGGCGAGCACAGCGAGCCCGCAAGGGTCTTTGTTGCGCTCATCATGCTGTCTGAGTCTGGGCAGTCAGGATCCCAACTGTCGGAACCCTATACCATACCCAAAAAATCCAGCATCAGTAAAAACCTAGAGAGAAATTAGGGACAGCTGTCAGAGTGGTATTTTGAGGTAAGTTAGAAATACTGGGGGAAATTTACTAAAGGAAATTTGTAAAAAATAGGTGTATTTGTATCCAGAAATACACTTATTTTTGACATTTACTATCCCGAAAATACGGCAATTCGTATTTGTATTGATAGCACATCAATACGAATACGAATTGCCGTATTTTCGGGATAGTAAATGTCAAAAATAAGTGTATTTCTGGATACAAATACACCTATTTTTTTACAAATTTCCTTTAGTAAATTTCCCCCACTGTATCTTGATAATAAGTAAATAACTCTTTTACTATGACTTCTGGATCATAAGTATTGATGCCAGTTTGGGAAATCTTAAGTTTATGGGTCAGGTCTGAAGCTCTATTTTGTCTGAGTTTGCTTGCCTAGGAGCCAGGGACTACACTCATTATTCTGGCCCTCATCAAACTTATTCGAGAATAGACATGGGATTTTTTCACTTTTTTATGTCAATGTTAACAGAATATTATGTATCACTATTGTTTAACACACGTCTTGCTATTCTACATAAATAGGCCTCTCGACCTCCCCACCCCCCACATATATATATATATATATATATATATATATATATATATATATATATATATATGTGTGTGTTATGCATACACATAACTAGGAGAAATGAGTGACCCAAAATCCTTAAATATCCCTGTGTGTACCTAAGGATTAATATGCATTCATTACAGATTTGTATTTTCTACTCTATACTAGTTTACACTCCAGGAACATGTGGGAGGCTCCCGAATAGGGGGCATGGTGCCTGATAATGCAACTTTCTATATATCCCATTTTCACACTCATGCACCCAGTGGCATACTGCCCCAAAAATCCAGACTGAGTTGGCGTGATGATCCATACTATGCCCCCAACCCACCCCTGCCTAAACTTATAAAAAAAAGTATTTATTTATTAACATTATAGCACAAACAAATTACACGTAACCTTAAACCTTTCACACCAGTACCTGTCGCATTAGACACACGGGTTACTCCCGAAAATCATAACCCCCTCCTTCGGAAAGGCATGCATGCAAGTCTCCTATATCCCCCTCCAGCCCCCTGCACCCGCTTAGCCGCCCACAAAAGAACATCACATGTTCTGCACTTTTGTAGATGACCTTTTATGATTATTGATTGAATGTCCCAAATTTGTAAAGATGTTGAAAAAAAATACAGTATATTTATATTAAAACATTAAGAGCAATACTAGCAGTTATCATATAAAGCCTGAACGAATAAGTTGTGAGAAAGCATAAAAATGTAATCTGGAAAATGAAAAGGTGGATTCTGTATTTTTCTCTGGCAGATAGCAGGAAACATGTTAATGGTCTTTAAGTATTGCCTGGGAATTAAATCCACAAATCTCACAATGCAATTGTGGGTGTTTTGAGCACAGATAATGTGGCTTTAGCTGTATCAATGGTCTATGAACCATCTCCCCTTATATAAAACGCTTCTGTATCCCAATCACACGGCCATAAAGTATCACGATTACTACTCCATTTTAGCAATGAATAGTCGCAGAACCCAAACTCATTTCATAAAATTGCAAATGCTGCCAAAAAGATGCACTTAATGCTGAAGCCCTGAATCAACTTTGCTAAGCACAGACCATTATCCCTGAACAAAAGGAAATCATCTTCTGCATGTCTTACAGTAACCAAGTGCATGGGAGGCTGTGCCGTGTTTAAAAGGCCTGGATTTGATCAGACTCGTGAGTGCAAATACAAATGGTGGTTAATTAATGTATGCCTTCTTGTGCTCCATTTGAATGGGATTCTGTACAAATACATATAAAATGCTTAATGCAACAAAAAAAAATGAAAGAAAAATATTTAACCAGGCAAAACCTCATTTACCCTGAAGCTCCAGTGGCAGATGCTGCCCTTGCTGGAAAGGAACATAGAAGATAAAAAAGTAGATATCTTTAACCCCTTGTTTTACAAGAGGATTGCAGCTCTTTGCATGGTATCTCTTGCCTTTTCTACATACACATGGGGCGATTAAAGCCCCATTTCTAAACGATATGACTAGATGGTTCTCTCCGTGTCTATTGCCCCCGTCGACGGCGATGCGTGGTCCCATACATTGCTATCGCCTGACTAGAGATATACTACATGCAGTATATATCTATTGATCGCCAATGTTCTCTCTCCAGAATACAGAGTTTGTGAGCAAATTGCTTATTGGCATTTGCCCCCATACAGTACCAGATTTTTAGTCCAACCAACTAGTTGGATGGTTGGAAAAAAGTTGCTCTAGTGTATGGCCAGCATAAGCTCCACTCCATGGGTCCATGTACTAAGGGGCTGATGGAACAACATACTCTCTGTACAGTTCTCTATGTGTGCGCTACATGCGTAACAGTCAATAATAAATATTACACTGCTATGGCTATGTCTTTTTATAATACAAGTGCCTCTCCCTTGAGCCCTGTCAAGCCTCTGATTCTCATAGTCTAGGCATATACTGTAACTCTTCATTGATTTTTGGCCCCACACCTGACACTGTGGTGACTCCGACATTAGCAATGCAGCCCACAGCAGGCAGGAGCATCGGCGGCTCATGCCGCAGTCAGAAGAGTCCCTCAACATGTGACGTGCTGCCCACTCACACCTGCAGCACATGGGCAGGGGGGAGCGCACACATTAGAGCAATCATCCTGCGGCCTGACCCTGTGATTACCCCAGCATCTCCAATGTAGCCTGCAGTGGGCAGGAGGATTGGTGGCGCAGGCCACGCCTGGCCGCAGCACTAGTCATGGAGCACTCTGGAGTAGGCCCCATGACTGACCCGCTGTTAGCGTACCACCCCAGTCACCAATAGCAAGGCCAGGGGGCACAACCGCAACAGGAATCCTGGCCACCTGGTGGCCAGAAGCAGGGAAAGGCATGGTGTATCTGTTTGGAGAGGTGCTCACTGCAACCATCTCCTTTAAGCTAGGGATGGCCATCGACCATTGATGATTAGAAATCTCCGATGGTTTATCTTGACATGTTTCTCCATCTTACTACATGACGGTTTCCTCAGAAGATTCATCACACTCTTCTGAGGAAACCGTCATGTAGTAAGACGGAGAAACATGTCAAGATATTTCCTATGAAAGGCTATTGATACCTGCGGTGACAGTGGACATTTGTATTAACTACTTTCTGCCTCCAAGCACCCTCCTAATCCAGCGCAATGCAAAGAACATGGGACACAGTGTCCAATTATTCGAGGTGCAGTGGAATGTGTGTAACCGGCATTGAGAGGAGTAATCTACACCAGCAAGCGGACGTAAGACTGGTCCACGACGAGTGTCCACCCCCAGCCAAGTGAGCATGGGCGGCTCACAGACGCAGCAAGCTAGTCTCTAACTGCGGTCTGATAGTTGGACAGCTGCTGCTACACACTGCGATCCTCCAGCCAATCTCCGGTAATCTGGTCCAGTCTTGTGTATAATACTCGATATTATTGAATGGATTACAAATAATTATAAAAAAACGCTTTTGAGGTGGCAACAAAACTATAAAGTTATAAAGCACCACGAAGCCGGGACATTTGGATAGGTAAGAATCTTATTACAAAGTTGAAACGGCTCAATTAGCTACATTCATCAATTTCAGCCTGCTAAAACACACCGGCGTGTGGTTATCTATATGCTGTCCCTGATCAATTAGAGAAAAAAAGCTAACTGTGCTGATCAGAACCTGTTATTGGCCTAGACAGGCTGTTGCTCCTCTGTCCACTGTTATTTTATATATGCAATAACTTTTTAAAGAATTAATAATTTTATTATTGTGATTACTATGTATGAATAAATTTGTAAATTTATTGGAAACTATGGTGTGTCACATGTGCGCTCTCTTAAATATCGGTTAGATATTCTGTGTAATCTTGGTTCTTCTTTGGGGTATAGAGGTCCCCAGGTGACACCTATACTTACTTTTGAATATATAAATCAGTTAAATCAGTTGTGCGTCCGATTTTTTTTTTCTCTTCACATCCTTTGTGTGTTTAGGGACCGTGTGTCTAAATATATCGCATGGACACCTTAGACACATCTCTTTGTAGGTGTGAGTGAGGAACCAAATTAATTTGTATTCTTGACAAATTGTCACCATCACCTATGGGTACTCTCTGAGTGCTCTATGCAAATTAGCTAACAAAAATTCCCACCATTGATGTCAAGCTTAAACGACTAGTATCATTTTTGCGTTTTCCCGAAGGGACCTGACCCCCATGAAGCCCCGCCCCCGTATTTTGATTGGCCCAAAGTGGGCCAAAGTGGATGTCCATCGCTATGTAAAAACATTGATGGTCATCCATTGACTAGTAATACACTATCAATGGCTAGTTGCACTTTTGCCATTGATGGCAACCATCAATGGCAAAGGCAACAATGGCCTCCCTACTTTAAGCAGCAGCAGCAGCCTTCTGGCTGATGTGTCACTCTGCGCTTACTGTCCCTGCTTGTGGGTGGTTCCCTGTGTGACCCGGCATGCTGAGAGCCATTAGCACACCCTTCTTTCAGTTAGACAGTGCGCCTTCTCTGAGTGCTGTGTACAGAGTGACAGTGCATCCAGTGACAGATCCCACAGCAGTGTGTGTGCTGACAGGATGGCACCTTTAGTAACAGTGCATCCTGAGTCTCGGGCAGCTATACCCGCCGGAGGGAGAGAGCTGCGCTGTCAATCATTGCCCGCCAGGAGTTCCCTGTGTGTGTAGCGCTGCATCGCTAGCCCCGCTATAAGCCCTTATAGACTTCCAGCTTCAAAGTCTGCTAGGCTGTGCAGACATCCCTAGTCAGAGTGACCTACATTCCATCCCTCCACTGCAGCTGCTTTATGGAACGATAAGTACCTGCACCATACACCTGTCTCAATACATCTGTGTACAACTGCCTGTGACATTATGGGCGAGATTCTCTATTACAGAAATGCGGTAAAAACCCCATTATCGGGGTTTTTACCGCATTTCTGTATTCTCTAACCCCACTCCGCAGTGTCACCGCTGCGGAGGGAATCGCCAGCAAAAGCTGGCGGTTCCCTGCAGAAGCCAATGGGCTTCTTACCGCAGCGGTGTGTGAGGGATCCGTCACGGATCCCTCCCAGCATGCTCTGCGGCCGGCGCGTCAGTCTGCGCATGCGCAGACAGACTCCCGGGTCATAGACCCGGAAGTCCAGCAACGGCGCCGCATCGCAAGGGACAGCTCTTACCGCAAGAGCTGTCCCTTGCGTTAATGACAGCATATTTTAGAGAATATGCAGTGGCCGGCGAAGAGGGCTGCGGATTTTAGAGAATCCCGCCCTCAATCTGCTATATACTGTATGTTAACCCTTCACTGACTGTTAACTGCATGCTTATTACTACAAATAAACCACATTCCTGGTTAAGCTGGACTCTTAACCTAATCCCTTTCACTTTCTATACCTAAACTCCTCCCCTCTTGCTACCTATTGGTTATACAATATCTCAAGATTTAAAGGAACACTAACAACTATAATATATAGTATATATATTATATATATAGTATAGTAGTATATTATATATATATAATATAAAGAAATATAGTTTGTTTGTAAAATACCAGAACCTACCAAATCAGCAATGGATATCTATACCAGGTTGAACTAGATGGACGCAAGTCTTTTTTCAGCCTTACCTACTATGTAACTATGTAACTGACTACTTAAAGTGCCAGCATCTCCAGAACCCATTCAGTGCTTTATGGCACTTCAGCACTTAATCAACCATCAGTTTTCTGTATCAACTAAAATGTGCCATTAATTGGCTTACAAAATATATGCGGTAACTTAATGCTTTATACCATGGTTATTCAACATCCAGCCCTCCAGCCAGTTGATCTTATATAGTGTGGCGAGCGCAGCGAGCCACCGAGCCCGAAGCGTGGCGACGCGATTTATTTCACATTTATTGCGCATCCCCTCGTTGGCTCGCTGCGCTCGCCACACTATATAAGATGAACTCCACGCCGACGTGGATAGTGGGGGTATGAAAAGGTCGGAGGAAGCATACCGCCGCCCCTAACGGGCTCGCTGCGCTCGCCACGCTTCGGGTTGACGTTGATAGTGGGGGTGTCGTGGGGGTGCTTTTAACATTGTAAGCAACCATTACGGTGCTTATACAATTACAATTTTTATAGGGGTGCCATTTAACATTGAAAGCACCCATTAGGGTGCTTATACAATTTAAAATCGTATATCATCGCATTGTATGGCATTGTTTGCCATATACAATGGTATACAATTTTAACATTGTATGACATTGGGGACCATCACGTCGCATTGCATTGCATTGTATACCATTGTATGCCTTATGGTATGGTATGGGTGTCGTGCTAGGAAACAAGTACCGTTTCAGTTTGTCCACATAGCAAAATGTAGGCAGTACATGCTAGCATGTGTAGTTCCACAGCAGCTGGAAAGATGCATATTGAATATCCATGTTCTATATAGATGGCTAGGTTGGATAGTTACAATTATACAGTATTGTAGATGTGATAGAATCAGGATAATAGGATAATCAGGATAATTACTGGTGCCTGTCCTTTTGTTTCCGTCCTATGTCCCTATAGATTGTAAGCTTGCAGCAGGGCTCTCCTACCTCCATGTCTGTCTGTCTGTTGTGTTACCCAGTTTGTTCTATCACTGTCTACAATTGTAAAGCGCAATGGAATCTGCTGCGCTATATAAGAAACTGTAAATAAATAAATTACATCCTTTAGGATAATGAAAAATGGTACAATTTCCATAAGCAGAAACAACTCTATAAATGTCATATTAGAAACATTGCACTCTTATGAATTGTCATGTAGCCTGCACTAAGTAAGTCTAGTCCCTAGTTTAGCCATGAGAACTGCTTCCTCCTGATAACGCTAATAGAGACAAATGTTCTAAATGTACATATAAGATTTTCTCTGTGTGAGTAGAGGACAGGTATTGCATGGATGAAACCATACATTTGTCATTTACTCTCTGCTACACATCTACACATGAGAAAGAACAGGAGCCCTTAATGGTGTGACAATTTTATGTTACTCTTTGTACTAAAAATATACCCACCAAATCTGTCTTCTTATGTAGTCTGCTCGGTGTCAAACATTAAAAGCAGCCATTGGTTGGAATGAGCCAGGAATGTAAATATGAACGTGGGCCAACAGATGTACCATCCAAACATAAAAAGGATCTAATTCTGTTTAATATAGTCCTTGGCATTTTTGTGCTACTTCTGTCAAACTGAATCAAAACGTGTGCTGGATTTTGAAGCAAAATCTCTATGATCATTTCACATGTGATTGAATCCAGATTTAACCTAAGGGCTTTAAAGTTCAAAGATCAATGAAGTAATTTACTATACTGAACAATGCGATGCTGGCTTGACTCCTTTTTTTCTGAGTGCAGACTTTTTTTTCTTCTGTTGTCATCGAAAGAATGTATAATAACTCAAGTAATGTATACTATTAAAATTATTTTAATCAACTATATTCTAGATTTTTTTTGTTATTAAGTTATAAAGATCCTTTAATGTATAAAGGATAATGTACAATAACAATAAAAATAATATGAAGCAGATAGTGAAACTTTTCTGCTACAGTTTGTGTTATGACCCCTGCAGTCAGCTCTGGCGCTGACGTAAGGGGTTCTCTGCGCTCCGTCCCGGCTGTGACTGCTGTTACCCCTGCAGCCAGCTCTGGCGCTGACGCAGGGGGTTCTCCGCGGTGTGTCCCAGCTGTGACGACGCAACCAGGGCGGCGCCGCGTCAGGGGGCGTCGCCGCGTCTGGAGACGTGGTCGCGTCAACGACACACGCCCCCCGTCTGACGTCACGAACGGCCAGGAGTCTCACGCCCGGCCACTTCCTCAGCGCCCGCCCCGGTTGCCTAGGCGACGGGGGACGCCGGGCGGCCGGGCGGAAGAGGAAGCACTCAACGCAGCCTCATCTGGCCATGGAGGCTGTGCTATTTAAACCCTGATGCCGGGGCACTCAGACGCCGGTTATAGTTCAGACCCAGCGTCCTGAGTGTTCCCGGTTCCTGGAGCTTTTGTTGGTATTCCTGGGTGTCCCTCTCCAGCGTGATCCATCCCTTCGGCTGGTTCCTTGCCTTGCCCGCAGCCGCTCAGCTCCAGCTAAGTTACAGTCCTGCTTATTGAGTCATCTCTTGTGTATTGTTACATTCAGCTTATTGAGTCATCTCTGGTGTATTGTTACATTCCGCTTATTGAGTCATCTTTTGTGTATTGTTACACCCGTGGGTGGTCTCATCCTGACACGGTTGTTACACCAGGCTCCTAGGGCCACTTACGGGAGCGCCGTGGGTACTCTCGCCAGCAGGTGTCAGTTAGAGGTTCCCCTTGTTCATCACTGGCCTTGGCGTGTGAGTTGTCACATACATAAGACCAGGTGGCATCGAGGTGGGAGCCTGACTAACGGGCTCCCACGAACGCGGCTATTAGTGGTGAAGCTTAGCATCCCGCACTCACACGCCAACTCCATCTGGTAGCAACGGAGTCAGGTTGGCGAGGTTGCCCTCCATTCCCGACCATTTCTCCTACCAGCCAGTGCCACGTAGTGCCTCGCCAGGCAGCGTGGCACAGGAGATCCTAACAGTTTGGAAGTAAAATATGATGGTATCCCATATATTTAGGGTAAACATTGGAGAGAGTTATACCGCTGTCAGACCGCACTCTAGACCAGGGTTATTGCTGTGTCTTTGCGGCCCCAACACGAGTTGAGGTGCGGTCTTAAAGGGCCAACTCGGGTCTAGCAACACGGAAGTTCAACCCTGTTCATGACCAGTGTTGAACATGGCTCTAACTCCTTTCAGGTGCAGTGTGAACCGGTAATATGGGTCGAGCGACCCAGGTCCCGTTCACAGTATGGAGGAGGCGGCACAATCAGCTCCAAGCCCTACCTCCTCCCCAGCCCTCTGATGATGCGCCACTGCTCAGTGCCACCCCATTTGATGTCACCGACCCGGCAATAAGCTGGGTCGGACTGAGCTTTCAGATCACAAACACCGGGTAGCTCCTGGGATGGACCCATGTCCTAATCCTGGGTGCGACCCGGCATTTGTGGTCTGAAAGCGGTATTAAAGTACCAATAAATCAGCCGCTAATTGTCATTTTTTAAACACAGCCTGTAACATGGCAGATAGGAGCTGAGTGGCACGTTCTTTACCCCTCTCTACTTTATCTCGCTCTAATGTTTGATACCACTCTCCCATAGTCCTGACTCTATGCCTATATTCATGCACATGGTAATTTTATCTTTAAACATTTGAATCTCCTCATAAGATTAAGATAAGTACTGCACACAGAATTTGTCAGCAGATAAGAACCAGTAGTCCACCCATGTACAAGCACACACTTACACATGAGAGTTATTTGGTTTGAGAGCCAGTTTTCCTACCAGTATATTTTTGTACTACGGGAAGTAACCAGAGTACCTGGAGGAAACCCACGCAAGCATATGGAAAATATACAAACGCAACACAGGGCCATAGTTGGGATGGAACCAATGATTTCAGTGCTGTGAGGCAGTAATGCTAACCATTACACCATCTGTACTGCATAAGCATCCTCAGTGTTAGGGTACAGAGTCGCAGAACCGATTGAGATGCAAAGCCTCTGAAATGTACAGTATTGGGCAGTTAGTGGGAGTTGGCTGTACAGATGCATGCAGATATACCATCTTAAATCATCCAGATCCGCGAATAGCTTCTTTCCGTTAGCTATCCGCCAATTGAACAATGTGCTACAAACGAATTCAAATAGACTCGTCTAACTATGCTTGTCTAACTATGCTTGTCTAACTATGCTCATTATTGAAACGTTAAATATCCAATGTACTGTATGTACGCGAAAAAGTTGAAAATGTCTCTATGTACGCGAAAAAGTTGAAATGTCTCTGTATGTCACTGTGTTCCTTTGCTTGTTCCCTTGCTTGTAGCTGCTCTGTAATCCACAAAAAATTCTGGTGATAGATACTTTGAATTGTAAGTTCCATAGCAGCGATTACTGATATGATTGATTTTAAAATATTTTAATGCACTAAAATAAAATAATAATGATGATAATAATAATAAAAATAATACTACTAATAATCTATGTACCGTAATTTATGGACGCCACTGAGACAGTCATGCTCTATAACTGCAGTTAGGTTTACCTAGTAAAAGTTAGCTTACAAATAAAGAAATATAAATGAATAACTCCTACTCCAATCACTGCTCTCCTTACTATCGGGCACAACATGCACATACCTGTAGTTCTTTGAACATCTATTAAGTGTAGTTGCAGAACCCCCCTCCCCTCCTTCCTGTCCTGATTTTAAGCAGAACAAGGACAGGGACAGGGGGATCAGTATAAAGGGATGAACACATATGAAATTTGGAGGCTTTCATATAAACTGTATATATAATATATATATAAAGAACAGTATGTAACAACAAAGTGAAGTGTTTCATTTTCTTGCAATCCAATATATCTTTTCTACCTTAAATTTCACCTTTAAACCTAAATAACTTCAGTAATTGTCTGTTACAAAGATTCCATTATTCTACAGGTTTTCTGGTGACCTCAAATATAGTAGAAGACCCCATACATATTGGAACCTGGAAGAGAAAAGAGGCGGCTGCAATAAAAGTAAAATATATCAATGTTTGCCACCATATCGTAAGAAAAATAAAGCAGTAATATTAGGCCCGGCTCACAGGCCCTGAGGAGCACTTAATAATATCACTGTGGCCTGTTCCTGACACGGGCCTGCCCAGAAGCCCTTCCGTAGCTCTCTGAATGCTATTGTGAGTCATGCTAGCTGAGATCCTATTGCTGAGACTCACTGACAGCTTCCTGCAGTCTTGTGTTATTATCATGGCAGTAAGGTCCATACAAATGACCTTCTGTCATAGAGCAGACCTGACAGGTTCACTTGACCTTCATCACTGGCGATGGACTGCCAAAAGGTGGACAGAGGATGGGAGGGGAAGATCTAGCAAGTTAAAATGTTTATGGTAATCCAATCTTTTTTCACCATGTGCCTGTGACGGAATTATTAATATCTCAGGCAGTTGACATGTATGACACTCAAGGCATGCTGAGGTAATCTGCAGTTATTCACACAGTCTTATGGACACAATCTCTAATACCGTTTCCTTAAAGCCTCTAAAAGTGTTGTATTAGTGTCCCCAATTGTAGGTGTCCAATTTAAATGTGATTTAGGGTCACACAGGTTGTAGAGGTACAGTTGTAATCCCCCTATATCCCTATAGATTGTAAGCTTGCAGCAGGGCCCTCCTACCTCCATGTCTGTCTGTTGTTACCCAGTTTGTCTTATTACTGTCTACTATTGTAAAGCGCAACAGAATCTGCTGCGCTATATAAGAAACTGTAAATAAATAAATAAATATTAAAGCGTGTACGTCTGACACGGGAGAAATGAAAAGACTGCAATAGTGTTTATTATCAGTGTGATATTCTTATCTCTTACATTAGAGTGGTAAGGTGGATCATTAGTTGGATTCTACGTCAGCGGATGGCAGCTGTCCACCCGCTTCCCGCACAGGGTGCTCGCAGATGTAAGACACCAGAGAGGTGTCTTACATCTGCGAGCGCTTGCAAAATCATTCGGTGGTTGGCGACCATCAAATGATTTTTCCCCCGTACACAAGCTGCATATGGATGTTTATGCAAAACATCCATATGCATGCGGGTACAATCTGCATGCGTGCGGGCAGCGGGCGGACCTCCGTGTGGGTGGTGGCCGGCGTTTACATGACCCACAAATGTAATGACCTGAATTTTGCAGCTTTGCTGGTCAAAATGAATGAGGGTCTTAAATTCAGAGGCAGCCCCCCCCCCCCCCCCCAATGTTTAACTTTTTTGCAACTTGGTGGTAATAAAAAAAAAGATGCTACAACGCTCGCTGCATTACTGGCTATAGTACATGTGGTACGCCCCACCCTTAGTTCCACAGATGACTTTTCTGGAACTACTCACTACACTACCTCTTTAGTTGCAATACTATCAAATTAGTGATGTGCGCGTACCTGTTTTGGTTTTGATTCTAATTGATAATTGTGCTTTGGCAAAACCACCCTTAGGTGTCATGGTTCTGTCTTTTTTTCAATTTGTTAAAAAAATCAATACTCATTAATAAAGACAGCTAAAATAATGTCATTTTTGCAATTTAAAACCCGAAATTTGGATTAAAAATCTGCATTCTGAACGGCAGGAATATCCGAACAAGGACTTGGTTCGGATCGGATGCCAGGTTCAGATCGGCAAACTTCAGGGTAGGTTTAGATTTCAGGGTAGATTTAGATTGCTGGAAAACCGAACTGCACATGTCTATATCTCAAAATATCTTCCAACCCATCCTCTTCGCTCCTCACCAGATCTACTTCTCTCATCCACACTCATTACTCGCTGCCATTCCTGATTGCAATACTTTCTTCGAGCTGCACAAACTCTGTGGACGGCTCTCCCAAGCTCAATAAGACTCTCTTCCAGTTTCCAAACCTACCAGCGTTCTCCGAAAACTCACCTCTTCAGGCAAACTTATCAAATTCCAGAACCAGCCACTTAACCTTCATGTACCGTTCCTATCCAATCATATCCCCACTGCACAGGCCACACATATCCTCTCTCTTTCTTTTCACATTTTCCATCCCCCTTTCCCCGGGACAAACTGCTGGGTCACCGTATCATACAGCACACCAGGAACCTTTGTACTCTGGTGGATAAATAAAGAATATCTATCCTTGTGTATCAATGCCTATTTCCCTATAGATTGTAAGCTTGCGAGCAGGGCCCTCATACCTTTGACTGGCTGTAAATACCCAGTTTGTTGTACCACTGTCTCCTATTGTAAAGCGCAATGGAATAATAATGGTTAAATAAATAAATAAATAATATATCAAATGCCATTCATAGTTTCTATACTGCACATGCTAAATTCCCATTTCAGTCCGCATTGTGTTCTCAGTCTAATTACAGTAGGTCATTGTTCATACAGTATGTAAAGTTATGTTGCTGTGTGCACCATTTTGTGCATGGTTCTTCTTAAGGGATATGGTCACTAGGTTGACAGTATGAAGGTCAATGTACATCAGGTCGACCACTAATAGTCAACATGGCTTATGTCGACACATTAAATAAATCAACAGGCCTAAGGTCGGTAGGGTTGAGAGGTCGACACTGGCATTAGGTCAACAATGGGAAGCTCAACAGTCAAATGGTCGATGTGAGTTTTTCACCTAGTTTTAAAAAACAAACGGTATTTCCTACCCTATCATCCACTAGGGCATGGGGGGAGAATAGAATAATGTGCCGAGGGCAGTGAGGCACTGTGCCCAAAGCATGTTGAGCACCGCGGTACACTGATATGGTGTTCACGTCTACATAGACACCATAATCATGTCGACCTTCCCATTGTCGACCTAATGCTTGTGGTGATCTTCCAACCCTGTCGACCTTATTTGTATGGACATTACTGCCTATTTAATACGTTGACCCATGCCCTGATGATCTTAGTGGTCAACTTAATGTATGTCAACCTTCATACTCTCATACCCCTTGTTAATTACAGTACGCTGGCTACACTTGACATTTTGATCGGTTACACTGTGCATGTACTACTGTATATTACTGCCACACAAATAGAAGCAGCACTGTTGAGTTTTCACAGTGGTGCCTTTATCTGCACTGTGTAATACACCAGCAGCTCTGAATTCACAGTTGGCCTCCAAGGAAGAATGAGTAGTAATCCGGAAGGCATTTGCATGTCTCCACCCACAATCCCTGAAATAAAGGATTTCTAGGGCAGTAGTATGTTCTAGCAGAGATATTTAATAACCTCTCTATTTTAAGAAAGCTATTGCTATAATTTATTTGTTGTGGCTGAATGAGCCAGGCATTTCCCCCATGAGCACAAAGAACAAATGCATTGTTCCCTCTGTTGCCCGATCATTGACTTGCTGAGTCAAAGACGTGGCAAGTTCAGCTGTAGGCCGAACCTGCCAAGTTATATGATGTGAATTAATGTCCAGAGAAGCAGCAGCCAACTCATTCTGATTTAAGCTCTTAGGTTGAACTTGTCTTTAGTTGTGGAGGTGAAAGGGCATTGTGTACCCATTAATTAATCTAATCCATCTCCATCCACTTTAGTACTTCTAGGGGTGTGCGGTTCCAAGAATCATATTAAGATAAAGTAATGTTTAAGCCTTAGAAATCCAGAGCTGTCACTAAGCATATGTTAAAGCGAAAAACTAAAGAAATTTATAGTTTTAGAATCTTTAAATTTAACATTAATAAAATCAACTATTCAGTAAAACATTGCTTAACATAGGCGAAAATAGACCCACTAAGGCCCTACATTTAAATGGAAACACACCTTACGGTGAAAGTATAAAGCTGGCCATAAACTAGTGTGATATGGACACTTTTATCTGATTCTGACGGATCGGAACAAGAAATCAGATGAAAAGTGTCAAATCGTATGTGCGTTGTCTCCAATTCCAATGCGCAGCCCCTTGCGCATCAGATCGGATTCAGAGATCTGAAGTGCTGTATGTAAGATATGTCAGATAGTCGGCATCATTGAATGGTATTTCATAAGATATATCAAATGCAAAAGGACCAGATGGTTCATTGGAATTTTTATGTTACTTCTCCCTCTGAGAAGTCGCATAAGTGTATGGCCAGTTTTAGGCCATCTCTTGTGTCCATTTAGGCGTTGCGTTACCAGAGGCCCTAAAGAGGATCTAATAACAACAGGCTCACTGGCAGCCTACTTTATCTACTTTAAGATAGATAGATAGATAGATAGATAGATAGATAGATAGATAGATAGATAGATGAAGAGTTTTACAGCTTGAGTGTCCCTTATCCAAAATGCTCATGAAAAGAAAACTTTTGGATAATGGATTATTCCGTATTTCAGAATATTTTTTATATTTCAATGATGTACTGTATCTTGAGGTTGTGCACACACACCAAACACATGAAATACACACAAATATACTTTGTGCATAAAATAAGGTTTCAAAACAAGAAACAAAGTTTGTGTACTATCTCAGGTACTGAATTTGAATGGCAAGCAACCATGTTCTTCTGTCCCCAGTAGTGCCGCTTACATATCATGTCCTCAGTAGTGCCAGTTACATAACATGTCCTCAGTAGTCCTGTTACAGATGTCCACAGTAGTGCCAATTACATGTCATTCTCAGTAGTGCCAGTTACATTTCATGACCTCAGTAGTGCCAGTTACAGATATCCCCAGTAGTGCCAGTAACATATCATGTCCTCAGTAGTGCTGTTACAGGTTGCCCCCAGTAGTGCCAGTCACATATCATGTCCTCAGTAGTGCCAGTTACATATCATGTCCTCAGTAGTGCCAGTTACATATCATGTCCTCAGTAGAGCTGTTAAGGTGCCCATACACTAGAAACATGGTTATGGATGAGTGACAGTTTGTCAGTTTTCCAGCATTTCCAAGCAAATGGTCAACTGTCATTTGCTCTCATCCATAACCATGTTTTTGTTTCAACCAGCCAGATCTGAAGATAAATCTGTGTTTGTATGGCCACCTTTACAGATGTCCCCAGTAGTGCCAGTTATGAATGTCCCCAGTAGTGCCAGTTACATATCATGTCCTCAGTAGTGCCAGTTACATATTATATCCTCAGTAGTGCCAGTTACATACTGTATCATGTCCTCAGTAGTGCTGTTACAGGTTGTCCCCAGTAGTGCCAGTTACATATCATGTCCTCAGTAGTGCCAGTTACATATCATGTCCTCAGTAGTGCCAGTTACATATCATATCCTCAGTAGTGCCAGTTACATTCTGTATCATGTCCTCAGTAGTGCTGTTACAGGTTGCCCCCAGTAGTGCCAGTTACATATCATGTCCTCAGTAGTGCCAGTTACATATCATGTCCTCAGTAGTGCCAGTTACATATCATATCCTCAGTAGTGCCAGTTACATATCATATCCTCAGTAGTGCCAGTTACATACTGTATCATGTCCTCAGTAGTGCTGTTACAGGTTGCCCCCAGTAGTGCCAGTTACATATCATGTCCTCAGTAGTGCCAGTTACATATCATGTCCTCAGTAGTGCCAGTTACATATCATGTCCTCATTAGAGCTGTTAAGGTGCCCATACACTAGAAACATGGTTATGGATGAGTGACAGTTTGTCAGTTTTCCAGCATTTCCAAGCAAATGGTCAACTGTCATTTGCTTTCATCCATAACTATGTTTTTGTTCCAACCCGCCAGATCTGAAGATAAATCTGTGTTTGTATGGCCACCTTTAAGGAAGTCCCCAGTAGTGCCAGTTACAAATGTCCCCAGTCGTGCCAGTTACATACAGATGGGGCAGGTCCCATCCTTGCTGGCGGGTCGCCAGAATGTATGCGCTGGCGACCCGCCAGCAGCCACGCCAGCGAGGAGACTGAGACGCGCGTGCGTCTCACGCGCACGCGCGTCTCAGTCTCCGTCGCTAGCGCGACGGAAACCCTGTCCGTCTCCGCCTCAGGGAGACGGACAGGGTTAGGGGGAGGTTAGGGGGGTGCGGGCAGGCGGCGGGGACCCCGGGTTACCGCCGGCAAGCCGGCGGGGACCCCGGGAAACGTATGGAAGCGCCGTCGGAAAGGGGACGCGCGCGCCTCTCGTGCGCGCGCGTCCCCTTCTCACCATCGCCATGGTGCTGGCGGGGGATGGCGGCTGGCGACGCCAGCGCCATCCCCTGCCAAGATGGGAGAAGACCCATCTGTAGCATGTCCTCAGTAGTGCCAGTTACATACTGTATCATGTCCTCAGTAGTGCTGTTACAGGTTGTCCCCAGTAGTGCCAGTTACATATCATGTCCTCAGTAGTGCCAGTTACATATCATGTCCTTAGTAGTGCCAGTTACATATCATATCCTCAGTAGTGCCAGTTACATACTGTATCATGTCCTCAGTAGTGCTGTTACAGGTTGCCCCATCATTTATAGATGTAATATTTGGTTTAATTTCCGTTATGTTCTAATTCTTTTAAGATACCCATTAAAACGTATATACTATTAATATTACTGAGTGTGACCTACAGGGTCACGTGATCGCATGCTAAACCAATCCAATCCCTGCTAAAGGTTTTGAGGTTTCCTTGACAACCCAGACACACTGGGTTGCCATCACGTGATTAGCGTCAGTACAACCCCCTGTGTACTATTTATTTGTATCCCAAGTCCGGAACCAATGTGCGGGTGTTTGTTGCAGGTGGGGAGATGTTTCCCGTGCGCGCACCATCACTGATTGGCTCTGTGCGCGGAGGGAGACACCTCCGGATGCACACTTGACACTGCTTCCTGCTGTCCGCCCTTGTAGTGTGGCGTGACAGCAGCAGGAGGCATTTTTATGATGAACAGGGCTCAGCGCCTAATACCGTCCCCGCTTACCTCCGTTCATTTCCGGTGTGACGGCGGAAGTAGTTACTTCCGGACATTTGGAACGCATTTGCGTTCCAACAGCTGTCGATCAGCGCTGTTCTAGTGTTTAAACAGGTATTATTTTGTTCAAAATTATTTCACAATTAATTTTAGGATATATCCCCCTCCCCCCTCTACTCCTTAGATTAAAATTGCGTTTCTGTCAAATGTACATTTGATTTCTCATGCGATCATGTGACTATGCTCACTTTTGGTTTAGTACTACTCATGGCTTATTTTTTCCAATTTTATACAAATATATGTGCGATATAAATTATAAAGTACGTCTGTCTCCTATTAGTATTTATTTTAGTGAATATTATGCTTGTTTTATGTGATTGTTTTATTGTTTGATGCACACACCTGCAGTCTATTGGCTCATTAAAGGGGTATTTATACCCATACCCCAGTCACTGCCAGATACCTTTGATAAAGCTGCAGTTGGCAGTGAAACGCGTCAGGCAGATTTCCAGTTCTTCACTACAAGTGTGGGATAGTGTACCCAGATTGACTCCCTCACTGGTACACCTTGATCCACGGATTGACCTATTTCCTACTTCTTCAATTGTGTTTGGTGGTCACGATCTCTTCTGGAAATACCCAGCGGCATAATTCCAGCTTGCCATTCCAAAAGGAGGACATTGCCTTACCATCTCTCCGAATTATTCCTGTCGACCTTTTGGCGGACACCGCTCATCGAAAAAGTGTTGGGGTAATCCATCTCCCCCCCCCCCCCCCCCACGAAAAATACCATCAAAAATTTACAGGGGGCTGCATTATTAGCGGAAGCCAATCGACAGCACTTCTCAAAAAATCATCATCTACCCGGGTGAGGATTCCAACTACAACCCGTGGCTACTACACATATCGTCCACCAAATGGTAACGTGCACTTACCTATAATCAATTTTTGACTCCCCTTTCCATTTCTATATTATCACGTGATACATATCCCTTGTCCTACACTGGACTCGACACAGCTATATTTATCCCAGCTTGTGATGTGAAGAATTAGGACCCATATTGTTTTTACTGTGTATTTTTGTATTTTTTGTATTGTACCCCTATATATGCTTTTTAAAATTATCCAGTAAAATATTACTACATTTGTAATTTGGTGTGTGTCACCTCATTTAGCGCTGCTCACACGCTTTGGCGTGATTTGGTTTTGTGTTTATTGTGGTGGGGACTGACTATCCCCCCTTGAGCAGCAGCTTACACCCCGAAAAACACCTCCTGTCAAGCGCCTGTTAATTTCCCTCGGCCTTTTGGTCCAGGGAATTTTCTTGTTTCTTCCCTTTTCAGTCCATCAGGCCGCTGACATGAGCTGTTTTTCCACTTTTAATGATAGACTTAGTAGGAGACAGACGTACATTTCTAAATGGGATTCACCCAATGAGGTTGCTGTTGAAAGTGATGACGGTCATATGATGGCCCTCTTTGAGAAATTGGAGGATCTATTGAGGGACGAAACCAAACAATGGCTGGACAGCACGAACCTCCAAAAATATGTGGAGAAAAAAATGCTGCCCCGCGGGTTGCGTCTCCATAAACCCTCCATTTTTCAGGAGGGCACGGAATACCAGAACAAGTGGGACTCAATTCTGGACAACTGTTCATTTCTATTAATGAATTTAGTTATTGAATATAGGGTTAAGAAAACCAAGGAACTGGAATTGGAGATAGAGAGTACTAAAACTAAATTAGACCCTTTTAAACACACCAAGGAATTCAAAGAAAAAGATGCTCGCATCATAGAGAGATTGATGAAATTTGAACATGAAGTCATAGATACCAAATGTAAGAAATTCCATCGTGATTTGGATGACTACCAAACTAACAATGTGAGAAACTACCGCCTTAAACATAGGCAACAAAATCAGGGTAGGACTGACTACAGTAGATCCAGGTTCAATGACAATAGGAGGCAGTCAGAGAAAATAAGAAACCTTAGGGTCTATGACTCTCCCAATTTCAGGGGGAGGAGTACTCGTGAAACTAACAACACACACACTCCTAACACTAGAAATTACCAATCCAGAAATTCAGATGCAAATTTTCAACCATTGGGGGCCAGACCTAAAAATAATTATAAACCCACGAACAAAAGTAACAAAGGATCTACCTCCGAAAACCACAATCATTTTTTAGGATCTCGCCAAAACTGGGAGACAGGGAGACACCAGGGGGAGGGGACCCCCAAGAGAAGGAGGCGGTCAAGCGTAGAGGATGTAGAGAAGGAAAGAAGACTCAATACAAGAAATTGAAATTAATTAAATCCCCTCCATCTAATATATTTAATCTCTCCTCAAGAGAACTCAGCAAAACAGAAACCAACCTGTTGGGTAAAGGCTTAAAATTTTCCCCCTCCACTGAGGCTAATATTTTTGATCTATTTATCGAATTGAATCGTTACATCCGAACCCTCTGCAGGCAAAGATATTTCTTTTCCCAACGATCCCAGAAAAATAAAGATCCAGCCTCCCCCATCCTTCTCGATAGTGGAGATCAAACTAGCCTCGACATTTTGGCCGATTTATGGGTAGAGAGTAACAACTCCCCTAAAAAAGTTTTTGACATTGACAAGTCCAAACTGAAACAGAAATCGGATTTCTATCCAATAAAGGCAAAAGGCACAAGTATCGAGACTTTTTACAAAACCACACTGGAGGACTTTAAACAGCTGTGCTCCTCCAAGAGTCAAAAAGGTGCTAATAAATTCAAACCCAGTCTTGGGGACAATCTTAATGCCTGGGAGAGGAAGGCCCTTGTCGGTCTCACTGGGGACAGTTCCATTGTCTTCAGGGAGGCCGACAAGGGCGGTGGTATAGTTATACAGGACCGCATTGATTATGTCAGCGAGGCCCTTAGGCAGCTGTCAAATACCTCATTTTATGTGGTACTTCAAAATAATCCTACCAATTCCTTTACTATAGCTCTTAAGGAACTCCTTGATAAAGCAGTTTTGAAGTCAGTTATTTCCAAAGATGAATATTACTTTTTGTTTAATCCACACCCCTCCACTCCCATTTTTTACCACCTCCCCAAAATTCATAAACACCTCACCTCACCACCTGGTCGTCCTATTATTTCAGGGGTTCACTCCCTCACTTCTAATTTGTCACAGTTTGTTGATTCTTATTTACAGCCACGGGTGTCCACCCTCAGATCACACATCAAGGATACTACCCACTTTTTACAATTAATCAAAAATATTCAGTGGAAGAACACCTATCATTTCCTAACACTTGACGTTGAAAGTCTTTACTCTAATATACCCCATGAATTGGGGGTTCAAATTATTCAGAAGAGACTTTTTGCTGATGGTGATCTGACGGTGGAACTTTGTCACTTCATCACTGATGCTATTTCTTTTATTTTGAAACACAATTATTTTTTATTCCAGGACACGTTTTACTTACAGGTGATGGGGACGGCCATGGGGACCAGATTCGCGCCAAGCTACGCCAACCTCTATATGAGCGAGGTTGAGGACCAATTTATTTGGGATTCCATCTATGGCGCGAATCTGGTTCTCTATGGCCGTTATATAGATGATCTTATTTTTATTTGGGATGGGGATGTCACTTCTATCACTTCTTTTGTGTCACATCTCAATTCTAATCCCTTTAATTTGAAATTCACACATTCTTTTCACCCTTCCACTATCAACTTTCTAGATATTACCCTTCAGGTCACCAATGGACTTATCCAGACCAGTAATTATCAAAAAACTGTTAACACTAATTCTTATCTTAACTTCAAAAGTGCTCACTATCCCCCCTGGATTAAAAACATCCCCAGGGGACAGATGCTGCGTCTTAGACGTAATTGTTCCCAACTGGAAACCTTTGACCAACAGGCTACCAACCTTATGAAATCCTTTCAGGACTGTGGATATCCTGAAAGTTTGGTCAAGGAAGCCTATGAAGCCAGCCGAGCATGTGATAGGGACTCCCTTCTCTGTGATAGGCCATCAAATAGAAAAAACACTGCAGTCCCCAAAGACACCCCTAACAATATATCCTTTATCTCCACCTTTAATAAGGACTACTTGGACATACGGAAAATTGTTAATAAAAATCACTTTATTCTTAAACAAGACCCATTGTTAAGAGACGTATTACCCTCACGTCCCTCCTTTATCTTTCGTAAAAACAAATCATTAAAAAATCTCCTTGCCCCCAGTTGTCTCCGTGATCCCCCGAACAACAACAAGAAGTTGCCAACCAGTAACTGGCTACCTCCAAAACCAGTTGGTTGCCACAAATGTGGCAGAGCGCAATGTATAACCTGCAACTACATTCAAAATAAAACCTTAGTGGTGAACACGTCTAGTGACGTCATGAAAGTTCGTGGCTTTATTAATTGTAACACTCCCTTCACTATATATCTGCTAAGATGTACTTGTGATCTGAAATATGTGGGCCGTACCACACGCCCCTTGAGGACTCGCTTCCTCGAACATCGAAGAAACATCCTTAAAGGTTCCTTGCTACATAGTGTCTCTCGACACTTCTCCGAGCACCATAACAAGGACCCTAAGGACCTTTCTTTGATTGGTTTGGAACACATACCCCCGACAAAAAGAGGCGGGGATAGGTTCCGCACGTTATGTAGGCAAGAAATTTTTTGGACCTTTAAAATGGACTGTCTGTTCCCGAAGGGTCTTAATGAAGCCATGGAACTGAACATTGTACTCTGATACCTCTCTCTCTGCTCTCTTTCCTTATACCCCACTTGTTATTTTGTTTCTGATTAAAAAAAAATTTTGACGGCCACAAACAATGAATTAACTATGTGTATAAGTATGAACTAACTAATAAATATATATATTTGCATTATGATGGGTCAAAAGATAAACAACAGTTAAAAACACTATGATGGCTTAATGATAAAATATCAGCCAAAAATTCTGTATGACCGAACTCCTTTTGACTGCAGCCTCTATTTGTTATAAATTATGTTTATTATATTTTTTTTTTTTTTTTTTTTTTTTGTTGACAAATTTGGGCCAATTATGATATGAACATTTTTTATGCTGTGATTGACACTATTATTATTCATTATTATCATTATTATTTTTATCTGATTTTCTCCTACATCATTTATAGATGTAATATTTGGTTTAATTTCCGTTATGTTCTAATTCTTTTAAGATACCCATTAAAACGTATATACTATTAATATTACTGAGTGTGACCTACAGGGTCACGTGATCGCATGCTAAACCAATCCAATCCCTGCTAAAGGTTTTGAGGTTTCCTTGACAACCCAGACACACTGGGTTGCCATCACGTGATTAGCGTCAGTACAACCCCCTGTGTACTATTTATTTGTATCCCAAGTCCGGAACCAATGTGCGGGTGTTTGTTGCAGGTGGGGAGATGTTTCCCGTGCGCGCACCATCACTGATTGGCTCTGTGCGCGGAGGGAGACACCTCCGGATGCACACTTGACACTGCTTCCTGCTGTCCGCCCTTGTAGTGTGGCGTGACAGCAGCAGGAGGCATTTTTATGATGAACAGGGCTCAGCGCCTAATACCGTCCCCGCTTACCTCCGTTCATTTCCGGTGTGACGGCGGAAGTAGTTACTTCCGGACATTTGGAACGCATTTGCGTTCCAACAGCTGTCGATCAGCGCTGTTCTAGTGTTTAAACAGGTATTATTTTGTTCAAAATTATTTCACAATTAATTTTAGGATATATCCCCCTCCCCCCTCTACTCCTTAGATTAAAATTGCGTTTCTGTCAAATGTACATTTGATTTCTCATGCGATCATGTGACTATGCTCACTTTTGGTTTAGTACTACTCATGGCTTATTTTTTCCAATTTTATACAAATATATGTGCGATATAAATTATAAAGTACGTCTGTCTCCTATTAGTATTTATTTTAGTGAATATTATGCTTGTTTTATGTGATTGTTTTATTGTTTGATGCACACACCTGCAGTCTATTGGCTCATTAAAGGGGTATTTATACCCATACCCCAGTCACTGCCAGATACCTTTGATAAAGCTGCAGTTGGCAGTGAAACGCGTCAGGCAGATTTCCAGTTCTTCACTACAAGTGTGGGATAGTGTACCCAGATTGACTCCCTCACTGGTACACCTTGATCCACGGATTGACCTATTTCCTACTTCTTCAATTGTGTTTGGTGGTCACGATCTCTTCTGGAAATACCCAGCGGCATAATTCCAGCTTGCCATTCCAAAAGGAGGACATTGCCTTACCATCTCTCCGAATTATTCCTGTCGACCTTTTGGCGGACACCGCTCATCGAAAAAGTGTTGGGGTAATCCATCTCCCCCCCCCCCCCCCCCACGAAAAATACCATCAAAAATTTACAGGGGGCTGCATTATTAGCGGAAGCCAATCGACAGCACTTCTCAAAAAATCATCATCTACCCGGGTGAGGATTCCAACTACCACCCGTGGCTACTACACAGATCGTCCACCAAATGGTAACGTGCACTTACCTATAATCAATTTTTGACTCCCCTTTCCATTTCTATATTATCACGTGATACATATCCCTTGTCCTACACTGGACTCGACACAGCTATATTTATCCCAGCTTGTGATGTGAAGAATTAGGACCCATATTGTTTTTACTGTGTATTTTTGTATTTTTTGTATTGTACCCCTATATATGCTTTTTAAAATTATCCAGTAAAATATTACTACATTTGTAATTTGGTGTGTGTCACCTCATTTAGCGCTGCTCACACGCTTTGGCGTGATTTGGTTTTGTGCCCCCAGTAGTGCCTGTTACATATCATGTCCCCAGTAGTGCCTGTTACATATCATGTCCTCAGTAGTGCCAGTTACATATCATGTCCTCAGTAGTGCCAGTTACATATCATGTCCTCAGTAGTGCCAGTTACATATCATATCCTCAGTAGTGCCAGTTACATACTGTATCATGTCCTCAGTAGTGCTGTTACAGGTTGCCCCCAGTAGTGCCAGTTACATATCATGTCCTCAGTAGTGCCAGTTACATATCATGTCCTCAGTAGTGCCAGTTACATATCATGTCCTCAGTAGAGCTGTTAAGGTGCCCATACACTAGAAACATGGTTATGGATGAATGACAGTTTGTCAGTTTTCCAGCATTTCCAAGCAAATGGTCAACTGTCATTTGCTTTCATCCATAACCATGTTTTTGTTCCAACCAGCCAGATCTGAAGATAAATCTGTGTTTGTATGGCCACCTTTACAGATGTCCCCAGTAGTGCCAGTTACAAATGTCCCCAGTAGTGCCAGTTACAAATGTCCCCAGTCGTGCCAGTTACATAGCATGTCCTCAGTAGTGCCAGTTACATACTGTATCATGTCCTCAGTAGTGCTGTTACAGGTTGTCCCCAGTAGTGCCAGTTACATATCATGTCCTCAGTAGTGCCAGTTACATATCATGTCCTCAGTAGTGCCAGTTACATATCATATCCTCAGTAGTGCCAGTTACATACTGTATCATGTCCTCAGTAGTGCTGTTACAGGTTGCCCCCAGTAGTGCCTGTTACATATCATGTCCCCAGTAGTGCCTGTTACATATCATGTCCTCAGTAGTGCCAGTTACATATCATGTCCTCAGTAGTGCCAGTTACATATCATATCCTCAGTAGTGCCAGTTACATACTGTATCATGTCCTCAGTAGTGCTGTTACAGGTTGCCCCCAGTAGTGCCAGTTACATACCATGTCCTCAGTAGTGCCAGTTACATATCATGTCCTCAGTAGTGCCAGTTACATATCATGTCCTCAGTAGAGCTGTTAAGGTGCCCATACACTAGAAACAAGGTTATGGATGAATGACAGTTTGTCAGTTTTCCAGCATTTCCAAGCAAATGGTCAATTGTCATTTGCTCTCATCCATAACCATGTTTTTGTTCCAACCAGCCAGATCTGAAGATAAATCTGTGTTTGTATGGCCACCTTTACAGATGTCCGCAGTAGTGCCAGTTACAAATGTCCCCAGTAGTACCAGTTACATAGCATGTCCTCAGTAGTGCCAGTTACATAGCATGTCCTCAGTAGTGCCAGTTACATATCATATCCTCAGTAGTGCCAGTTACATACTGTATCATGTCCTCAGTAGTGCTGTTACAGGTTGTCCCCAGTAGTGCCAGTTACATATCATGTCCTCAGTAGTGCCAGTTACATATCATGTTCTCAGTAGTACCAGTTACATATCATGTCCTCAGTAGAGCTGTTACAGATGTCCCCAGTAGTGCTTTTAGCAAGATTTTTTTTTTCACTTTCTGTAATGTATGGTTTTTGGAATAATTTGAATAAAGGATATTTGGATAAGGGATACCCAACCTGTACAGGAATGATAACTAAAAAATACCATCTCCGCTCAGTTTACTCCACAGCCCTCACACATACTGTTCGACTGTAGAGAGACTGTAACAAATAATAATTCTTTATATGATTCATAGTAGCTCATTACATAGTGACAACACCCCAAATGTTATCCACCTATAACTGACACTATCTTCCTTTATTCCCACCCCATTGCTTACACTTTGCATCTAAGGGATGTCACTGCATATGTTGCATTTATAATTCCGTTATGACATCTATTAAGTCACCTGATAATGCTAACAGAGCTTTAAGCTCATTTCATTGGTTCTATTATACTCAGGAGACCAAAAAAAGAACGTAAGCTTTTGGGCTGCCCAAGTTCTGTGAAAGTGGGGTACGAATCCTGGAAAGGTCCCATTTTTGTATGTCCCAGTGCTTTGCACCTATACAGAACCATCTAATAGGTCTACAAATTTCATGACAGCAACGGTGCCAGGAGGGATTGTGGCAATTACAAAGTTACCAGGACTGGGTCTGTCTAGAGACCTGGGAGGTAAAGAGAGGTATAATGGTGATTGCAGGCCATGCCTCCTATATACTTCTATACTATTAGCAGAACATATTGCTTTGTTGAAGTACATAGATCTCATGTGGGTAGTGTCATCTAAAAGTTTCATGAAATAAACCAGTCACTCATTGGCTCCCCCTCCATTGCCCACAAAAGTCTGCGTGTACCAGTGCCAATGGTACTCCAGCCCTGAATGCTGACTTAGGAAAGGGCAAAGCATTTGCTTAGCATCCATGCAACTTATCAATACTGTAGACAGCAGTAAACTATATACAGTGTTCATCCATGTCATTGCAAACACTTAATATTGTGCTGTACAAAACACAAACTATGCATAAGGGTTGATTGTTTTGATTATAACCTTGTCCTGATGTCTGCAAGGCTACCCACATGTCACATGCAGATTCTTACCCGTGGATGACGGATTACACATGTGGTGCTCTGCAGCTAGGCATGTGGTCCCCATGGTCCTGTCTATGTCACATGGCTTGGGATTCATCCCAGAATTGCTAGTAACCTTATATAATATTTCTCACAGCATCTCAATGGCAAGTTTCCATATTGCACAATTTTCAATCCCCGTTAATTTGGCAAAGCTCATATTAGTCCCAGCACTGCACATACAGTATTCCTTACATAAGACTGTTCTATACTCACACAGATTACTTGTATTACTGTTAGAGATGAGCGGGTCCGGATCTCCGGGATCCGACAGATCAGAATATCGCGATCCGAGTCTGGATCCGAGCCGGCTCGGGAGTTCCCGCCTAAATTCCGGACCGAAAACGAGGCAAAACGTCATCATCGCGCTGTCGGATTCTCGCGGGATCTGGATTCTATATAAGACGCACGCGCGCACCGCCATCTTTACTCCAGCATAGGAGAGGGAAGAGGGTGGTTGTGCTCTGTGCTGTGTGCTGTGCTATAATAATAATATATTATTTTGCTGCTGCTCACTCGATTAGGGTCTGCAGGGGCTGCTGTACACAAGTCCAGTGTACAGGGGCTGCAGTGGCCAGTGTACAAGGGGCTGTACAGGGGCTGTGTTCAGTGTGACAGGGCTTGTGTCCAGTGTGACAGGGCCTGTGTACAGTGTGACAGGGTCTGTGTTCAGTGTACAGGGTTTGTGTCCAGTGTACAGGGGCTGTGTCCAGTGTACAGGAGCTGTGTCCAGTGTACAGGGGCTGTGTCCAGTGTACAGGGGTTGTGTCCAGTGTACAGGAGCTGTGTACAGGAGCTGTGTCCAGTGTCCAGGGGCTGTGTCCAGGGGCAGTGTCCAGTGTACAGGGGCTGTGTACAGGGCCTATGTCCAGTGTGACAGGGCCTGTGTCCAGTGTGACAGGGGCTGTGTCCAGTGTACAGGGGCTGTGTACAGGGGTTGTGTGCAGTGTACAGGGGCTGTGTACAGTGTACAGGGGCTGTGTACAGGGGTTGTGTCCAGTGTACAGGAGCTGTGTCCAGTGTCCAGGAGCTGTGTCCAGGGGCAGTGTCCAGTGTGACGGCTGCGTCCAGTGTACAGGAGCTGTGTCCCGTGGCGGTGTCCAGAGGCTGTGTCCATTGTCCAGGGGCTGTGTCCAGGGACTGTGTACAGGGTAACGGGCTGTGTCCATTGTCCAGGGGCTGTGTCCAGGGTGACGGGCTGTGTCCAGTGTCCTGGGGCAAGGTCCAGGGGCAGTGTCCAGTGTGACGGCTGTGTCCAGTGTACAGGAGCTGTGTCCAGGGGGGGTGTCCAGAGGCTGTGTCCATTGTCCAGGGGCTGTGTCCAGGGTGACGGGCTGTGTCCAGGGGCAGTGTCCAGTGTGATGGCTGTGTCCAGTGTACAGGAGCTGTGTCCAGGGGCGGTGTCCAGAGGCTGTGTCCAGTGTGATGGCTGTGTCCAGTGTATAGGAGCTGTGTCCAGAGGCTGTGTCCATTGTCCAGGGGCTGTGTCCAGTGTGACGGCTGTGTCCAGTGTACAGGAGCTGTGTCAAGAGGCTGTGTACATTGTCCAGGGGCTGTGTCCAGGGTGACGGGCTGTGTCCAGTGTCCAGGGGCAGTGTCCAGGGGCTGTGTCCAGGGGCAGTGTCCAGTGTCCAAGGGGCTGGGTCCAGTGTGACAGGCTGTGTCCAGTGTAAAGTAAGAAAAATAAATAAAAGTGATAAATAAAATAAAAACACATTTTTGGAGGATTATGGAGGAGGAAATAGTGGGAGATCAGCAACCTGACAGAAGTGCTGAAGCTGCTACCACCAGTCATGACAAGGCCAATACCTCTTTGTATTTTTTGCTCTTTGGAGCATTTCTCTTTTTTTGGGATAGTTTATTAAACTGCCACCCTGTCTGCCCCTGCAGTGCCGATCTGCTTCCAAGATGTGCCAGGTTGGAAGTGTAAGGTCCACATGTATGTGATGCCCACTGCTGTCACTTAGCTTAGTCATCCAGCTACCTCGGTATACCCTTTTGGCCCAACTACAGTAAATGAAAACAATTTTGTAAGCTGTGAAGTGATCAAAATTGACTAGAAATGAGTGGAAACTAATGTTATTAAATTAAATAATACAAAAACAGGCCCAAATTCTGTTATTTTAGCCATTTTTAGAATTTTTTCATAAAAATCCAGATCCAAAACCAAAACCCACAAGGGTGGTTTTGCCAAAACCAATCCAGATCCAAAACACGAAGGGAGATCCAGATCCAAAACCCAAAAAAGTGGCCGCCGCACATCTCTAATTACTGTAGGTGTTGCTCCAGAACCGATTTTATAAATTATCAGGGAATACAAAGGAATGGTTTATTACACCATAGGAGCAATATGCAAGGCGACACAAGGTTAACTAATAGGCACGATATGCCCAGTCACAACGGGATAATGCAGACCCTAATATACACTACAATATACTCAGTGGTGTCAGTGGTACATATACCAAGCAATGGCAAGACATGCATGCCTCCTTTTCCCAGAGTTTACCAGAGTATTGTATGAAATAAAAAAATTGCATTCCCTTGGCATATGATTCTAACTTTTCTCATTTTTATTTAATTAAGATTAGAATATATTTTTTTAAATATAAATATTAAACGTCTCACCCCCCACCCCCCCCCCCCAACCCACTTGTCCATAGGCCACCACTGCAAAATTACTTCTCACTTCTCCAGTGTCTACAGAAGCAATAGATACCAAGTGGCCACACCCCTCACATTTCTAGAGGTAATTGATCCCCATTAGCTGTTTAAAGGTGCGTACACACGGGGCGATATATTGCCGGGCGATATATCAGCGAGCGATATATCACTCAATGCCCCCTTTTCATCGGCAACCAGAGATGGTCGCTGATGAAAATAAATCTCTGCCGGCGGTGCCGCAGAGGTAATCAGCTGTTTAGAATGGGGCTGAACACGGGAGGGCACACTCTCATCACTGGCAATATGGTCGCCAGCGACCATATTCCCAGTGATATCAGCCCCTATCGCTGCCATGTGTACACGGCTTTAGTATCCCCCCACACGTGTCACTACATATTAAATACTATGTATTGAGTTGATCCACCCTAAATAGTAAATTATAATTACCTATCCCCCCTCCATTATATTGCCCCTCTCCCACACAACATATAGAGTGCCATGTAGTGTGGCTCAGAGAGAATTAATGATCATTCTTCCTGCTGCAGCAGGTCAGCTCTGCCAGGCACCTGTAAAATGAGGAGGCATGGTCAATAGGAAGGGGGTGTGGCCACACTCCTGTATAAAAAAAAGAAGAAAAACTTAGCAGAGGTGGGCAGCATCACACACTTGCTCAGGGAGAGAGAGGACAGGCTGTTCAACTGCCTCTCTCCCCAGCTCAGCACACAGCACTGAGCAGGGGAGAGAGGCTGCTGTGGTTTGCAACCCATGCACCTCAGAGTACTGTTAGCACATCATTCTGGAACACAATTTCAGCAGCAATGTCAGCACTCATAGGCCGTTACATTACTATTGGTACCCCGGAGTTTCAGGAGGGTATCCCTTCTGCTCATGTGGAGAATGTATTTCCTCCATAACAGATGGTGGAGGCAGCAGCATGGGGTGCGGCCGTGTCAGGTAAAGCCCTGATGGCTGCGGACACATCCTATGAGACTGTGCAAAGTAAGTGGTTAAATAAAACTTTACTGTTTTGATCCTATAATTTTGCTCTGTTAAGCCTCATTTATGACTTTAATTACCATGAGAATCAAGTCATGCTGCCTTTAGTCACAGAAAGTCCTGGAGGTTTCCAAATTTAGGGAGTCCCCTAAGACTCCTAGTAAAAATGCCCATTATTCCACTTCTCTTTCTTTATAATAGAACAGTGTGGCCTTGTTGCACTGCAAATCACCACAGGGCCGTAACTGAGCCCTCATTCTAGTCTGCATGCTCCCCTGAGTGATGGTCAGCGATTGGTGCATTAACTTTTATGCGCATGTGCAGCCACTTGGTGCGTGCGGGCACGACAAACTGCTTGTTCGCTGTCCTGTTCGCATGTAGCAGTGTCGGCGGAGGGGTGGTGGTGAGGGGCTGCGCCAATGGGAATGCCCAGCATTTCATGCGCGTCCCCATGAAAACACTGGGGGTTCCCATATAAATGCGACATGATGCAGGGGTGGGTGGCGGGTAGCTGACATCAGTGGATGTCAGCTGTCCACCTGCGTTCTGTTCAGGGTAGATGCAAATGTAAGACACCAGAGAGGTGTCTTACATCTGCCAGCGCCTGCACAATCATTTGATGGTCGGCGAAAGTGTTCACCATCGGTCATAACTATTGATGATATCAGGGATGTAACTAACTATTTAGCGCCCCCCCCCCCGCCGCACGTTTATTTGGTGCCACCCCCCCACACACACCTAACCTGCCCCCCCTTCTTACCCGCGGTCTGCGTCTCGCCCGGCTCTCTGTCGGGACCTTCCTGACGTCACGGTCCCGGCCGGCTCCTGCTGCTACAATGAAAACGGACTCTTAGAAAATGGCTGCCCCCATACTGCAGACAGAAAACTGTCTGCAGTATGGGGGCAGCCATTTTCTAATTGTCAGTTTTCATTGCAGCAGGAGCCGGCTGGGACCGTGACGTCAGGAAGGTCCCGACAGAGAGCCGGGCGAGACGCAGACCGCGGGTAACTATAGCCCCGCAGCCCCCCCGGCGGCGCCCCCAATTTCTCTGCGCCCCCCCGCCACCGCGGGGGCTGCGGAGCTATAGTTACGCCACTGGATGATATGGAATCATCAATACCCGTCCCTAATTTTAATAAGTCATTAGTATGCTGCCTGTCTTTTCACTATGATATCACTAAGCATGTGGCACAAAATCAGTTCAGTGATGTCACTAGATACTAAACAATCATTAGTATGAATTCAATTGTATCGGCAATGGGTATACTTTATATCAGTAGGGCGAAATACTATATGTGTATTGACTTAAAATCCATACCAACTCTCATTGTGTGGAACCCAGACTGACCAAACTTTATTGGCTGTGTTATATTAGCTGCGAATGAATCACCAAACAGGATTAAAAGTAACACAATCAGATTCATACAATGATCGATTCATCCTACATAAAATGATCTGTTCGCGTTCTGTGCGGTTTCACAATTAGCATCACTTCTGTTAGCATTGTGAAGTCATGTTTGTTTTAAAAAAAAACTTCTGTGAAATGCTGCTCTGGCTCTCACCAACCACACTGGCTGCAAACCAGGTGCTGAAAAGTAATATGGCAATGCATTTAAGGCATATTTGCCTTTCATCTAAGAAAGGAGAAGTGTTTTCAAGGGAGACCTTCTCTGTTTGTTCAGCTAACTTTTTCAGTTCCACTGTACTTTCCAGCCAGTTTGATTAGGGTGCCAAATCTGCTGAAGTGCTGAAAAGTAATGTGACTTCAGTAGAGCATGTGATATTAAGGTAATTCACTCAATTAAGCCATTTTAGTGAGGACAGGCCAGTGATGCCTTTTATGCAATTTGGCTGCTGTGGAGCCTTGGGCTAAGAGCCACTTAAGCAGGGAGGTTGCCCATGTGTCTGCTATGTCATTAGGTCGATATTCTCTTAAAAAAAAAAAAATTCTATTTAATAGAGCAACACTTGCTTAAATATGTCAGAGAAATGTGACTTTACCAAAGAAGTTCATATGTAAATATAACGGGGATAAATGTTCCCATTATTAGGATCACTTACGGGCCGTAGCATTTTATTGGCAAATAGCTATTAATTTGAAACCTCTTACTTCGCACAGTTCACGGCCTGTAGGTTGCTTTCGCCAATTGAAAAAAAAAAATAGGAAAAAAATCCAAAAAGCCTGAGATAAAATTAGGAGGAATGTGTAATCCAAACACAGCTTTTACAACTCATCTAACTACTTCCCACACTGGAACGTCATCACATGTGAACTGCATCAGGCACAGATGTAAAGATGCATTTGTTGTGCTTGGCAGGGACTCACAAAAAGCCTAATCCGTTTTATGTCCACAGCCCGGGCTTGCAACTCTATGTATCACCTTCTCTATGTGAATCGTGAAGTGTATTATCGTCATTCTAGGAAAAACAGCCAGATACGGGAGAAATGCTTCCTACTATGCAACAGCAGGGTTTGCTGTGCGACAACGTGCAAGAAATTCCTTCAGGAGATGACGAGTGTTGGCGGGAATTCTCATGGAATATGTTTCTCCCAAGTTACTTTATTTCAGAGTCTCCCAGATTAAAGACAGAAACATGGAACGAGGCAAGTTCTAACATCTGAGCGTACTAAGGTTTCACGGATTCTGCAAACAAGATTAATACTTCCCAATCTGTGACCTTTATTTGTGCTGCACCGTATTCAGCTCAAAGTGAGAGGTTGTCTGAGGGAAGTGATTTATGTTTAATAGATCATAATTAATCTGAACTACTTTGTTTTATAGCATATAAAGCAAGTTAATAGGGGATTACTGGTGTCTGGGAGTCTCACTCTATACACAGAAACGCCCCAACAAATAACAAATACTGCTTTGAAAGTTAACTAATTAAAGAAAGAAAAATGGCTGCTGCAGTATTACTTGAGGTCAATAGGTGGCGATAAGGAGGTATATTTTAGTATTTTGTTAGCCATTAAACATTTGGAGGGAATTACAGGAAGTACACACAGTGCGATTTTGCTTGCGATTCGTTCCTGGTCCTGGTTCGGTTGAGATCAAATTGGGATCAAATCGAATGGTACGCAAAATGCATTTTGCCTGCCAAAACTATTTTTCTATTCAATTTACACTACACGGGAGCACGCATTGGGATCAAATCTGCATCGAATGTAGCAAAACTATTCAATAAATTGTACAAGTGTGTACACACCTTAAGAATTACCTTCAATGGCTATGAAAGCAATAAATAAACATAGATGATAAACAAAGTTTCTGAACTGACCCCCAGTGCTAGTGAGAGCTCTTTGGTTCCCACAGGTACAAGGCAACAATCAGCATGTGGAACTGCAGTGAAATGTGAAGCAAGAAAGAGGCAAAAATTTTCTTAACATAGTACAAAGTTGAAAAACATAATACATACAGACAACTTGGTCCATAGAGGATCAATGATAACTCGCTAACTTAACTTACCTGTAATAGTCAATTCATGCTAAGTAAAGAAGACAGATTTTAGAAGGCTAAAGCCTGATGCTAGTTACTCTAGTGCAGGGGTAGCCAAATCCAGTCCTCGAGAGTTACCAATAGTTCACATTTTCCAGACAACCTAGCTGCTGCACAGGTGCACTCATTACTCACTAACACATAATAAAAGATCCACAGGTGGACCTAATTACTTCACTTGTGATTCTGTGAGGAGATCTGGAAAACATTAACTGTTGGTAGCTCTCGAGGACTGGAGTTGGCTACCCCAGCTCTAGTCCATCTAAGTAAATTGAAGTTAATTTGCAATAGTTGGAATGGCATATTTGACATGATACATGATAGCCCAGACAATGTAAAGGTTAAGCCAATTTAGGATTTATTTCAAGTAGAGAATATTTGTATAATAATAATAATAATAATAATAATAATAATAATCTGGGCAAAGTTTTGCTGGGCAGAATATTTTACCCATCTTTTACCCCCTTAGGAGTCAAATGTTGAAAAATCTCTGCTAAATGGGTGGCTACAAATAACTTTCACAGTTTCCAGATCACCCTGCAGGTCATATTTTCCAAGTTACGCAGCAAGTTCACAAAGAAAGTTTACCAACTGAAACATTTTCCAGAGCACAATGGTGAAGCATTGCAAATTACATATTTCCACATAACTTTGAAACGAAGCAGACACTTACAATTCATTTTATTTATACATCATTCTTTCTCCAGTAGGACCCAACGCACTTTCACATCCAATCTGTGAATTTTTTATAAAATGAGAGAGGAATCTTTCTTGAATGTAATGCAAACGGCATCAATGCACGTTGAACTTCTACAATGTCTCCTCCACACTTTCACCTGAAGCTCTTTGGTATTGGGTGATGATGGAAGCAGTAAACTGAAGTTTTACCTAGGGTGCCAAAATACCTTGAACCAGTCCTGCTTGCTTTAGAATTGATACTGTCATAACAGGACTAATAAAGTTGTAACAACTTTTTTAACTTTTTCAGAAATGTGTAGCTAGAGTTATAGAACAAGATAAAAGCCATATAAATGCATTGATCATTGTATTTGAGGGATATGAACTTCATATACTGTATATAGAATGCAGTAGCATAGCAATAGCACCCGCAGACCCCGTTGGATCTTGGAGATGATGGGTGGCATGTGGGTGTGGGGGTTATTGTTACACTGCTCTCAGGATCATTTAACACCCATTGAAATTGTTTCTCCCAAAATGGCAGCTTTGGGAGAGACATTTTGTATTTGATGGCAGGTGCGACAGGCCAGGTCGTGGCTAAAGGGGTAATCTCTTAACAACAAGCAGAACCCCCATCTGGTCAACAGAACAACAGTGACAGTGTTCCACTGAGGTATTCACTGACAGGTACCGAGTGTGTGTGTGTGTGTGTGTGTGTGTGTGTGTGAGGGCGAGGGCGGGTGGGGTGTTGCTGATGGAGGAGAAAGAGAACATGAAGCAAGAAGGACATCAGAAATTCGGTACTTGTGTATTATCACGGCTCCCATCTCATCCCATCTCATTGCATACCATAAGGCTTAAGATGGTATGCAATGAGATGAGATACATGTAATACATGTAAAGTATTACGCGTCCCCTCGCGGGGCTCGCTGCGCTCGCCACGCTTCGGGCTCGGTGGCTCGCTGCGCTCGCCACACTATACATAATCAACTCCATGCCGACATGGATAGTGGGGGTATGAAAAGGTCGGAGGATGCGTACCGCCGCCCCTCGCCACGTTTCGGGTTGGCATTGATAGTGGGGGTGGCGTGGGGGTGCATTTAACATTGTAAGCACCCATTAGGGTGCTTATACAATTAAAAATCTTATAGGGGGGCCAATTGACCTTGAAAGCACCCATTAGTGTGCTTATACAATTTATAATCTCATCTCATTGTATGCCATTGTATACAATGGTATACAATTTTAAATTGTATAAGATCCCATAAGATGGAAATTGTGGGAGCCGTGATAATACACAAGTACCAGAAATTATTTCATGGGGAGGCCATTGTGTAGTTGTGTCACTGACAAAATAATTTTTAAGTAACATACCTGAAACATTACGGGATGCATGTTATGATTTTCCTCTTGCTCCATCGGTGAGTTAACCATATGTTTATAGAGCAGCTCCTGTATTATTTTATTAATAATGGAATATCATATCCTACAACCACATGAACATTTGTATAAATAATTCAAAAAGTAATATGTGTGTGGAATTAGCAGAACAGCAATCTCCAGTTTGTTTTCTTGCTTTGAGCTCTCTCCGTACTCTTATATCCTGTCTTGGGTTTTTACACCCATGCAAATGCCGAAGACTTAAGACATCATGTTTCTCTGGATATTCTCTTGTGTTATCTGGTTATTGTTTTTTTTTTTTTTTACAGGAATAAAAACGCCAAAAGCCTGTGCAGAATGCTATGTTTGGCAAAGGATGAAGAGAAACAGGATTCATAAGGGATAGAATGCATAGACCAACTATATTTCCTCTGCTAGACTTAATTGCTTCTAGCTCATAAGACAGATTGGGCCTGTATGTGATTTAATGTATAGACACTGTAACTATGTTATTGAGCATCGCATCTCGTCAATGTTTTAAGGATACAAGCTGAGCCTCTCTGCAGTGTCATGAGTTTTCTTTTGTCTGTGTTTAAACACATGTTAGCAAGCGAAGCTTAATATCCTACTGGGTATAGTATTTCAAGGATTGTCTGTGCACTTGTTACATTTATGAAATACATTACATAGCATAGACAGTTGGAAGGATGATTTCTCAAACTGGAAGTGTGGTTTAATTCTTTAAAATGACACCATTAATGTCAACAGTAATTAGTGACAAAAGTGCAGACTAATGAATAGAATCGAGCAAATGGTATAGTGTACTGTAATCTGTTGCTAACATTTATCATTTCTGTTGTCAAACTACAGTATATTGAACACAAATAATATGATTGGCTTATATGGTTTGTTGGATATTTGCATCAGACTGCAACCAGGATGCTCCCTACAGTACTCAAAATGACCATACCTTCATTTGGAACAGAAATAGGATATAGGCATCATTTTTCTTATTTTATAATACAATTGTTGAACTTTGTCTTTAAAGGGGATGCTGTAACAATGCCAACAATCACAATTTTGATAGTTATAATGTTGATACCACACGGTTGACAGTTACAATGTCAACATTGACAGTGGATTATTTTACTTAGGGGCTTCTGGACAGCCAAACCCCCCCCCCCCCCCCCCCCCCCCACCCGACCCTAGTAAAAATCTGCCACAGTGGCAAAGACTTCTTTGCTCCTCGCTAATCACAAACGGATAGTCCCAACGGGAAGTCACTCACCCGCTATTGGGGCAGTCATCTCTGGTTTCTAAGGGCTGCAGCCAATGCAGTTTTTAGAAACCAGCCCATAGTTGTGCTTCTCACGTTAGCTCCATACCATATTTATGCTCCACCCCATGTTATTTGACCTAAGCCCCACCTCCCACTGCCATCACCCATCAAGCAAAAAGAAGGCAGGAAGGAAAATATATACACGTACTATGCAGAGTTAGGAATAGGGTTCAGGATGCTACTCACTGCTAGATCCCGGAAGTCAACATCATTTCACCGCCGCACCAAGAAGATGATGCTGGAATCAATGGAGACCCACTAGAGTAGGTAAGGGATCAAGAATGTTTCTTCATTATTTTAATCATATAATAATCCTTTATATATTTTTTCACATTATGATCATGTTGACATGGTTAATGCCAACTTGCTAGTCATGTTAACTTGACTACCATTATCACAAATGTTGAAAACATATACTGTTCCAAAGTAAAGATTTACAAAACTTCTCAAATTCATATTTCAATTCATAATATCTTGTTAATATTAAATTTTTGAAACAGGTTTCAGTATTGTATTGATAATTGCTATAAAATTGACAAGCATGGGACTAGTGCCCAATAAGGTAAACCAATTCATTGTAGCCATATATGTTATATACAAGAAACCCATTCAATATTAGGCATCAATAAAACTATTTACAAACTCACTAAAACAGCAAAAACTACAGAAACACATCTCGTATATGGAAAAAAGAAAAGTGTTTTAAATACACATAATCATAAATCAAATAGCATACGCAAATAGCATTACAAGCATTTTAGTAGTCAGGGACTGTCATCAAGATCATCCAATATTTGTACCAGTCACTGAGGGGGAAGATTTATTAAGCCTGGTGAAGTGATAAAATGGCCGCTGATAATGCTCCAGCCAACCAGCTCCTAACTGTAATTTTTAACAGATAGGAACTGATTGGTTGCTGTGTTATCACTAGCCACTTTATCACTTCACCTGGCTTAATAAATCTGCCCCTGAATCCCCAGCAAATCACACAGATTTCTCAGGCAGACCATGCTGCATTGCCCTGGTCTTAAACGGTTTGTAAGGGTTTGAACCTACTGTACCCATTTTATGAGAACATTTGCATATCCCCAAAATGCCACATCCTGCCTATGCAGATGCAACTAGTAAGCAGGATGTGGTAGAATCAAACCGATCTGTATTGTACAGCCATTGAGGGGTATTCAATGTCAGTCGAGGTTTGCTGTTTGTCAAGCTTGATGGCTAGCTCGCCCGAATTTGGTTATTATTTATTTGCTTGCATATTCAATGTTGTGTATTTCTCGCCTGGTGAATTTTTTTTTTTTTTCGTTTTGCTCCCCAGTCGAGATGTAGTTTTCTCCCCTAGTTGAGCAGACTGCACTGTTTGTTTGCTCGACTTTAGGGGAACTCTATTCAATGCTTTGGATTTTTTTCCCTGCTCGCCGGGACTCGGGCATATGATACTCAACTTCATCTGTTGGCGTGCTGTGTTGTCCTTAGGCTGTTTCTTTTTTAAATCTGGCCCGTGTTCTTTAGCCCCAATGTAGAGTATATAGGGGAAGCTGTGCTGTCAGTGTGCTGAATAATATAGAAGTCATGTACGCACGTAATGATGTTTTTATACTCACTTTTATTTGGTAATGGCACTTCTATTATAAACAAATGCAAATTCAATTGTGATTACATATAAGTTGAATGCAATAAACTCTTATGGTACCACGTAACATAGGTGCTGTGCAGTGGACTCCAAAATAGATAAATCACTGCCCGGAACTGAGGAAGGGAAACAGAGCAGCATCGGGACTCAAGCTGTTGGCACAGGGGGGTGTTGCGTGGGGCTGACATCCCGACCCGCCCGCAGTGCACCTTCCGCCGTGAGTACCTTATACATCGGAGCAGTCCGTTCCTAACCTCGCGGCGCTGGAAGTCAGGCTTCTTCTCCGGGTTAGCTTGTTGTCCTGATGCAGATCCCCGGGTTTTCTTCTTCCGGGTCCTGCGTGCAGCACAGGCTCGCCGGGTACTCGCCCCACGTAACACCCCCCTGTGCCAACAGCTTGAGTCCTGTTGCTGCTCTGTTTCCCTTCCTCAGTTCCGGGCTGTGATTTCTCTATTTTGGTGTCCACTGCGCAGCACCTATGTTACGCGGTACTGTTATAGTTCATTGCATTCAACTTATATGTAATCTCAATTGTACGCCCACAGCTCGCACCAATGGGCTAACCTTGACAGGCAGGGACTCGCGTGATTGACACATTGAATAGCCGCGACCTCGCCAAGTCGAGTAAAAAAAAAAAGCGAGCAGAGCGAGAAAAAAAAAACGTTTTAAAAGCCCTCGACAGACATTCAATACCCCCCTTTATCCGTTAGGTGAAATTTTTTATTAAAATCCTGGAGGGTGGGCACTTGACCACAGTGAGTAAAATCATTACTCTGGCAATGAGAAAGGTGAAAAGTTTTGCATCATCCTGAGGTCCATGTTATGCATCTAGCCTTGGTAGTGACAGGGTTAACATAGCCTGCAGGAAATAAAGATTACTTTCCTATCATGGGTGAATAATATAATGCCTGCGCACTATTCTACTTAAGTAAAAATGAAAATTTTGGCAGGCAAACTGATATCAAAATGTAAATTTTTACACTTAAACTAATTTGAAATTATTACTATCTAATACTTAAAAACAATAAAAATTTCAAAAATAAGGGCACATGAGCAGCATTCTGCAGATAAAAAATCAAAAAAAAAAGTTTTCATTTATTTTATATAAGGTAATGGTTAATTTTGAACATAAGTATTACTGATCATACACTGCACACATTTTGGAACCATACATACTGTACTTTCCTATTTTTCTGAAACATCTGGGAAACAGAATTTTTGGGAAATGCCATAGCCTTATGGAAAAGGAGGTCACCCTTGCTAATAAAATGGTCAGGAAATGTGGCATAGTGACATTATCATAGCTTTACATTCCTCTTCACGCAAAACATGGAATTGAGACCAGGGGGTGTGCCTATAATTACACAATTTGCTCCCCCCTCCCATTTATAAAATGGCTACTTGTATCTCCCCTCAGGGAACTTACCTGCCTGGTAAAGAAAAATGCAAACAAGTACCACAAAGCCTCAGTTCTAATGGACGATAAAACTCCAAATGCAGGTATTTTACTAGGTCTGTGGTAAGATATAAGGGACCATTTAGCTCCAAATGCAGGCATGTTACCAAGTCTGTGGTAACATATAAGGGCAATTTTACAATTTACCATTCTATAAGTTCATCCCCTCCGAATTGAGAAGATCCTTTAAAAAGTCAGACAAGGTCAATGCTCTGTCAGCTGTCTTGAAGTATAAACCTCTTTATGTTCACTGTTTGTGTGCATGGAATCTATTCAAGTCCTTTAAATCCTATCCTAATTTCTTGCGGCCATTAAAAGATACATTTTTAAACACAACCTCTATCAGAATATGGTATTACATGACTCCGTAACCTTTTTCCTTCCAGAAAACCACCCTTTATGAATAAAACATAGCTGACCTTTAAAAACTTTGCAGTTGTACCAGGTGATTGCATATTAACAAGCTTTGTGAAGAAATAGGACAGGAACTGTGCATTTCAGTTAAATTTAGATAATGGTACTATTAAACTAATTTATTATTCCACACAATAAAGAGAGTTTAACAAGTGCTACAACATGCGTCCATTTAAATTTAGCCGCATATCATTTTGTACAAAACATTTTTTTTTTTATATATATTGCCATAATTTGTACAATGACTTTAATTATCTTCCTAAAATGACATTGGGTGTTATTCATTCAGATGAAACAGTGCCAGTTGGGATATGCTGTAAAGGAGGTTCACACTGATGTCAATACAACATTTCAGACAAAAGAAGCTGTTATAAATACACAGTACATTTCATTTAAGCCAATGATGGTTTAAATCTGAATCTGAGAATGCTTTTCCACATTCTAGCCCAACTATTCCAAATCTTTATTACATTGCAAAAAATATGCCCCCTCAATGACTGCCTGTGCATGTAAAAGTCAGCTACAATTTATTAGACTAGGGGTTAGTCATAGAACACAGCTGATAAATAGGCATACTATTTCCTACATGGGGCTACTTTCAACAATAAATGGAAAATGTCAATATGAATTAGCATATGAATACAGTTTTAAATATATATTTTTAATTTTAGTACTGTTTTCAAGCTTCAATATCTGCATTAGCCTTTAGATTGTAAATGTGTTCAGCATGGTTCTTTTTCTTATCATTTCTGTGTAAATGTTCGTAAAATGTCAATTTTATAATGCCTTGTACAGTATGTATTATTTACTCTGTAAAGCTCAATAGAAGATGTTGCATTTTTGACCTGTCATTTGCTGGGTCACTAGCATGTACTGTAGCCTCATTTTCCTTCAGTCTCATCAGCCCCACCTAGCAATCTCCAGTTCCAAGACACCCCCATGTCTCTCCAGTCTCATGCTGATGCTTCCCCTGTGTTTCTCCAGCCTCCAGCCAACCATGTCTCCAAATGTAACCTTCAGTGCACTACCAAGCAGCTCTGACCCATAACAAGCAGCAGGTTGGGAATTAGGGGAAAGGAGGTGTCGCAGTAATGTGGTCATACCTACCCAGCAGGAAGCAGTGTTGGAGCCTGGTGGTGGAAGGGAGTACCATCCTATGAAGCAGTGCAAGGAATCAGGCAGTTACTGAAAGTGAAGAGTAATACCTACACATCGCAAGTGGCATAGTAAAACCCTCTCAGGGTGCTCAAGTGCATAAATGATCTCCCACAAATATAAACCTAGGGACGCAACAGTTGACTCTTTAACCCAACCAGCATATCAGCTTGAGAGGTGTAAGCTAAGAATAACATTGCGTATTTGTAGCCCTGCCCCCTGCTTTGCAATGGTTGAACTACCGACATTGCACGGTGGGGAGCGTGGCCACTAGGACGCGATCGTGCTAAGAACGCCCCCACTCTAGATGATCTGCCGGTCACCCCGCCCCCACCCTGCCCCATTTCCTGCCCCATCAGGGCCCACTTCAGCCTGCCTCACTGAACTGGCTGTCCTCTCCCAGAGGGGGCAGCCAGAAAGTAGACAACCCTGATTTATAATGGGTCACAGTAACGTATAATGCAAATCTTGAACTGATTTGTCACACAATTGTACTGGCTGTCTCTATTTGTACAGATTGTACATGCCAAGACAAAGTCTTTGCATGGGAAGATCACACATTTGCAAACTCTATAAATTGTCAGCTTTGCATCTGGTACAAGTGAAATAACAACAAAACATATATATCATTAACAGCTATGTGTTTAGCGCATACATATTCCGCAGCGCTTTACAGAGAATATATGAACATTCACATCAGTCCCTGCTCCAGTGAAGCTTACAATCTATATTCCCTATCACATGTACACACATTCATTCTAGTGCTAATTTTATTGGGAACTAATTCATCTGCCAGTATATTTTTTGATTGTGGAAGGAAGCGGGAGTACCTAAAGTAAACCCACACAAGCACGGGGAGAATATACAAACTCTGTAGAGTTAGGGCCATGGTGGGAATCAAACCCATGAGCGTGAAGCAGTAATTCTAGCCATTACAATGTCCGTGCTACCCTAAATGTGCACCGGACACTTTTCGGGCTTTGTGTTTTGGTTTTAGATCTGGCTCACCCTTCATGTTTTTGATCCGGATTGGTTTTGCCAAAACCACCCTTTTGGGTTTTGTCTCTTTATTTTTTTTCCAAGATTGCTGGATGGCTAGCTAAGTGACACAAGGAGTGGCACTGCAGTGGCAGACAGATGGCAGTTTGAAAAACTAGGCCCCAAAGAGCACATAATGCAAGAATGTTATTGTCCTTCACCTACCTTTATGGTGTATTAATAGGACATGTACAGTTTAACAAACCAATTACAGTATTTCAGTGACTGGGTCTGCCACAACTGTGTCTGAAATAATTGGTTTGTTAGGGCCCCCATAAAAAAAAGGTGCTCTGTTTGCTTTATAAGTCATGGGGTGCTGCTAAGTCTGCCGTATCAGTCCAGGGGTGCTGCTAAGTCTGCTGTATGAGTCTAGGGGTGCTTTGTATTGATAGAAATGGAGGACAAACAAATAAAAGACCAGGAACCACTTCCTACTACTAGTTCTGAAGCTGCTGCCACCAGTCATGATATTGATGATGCAAGTCCATCGTCGTCATCTGCTAAGGCTGATGCTGAATGTCGTAGAGGGCTTACAAAAAAACAAAAAACAATATTTTACAATAATAAACAAAACAAATAACAACAATATTTGAGAAGAAACATAAATTGGCAATATGCCATTTACAACAGGAAGTGGCAAGGAAAGGCTGAAGCCTTGGCCTATGTTCATGACTGGTGGTTCAGCCTCTCTTGAAGATGGAAGCCCCCCTCCCTCTCGAAAATTGAACAAAAATAAAGCTTGTTATAGCACAGGAACCAATTGTGTGTTCAGAGATATCACAAATATATAGGTAAATTTATTCAATTTGTGTCTATCTCTTGATACTGTATAGAAGGCTGATATTTAAATCAACCTAAAGAGGAGTTGCCTAGTCAATCCAAATACATTTTTGCAGAACACAAGTAGACTCTCTTTCTACTTTTTGCTCCCAGTGGGACATAAACTAGAATTTAAATAGGTTGTATAAGCTCAAGGGCATTCACTGCAACTCACTTTTAATCATGCAAATTGACATAAAAATGTCAGTACAATTATATAATGCATTAATGAATGAAAAATCTATTTTATCTATTTTATTAGACTGGACTGTTATGGCTGTAATCTTGGGGGACAGGAGTTTGTCGCAATTAGAGTCTGCAACAAATAAAGTATTTTCCAAGTACTTTAAATACCAGCTTTATACTGTTATAGTGGCTATGGGAAAAATAAAGGTCTCTTGACAAGCAGTATTCCCTGCAATGGACCTGGTTCTGAGGAAACCGGAGCATACTACAGGAGAGTCTAAACCAGGCATGTCCAACCTGCGGCCCTCCAGATGTGCTAAAACTACACATCCCAGCATGCATCATTTTAGCATTCCCTAATAGCCAAATTGTGGCAAGGCATGCTGGGATGTGTAGTTTTAGCACATCTGGAGGGCCGCAGGTTGGACATGCCTGGTCTAAACCCAGGCTCATTGGGTTTATCAACTGGAACACTTGTAAACAGGTGATTTGTGGACTTACCCCAGTCCTGATTCAGATGCCATTCTTCCCAGCAGATGCCTGAATCTCTGCTATCCAGTGGGCGGGTCACAGGCTGCTCCAGCCACTTTCACTCATGCCTCTGTCTGGATCACATCCTGCAGCTTTCCACATGGGATGTTGCCATTCATCCTAGCGGACCACTGCTATCCACCAGTCCGCAGGACTGCTCTGGCTCGGTTTCCTGTCCAGCTGCTTGGCTTGTTAGCAGGGTCAATACGGTCCAACGGGTCTGGGACTATTCTGCTCTCTCCCTCTGTTGGCTGGCTGCTCGGCACTCTCGCTGATGGCTGCCCCTTTCTGAATTCCAGCCACTTCCACCGCACTACTTGCAGGAGCCAACACTGACAGGCCCTTTTGCACTCCATGTGGCTACGTCTCACAAGCCCTCTCCTTCTGCCCCTGCCCAGGCACTGCTGGACAACTCCCCCTAATCAGCGGCGATGCTCTGTATCTGGGCTTCCCACCCTCAGAGCATTCACTCAGCTGCAAACCAACTTATACTGCACAGCTAGCAGAATTGTCCCCCCAACCCCATGGCTATTCCTGGGGGTTACACAAGGCCAGGAGGCGATGACAGTTGATAGTGTGTGTGAATAGCTTCCTATGATGCCAACAGGCTCCGCTGAGATCTGGCTTCACCTGACTCCAACTCCGAGTAGCTAAATCTCAACCCGTCTGGCTACTTGCATGTGTATCTGGTAGCCGGTGATGAATAGTAGGATAAAATTGTGTAAGACCGCTGTTTTTTTTCTGTACCATGGCTGGATGGTTCCTGGAATATTAATACCTGTTCTTCACATTTTCTTTTTCTAATCCATCATTTCCAATTTTGCAGATCATCGAAAAGACAATTGTTTCCAAAATTCCAGAGGGCTTATGAATAAGCACCATTATACAAAACCCAAAACTGTATAAACTCCTCTTGTATGCTTGTCTCTAGAGTAGCCACAAATGGCAAGCCAAATATTATTATATTTTATTCGCTCAGTAGATATTTCGCTCCTGCAACTTACAATATCATGTGTCTTCAGACTGCTATTAGATTAGTTTTTTTTTTTTTTTTTTTTTAACTTCCATTGAAAAGAGAACAGTAGAAGCCAAACATATTCCAAAATTATGGCAATAAACTTTGTATGCTTTATTGGACAATATCGGTTACAATTGCCTCTAGGTGGCTTTGATGTTGCTTTAACCTTCTGCTATGCCAGTTACCTCCTTGGAGGATAAGATATATATTCTAGCAATGGCAAGACAAAATCACTTACATTTGTCATTTAAACATTTTGGGCTCCCGGGATTGTCTCAAACTGTACAGTCTATCTGAGACATGTGTGGGGGAGTCAGTCTAGAAAAGTCTTGTTACTTTCCTTTTGTTTCCATTCCAGCACACAGAGCAAATCTACTTCCTTTAAACAAAGAGTGCTGAGTGTATTATAAGGGGCTAACCTGAGAGGTGTCTCCAATGTGTCATTAAAGTGTTTGAGAGTATCTGCCTCCCTGCTCCTACTACTGGATGAAACAACAATGCAATCAATTTCAGTAGAGAGGACTAATTTATCACTGTGCCATCTTTTATTGCAAGATACAGAGTATCTGCCTGCCATGCCACTGTCGCTTGTTATTCATGCCTCTCAATTTACAAATGGGTTATGTCATTCCACTGGAATTTTTTTCATTCATTATTTTTCCCCATTTCTCAGACTGTAAGCTCATTTGCTGAATAACGCCACTTACCTCCTGTTCCAAAGCTTTCATATGTCAATTGTTTACACTGTTATTTTATTATTATTTATTTTATGTAATTTAATGTATACTGCTGGATAATGTGTTCACACTATATGATAAATAAAAATGACAATTAAACCTTAAACAAATGTTGTGTGTGTGTGTGTGTGTGTGTGTGTGTATATATATATATATATATATATATATATATATATATATATATATATATATATATATATATATATATATATATATATATATATATACAGGTCGAGTATCCCGTATCCGAATATCCGTTATCCGAATTATTCCGAAAACCAGACATTCCAGAAAGTGAAAAAAAAAATTTTTTGCTAAAAACTCACTGGGGACATGATATGTAACAGCATCACTGGGGACATGATATGTAATGGCTTGGCATTCACATTCAGTATCTGAGATAGTACACACATTTTGTTTCATGTTTTGAAACCTTGTTTTTTGAACAAATAAAATATATTTGTGTGTATTTTATGTGGTAATAAAATATATTTGTGTGTATATTATGTGTTTATACAGCATAAATGCAAGATACTTCAAAATACATCATTGAAATATTAAAATATTCCGAAATACGGAATAATCCGTTATCCAAAATTCTCCTGGTCCCGAGTATTTTGAATAAGGGATACTCAACCTGTATACACAGTATATTACAGAATGTGTTGTGCTGTGCATATACAGTACTGTATGTAAAAATGTTTCTACAGAATGTATTTTATGTACTATTGGTAAAGATTGCAGTGTCCTCCTACCTGCACAGTATGTCGGTTTGTTACTATAGATTGTAATCTTGTGAGCAGGGCCCTCATACCTTTTGTCTGTCTGTAAATACCCGAATTGTTATATCACTGTCTCTTATTGTAAAACACAACGGAATATGATGCGCTATATAAGAAACTGTTAACAAATAAATAAATAAATACTACCCAGTTTGCTTTATCACTATTGGAAGTTGCTGTGCTACTGTACGTAAGAAATTGTAAATAAAATAAAAAAAATACACTTGTTAGGTACTGTATATGGGAACTTGTTTCCTAGCACGGTGCCCAAGATTTCCATTTTATGGCATCTAATGCCATCGCATGCCATATAGCCGCATACGATGCGATACGATTTTTAATTGTATAAGCACCCTAATGAGTGCTTACAATGTTAACTGCACCCCCAATACGATTTTTAATTGTATAAGCAGTGTTAAATGCACCCCCACGCCACCCCCACTATCAACGCAAACCCGAAGCATGTGAACGAAGCGAGCCCGCGAGGGGCGGCGGTACGCGTACTCTGACATTTTCATACCCCCACTATCCACGTCGGCGTGGAGTTGATTTTAGACAGTGTGGCGAGTGCAGCGAGGGGATGTGTATTACTTTACATGTATTCCGCTGCGCTCGCCATGCTTTGGGCTCGGTGGCTTGCTGCGCTTGCCACACTATCTAATATCAACTCCATGCCGACGTGTATAGTGGGGGTATGAAAAGGTCGGAGGACGCGTACCGCCGGCCCTTGCGGGCTCGCTGCGCTCACCACGCTTCGGGTTGGCGTTGATAGTGGGGAAGGGGGGCATTTAACATTGTAAGGACCCAACAGGGTGCTTGGACAATAAAAAATCATATACCATCGCATTGTATGCCATTGTATGGCATACGATGCCATACAATTTTTTATTGTACAACATCTCGTCGCATCGCATACAATCGTATACCTTAGTTAGTCTTATGGTATACAATGTGATGGGCGCCGTGCTAAGAAACAAGTACCGGTATATGTTATACAGTTGTAGTTTGTAGCATCATATGATCTGTGCACAGAGAATAGTTCTTTTATATTTCCTCTAGAGTACTTCTAAGGAAAGAACACACATTGGATGACACTGCATTAACCCTGCCCTCTACTTAATTGTATGAGCTCATAGGAGAATGCAGGGGGTGAGGGCAGTAGCATACATGTAAATACTGCACACACACCCCCCCCCCCCGGCCACAGAAGCCTTGAGTGCTACACCATACCTGCTCGCTGTAGGAATCCCCCCCCCCCCCCAATACGGGCACCAGGGTCTGTCAGCTGTCAGAGGATTCCCCACTCCATCCCCTGCTGCCGCGGGGGGTCAAGTTGATCCTTCTAACAATTAGAAATGTCCCTCCCAAAATAAGTGCTTCATCATGGAAGACAGTTATTATATATGCTAGAGGAGTCAACAGCCATTTTGGGAGAGACATTTCCATTGCCTGCCGGTGCAATGGGACCCCTGGCGGTACGGGCAGACAGAGATTGAACGCAGGTGGAAAGGAGAGGGGACGGTGGGAGGATGTGCTGAATCTACAACTAGCAGGTTCCTGGTGCTGGTCGTGTTAAATATATCCCCCATAGACCCCAGTGCCCACAAGCCATCCGGTACCTCCAAGCTCCCGCGGGGCTATTGTTACGCCACTTGGTGGGATTCAAATTGCCCAGAAATCACCTTCCCTATAGCCTGGCCAGCTAGTGCTTCATGCTTAAAGGTGTAAATGCGATCAATGTGGTATGAGACAGGTGCTCAGCTGCACCATACGTATAATAAAACTGTATTCCATGTAGGAAGCAATAAAAATATCACAGGAAGTCCGCCATTCTACGTATAGCCTCATTAATCTGCCGATTGCACCTTTAGGGGCAGCAAATTGTCAGACCAGTGTGTAAAAGCTGTATCTGTCATCAAAACAATGGATTTTCATGAACCTTGGTACCCTAGAAGTGTTCCTCCAGTGTCCTGTGGAACCATTTTACTGTGCCTGGCAGGTTTGCTTTCTTTCCCACCCTGGTTCCCACTTCTACCACAGTAAATTCTGATCTACTGTACCTGGAACTTCAGAAAAAGGACAAAGACAAGTGTCTTTTACATTTTACACTAACAATGCTGCATAATACACTTACAGTATATATAACACTTGTCTTCTTACATTCTATAATATCTCTGCATTGCATATGCATAATTCTCTCTGCACAAGTTACATCTGCCCCACCTGCAGTGCACATGGTTTTGTCCATTTGAGAAGGAATTTGCCTTTGTGAGTGAACCAGAATAACCCCCAGTATCGTTTATCCTGGACTCATCTAGTGTGTATCCAATTTTATAGTGAACGCCCCTTTCTCATTTATTAGCTGCAACTGCAGCTCAGTTGCATGTAACCTTGCATAGCCTGCAGCGATGCATATTTCCACCTCAGACGCATGCGTATTGCGATAGAAATCAGATATGGCTGCTTGGCTTGTGGATCAGGCCCATAATGGCATAATAAATGCACATATCCATGTGTAATTATTATTATTATTTATTTTATGTGTGTGTGTGTGTGTGTGTGTGTGTGTGTGTGTGCTATACTTATCACATATCTGACATGAGCAAAATCAGCATATGTGATGTACCGTGCCATGTATTAAAATACTGATGCAAATATGAAGTAGAAGTGCAAACAAATAGATTATTCAGTGTTATTTAAATAATTTCATGTGGTCGAGTAATGCAAATCATTCTCATGAATCTAACACTTCTGATAGTTGATATCTAGGACTTATTTCCATAGACACAAATAGAGATTAGCTCAGCTTCTTCCCATTTTATACCAGTGTGGCTTTTGCACCACCTTGGCACATGGACATGTAAAAAAACCCCAGTATTTACACCCATTTGTTTTAAAAAACCTTAGTGCCGAATATCTTTGATCCCATCTGGTGATGTGTTGGGGGGGGGGGGGGGGGGGGGGGCCCTGTAATTCTCTTACAATAGTCCTTTCTCTTTTATGTAGAATTAAACAGAGTGTGAACATTTTTCAAATTCTGCTTATGCTTTAACTCTTTTGCTGCAAATGTACATGCAGGTGTGAAACATCATCTTAATAAGCAGATGAATACAATTTACATTGAATGTGACATTAATCATAATATTCATGAGTTCATTATAATGTTTCTCAAGCTGCAGGCAATGGATACTTTATTTCCAGGCAAATTATATGTGGCATTGCTATACAGCAGGATTTTTGGGTTTGTCAAAGATAGATAACTTCCAATAGACAATAACATTTTGTTATCCCACTTAGCTTGTAAAGAAGGGGTGCCCAAAAAACCCCGTATACTATATAGTATATTTACTAAAGGTCAATTTTAATCAATTGCAAAACTTAATCAATCTTTGGCTTCCAAACACCCACATTTACTAACATTTAAAGCTTAATAATAATAATAATAATTATATACATATATATATATATATATATATATATATATATATATATATATATATATATATATATATAAATGTCTCTTTCCAATGCACTCACAGTAAATCCTTGTAATTATTGCTGGGGTGCTTCGTGTAGATGCCAGAACGGCTAAGATGTGAGTCCAAGAACAAGGCACTCAGCAGACTTTTCAAATGCAAAGGTACTTTTTATTCCTTAAAATGACTGCATAATTCCAACGTTTCGGACCTCCTCAGGGCCCTTAGTCAGGGAACAGTCCATCAGTAGAGACCCAGATAGTAGATGGCTGCCTGCCCATGTGGACCAGCATATAAAGGTACATAATTAACTACATGATCATCAGTTGTCAGCTACACATGTCTGCCACTAGCAGCATAATCAACCGGTCACATGACCACTCCAGTTTGTAAACACTACACCACACATTTAAGTCCCACAAACTCAACATTTATTTATTATACCCTATAGATGGCATTAATTAAAGTGCAAAATAGCCACACTTGCAGTATAGACAATAAGGTTAAAGTACTGATTCTACGTATTCCAGGTACTTACCCGGATCTTATGTATAGCCCATGTACCTTCCGGATATCGATCAATATCTAAACTCCCATGCTCAGTCATATACAACGAACCATAAGTCATAGATTACCTGAAAAAAGCTGTGAAGATCACTGTGGATCTATACGGCATCTGTCAGCCCCGTCCTGTATTCCGGTTACAAAAACCGTAAGTGACGCATCGTACATAGATGCGTTCCATTGGGTCTATACTTCCGCCTCTTGCGTTCCACCAATATTGTATTCCTACTGCTGCGCAGATCTTAAGCAGCGCTGGATCAGGACGCTTTAAACTCCGGTCACATGACCGGAGAGTGTTCTCTCATATATCCATGCGTTCCATCTGAACTACATATCCGCATGTTGCGTTCCACTGAACTGCTACTCCTCCTACTACACGTTGTCTATCTATTAAAATGTCCGTTTGGACTTACTTACGTGGGAAAAAACACCTGTGCCTTTCAGGAACGAATGGCCAACCACCGGTCAAGCATTAGAGCTGCATTGACCATAGGAAAAAGCATCCGAAGGAGGTCCGAAACATTGGAATTATGCAGTCATTTTAAGGAATAAAAAGTACCTTTGCATTTGTTCTTGGACTCATATATATATATATATATATATATATATATATATATATATATATATACAGTCCCAAACGACCGGCACTCTGCTGCAGGGTTAACAACGGTTCTGGTGCTCATCCAAATGATTAACATGTATATCCAGCGGTGGATGTCACTCAGATAGAAAAGAATCAAACAGACAACTGTCTTTAAAGCCAACGTTTCAGGGCTGTGGCCCTTTTATCAAAACTTACTATAGCCACCTTCCCTCTCTTGCTAGCCCTACACTGGCTCTCATTCCTTTTCAAAACCCAATTCAAGCTTCTCACACTCACTTACAAAGCCATCACCCATTCCTATCCAATTTACATATCTGACCTCATCTCCCTTTACGCTCCTACTTGTCCTCTTTGCTCCACAAATGCATGCCACCTCACCTGCCAACTGATTACTTTCTCCCTTTCCTGCCTCTGTGATTTTGACCATGGTGCTCTCTACTTGTGGAATTCTCTCCCTTTCAGACCAATTTCTTCATAAAACCTAGTCATCTCACAATCTACCTCTGTTCCATGCTTGCCTCGACCGCATTTGTGTCACCTTTGTCTGTCTGCCCATCCCCTTCATAACTTAAAATGCTCATGAGCAGTGTCCCCTCCTCTAATGTGCTTTCCCCTGCTTTCCCCTCTATTAGACTATCTTCTATTCCATGCTCCCTACAATTACACCTACTGTAACCCTTGATTTCTGACACCCTCATGCTTATTTCAATGTGCTGTTCCCTGATACAACAATGTTTATATACCTTGTGCTTGTCCTACATTGTCTTGTACTGTAAGTGATTATTTTCTTGTTTTGTTCATACGTTTACATACTTTGTTACAGAACCCTTATGGTGTGCACAAACAGCTGCCTCTTACTGGTATATATATATCGAGTTTTAACTGCTGGCATATTACAAACTGTTAGAAATTGGTTAAGTGCTGTCTTTCCCATTCAGCTTAATGGGCAGTTGCTCAGGGGCCCAAGGATTCTAGGGGCCCACCAATGGGGAAGACGGCACTGCCCCAGGGAGCTGCTATGGCGGGTTGTGGGCAGTGGGGGCTAGGAGCTTGTTGCACTATTTGTGGGGCAGGAAGGAAGCTCTGCTGATTTTCCAAAGACTGGCTGTGGCCGGATGCTCAGCTAATCAGCATCCGGCCAGTGTTCAAAATCAGCTGAGCTTCCCGCCTGGCAAATAGTGCTACAAACGTATAAGCCCCCACTGCCTGGATCACCCATAGGTGTGTGTGTGTGTGGGGGGGGGGTTTGAGGTGGCCCAAATGATTTTGCCCAGGGGCCCGCTCTTATGTTAAGAAAGCCCTGCATCAGTTACCAGTTTTATATATCACACTAGGTGATTCATCGCGCCCTACGGGCGCTCTTCACACCGCCATAAGGGGCTGCGCCCCCTTAATTAGTGAACATTTGTATTGTGAGAAATATGGTTAGAATTGTATGAAAGATGCCTGTATTGCACCTTGAGTTATAGGTGAAATGTGTTAAATAGAGAGCATATGATTTGGAAGGGGGTGTGTATTGTTTTGTTCAATTAAAAAGCAGTTACAGAGTAAGATGTACATTGATAGTGTGGATGGTACAGTGACATTTGTGGGTGTGTGTGTGTGGGGGGGGGCTGTGTGTGCATGTTGTTTAGGTGTGTGTGCAATAGTATAGTAGGGTGTTTTTGAGTCAGCGGCTCCCCACTGGCGGAGGTCACAACACAGGAAAACAGGCGGCTGGGTAGTGATAGGGGTGTGTGGGCATAAGGGGGACTAAAGAGGAGGGTAGGAGACACAGTGCAGCTTCTGCCAGTGGGTGAGGGTCCAGCATGGCAGTACAGGAGTACAGGACGGTGGCCCTGAGTCAGTGTCTCCTCCTACTGGGTGGGAGTTAGGGTGCATGAGAGCAGAAGGCTGGGCTATGAGGCATGATAGGGGTATGTGGGCAACACAGTGTCAGCGACTCCCCAGTGGTGGAAGTAATGGTTCAGGAGAGCAGGAAGATGGGTAGTGATAGGGGTGTGTGGGCATACAGGGGACTAAAGAGGGGAGCAGGGGTGCCGTGAATTGTGGGAGGGGCGCGGGGGGTGCCGTGAATCGAGGGAGGGGGCAGAATTGCAGGAGGGGGGGCGCAGTTGTCGGTGAATCTCGAAAGGGGGCGGGGTCCAAAAAACGCAGGAGTGGGGCGTGAATCGCGCAAGGGGGGGTTGCGAATTGCGGGAGGGGGGTCGCAGGGGATGCCGTGAATTGCGGGAGGGGGGGTCGCGGGGGTTGGGGGGTGGGTGCCGCGAATTGCGGGAGGGGGGGCGTGGGGGGTTGCAGCGAATTGCAGGAGGGGGGGTCGCGGGGGCAGGGGGGTTGCCGCGAATCGCAGGAGGGAGGGTGCGGGGGGTTGTCGCGAATTGCGGGAGGGGTGGGTCGCGGGGGTTGCCGCGAATCGTGGGAGGGGGGGTTGGCGGCGAATCGCGGGAGGGAGGGTCACAGGGTGGGGTGGTGCCGCGAATCACGGGAGGGGGTGGTCGCAGGGGGGGTGCCGTGAATCGCGGGAGGGGTCGCGGGAGGAGGAAGTGCCGCGAATCGCCACAAGAAAAAATCAACACAGAAAGGTCAACACATGTAAATGTTGACATAAGTGTGGCATTTCATTGGTGTTCATGTCGACACATGAGAATGAATATGAGATCATTCAAAAAATGAAAAATAAATCTCAAAATCTCATGTCAACCTTTTTCATTGTCGACCATGCGGGGGGGGTTGCCGCGAACCGCGGGAGGGGGGGTCGCGGGGGGGGTGTGTTTGCCGCGAATCGCGCGAGGGGGGGTCATGGGGGTGCCGTGAATTGCGGGGGGGTTGCCGCGAACCGCGGGAGGGGGGGTCGCGGGGGGGTGCCGCGAATCGCGGGAGGGGGTCACAGGGGGGGCGCGAATCGTGGGTGGGGCGGCGGGGGGCGCTCACCTGGTGCAGTGTCTTTGCTGGGCAACATGGGGAGGCAGAGGATGTCTGGCACTGTGGGCTCACTGGGCTGGTTCTCTGTCATGTGAGTCAGTCACATACCTCCCAACATGACCCTCTCCAGGAGGGACACATTGCTCTGTTTCTGGACTTCCCTCATAATGTATGATTGCCATCACCTGTTTCACACATGTTATTAATTGATTAGAAAGGTGCTTCAACACAGGTGCTGGCATTCATTAATTAAGGGAGAAGTCCAGAAACAGAGCAATGTGTCCCTCCTGTTATACACACACTCACACACTTTGAGTGACAGATGTAGCCAAATATATAAGAGATACTGTATTATTAAACCTCCCTTGCACAATGCTTTCATGAAGCAGTGAAAAGAGTGCGGATGTTGCTTATGGCAACCAATCAGCTGTGAAGTAACATTTATCAAGTGTATTCTATAAAATAATACATAGAACATGAGCAGTTGCCACGGAAAACTCCACTGGCTCACTTCATTCTTTTCAATGTTTCATGAATAGACCCCTCAGCCTATCTCACAGTTAGCTGGACACACTTGCCAAACCATCCCATAACTGACCAAATGGTAACAGTCAGGTTGCTCAGGTGGTATGCTAAACCTTGTTGCCATTTGGTGGAACATGGCTGCCAATATAATATATTAATAAATCAATATGCTGCAACAATGTATTGTAGCCCAGAAGAACTAAAACACCTAATGTACAGTATTATTTGCATGACCCATGGAGCACTCCAATTTTAGAGCATCTTCAATACTTAAAGGGTCTATAAAACAATTATTTATGAGGGGAAGTGTTTTTAGATTTGGAGAGAGATGACATAGAGAATTTGCCTAAAGCAATCTGCAATCAGATTCTAACTGTCACTTGTATAGCATAGTCTTTGAAATGACAACTAGAAGCTTATTGGTTGATTTAGGCAAAACAACCTGAAGCATAATACATTGGATGCCGGATGACTGCCCCACAATCGGGATCCGACTGACAGGGGCTATTCTCCCTTATGGGGATCCATGATCCCTATTGAGGGAGAAGAGAAAATGTAGTGAGTGCAGTGAGCCACTGAGTCCGCAAGGGGCTTGCCTCCCTGTAGGAATACCGGCAATTGGGATTCCGGAGTACCGACGATGAGATACCATCGGCCACTCATGCCACACCCGATACATCTCCCCATAGTGAGTCACACTCAGCATTAACCCTTTGAGTGCCAAGTGAATTTCTCAAAATTGGTGTGAAAATTGCCAAGCAAACATTTTTATTCATCCTAATAACCTGTAATGCGTACCTTATTTAGGAAATATAAACTTTTTAAATGTATAAATATCATTTTTTTAAAACAATTTTTATAAGCTATATAACAAGTGTGAGCGACACTGGCATTTTATGCAAATATTTTGCACATTGCTCACAGACATGTTGACATTAATTTTTTTTTTGCCCATCTCTCACAGAGATGCTGGCATTTTTAGCAGATATTTTGCGCAGCTCTCACAGAGATGTCGGCACTCAAATTGTTAAGGAAATTCTTTGTACAATTTGGTCAGCTTAAAAAAATCTTTAAAACCTGGTATTGGACTTGGAAATTTGGACATAGTTTGGTAACTCTGGTTACATAATGGCCTTATTCATGAGGCAACTGCAGGTGTTTTGCACAACATATCAATTCCTAGTCCAAACATTTAAAAAAAAAATACAAAGGATAAAACGGACCAAAGTTAAAATGAAACATTTTAAACTGACCAAGATAAACCAACCAATATTATTTGCATAAATCTAAAATTCTATATACAGTATGTGTTTCAAGGAATTGTACATAAAGCACCCTCAGTCCTTCATCTCTCAGCAGAGCCCTGGTGTTCATCTCTGCAGTCTGTATCCAGCCACATCCATAAAGCAAAGATTATTGTGCTTTGTCAGGTTTTGTTTTGTAACATTATGGGACATTTTCTACTGTTTTGGATGAGTGCATAAACTCTTATTGCTTGACAATTAGAAAAGCTAGTAATAAGAGATGCAATGTAATTTACCTTAATACAAGAGATCTCCGTTAAAAAAATTAAACTATTGAACTCTTCTATTGTAATAAAATGGGAATTCTCCTAATTTACTTTTATAACAAATTCTAATGGGACTGAATTGTGCTGTGTGAATAGTTCTGCTTGGGAAGCAGAATTAACTAAATCTACAGCATTATGCATTGAAAAAACACAGACGATTGGGGTCATAAAATGCATGGCAAGATCACGACTGTGCTGTAAACTGTTCTTTCATTACTTGAGATGTAGTCCTGTAGGGTTGAGATTTGAACCCAAAGTTTAACCCCATCAACAGAAATCTGGGACCACAATAGTTAGACAGCTTTTTAATTCCATATGCAGGGCAGGTGACAAGGGGGGTCAGAGCGAACACTTATAATGGGCCCCACAAACAGAAATTTTTGGAGAATTTCCCACAACTACTGTATTACTAATATATATGGTCCTTAGACACACTCACACATTAGCTTATTTTTTTTTGTAATTGGATTTTTTTCAATATATTGATATTTATCGTTATTAGCACACATATCGTTCTCATTACTATGCTTTGGCAGCTGTTATTACAATAACATGACGTTTTAGCCACGTTGGTGCACGTTAGTGTGTTCCAAGAACCTTGCCGCTTCAGGCAGAAAATAAGCATGTAAGTACAGTCCTATACATACGACTGCATGTCCCAAACCTCCCCTCCCCTAAGATCTTACTGGTGACAGTGAAATTGTGTACTTATCCTAAGTGACCGAAGTGTGCATCCATCCAGGGCAGTAGTGGCCTGCTAGGGCCCAGGTATTTCTCTGGAGCTGTGGCTTAATCACAGGAGGTGCGGTCATGCACCCTTAAAATAAAATACAGAAAAAATTGCAATTTAAGTGCCTCCCTGGCCACACTGCACCCCAGCACACAGCAGCGTGCACTGGAATTGAGAGAATAGCTGCGGCAGCTCCTACTTCAAGGTAATGGGGGAGGACCAGGGCCCCCACTGGGCCGCTCTATCAAACCTTTGGCATCCCTGCACCCATCATGACCCTGATGAATTATCTGAGCACAGACAGGTAGCATGACAACTGGAGGGGCCTGCCCAAATAATGAGTGGGGGAATGTCTTTTCCTGGCTCCTGCACTTTGTTGCAGCTGATGTCAGCTGCCCACCCACATCACCGGGCGATTTGCATGGGAACGGGCAGCGTTTTAACGGGAACGCCCATGAAATGTTGGGCATTCCCATGGGCTATGCCCCCCGCTACCAACCCATGCCCCCGCCCGCACTGCTAGGTGCGAGCGAGACGGCGAACATGTACAGTAGTTCACCGTGCCTGCTCGCACCCTGCATCTGCACATGCACAGAAATACGTTTGCGCATTAGCATATGCAAAACAGCACAGGGGACTGAAGAAATTAGAATAATCCCCTATGTTCATTAAACAGTCCTGACCTCTGGGTTGTTACTGTCTGGAATTTACTGCAGGTGCTATTGATGAAAATAAGAGTGAAGAGCAAAAAACACTTCAAGAACTGGAAGAGGAAACTGGGCACCAAGGAGTAGTGATGTTATACAGAACATGGCTTGCAGAAAAAATATCTCAATCTGCAGAGTATGTTTGGTCACCAGGGATAGACTGTGGACAAGAATTGGCCAGAGCCTTCTAAGAAGCATGCTTTAGCAAATAAGAAGCTATGCTTCAAACCACATGGGCATGGCATCAAGATACTCCCTGCCGCAGCATGCCAGTAAAGCTGTTTGGCCAGACCTTCAGGCAGTTGGATTGACCCATAAAGCCAATGGCCCTTCTATCAGAAGTGCCAGTCCATCAGACACATGCTTTGGGAGGTTGTGTGGATCACTTTTGTTGGACAGAAAAAAAAAATGTAGATATCCCTTACATATAGGGGGGTATTCAATGAGAATACCTGCGAGGTGCAGCAAATCCTTTTTCGGATTCGCTGCACATTCGCCACGTTCCGGAGCCGGCGGGCTCTGGTATTCAACGTGTCAGGGGCTCGTTGCCCCTGACTGGCGAATATGAGCTCCTGCGGCGATTGCCGCAGGGAGCCTGAGGACGGTGCCAGGCAGAGAGATGGTAGTCTCTCTGCCTGCCCCAGAACTTTGTGGGGGGTAGGTGGGCTCCCCGGGTGCCAGGCAGCACAGGCTGCCCCCCTGGGGTGCCAGCAGGGGAGCGTATATTCACTACACCCGATCGTAACGATCGGGTGCAGTGAATATATGAATATGTAATGAGCGGCTCGGCTCCGGCGCCCCCTGCTGGCTGCTGTGTAAAAAAAATATATATATATTTTTTAAAATTAAATATATATTCATGTGCTTACAGCACATAAATAAAAATAGCATGCCCCTGCTCAGAATAAAATTCCTGATTTTTTGACACCAAATGTAAAAAACAAATCACTTTATTTTAAAAGTTCACATTCCACTTCACCATAAAAAGATAGCGATTGCTACTCTGTGAATCATGGTGAAAAAAACCTTGAAATGTATTCGCCATGTGGTCATTGAATAGGGTGATTCACCGTTTTAGTCAGAAATTCGCCAAACAGCACAAATTCGCCATAAAAACATGGCGAATCAGGCTCATTGAATACCGCCCATAGTGTTTTACAAAATGTACTTTTTTATGTAAATAGCCCAACACTAACATAAGGAAATTAATTCAGATTAATTTGATTATGAAAGAAGGCTTTTTTTTTTATATTTGTAATATTGCATGTTGGCAATTTACCAGCAACTCCCTACATTTTGTCCCCTGGCCTCTCACTTTTCTCCTCCTCTTATCTCCAACAGTCTCTCTTTCTCTTCTTGGGTGTCCCAGTGCTTTCTTAAACTCATCATGTTTAAGAATTAGCTGAACATCTTCCTCCCTACAATACCACAATCTATTGATGGCACAACTATTTCCTCTAGCCCCCAAGTAAACTGTCCTATCCTTGATCCTTCCTTTTTATTCAAACCACACATTCAGTACAGTCTCGGTCCGTTTCTCCCCCTATGTCCACCTCCTCTCTCTTACAAGCCCTACGCTGGCTCCCATTCCCATTCAGAACCCCTTTTAACCTTCTTAAAGCTTCTTACATCCATTTTCAATGGATATTCCTCTCCTATAAACATATCTGACCTTACACACCCACCCTCTTGGTTCAAGAAATACATACCGCATCTCCTGGCACCCGGGTTCTCCTTTCCATTCCTGCCTCCAAGATTTTGCATATTCTGCTTCCTACCTCTTGAATTGTCTTTTTCTCCTAATCAGACTCTCCACCTCTCTGCAAAGCTTTAAATGGGCTTTCAAGACCCAATTCTTCATCAAACATAGTCACCTCTCATCTCCTCCCTGTCTTCTCCATCTGTGTCACCACTGGCTGCCTCTCTCCCTTAGAATGTAAGCTCTTATGAGCAGGGCCCTCTTCTCTCATCTACTTTTCATTTTCTTACTAAGACTAAGACAGCTTTTTGCTCTTCACATCCATACGGCTGCTAAATACAAATACAAATCAGCCAGAATACGCCATCGGCTGAATACGAATCTGTACATAGGGCAGATTAGTAAATCTGCCCTATGTACGATTCGTATTTCAGAAAAAATACGGCCATCAGTCGTATTGATTTGTATTAAGAATACCAATACGACTGAGTCGTATTGAAATTCTTAGTAAATTTGCCCCAGCAAGTGCAATTTTGGACCTTTGTAAAATGATGTGCTGTGGGAAGCAAGTGTGTCTGTGAGGAAAAATTTTAAGTTTAAAGAGAAGGGCAACTTTAAATCACAGTGTTAAAACAAAGCTGCCCAGTATATGTGTGATACAGTGAATGCAAAAGCAGCAATATTTTCCAAGGGCATTGATATTGGCATTATTGCTAAATGGTGTTAATAGAAAATCTTTTCAATGTTTGGAATATACTGTACAGTAGTTCTGCTTTTATTGTGTGTGTATTTTGTATCCTATGCTAGATTCTATTAATTAGATTCCAAATGTCTTCTCCAGCAATATATTTTGTTCATCTGAATATTTTCAAATTTTCAAAACTATCTGTACTCCCCCATTTACTGCCAATATGCTTTATGGTCTTAATCACTCACACTATTATTTACCTTCAAATAATAATGTTTGGTGGAAGAGTTTAACAGACTAGCATTGGTGGCACGGTCACATGTTAAGGGGGTGTACTGCTCCATTTTATTTACTTAATGGCCATTAATGATGCATGCACTATGGCAGTGGCGTAACTATTACATTTGGGGCCCCCTGCCACGTATTCAGCCAGGCCCCCCCCCCCTTTAGGGTTAACAAACCCCCCTCCAACCCCTAGGGTTAACAACTCCCCCTCTCCTCCCCGTGCAGCCAGTACCTCCTGCCACCAGCGTTTCTGTCAGGTCCCGGCTCTCCCAGCTCCTGCAGCATATAAAAAGTGACACTCAGAAAATGGCTGCCCCCATAATGCAGACAGTTTTTGAGGATGCTAGAGTAGGCGGAGGCCTCCTCTAGCAACCTTAAAAACAGTCTGCTGTATGGGGGCAGCCATTTTCTTTGCTGCAGGAGCCGGGACCTGACAGAAGCGCCGGCGGCAGGAGGTACCGGCCGGTGGCAGGGGCAGATGGCAGCGGGTAACTATAGCCCCGCAGACCCCCCCCGGCGCCCACACCTTCTCAGCGCCTCCCCGCCACTGTGGGGGCTGTGGGGCTATAGTTACACCACTGCACTATGGGTTGAATGAAATTAACGGTGGTGTTTATTGCACAGGTAAAGCTCTGGGCTACCCACTCAGTCGACGACTAAGACATGTTAACACATAAATTCTTGAGTTAAGTTCCCAGAATCTGTGGGTTGTCTAATGTGTTAGGCCTTACAGGGTGCACTTAGTGGCATTTTGTTTCTCACAACAGTCTTCCAGTCTTGGAAGGGTGGCGATCATGAAAAAAGAGCTTAAAGCCTGCTGCCCACAAGGTAAAAAGCTAAGAAGGCCAGCAGCATTGGCAAACTAGGCTGGTCACTGAACAGGTTGGCATGTGCCCCCTGTGCTGCAGCCACATTTAACACTTTTGGGCCAGGACAAGGGTAAGGACCCCATGCATTGCTTTACCCAGGGGCATACACTGCTGTTAAGATGGCACTGGACCCACACAGTGCTCCCTCAAATATGGGCCCTTTCCTCTCATAAATTATTTATTAATTTTCCAATTAAATGTATGGATAGATTCAGAAGGTTGGTCTCTTAGATAAAATACTTTGTAGCTTTACCCTCTTCTCTCCTATCCTTTTCTCTCCTTAGTATATAGCACCCTTCATATAACTCCTTAACAGTTGGAAGTAAAGCTTTAGTATATTAGAGACATCTCCTGCTCTTTGCTCCTACTGTTTCACTTAAGGTATTTTGCCTTTCATTTCTTGTGATTGGGTTGCTGACTCAATCTTTCAGCAGCTGCACTCAAACTGTTTCTCACATGAACCATCTTCTCTTCATTCTCCGGTACACTTACAACTATTAGTAAATCTCAGCGGATATCATTCCGTAGTCATCTCAGTACTTAAATCTCCACTCATGCATTGCTTCTTATATTACCCTGAAAGCAAGCTCTCTTCCAGTCTTTCATCACATATCTGAGATTTGCCATTGACTCAGCAAGGACCAAAACAGATGCACAAATTTCACACAACAAATACGTTTTATCACTTTCAGATGGTGTATTTATGCAAATCAAATGCATGTTTTGAGAGAGCCAATGGTTGCAGCCGAGTTGCCTTTGCCCTGGCACACTAAGTGGGGCTGCTTGCCGTGACTTGAGCAACATTATTTGTCAATGCTAAACTATTTGCGCACAGCGTCTACTTCATTCAGGCTTGGGGGACTCCCAACTGGTCCCCCCCTGCCGCGATATGCGGGACCGTCCCAAAAAAATGGGACGGTCCCGCGAAATTCGGGACAGTTGGGAGATATGCTACACTACTAGCTGCATTACATACAGTAGTCATTTGCCTGTAACCTCTTGTATCTAGAACACAAGAATTACTGGACATTTATCACAGCAGATTATTCTGGGTTGCTTTTGGCACAGCTGCTCCAGTAATGAGCAGGAACGGATCACTTTCACTGGTATCAGCTCTGGAAAGTCTCTCTGCCCTTACATTTTGTAAGAAGACAGTCATTCCCCATGCTTTTGGTAGTAATGGACATTCAGCCCTTGATTTTCAATATAATCTCTCATTCAGAGATGATAATTTAATTACATACATTTAAAAGTGCATAGGCAATTTAAAATAACAGTTTAACAGCACTTCAAGCTTTATTAGATCGAGAAACAGCGGCAGAGTCTATTCGTTTTACTAGATAGGGAATGTAACATTGCTGAACAACAATACATTTGAGACTGTGAAGATACTACATTTCCAGTGTTGTAAAGTAATACTTGTAAAGGTCATTCTGTTGTCAGGCTAGTGTGTATTCTGTAATGGCCACCATATGCAGTTGTGGTCTGATTGTTTGGGGGGTTTAATAAAAAACATTCTAGCATTACTGTATTGAAGGTTACACTGTAGGTAGGACTCTTACATGTATTTATGTAAGATACAGCCAATGTTTATAATAAGATGTATACAATATAGATTAAGATACAGGCTTAATAGTGAGCTGGTCCCAAAACAGAACTGTAGGGTCACATGTAAAGCTCCATACACACTGGAGGATTTTTAAATATATTACTCATTTTGGTCCTTCAGAGCGATACAGTACGTTTAAAATAAAATGCTTATTTTGTATGCTCAGTGCACGATCCCACGCATCATTAAGGACCCATACCTGTTGTCTGTGGTACATGCCCCATGTTGATTATATCGTCAAAAGGGCAAACTGTTGATATAACTGAATAATATTGTTACTGATATTGTTCAGTGTGTATGCGCTATATAATTGACCCATGATTACCGGCTATATCGTTAATGATTTCGTCAGTAGAGCCTCTCAGCTAGCATGTATGTGGCTTAACAATATGCAGTGAGTAATGGCAAGATTTAGGCAAAATACCAGTCAGTTTTAAAATGCCCATGTTTATTAAGACAAAAGCAGGTTAGTTTTTGTTAGGCTGGGGCCACACATAGCCGTCAAGTGGGTCCTGTTCAGTGGGACCTGTCCAGAAGGAGCTCACAAAGTCTGCTATACCGCCATTCCTTACATATGCGGCAGTGCTGCATCCACCGGGTCCGACCACAGCAGGACGGAGGGACAACCAGAGGTCAAGCGAACACATACCTTTCAATGTATATGAAATCTGGTCTGCAGTGGTCAGATGTACTTTCACAAATCCACTGCCATTACATTTGGCCCATACTTCACACTATAACATTTGCGGTTTCAGTTTATAGGTAAATTACACCAAATATATATTTTTTTTTAACTTACGTCACCTTTGGAAATAAAAGTGTTAACATTTTATACAGAGTTTAACATGTTTTTAACTGTTTTATTGATCATTTGTTAACAAAAAACACATGAATGTACAGTAAGGGTTGATTAAAATTGACAGCAACTAGCGGCAACTTTTGCTTTGGATCCTTGCTTTTGCTAAAGTAATCTTGGTGTTTACCAATCACCTGTCCAGCAACGTGTGTTGGTCCTCTACTGGTCTCTGGCTGCCAAGCACTGCCAGCATAAGGTCCACAGAAGTTAACCAAGCAGGTATTCAACAAAGCAAATGTAGCTTTGCATGTGCTTATAGCTAGATATACAGTAGGCATTGTATAGGTGATGTCATCTGTAGATGGAGTTACCCAGCATTGAGAAGCAAAGCTCTTTGGGAGCCACTGCCCCCAGAGAGTGTATAATCTTTGATTTATCTGGCACCAACTCTTTGTTAAATAGGGAGAAGTGAAGGTAGAGACTTTGCTGGCTGCTTGATACCTTACTGCTTGATAAATAAAGCGTACCCCTCAGTCGTTTATATAATGGAATAAAACCAAACCAAACTTTTTCAAACCGATGAGAACTAGATTCACATAAATCAATATCTAAATGATAGCAACGGAGTCATCTGTTACATAGTTACAGTCAGCATGGTATTTGTAATATTCATGTACTATGTCCCTCTGTGGTCTAAATTTTCTTATACTGTAACATTTGGCCACTGTTGTGTAATCCTATTTATTTTAGCTTCCAACAGCATTCAGCAAAAATAGTGACAGCCATTGGCCAGCTCCTAAATTCAGCCATGTTGCCGTCTAGTATGTGCACCTGTGCGTACTGGTATAACACAGTTTGAAGAACCATGTCTTTGAAACATCAAACGACATAAAGTGTTTCAGCATTATGATTCTGTCATCACATAAGCAAACCCTGCAGGCATTAAGGATTCTGTTGTGAGTGGCTACAGTTGGAATATAGGGTAATATTGTTTTTCTTCTTCACCTCGTCTTGTAAGATATTCAAAGGATACAGAATTTAGGCAAGGCAAAGGAAGACCTGTGGAGGACTTGCAAAATAAAATCATCAGGAATCAAAGCTATTTCAGAAATAAAAAGTATGCCGGAGGCAACTGTTTCCTTCATTTATTTTTCTTTCATTTTATTTTGAAGATGATTGCTTCTCCACTCAACCTCCCCCTGTGATTAAGAAGGATGATTAAAATGCATTTGTACCCCTTCCCTGACCTGTTATGCTTTGTGAAGTAATTTATTAGCACCGAGAGTATTGAGTAAAGAAGTGTCTGGAAAATGTTAAACATACCAACCACAGGAATTCACAAATCTGTGCTATTACATTTTATGTATCTGATATTAGCCGCTTGTCCCAAATTTCCAAGGTCTGTGTCCTTCATTTGGATTCTATCAGCCAGAGACGAGCGAACACTGGTTATTAAGCCATTATGCTAAGCACATTTGAATGAGGGCTTTTGGTTTTAACAAGTGAGAAAAAATGCTCTCATAAGAAAGGCAATTTTCATTAAAGATTCATTATGAAAAAAATTACCTGCAGTTGAAAAGTATGAAAAATCTACTGATTCATTTAGCTAACAATAATCCTCCAGCAATTAGAAAATGAATCGCCTGAAAAAGTGTTTCTTCTTCCCAGTCAATAGGCCTCATGTGGATTGAGATTATGAATAATGCTTTGCGATATAGCAGAAGTACAGAACCTATGGCACTAGAGTCCAACATGGTATGGGCAGACCTTGCCACCCATGAACACCAGGTGGAGGAACACTGCTCTCAGCCAGGATTATTATAATATAGTTCTTCTAACTAAGAATGTTTGATTATTAATCTAAGGTATCTCAGTAGTGATTTCTATCCACCTAATTAGTCCTGGCCCCTTATGTTCCATCAGAGCGCCCTCATGTGCAATGGCTGTATATACCATCATAGTCTTCTCGTGCACATTGTATGCAATCTATCCGATATGCAACACTATAAAAATAAAAAAATAAATATTTTTTTTTTATAAAAATTCAGACATTTCTGTAGGTGTGCCATGGGCATATCCTGTACACAGAGTTACTTCCAATCCTGAGGTGGGCATCTGTAGTGATCCTTTAGATCCTCCTGTACCTAGTGGCTGGTGTAAATGCATTCGGAAGATGCTTTCACAAGTGACGAGTCAGGGGGAGGGGTGTGTTTGGATTTAACCAGTGCTGGCTGCAGCCCCAACTGTATAGTACAGAGGGTGGGGGTTCGTTAAGCACATACCAACATATATGTTACCATGTATGTAATATACCGTATGTGTTGAATCAATCCCCCAGGTATCTGCAGCATTGTACACATTGGGCACCATGAGGTGCCCAGGAGTCAGCATAAGCCAGTAAGGGCAGTACAGATGGTGTAATGATTAACATTACTGCCTCACAGCACTGAGGTCATATGTTCTATTCCTACCATGGCTCTAACTATACAGAGTTTGTATATTCTCCCCGTACTTGAATGGGTTTCCTCTGGGTACTCCGCTCTCCTCCCACAATCCAAAAATATACTGGTAGGTTAATTGGCTCCCAACAAATTAACCCTAGAATGTCTGTGTGTGTACATGTGGTAGGGAATATAGAATTTAAGCTCCACTGGGGCAGGGACTGATGTGAGTGTTCAACTATTCTCTGTACAGCTCTGCGGAATATGTGTGCACTATATAAGAAACTGTTAATAAATAATAATAAATAATAAATAAGCCACCACACACTCTTTATAAGCCTGCCCCCAGACTCCCATTGGCTGGTTTTACAGGGGGAGGGCTTAATATTGTGTGATGGCTTATGCTGATTCCCGGGCGCCTGATGCATACAGTGTTGCAGATCCCCAGAGGTGCCATCCAGCACATATATTACATAAATGATAACATGAATGTTTAATACGTGTTCAACGACGCCCTCTTACCCTGCACTACATGGTCAGAGCTGTAACCCAGAGTCTTCAGCTACCGCTGGATGTATCCAACTCGGAATATCGGCAGATGTTTGCACAGGACTATGAGTGATTTTAGACTTCTGATCCAATATGTTTTTACCTACATATAGGGCCATTGCACTGCAGAAAGCTTCCAGAATTGTGACCATGTGACCTAGAATGAGCCCCTTTTGGTTAATAAAATCTGCACTAAATTCTAAAACAATACATACAGTATCACTCTTTGTACAAAGGAATCCAATCTATGTGTTGAGGAAATTACTGTTCTATAGACAAGTGTAACACTAAAATTGCTAAATGTTTACATTAAAATTGCTAAATGTTTACCTTGAGGTTAAGCTAAAAAAAAAACCAAGCAAATAGCTGAGCATAGATGTCTTATAGTGACCCGATCACTTGCCTCTAAGGCAGACTATGTAAACAACATATTCCGTAAGTCAAGAGAAGTATAAATGTGATATTTAGGATCCTGCAAAGAGTGATACAGATCTAATAAACAGTCTAGAGAACCTTGGCAAGACGGCAGGCCCAGAGTAAACAAAAGAAAACGCTGGTCAAATCTGATTGTAGAACACAGAAGTCACTACTTTCTCAGTGGACTTAAAATGCAGAACAGAGAAAAACATATACTGTAGTACTATCCCCTGCGTTTTATACTAAATTGAATTGGATCGCATGCGATTTGCCTACGATGCGAATGCGATCCGAGGGCAATACAAAAAGTATGTGCAGCACATACTTTTTGTACTGTGCGATGAGATGCCCGCTGCAATCGTACCATGTATGGGCACCTTAAGGCTTGGTATTATATTACCGATACAGTGTTTATGTTCTCTTATTGAGCTGGTTTTTTTTTTTTTTTTCTAAAAGAATATTTACTGGTTCTTCACATTGTGATACTGCATCTTCTACATAAAAACTTTCTTCTGGGATCAAACTTTAAAATGCCAGCAAACATAAAACTGGCCACACACATTCCAATTGCATTGCTTTTCTATTCAATTATTTCAGAACTGGTACACAGCAATCAATCCATGTAAATTGCCAAATTGGGGGGGGGGGATTTGAACATTTTCCTCCAAAAAATGATTGGGCAGCAGCTGAATTAAATTTATGAGGGGTATATAATGTTTCATACCGACTGTCGGAACGTTTTTCACAGCGTTTTTCACAGCTAATCTGACCGTTCCGACAGTAGGATAACACATGGATTGCCAAAATCCATCTGGATTTGGTCAAAAACAGCCATGGTTTCGACAATCCGGTAGCCGTTTTTGACCATGCAGAATTGACTATTTTTAGGAAATCACTTTTTTTCACAATCTAATAAATCAAATGGACAGGTTGTTAATAATGTGACATTAATACAGTATGCCTGCCTCTAATTGTACAGTACATTGCTGTCATTGTACAGAAAGGAAGATATTAGTTCAGAATGTGTATATGACTAGCTGAAGAAGTACCAAACTGAAATGAGAGTCTGATGCTTCATTATCCATGTGTCCCAATCCTCTCTTATTAAAGGAATGCGTTCTTTAACAAAGTTTTAGTGCACCCAAACCTACTTGTTGTCTGGATCTCTTCCTAATAATAACCCTCCCTTCAAAGCATCGAATGAGCCTCGGGCTGACTAATATTTTTGCTTGAATCAAGCCAGTGCCCAGTCTGGCCCACAGGAGGTCCCCATCACTACAGACATATCCTCAGGGGCAAAACTGGTTCTCTTTTTCAATTCTCTTTGTCAAGCTCATCATAAATCCTGTTTTTTTCTTAAGCATGTAAACTACCCACTGTTCAAAGCGTTTGAATAAAGTAAGGATGTGCATGAATCACACCAAGTCTGGGCTTGGTCTCCCCATGATCTTTGTATGATTGCCAGTTCTATAAACTTCACAAATAAATAAATAAAGAAGTGTTAAGACCGCGTTATCCTTGCTTAGGGAGAAATAACCTTCATTAAAATAAAACTATCATTATAATGATATTCTGGATTCAGTATGTATCAGCCAAATGAGAGTAACAGCCAATTGTGGTACTTACTGGTCTTGTAAACTAGTGCTAGGAATTTTGCACTGCTACACAGCACTGTTTTCCGGGGATGTCCAATTTTTGTCTCTAAAGTTAAAACTAACCCTAAGAAAGTTTTTTGTTCTAGAACTCAAACTTCTGGTTCCACAGGGTTGTTAAACATAGGTGCATCAAATCGCCAACCGCCATCCGCCAGAAGGGGGTGCACACGCAGCCCGTTCCGACTCCCTGAAGCGGAAACGGGAAGGGATTCCATTCCCCGATGCCGAATGACTGGGCTACGCAAAAGTGTGAGACGCTCGCGCATCCCCATCAGCCTCTCCACCGGCGATCGCCAGCTAAGGGAATCTGGAGATTCCCAGCAATGGCTGTGAGGCGCTCCTTCTGTAGGTATTGTACAGGACACCGATTTGTATACTGTTCTTCCCTGAAGCAGTCTTGGCCCTTCTCCCTACATGAACCATCTTTATAAATGTTTATATTTAATATTCATATATTCAATATTCATATTGATGTTAATATGATTGCTACCAAGAGCATCTTAATAGAGCAGGAGGCCCATGTGCAGTGTCCTCCAGCTGCGCGCCCTCCTCTCCCCTGGGAGTTACTCTGGGAGTAGCAGGATCTGAGCACTAGAGTGCTCAGTCCCTACTGCACATGTACAAACCTCCTGTACATTGTGGTCTGAGCACTAGAGCACTCATACTCCACTGCACATGCGAAGATCGGCAGAAAAATGGACGCAGCACCATTTTTCCAGTGATTTTGGCAGCGCTCCTGCCACCGCCACTGGACTCTGGAGGGTAAGCATTACCAATATAAGTGCAGTATGCATGGTGTGGGTCCCCCCTGGGACTCAGGGGCCCGTGTGCACCAGGCACACATTATAAATATGCCACTGATTATCACACTTCATATAAATAGCACCAAGATGTTCTAAGACATATTTACAGTACTAATGCAACAATATAAAAACACACCATGAAAATGAAGAAAGTGTACGTTTAGGATTGTCCATCATTGTGACACATCATTAGCATAGATGTAGTGGGCCAATGTACATATTTGTTTATAGGTGACCAGGGGTATTTGCAAAGATCGCCCTATACACAGTACCAAAGTACCATGGTCTATGGAGGAAACATTTATTATCCACTAGAGGCATATAGGAATAGGGTTATAAATCCTGCATGCATGTACAATAGGTAATAGGTGTTCTACCATGGTATATTAATGGGGTATTTTATATGTGATATATTAATGTGATGTTATATCATCATCATACAGTATAGCTAGTGTGTATGGGGCTTTAATGTCATTTGTAATACAGACAAATCTGGTAACTTTTCAAGGGGTCAGAGTTTTATGTTAGTAAAACCCCCATGGCATTATGGCAGTAACAGGGAGTAGCCTTAAAAAAAGTATAGGCATGTTTTGGGGTTGTTCATCAGCCCAGTGGCGTAAGTTCGTCCCAGTTGCCCAGAGGCAAGATAACTATCGGTGCCCCCCACACACACACATAGCACCAATATATAAATATATGTATGTAGGTGTATGAATGTACAGTATGTTTATATGTTATGTATATCATGTTTAAAATAAAGAGAGTGTGACATCTATGGTCCTGCTAGGAGGGGGAGACAGCCACAGAAGCGATATTAAAGGTTTTCAATGAACTGGTTCAAACTTGCAGTGGAATAGAGGTGCCCCCTTGGGAGCAGGAGCCCGGCAGCAGATGACTCCACTGCCTACCAGAGTTATGCCTCTGCATCTGCCACTGACTGCGGTACTGTATAAAATATAAATATCACGTCTCTGGTGGCACAGATTCGCTGGTCTATCTGAGTGCCTGTCCAATTACTTGAAGAGTGTAGTTTTTCAGATCTTTTTTTATTTTTACACATCCTCTAAGTCAAAAATTGCAAGTGTGGCAGCATTAGAAGTATGACTTTGAATAAGGCCTCATGTGTAAATGCCCTGACTTTTAAGAGGGAAATGTATCAACCTTGAAGAGAGAGAGATAAAGTGGAGAGAGAAAAAACTACCAACCAACAGGCTCCTAACTGTTCATTTTCCCAACACGTCTGTTAACATGGCAGCCAGAAGCACCTGTCTATCTAGATACTGTACATTTATCACAGGGACGTGCAGTCAGGGGAGGTAGAGCCATAATGATCAAAATAATAAAAAGAAGATATTTATATATGTTCTTTTATTACTTTCATCATTTCTACCTCTCCCGCTGCCTCCCACCCTCTTGCACTGCTGCATGTTAGGGTGGGAGGCAGCAAGATAGGTGCCTCCCGCTGTAAACATTAAAACACACCGGGCAGCGGGGGGCAGTTAGGGGTGGACAGGGGACAGGGTGCAGCCATGGGCTGTAAAAAGTCCATTGAAAATGAATGGGGAAGCGGCACTTATACTGGTGCCGCAATGACAGGGGCACCAGTATGAACGCACGCCCCCAGATGTGATTGGGCCAGCAGATCCAGTGCTGGATCCGCTGTCCAATCACACACATGCAGGGCCCACCTGGAGAGGATGCAGCAGTGCAGCCAGCTGGGAGTCCGGGGCCACTGGGAGAAAGCCGCCGCCACCGCCGAAGAGAGGACAGGTGAGTCCGCCGGGGGTGGGAGGGGGGCATGTACCGGCGGCCGCTGCATACAGTACCATGTATCACAGTGTCCGTGCCTGGCCGCAGGGGGTGGGAGGTCAGTGCCTCCCCAGGCAATTAACTCACCGCACGTCACTGATCTATCAACTGGAACCAGTGGCAATGAGCTGGTTCCAGACCTAGAAATAGAATGTTACCACTGTAACTTCCACCCTTCTTCAATGTCCATTCCATGTTCATCATTAAAAGCAATCAATGCAGCAGCAATAAGGAACATTACTATTCCCCCCAAAAATATGTCACAGAATCGGTGCCGCTTGTTTTTGTGCATCATGCACTGTATTCTGCTCCTTTTAAATATACAATTCATTGAATAAAAATTAAACATTTTTTTTTTTTTTAATAAAAAGTGCCCGGTTCTCTTCAATGCACTGAGTCTTGCTCTATTTTATCATTCAATCATATTGACGACAGCCTGTTAAAAAAAAAAAAATGTACAGCTTTCTATATAATATCTATGTTCAGTTTATTTGGTTACTAAATAATAGGATGTCTGTTAGCAATATCTAGGTTTTTATTTTTATACTTGTGCTCTATCTAATAAAAAATAAGTACATAGGCTTAGTATAATATCATATGCTATACATCCTCATATCCTATACATCTAATTCTTGTAAGTACCTCGCACATGCATGTAACGTATGCATATCGCATGCATCAATCTATAAATGAGGTGATTCCATTTGTCAGGCTAGTGTTCTGCTTTGTGTACTGTAAGGCAGGGATCACACCTCTGCTCAGCTCTGTTAGAAGCACGAGCCGGTTACTGTCCACAAATCATCCTCGAACTGAAGTTTTTGGTGGCAGCAGGGAAAAGCGGATGGAAGGGAAAAAAAAAATTTGAAAAATTTCAATTTCAGGAGCATTATTATTTTCATTAATCATTGAAGGCGCTGTCACCTCTGTCCTTATACTTTAGAGGGAGATCTATTAGACGGTCCATTTAGCCTGAGCCATATTACCTCATATGTTTTCCTGGCTGACCAAATAAGACTTAAGAGATAAAACAATTTACTGTTCATTATGATCCGTGTCACTGGAATCAATCTATTAACCTACATTAACTGGATGCATGCCGGCGCCCCTTGCATGTGCGTTGCGCGGATTAACAACAAAAAAAAGAGTAAAAAAAAAAGGAATATCTAATTAAATAAATAAATAAAGGAGGGGGGGGAAGGATGGGAGCAAAAGGGAAAGCAGCGGCCATAAAATGAAGCAGATGTATAATTTGCCAGCCGAATACAACTTCATTCTCCCGCAGTAACGGCTGTGCTCCCTCCATATCTTCATGCAGCCCCTGACCTGTGAAGAAATCTAACAAATTGGCTTCTATTGTGAAGCCAAAAGGTGTCATCAATGAAGGGACGGTTCGCTGGTCCTAAAGTATGATGGGAAATCGTTTGTGCGCGCCGAAATAAAGAGCTTCAGCTTTATGAATTTAACCCTTCCATGGCCAAAGAATCCAACGCCGGTCCTTCAGAAAGAATGACACACCAGACACAATCTGTGCAAACCAAAAAGGTCTGTACATTACAAAGCACCATGCAAATGTCTTCAGCTTCTTGTTCTTGATGGGCTTAATCCCCTTATTGTTTGCTCTATGCCCTTTTAATGTGTATGACTATGCAAACATAATACGGTATTGATTATAAGGTTATCCTGACCTTTTTATGTCACTGACCCAAATTGTTCCTTTGAATATACTTTGTGATTGATGGTTCAGTTTTTTTTTTTTTTTTTTATCTACAGTATAATGCATTTCCTTTTGTCTACAAAAGAAATACTTATATTAAAAAAATTATGTAAAAATGAAATAAGGGCATTGCACTGCATTACAATTAATATATAGTTCATTTGTAGTTGCAGTACACAATTTATATCTTAAGAACCCACACTAAGTTTTTGGTGAAAAAACCTTCTGCTCCTAGACCATGTAGTAATCTACTGTTGATTATATTCTTATAATCAGTTCCCCCGCCCCCCCAGAAGTTTTAATCAAAAGAGTAGTGACATCATCAGTACAGTACATAGTATTCTAATATATACTGGAGGAAATTTACTAAGATGAGATGGTGCCATGGCAACCAATCAGAATCGACTTATCTATTTAGCACCTTCTAGAAGATAAGAGATAGTATCTGATTGGCTGCCCATAGCAACATCTCATCTGACATAGAACTCCCATCTTAGTAAATCCCCCCCCCCCATGTCAAAAATGAAAAAAAAGGACAATAGAAGTAATATTTCAACTCTTGTTACCGCATGTACTCATGGAACTGGTTATTATAATATATAGCAGGTTGTTATTATTATATACTGTATAACAGTGGTAACATAATTCTATATGACATTCAAATGTATGTGCCTGTATATATTGCACAGTAATCTGATAATGTAATTTAAGAAAAAAAAAATATATATATATATACGGAAAAAAAAATTAACTGATAGAAAATAATTTTTAAAAACTTTACCAAGATATTTTCTTCAAGTAACAGAAAATCAGAGATCACCAAAGTACGCTTGGCCCAATTTTATAGGAGAGAGCGTGATTTATGAAAGCCCCACTGAATGCTTGAAGCAAGCGATGTTACTTTGTTGTGTCTCTGAAACTCCTGGCTCGACGGAACGTTGCTTGATCCCGTCAGGGTTAAGGGTTAAGGACGCATCCCCTTCCCTCCACCAAGAATAGCATCCTGGCAAGGCTTATGACTTCATTCACAGGCAATGAAATGACTCCTGCTGTGCCACAGGCCACTCTGTCTCTGCTTGAGGGATCATAAGCATCCTCGGTGAGGAAACAGAATCCATAGGTGGTCTTGATGCACTCTTGCACAGCAAAATAACTTTTGAGTAAACTGTAGATGAGTTAAAATGGTCCATTCTGCACAACTCACTCATTCCACGGCTTGTCTCTAATGGTGCATTCACAAATACGTTTTCAGACAAACAGACTGAAAAGCACAGTCCAACCATAAAATATACAATGTTTAGACAGGACAGGAAATGAAAGTACTTCGGAACATATATATGATTCTCCTTTGTGCTTGGAGAATTTCCATTATACATAATTTCTGAAAATAAGCATTTTACATTTCCCTAAAAGCTATTATTACTAACAATGCAAACTTTGCTCAGAGCTTGTAAATATACACATGGTTACATCTTATTAGAGAGATGTATTCTCGCTGGCCAGTCATATTGCTAACTGCTAAAGGATTGAATTGTACCAGCTACCTAAACCCAATGCAGGCAGCCATTTTGTTCAGTGAACCAATGTTTTTGTAAATGCAACCAATCAATTAACTAGTGACCTGTGACATCACTGAGACCCCATTTATGAATCCGCCATGATGTCTCAGTGATGCCACTGTTGCCTAGTAAGCTCTCCACTAACTGACATGAATGCTGCACCAACTTAAAACACTTGCATAAAGAGTGAACTAAGTAATGCATACATACAGTATATTGTATATGGACAGTGTACTCCCCCCCAAATGCACAACTATACTTGCCTAATCTCCAATGAATTCTAGCAGATGCCAGAATTTCAGGGAGTCTTCCAAGGCCTTCCAAAAGAGTTGGTCAGCCTCACATATCCCACATTTCATTCTTCTGCAGTTTCATGTATTAGGTTATTTTGCAGCAGGTGCCACAACCATGGTGATTAAAACATAACCAATTGTCAAATTCCGACACTTAGAAACATGGGATTTGACAGCAGACAAGAACAATGTGGCCCATCTACATACAGTACTGTAGTATCTCCATCAGCATTGGTGAAACCAAGATCACCTCCACCGACCAAACACGCTGCCTCGGTGTCATCATTGACTCCTCCCTCTCTTTCTCCCCCCACATTCGTGCTCTCTCACAGTCTTGCCGCTTTCACCTACGCAACATCTCACGCATCAGACCATTCCTCTCCACTGACGCGACCAAAATTCTCATTCACTCTCTTGTCATCTCCCGCCTTGACTACTGCAACATCCTTCTCTCTGGGCTACCTCTCACCCGCCTCGCACCTCTCCAAACCATTCTTAACGCTGCCGCTAGCCTCATCTTCCTCTCCCGCCGCTCTACCTCTGCCTCCCCTAGAGGTAGAGCGGCTCCCCATTCCTTTCCGAGTTCTCTTTAAACTCCTCACCACCACCTACAAGGCTCTCTCCTCCTCCACCGATCCTTACCTCTCTTCACTGATCTCTATCCACACTCCTTCCCGTCCTCTTCGCTCCATCGCTGACCGGCGACTGACCTCTCACCTAATCACCTCCTCCCACTCCCGTGTCCAAGACTTCTCTCGCGCTGCCCCCCTGCACTGGAACAACCTCCCGCCACCCATCAGGCTTTCTGATTCCCTTACCTCCTTCAAGCGTTCCCTCAAAACCCACTTTTTTCGACTAGCCTATCCCTCCTCCTAACCTCTTTTGATCCTCCTTTCCTGCCTCCGTTCCTACTTATCCTGTTGTTTTTCGTTCGTCCACCCACCTATTTTTAGTATGTTAACTCTTATGAGTAGGGTCCTCCTGCCTCACGTACTCACCCTACCGCTTTACCTCACCTGTCCTCCTGTCCTGTTCTTCCCTTCCTCTACTTCTTCTTCAGTCTCCTCGACAATTTTGACACCTACTTCTGAACTGATGCTGATTTTATTTCTACCAGCTATACCCCTATTTATACTGTATTTTTCAACACACCCTGTACGTTACCTTGTCATTTGTTTTTTGTTTGCTATGTACGGCGCTGCGGACACTTTGCGGCGCCTTATAAATAAACGTTCTACTACTACTACAACACTTTCAACTAGGGTTCATTTAAGTCAGGGCCAATTAAACTAACAGTAAATTTTTGAATTGTAAGAGGAAACCCACACAAGCACAGGGAGAATATACAAACTCCAAACAGTTAGGGCTATAATGGTAATTGAACCCTGCTGTGAGGCAGTAATGCTAACCATTTCACCATCTCTATGCACTGGTACTTTGGAGTTCAAACAATGAGCTTTCAAAATGTTTGAGACCCCTGAAGAAGCAACTCTTTCCAAGCAGAACCAGTGTAATATGTATTATACCACAAGAGTAAAATAAAAAAATAAAACTAATACAGATTATACTGTATACACAATTCCCAGTAGTTTTTAATTGCATAAACATATTTCCAAAATCCGAGTACATCATTTTATTATGTTAAAAAATGTAATATTTTATCTTTCGATTCTTTGTAATCTAAATGAGGTAACAAAAATTGACCCTTCAAGGGTCAAGTGATTTTGTCAAAATAGGTGTAAAAATTGCAAAGCAAACAGATTTATTCAATATATTGATCTGTAATATTTACCTTATATACTGTAGGAAATATAATCTTTTTTTACATTTTTCATTTTAATTGATATAAACTTATTGTGAGCGACGCTGGCATTTTTAACAGATATTTTGCACATTTCTTACAGATGTAAACACTGAAAGGATTACGTACAAGTGATGTAGTCAAAGCCAAGATTTCTCAGGGCATTATTGCACCTCAGTCCAATCACAAGTGTAATTCTTGTTAGTGTCTACACATACAGTACTTGTACCCTGCAATGAATACATTGGGGGTTATTCTGGCTTGATTGCTTCCCCGCCCGTTCGCACGGGGGGAGTGATGTATAGCGCCTGTGCGAAAGCGCATTTCTGCACATGTGCAGACACTTGGTACGAGCAGGCACGGCGAACTACTTGTTCGCTGTCGCGTTCACACCTAGCAGTGCGGGCAGGGGGCGTTGGGCAGAGGCAAAGGGCGTTCCCATGAAAACGTCGGAAATCGCACTTTTGTGACACGGCAGTAGAAATTCCCAGGCAAGGGGACCCCATATAGGTGTGAACTAAACACCAATTAAAGTACACTCACCCCCTTTTTTTCTGCCCTCTACACCATTAGTTTGCTAGTAATAAAATTTTATATTTTACAAAAAAAACTCTTTTTCAATTCTTTTACACTCAAAACAGACAAAACAACATATAGGCAGCACTAAAGCCCATTCAAGTATAGCATTAACCTAATCAAAACACCAACAAACAGTGAGCGCAGTGCATCACCTCCATTTTTCTATTTTGTTACTTTGTTTAGCTTGTTTTTGTCTTTGCTCTTTCCTGCGCTATGGAAATTTGTGAAAATTGTAAACTATTTTATTCATTACCAGTTATTAATATAGCACACATATAAATACATGTAAATAAGTGATAATTATATCATGGAAACCACAACAGACTGTATAGCTATGGTGGTGGATTTGGGTTCTTAATATGTTAAGCATGCTGTAATGATGTTGTTTTACTTTCAGTTTCAATACATTTTATACGTCTAGCATTATACAATTAATACACATTGGCAAATTACTTTATGACGCATTATTAAACCTTATATGCATTTTAAAAATGTATCAGTCTAGACACCATTAAAACCAATAAAAAGAGTATAATGTGCTTTACATATGCTAATTAGCAGATGAAGAGAGAATTTACACATGATCAGTATGCACAAAAACCTTATTAGAGATGTCAGCCTGGCATGCCTAGCATCTATTGTACTGTACCAATACCTTGCATGCCTAGCCTCTATTCTACTGTACCAGTACATGGCATGTCTAGCCTCTATTCTACTTTACCAGTACATGGCATGTCTAGCCTCTATTCTACTTTACCAGTACATGCCATGTCTAGCCTCTATTCTACTGTACCAGTACATGGCATGTCTAGCCTCTATTCTACTTTACCAGTACATGGCATGTCTAGCCTCTATTCTACTTTACCAGTACATGCCATGTCTAGCCTCTATTCTACTGTACCAGTACCTGGCATGCCTAGCCTCTATTCTACTGTACCAGTACATGGCATGTCTAGCCTCTATTCTACTGTACCAGTACCTGGCATGCCTAGCATCTATTCTACTGTACCAGTACCTTGCATGCCTAGCCTCTATTCTACTGTACCAGTACATGGCATGTCTAGCCTCTATTCTACTGTACCAGTACCTGGCATGTCTAGCCTCTATTCTTCTGTACCAGTGCATGGGATGTCTAGCCTCTATCGCACTGTACCAGTACCTGGCATGCCTAGTCTCTATTCTACTGTACCAGTACATGACATGCCTAGCCTCTATTCTACTGTACCAGTACCTGGCATGCCTAGCATTTATTGTACTGCACCAGTACCTGGCATGCCTAGCCTCTATTCTACTGTACCAGTACCTGGCATGCCTAGCCTCTATTCTACTGTACCAGTACATGGCATGTCTAGCCTCCATCCCACTGTACCAGTACCTGGCATGCCTAGCCCCTATTCTATTGTACCAGTACCTGGCATGTCTAGCCTCTATTCTTCTGTACCAGTACCTGGCATGCCTCGCCTCTATTCTTCTGTACCAGTATATGGCATGTCTAGCCTCTATTCTACTGTACCAGTACCTGGCATGCCTAGCCTCTATTCTACTGTACTAGCCTTTATCGTACTGTAGCAATACTTAGCATGCCTAGCCTCTATCCTACTGAAGCAATACGTAGCTTGCCTAGCCTCTATCCTACTGTTGCAATACGTGGCATTGAAACGCGTTGGTGGCACATTGAGCAGTTTCTGGTGGTACAGAGAGCAGACCCTTGAACGGAGTGACAGGTACTAAGATTCCAACCTCATCTTGGCTAACCTCAAAGACTGGATTTCATCTTTCTACAGCGAAGATCTTGCAATACACCACTTTTGGGAAGCCCCACAAGGTCCGTGATCATCCTCCAGTGGCCCCTTACCATCATTTGCGCATCCGCATCATAGTGAGGACTCTGGACCCTAGTTGGAAAAATCCCTACAATTTGGTGAGACAATTACAGCTGTACACCCAGTCCATTTAGCCCACTAAGAGGACTTAAACCATACCAGAAAGACTCCTTCTAAAAACTCCCCTAAGGCTCACACCAAAACTGCTCAGTATTATTCACTCGTTTTTATGCCATTGTTTTTATATTATGTGTATTTAATAAATTGTTATAATATTGCAGGCAATCCCATCCAATTTTATCATTTATATATGGTTGGAAAAGAGACTGACGTGAGTCAATCTATTAGAGCGCTTATGTATGAGTTTATTCCCTTAAAGATCAACCGATTCAGGGGATAGTCAATTCCCCAAATAAGAATATAAAACTGATATAGAACACATCAGCGCTGCTTATTTGTGTATATATTGTGATTGTTTCCATTTAAGGTTCACTATAGACCTTACCCAAGCAGCTGCTCTGTGTAAAAAAGAAGCAACTCATACCAGCGCCTAGTTCTTTTCTTTCTTTTTTGATAAGAAAACCCATTGCAATACGTGGCAAGCCTAGCCTCTCTCCTACTGTAGTTATACCTAGTGACAGCTGAATACCTGGAAAGTGACAATTCTGTGAACCAACTGCCAACTTGCCCATGTTGACAGTTGTTTATTACAGATTATTTACAAAGTATTTACTGCAGCACTTGTCAATACATCTAGAATGGAAATTCTCGTTCTCAATTAACTGAAACAGTTCATTTAGAATAACATCCATTTCCTATTGTCGCCTGTGAGTACCTGCATGAAAAACCGCAAAAGGTAAATAATATAGTGAGTCGGATGCTTCTGCGATGGCTGTGGCATATGGCCCCAGTGGCCTACAGTACTTACTAAGCTTCCGCTAATGTGCATGTGAAATGCTGTAACACCTACTACTTCTCCATTAGTACAGTAGCTGCAACCATCTGTGGTAATACTACATGCACCCACCCCATGTTGAGTGCAACAGACCCATCTGATACAGGCATCCCACCTCTGTCTGCACACTGCGTTCAGGCATGGAAGATGGCCTACATGTCAATGACACTGCCATGACACTCATACTAGATGGAATTATTCCATGTACAGATGGAGTACCTGTGTGGTTTGCAGCGGAATCCAAGTGCGATCACGGCTCTTCCAATGGAGTTTTGCGATGCACCTAGTGGCTCTGTCTCATGAGTCCTGCTAACACCTGCAATTGGGGAAAGTACAGCTCTCACCTGGCACCGCTCTACAACTGCCACTGCTGCTGGACTGTAAGATGGAATCCACCAATGAATGTTGATTCATGCCGCCGGTCCCTGAATCTTGTGACTCTGACCCTGATCCACTGCCCACTGTTGCATTATTTTGTGAGTGGGGCCATAAATTGTAACTTGCGTCAACTGGGATGAATTGCGGCAACTGGGATGAATTTACTCTCTGCTTACAATACCAATCCCTCTAGAAGAACTGGCCAGGCTGACTCACCACCCATAAACAATATCATACTTTAATCAAGTCTTAAACGCTATTTCAGAAAAGCGTAACATTCTTTTCCCCCATTAAAATAAATATAATCCTCAGTAACCTCTTTACTTCTGGAAATGTCGAGTCTTTTGTTGACCGTTCTAGCGCTGAAAAGGTCAGTGTTAATTTCAGCATAAGACGCTTTATGACTTACAAATTCATTTTTGGCTCAGCAAAAGATCTTTTTCAATATTCCCCACAATGCTCATTATAGTAAAACAGCTTTGCAATAAACTATCATTGTTTGTTTCTGCTGCGGGTTTTACAATAGGACACATTGCTCCTGATATATATATCGTAGAGCAGGTCTAGCGCGAGCTCTAAATTGCCTGGGTGCCTACAGGGACGCTGTGTACAATCATTAGGCTGTAACTGCATCCATTCATTCCAGAAGCAGGTAGCGTGTGTGCATGTGTGTCACAGTGTTTCTCTATGGCTACACTTAAACCACCACCCAGGCATTTATAGTGTCAAACAATGTTGTATCACACAATAAGAACATGTCTATAATTAATCAACTGAGAAAAAATATTACAATTTAAAAAAAAAAACTTATTAAATACATTTTCCTTTTGCGTACCCATAAGCATTGTGTGTAATACCACATTGAGACAAATGTAAGAGTACATTTATATACAGCACAATGAAAATAAAGTGAAATGCTTATACAATTTAGACCAATATCTGAGGCGTAGCAAATGCAAATGTGCTATAGATATAAGAACTATGTTCCTGATTCGCTATAGCTACAGACTGTGGCAGTGCTAAATTATGCAAAATCCACAGGAGCAGGACCATCATTACATAGGCACCGTGGGCATCTTTCCAGCGCCCCAGACTTATATAGGCCTCTGAGCAAGGGTGGGTGGTGATCACACAATTAGAGCAGTCATGCAGCATTCTCAACCTGTCTACCAGCCTACAGTAAATGTCTGCATGCTAATTGGTGGATGGTTGGAGCTACTTACCAATCAGAGTGCTGACAGCTAACCACTGTACGGAATCATGGGGAGTGATGGTGCAGGAACGCAGTAGGGGCATGTTATAATTTTTTTTTTAAATTGGTTCTCGTTAATGGGTCGGAAGGCCCCCAGTGCATTCCTCTGAATTGGGCCTACAACACTGTTATGACAGCACTGCGCAGGGTGCGTCTCAAGTAAACCTGTGCCTCCTGATGGCTTATTTGATTCAATGCTGCATCTGAAGATGAAGCATCAGATTATCTGTGTCACTATTAATCATCTAGGTAACTCTTATGTCCGGTTAAATCATGCAGCTAGAGCAGGTAAGGCAACATTCAAGGAAAAAGCCATTGGCTTCTGCACCCCCAGAAAACGGAAGCGACACACTTCATTTTTCTGCAACAATTCACCTTCACGCCACCAAATGGCTACAAACTGTCACTCACTTGATGTCTGCACCACCATTGCATCTGTAATAACTAGTCCTGATCTGCCCATGTGTTGTTATATTCCTGCGCAGATAAAAGACGCAAAACTGCAAAAAAAAATCCAGCATACAACACTTAATCAAGCTCCGTGTACTGTGTCCAAAGGTTTCGCTTAAAAAAGGAGCACAAACAATATGTGAGTATATAAATAATGTATATATATATATATATATAATGTATGGTCAAAAGATTGTCTTACTCTGTTAAAACAACACATAGGCTGGGGAATAAAAATTGTCCAATGAAACATTTTTATACATTTTCAATAAAAAAAAAAAAAATCAGGAAAACATGCCTCCTATTTTTTTATTGGAATACACAAAAGATTATGTAACAAATAATAGAGGATCCAATGCTAAAAATAATAATCATATCTTTAATGGTGCTCCCACGAGAGTGCTCCTATCGTTCTAGAGATATATTACTACAAGCGTTCCAGATCGCAGTCTCCAACTCCACATTTGACAAATTGTTTATTTCTATTTAAATAACACAAACTAGAGACAACTTAATTCATTTCATATTTGTGCTGCCAGAACGCTTTGCCTTGAGTATTTTGTTTGTTATTCTGTTAGCAAACAAATGCAATCCAACACAAAGCAGCCACCAATATTGCTGTACAATATGTCAGATCGGTGAAAAGTAACAAGACTCAAGACGTCCGCACACAGCTACTACACCTGAAACTGATAGGCGCTTCAACATGAAATTTGGAATAGAGTGGATTATAAATAACATCACTTTGACATTTACCTCTTCGGGTTTTATGAACTCCATTTATTCTAAGTATGTTAGCTGACCGTCTCTGAGTGTTTCTGTCACAGGCTTTTAATTAAACACCTACTCGCTCATTAAGACTCTGTCCTTGGCCAGCACTGGCAGAGGAACAAGGATGTTACAGAGCTTTGGCTGATATCTGTTCGCATTGAGCAAAGGAAAGCTACGAGCAGCAGCTGCCAGCAGCAGGCAGAACAGGAAATAAAGAAATTGGTTCCTTCATCAGTGGCATGTCATTCCTGGCGTGAAGCAGGCAAACACGGGAATAAAAGGGAATCAGAGGGCCATCTGATCCGAGAGCTGCGCTCCCCAGTGACTAAGCAAGCTCGTAGCTCTGCTGTTCTATGGCTTTATAAAACATTACCTTCAAGGCAGACACGTCCCATCACATAAAGTCCATGTGTTGGGGGGGGAGGGGGGTGGGGGGATTTGCCACTCAGTATTTATTGTGAAGCGTATTGATACAACTTTATAGGGAACATTTTTTTTTTAAATCATTCTTACTGGGCCAACTAAAATAAAGATTTGATATTTTTGAATGAAAACCTTAGTACTACTTTTCTTTTTCAATGGGGAGATGTTTTACAATAAAACACAGGTGCAACAGGAAGAATTGTACAGCAATAACACATCATCAGTAGGGATAACTACCGATGGGGTAAATCTACCTCATGTTCCATCGTAGTGAGTAAATTATCCTACACTTGTGGAATGGTGTATTAATGATTGTAATATTCACCCTTTACAATTCATTTGTTATCAACACATACAGTATCATGGCAATAAGAAATATAGGGGGAGATGTACCATGCCACAATACTGTAACTCCTCTTGCTTCACCAATTTTTGAGGCATAAAGGTAGCTATAACACTGAGATGTATTAACATCTCAGCACTAGGAGTGGAAGAGAAAAGTCCCCCGCTCCCTCCGGTAGTCCATGCAAGACCCACAGTGCATCATTATATTGTAGGTCTGATGCATTGCATCTAACTTTTTGGTTTGCCTCAATGCACATGCGTGAGATCTCACTAACATGTGCAGATGGAACTAAATAAGCTGCTACAGGTTTGTTTGTAGGTCGACAATGTCAATGTCGTCACACTCAAGGCCAACACTATAAAAAGGTCAAAAAGTCAACATGCAATAGGTCCACATGTATACACCTTTACACTCCCACTCGTCCCCTAGCTCGGCTAACACCCGGCAGCTCTCCTGCCGACACATTACCTCCTCCCACTCCTACCTCCAAGATTTTTCACGTGCTGCTCTCTTACTCTGGAATTCTCTACCTCCCCCCTAACACTCTCCACTTCTATACAGAACATCTGTTACATACAGCTCTTAAGACCCACTTTTTCACCAAACCCAGCAAATTGTCCTTCTAACCATCTGTTCTACTCCCCATCTACCCCTCCGGTGTCACCCCTGTCTGTCTGTCCCCCTCTTTAGAATGTAAGCTCTCACGAGCAGAGACCTCTTGCCTCATGTACTTATCCTTTTTTGCTTCAGCAGTCTTCGACTGCACCAAAGCCTGCTGTTTGCTGCCACCTTGATACTTATGTTACAGCAATTGGCTGATGTTCCTATACTCATTTACCCTGTATTTGTCCTGTATTGTCTTCAACTGTAAGTTACTGTTTTCCAGTTTGATTATGTGTACTCTGTAACTGGAACCCTTGTGGCGTCATATAAATAAAGGATGATAATAATAATAAAAATAAGGTTGATACATGAAAAGGTGGAAATTAATTTTTCACTCTTTTTAGGTAATCGGCAAATCATACTGTGGGCCAATGGTGGGACTTGTGGGTTGTGGGCCAGGTGCAAAAATATAATATGGGTCCCCTTCACCCCAACCCAAGTTCACAATATGCAACACAGCACTGGGTGACAGGGGGGTGGCAGAGTGATACAAGGAAAAACAGTGGGTGACAAAAAGAGGGTTGCAGGGGCAGCAGAGATGGGAAGAAAGCTAAAGTATCCTTTGAAAAATCATGTCGCACTACAGCTGGGGCAGATATAAAGAATGTAAAGATACAAGAAAATGCTGCGCTGGTTTTGAGAAAGGATTAAATTAATTAAGTATCATGGGATAATTGCATTAAAACAATAGTATTTATTTAAAATAATAATAATAATAATAATAATAATAATAATAATAAACAATAATGAAATAAAGAAATGAAATAATGAAAAAACTGTTTTTTATAAAAACAAGAATAAAGCTTTGATTCTAACCATGAATGGCATGGTACTTTTTACAGTATCTCACATGAATAGATATTGTATAGAGCAGTCCCGTCCTAGATTGAACACTTGACCTTATAAAGTTCCCCTCAAATTGCACAGTCCCTTACACTCACTATTTGTAGATCTCAATGGGGGTTGGCTCCAATAGAGCAATGAATTCCTGGCGCGGAGAACTGGAGGGAGTTCCTGGGCCGTAAGAGATGGATCTGGTAGGGCGATGCAAGAACTTGGGGTCCTGTGGTCTGGTTCGGGGTAAATCTTTGGTCCAGTGATATTGGGCATCTTTATCTCAAGGAGAGCCTGGAAGGTTGACACAACAGACACGCTTCGCCAGTTAAACTGTCTTTTTCAAAGGTGGTCTAATGTTGCCACTGGATCTATATTTATACTATTTCCAATATGGCTGCTGATTGTTTGCAGCTGTGAGGCCACATGGTTTCTAGCTTTCATTTCATCAAAAAACAATGAATAAACATATCCCATGGTTTAAAAACAATTATTGTGGAGACAGACAAAAATAGATATAATACATCAGATGTATCTAAAAAGTTCTCTTATCAATGCGGTCATGTGATCTTTCTGATGGGTCACACGATCGCTAGGTTTACTTATTAAAGTTATTTTATTTAATGTGAATACTTGTTGCAATCTTATATATAATTATATAGCAGATAGAATCCTTCCCTTAGTGTTTGACAACACTGGTAGACATATTCTCATATTTTATGTGGCAATCGTTCAAATATATAGAGTTCAGCGCCATGTAATGCCACGCTCATGTGACCACAATGACGTGGCGTTCACGTGACAGCGAAGATGCGGCGCTGGACTCCGTAATATGTTGGATACTTACGGCTGCGATGACGCGGTGGCCACAAGACCACAGTCACCTAGTATCAGGCACTGTCAGTGGCGCCGGAACGGGGGGGGCGAGGGGGCAGCTTGCCCCCCCCCCCAAAATTACTGAGGCGCTAATATAGGCGGGCGGGCGCAGTGGCGTCACTAGGCGGGTGCGGGGGGTGCGGCCCGCACCGGGTGTCACCAGTCAGTGGGGTGACACCAAAATCAGCCGTACTGCTGCACCCCCCGCACCCGCCTAGAGACGCCACTGCCAACGGGAGACCCGGTCCCTGCATCTGCGCTCACACGCCCATACTAGGTAGCTGACAGCCGGGCAGACTATATGTGCGCTGCCCGGCTGTACTAGTATCAGGAAGGAGTTTCTGTATTTTCACAGATCTCCTGCTGGACCGCCGGGCAGCCAATCAGGAGCGGCTATCAATGCCGCCGCTCCTGATTGGCTGCCCGCCGGTCCAGCGGGAGATATGAAAATAAAGATTATCCTGCCGGAGACTACAGCCGGGCAGCGCAGACTACAGCGGAGCGGAGCGCAGACTACAGCGGAGACTACAGCCGGGCAGTCTGGCACACAGGTACTGCGGGCGGGCGGGCGGACGGGTGATGAGGGGGGGGGGGGTGAGATTATATCTTGCCCCCCCCAACCTAAAAACGTTCCAGCGCCCCTGGGCACTGTAAGAGGGTGGTTCCTTGTGGTCTCATGAACATCAGATGGAGCACCTCTCTATCAGTGCTGAGAATCGCCAGGTTTATTTTTTCGCAGATGCCTGGCCCACTACCCCCGCCATTGATGCCCGCTACCCCTGCCACTGATGCCCGCTACCTCCACCGAAATTTGAAATTTCCTTTTTTTTTGCCGATGCCTGGCCTGCTACCCTGCTGCCGATGGCCACTACCCCTGCTGCCCGCTACCACCACTATTCGCACCTCAGCCAGCCTGCTCGTCAAACTTATAATGATGAGCAGGCTGCCAGTGTCACAGTGAGAAGTGTCAGTGTATGACAGACTGATCCACTGTCCAATCACATCTGTCTCAGAGACAGGGGTGTGCATCCCTGTCACTGAGGCAGAGGGACAGGTGCCACTTCACTGTTGATTTCAATTTTGCAGCCTCTGATTCTACCTGCAGATTAGTCCAGCCCCCCGCTCCTTCGGTTTACAATTGGCAGCTAGAGGCACAGCTCCAGCTGCCGCCCAGCCAACCCAGTGTCCCACACACATAAATAATTATTTAAAAAATCAAATAAGATATTTATAACACAGTTATAAATATCATGTTTGTATTTTTTTAATTAAATAATTTATGACAGGGGAGGCACTGCCTCCCCAGCCTCCCCTGACTGCCCATCCCCAATTCCATTTAAACTCCTGTGCGGTACAGTAGCAATTTCACATTTGTGAATATTGCCTCTACTCAGTACTTCCCACAAAGTAGAAATAGCATAAATAATGTAGGACAAAAAATATTGCTCTATCTTTTATTCTCCTAATTGTCACTCGTTTCTGAGTAGCTCTGCTGAAAAGTATTAGTGAGCTAATTAAGGTATGTTATGGATAGTGTCCAAATCCCATGCTTAAAACCTCAGTATGTTGGATCCTCTCCATCATCTCTGCGCATTATAGCTGCCTTTTTAGAAATCATATTCGGTCCCTCTAAAATAATTCTTTAGGTCACAGTAAGCAAGAAAGGGCAGTAAGGCACGCTATATTTTATAAAAGCATTATGATGCTGATGCCATGCATTGATTTACAAAAAGGCTATTCATTTTTATAGACCTCAGTAGGACTGCAAAAGAGGACCATATCCTTCAGATCATCAGAAGCCGTGAATGATATACTGAGGTTTACTATAATGACAATATAAAAAAAGGTTTTCAGGAGGTTAAGTACATCCGTCCGTTATGAAAGAAATACAGATAAATAAAGTTTGAAAAATCCAACAACATTATAGATTGTTTTCCTGCTGAACATGACTGCAAATAGATCATATATTTTATGCAAGAGCCTACTGCCGAATGGTTTTACATGACATTTAAAATATATATAATTATATATGGAGATCACAGAAACTCAGCTTCCTATAAATTTCAGAACGCGACCATTTTTTTTTTTTTTGCAGCTGTTAACACTACTTAACACAGCTAACACTGACTGGTATTATCACAATCAACAGTAATGGTATGAATTATAAAACAAACATATGGTATTTATTTATTTATTAACAGTTTCTTATATAGCGCACACATATTCCGCAGCGCTTTACAGAGAATATTTGAACATTCACATCAGTCCCTGCCCCAGTGGAGCTTACAATCTATATTCCCTACCACATGTACACGCACACAGACATACTAGGGTTAATTTTTGTTGGAAGCCAATTAACCTATCTGTATATTTTTGGATTGTGGGAGGAAACCGAAGTACCCGGAGTAAACCTACGCAAGCACGTGGAGAATATACAAACTCCGCACAGTTAGAGCCATGGTGGGGATCAAACCCATGACCTCAGCGCTGTGAGGCAGTAATGCAACCATTACACCATCCGTAGTGCTATGGTATATAAACAGGCCCAGACATTGTATTGGGTTTGTTACTGACTTGGATTCACAACAGAGTCAATACTTTATACTGTATATCCAATTCTAGTCTTGGATGCTCTGGATATGAACTATACTCCTCTAATCCGAAAACAAAGGAAAATATTATTTTCATATGATTTGATCTTGTGTGTCTTGTTGCCACCAGTATGTCAGAAGCACAACTGCGGGATAAATTTACTAAGATGGGAATTCTATTGAAGATGTGATGTTGTCCATAGCAACCAATCAGATACTATCTATTATCTTCTGGAAGAGGCTAAATAAAGAAGAAGTAGAATCTGATTACACATAATGGGGGTTATTCTAGATCAGTGGTAGCCAACCCTAGCCCTCGAGAGCTACCAACAGTGCACATTTTCCAGACAACCTAGCTGCTGCACAGCTGCACTCATTAATCACTGACACATTTTAAAAGATACACAGATGGAGCTAATTAGCTCACTTGTGATTCTGTGAGGAGACCTGCAAAACATGCACTGTTGGTAGCTCTCGAGGACTAGGGTTGGCTACCCCAGTTCTAGATGATTCGCAAGGCTGAAAATTTACAGGTGTGCGAGTCCACCAAACCCCGCCTTGTGAATGGTGGCTGGCCGCCGCCCCTTTGCAAGGCAAATTTGTTTGCAGGGCATGTGAATGGCTGTTACACCAGCCTGGTGGGATCCACCCCTATCATTTGATGGTCGCCAGTCATCGAATGATGGCAAAGGCTTACGCATATGTAAGGTAGCCTCAGAGTAACCTGTGCGCTGTGGCCGCACGCAACAAGCGCATGCACATGCGCAATAAAAAACATTATTCCCTGTGCGAATGAGTGGACCTTGCGTATGGGCCTGAATAAGTTCCAAGGTCCATACACACTGGGCTCTTTTGCCCAGAGTGTATGCAGACCAATGATGGGTAAAATCACTGGGCTGAAAATGACTCAGTGCATGGACACTGTATTTCTCGCCTGTCCCAGGGGTGGATGACTTTCCATAGCAGGTCACTATGAAATGCCATCCACCCCATTGCTGATCTGCCGATAATATGAGCGACGGTGGCCCGCAATGCAGCGGGAGCGCGCATCAGCTCTCACCGCTTATCTCTGGCCTGTACACGAAATGACAAAACTGAACTGTTTCAGATCAAAATTGGCAAGTGTGTATGGACCTTTACTTGCAGCCAGACCCAGTGACTGGTGATCTGGGAGGGCAGTTGGTCAACTGATCCTGTGCTCTGCTGTGACCCGACTCTATGTTGTAAAGTCTCCTCTCCCTATACTCCTAGCAGTATAGCCTGTCTCTTGTACTCTATTCCCCAGTGTGGTCACAATGGATGCCTCTCTGCAGTTCAGCCTGTCTCCTGTATTCTTTACATATTTTGCTTTACACGTTATACTGCACACCATTATGCCTATTACACATTATGCTGCACCCCTAATGCCATTATGCCTATTACACATTATGCCGCACCCCCTAATACTTATTACATATTATGCTGCACTGTAATGTATATTGCATATTCCACCACATATCATAATGCCTATTACATATTATGCCACATAAGTGCTGCTTACCTACATTAAAATGGTGACATACCAACTTCGGGGCTTAGCCGCTCCTTTGTCAAGGCTCACCTTGACAAACCGACATCTAAGCCGAAAGATTGGTATGTCACATTTTAATACAATTAATTATGATTGAATCTCTGCTGCAAATGAGTCAGTGCAGATTATATATATATATATATATATATATATATATATAACTATAAAAAGGGGGGTACTGTCCTGCGCTTCTGCCCCAAGTTGATCTGAATTATCAGTTACAATTTCTTTAAAAGGAACCGTTCCTTCTCCTAAAACACAGTCCTGAGTGACAGGTGGCCGCTGGTAATTCTCCTTATGGGACGTTGTTGTATCGTCTCAATGTGAAAAGTACTAGAAAATAATGAGAAATAGCACTCTATGGTGTAGTAGGTAAGTGAATTCACCACAACTAGTGCTTATTGTGTGTACCGAATAATTAAGAAAATAGTGCTCATCAATATATTGGTGTCCCTTCTTGGACTTAATTGGTTACCAGAATCTCCCCAGATGATATCCAATTTAGACCTTCTAGTTGGTCCCCCAAACAGTCCTCACATTATAACTCCATCAGTTGTGCAGTGGTAATTGACCAAAAAAGAGGAAGAAACTCCAATAAAAATTAAATGAGGAGTTTTAATAAAGTGCATAAATATAACCAAAAAATTAAAGAAAGCTTACATGAAACAATAGAAGTGTTCAAAGGTGATTAGATAGAGGCCTCTCTACGCGTTTCGTCACTTATGCCCTTTTATTCCGGACTTCATCAGGAGGGTGTTATTGCATAGTCCCTTGGTGCATATTTATAGAGCATTCAATTAGTCTGGAAGACCATGTATAGTACTTCCGGTTTCCATAGTTACTAACTAGCGCGCATGCGCAAGTTTTATTTTTGTCCCACGATATTGCAGGTATCTTGTGTTAATCATACCCATCCATTATGTTTATGGGCAGAGGGCGCGTAAGGGATGGCGTCACGCTGTCTTCTATCTAGATGCACGGTCTCCTCAAGTCCCTTGAAACTACGGACTTGATCATATGCTTATAGTGGAAGCAATGAATGAACAAGTTGGCGCGCATGCGCAAACTATGATGGTCCACGTCACGCTGCCTTCTATCCAGATGCGTGATCGTCTCAAGTCCCGAGATATATATAACTATATATAACTACTCAGCGGCACTCGGTGCGTCTTGCAATAAATCTACACCGATTCCCATGTAACGTATCAATGTTTTAAATGTTTATTACATTTTTTTCAGGATATGTAAGAAACATTGAAACGTTGATAACTTACACAGAAATTGGTGTAGATTTATGTAAGATGTACTGAGTGCTGCAGAGTTGGGCTATATGTTGTTTTCCCCTTAAAGCCATTAGAGGCAATACAGAGGGCACCAGCTGGCAACTGAGTGGCTAACCTGTATGCATATATATATTATATATATATATATATATATATATATATATATATATATATATATATATATATATAGCTTTAAAAACAATTTAATATACTTAAGTAAAAGCACACAAATTTAATGTAGGACATCTAATGCAGCTTGGGAACATACTGTACCTTAAAGTAGCGCATACTATCAGCAGAAATGCAAGCATGAGTGAAGGAGTGATATGATCCATGTGGAAGTCAGACAGTATTACATTTCTAGTTACTGTGTGATCTGTATTCATCAATTCTGTAGCCCAGCGCTCATCTGTAAAGCTTACTGCATTTAACACATAGTTGCCAACCGTCCAACATTTAGTTGGAGTTTCCCACTTTTTAAGTATTTCTCCCGGTCTCCCAAGATGTCACCGGATCCACCCGGTTTTTCAGCTCCGGCAATAAGCATTGACTTCGCATGCGCAAATCACAAAGTGCCGGGGTCGGGGGTCCCTGAGTGATATGGTAGTGCTGGCTGCAGCCTTGCATCACGCAGCAGCAGTGCACCGCAGAGAGTGAGAGCTGCCTCAGGAGCGGGAGCGGCCTCAGTAGGTGGAGCCATGCCCCTAAATATGACTTCATATTGTGACCCCCATCCCACCCCTTTCCTCTCCCATCATTGCCCCCACCCCCACTGCCTCACTGAACTGGCTGCCCTCTCCCAGAGAGGGCAGCCAAAAAGTAGCCAACCCCGATTTAACATACAGTAAGTAGTCATGTACTGTATTACTGTGCTGTATATTATTGTAGACCTCACGCATGCTCAATGGTGATTTTCAAAAGCGACATCTGGTGGATGAACATAAGCATTGCACTCAATGGCAATGCCATACGCTACATTGCACAAAGCTTTGTTAGGCTGTAACATGCCTCAATTAGCAATTCAACCACCATATGTAGGAAAGGTGACTGTGGCTACATCTGTAGCTTCAGATAATGCAGAAGACTGTCAGGATATGGCAGAGGAAAACAACAAGAAGCACATGTTAGATATAACCAGAGTGTGTATCTAACCAGGAACTGAAGGTAGAATAGAGGTCCCATTCACAAAATAGACAATTTGGATCTACTATACACCTTTCTGTGCAAAATAATCCTGAAGGGTGGACATAACCTTTGACTGGATAAATACAAAGGTACAGAGCAGCATTGGTAAAGATTTGATTAATGAGTCTGCTAGACTCCATTGGCAGACAGCCAGGAATTCTCACTTGGCATCCAAACAAGTATTCTGCCAAACTCCACTGCAGCTCAACAATGCCCCTTACTTGATACTGTAACAGGTACAATGTTATCAGAAAATCTTGCACTCAATAATCGTATGATATAAATGACTTGTCAGCAATGAGCTTATTATAAAGAATGAAGAAAGGAAACTTGTTAGTTTGGTGTCCTTCTTTTCATTGATGTATTTGATTGATCATATGGACTATAAAGTTATCATTTGTACTCAAGCCAATAACTAAAACATAGACCAAAATGACTACTAAACTTAATCTCCTACAGCCTTTGTCTTTGTGTAATTGAATTGGTTGGTAGTGATGTCAGGCTTCTTTATAGTATATAATATAATAACTTTATCGTCATCACCACTATTTATTCGTATGGCGCCACTGAACCCCACAGTGTGAGACAGTTTTCATTACAAATCATACAACATACAATTGCACGTAAATACAGAACAAGTAAAGACAAGGCTGCAGAAGGAGGAGCAGACATAAGTTAGTAGATAGAGAAAGCACTGTTTTTGAGCATCAGTAATACTGTATCAGGAGTATCAGTAATATTAGGAGCTGGTAGGGCAGGCTATAATGAATACAGCTACAATATGGTGTAGGAAAACCTAAAGGCGTGGACAAGCATGGAAATAAAAAGTATTGGAATGTCGGTACTGTAGTTAAACATGCCACATCACCCAACACAAATGACTCTCCAGTTACTCTAGTTTGGATAACTTACTTCCCCTTATCAACCTTCAAATGCAAACAACCACCCCCCCCCCCCCCTACATTTTTCTCAATGCTGTCCAAGTTAAATGCCTACCAAGGACCAGTTAAAACAACAATGATGATGATGATGCTGAGTTGATTGCAAAATTGCCCATACTGTAAGTGCATCTGCATTGTGTACAAACTTATACATCACACCTGTTCCTTAGTCTCATGGCTTATATCACATATTTACCCATAAAGACTGAAAAATCAGTTCAGCAATTAAAACATGCTTTGGCTATGTATATGGATATCCTTACAAAGATCTAAGGTTCCGAAAGGGTTGAGATTGCCTAAACGATAAAAAAAAGATCGACTAGATGGACCAAGTGGTTTTTATCCGCCATGAAATTCTGTTTCTGTGTTACTTATTATCATCAGAGCACTTCTACATGGTGCTAATGATACCCTTGCAAACGTATAGATGTGTTCTTCCCTCTAACTCTGTTGATCTTTGCCTAAGTTTCAGCCAAGTCACACATTCTTAGTCACGTGAAGATGCGACTGTAAGGTGTAAGACTGCAACACCCGTGTACATGTAAGTACAGTTCTGGGGCATGTTCAGTGTGGGAACATGAAACAGATGTACATTTAACTATTTATCTATATGGTCCATAGTGAGTAATATGGTCCAAAGTAATTTAAACAGGTAGGCGAATATATATCCATTACAGGAATGCACAAAAGTGATCATTTAGCTGTCATATAATAACAAAAATATAAAAAATATTTTTGCTCAGAACAAACCTTTAAACTGAATAAGTATGGATAACTGGTGGTGTGGATGACGGCAGCAAAAGACCAACGCCGGCATCCCTTTAAATGGGAATACCAACTGGGGTCCAGTAAGTACTGTATACTTACGTTCCTCCTGCCCTCCCCTTACCCTCCCTCCATGCAGCCTAACCTTAACCATCCACCCACAGCCTAATCCTAATCATCATTGCTAGTGCCTAACTCTAAAGATGATTTCAAGGAGAAGGGGGGAAAGTGGGATGAATCCACACAGGCAAGTGCTATAGCACTTATTTGAACCCCAACTGAGACAGTCCAATAGTAACACTCAAAGATGCCAATACACTTGTCCGATTTGGGCCAATTTCACCCGATCACCATGGATCAGGCCCAGGAGATCAGCCCAAATCAGATGTGTTTGACGTCCCCCTTGGACCGATGTGCGGTCCCGTGCGCATCGGACCTGAGCTGGAGGTAGCACCCGCTGTAGCACCATAGGTAGCACTGTGGGGTAAGTGGCTCAGGTGGTCGGATGGCCCATACACTGCTTGGATACATCACAGTAGTGTATGTGCACCTATGTAGCTTCATAACCCGCTGCCTAAACCTATTGTGTCTGCCGGCATACCAATCACCAGGATGTTAACGGCAAACCCTTTGACCCTAATTCCAAGTTTATAATAACAAAATAGAAAGATTTGGAAATACACAATTTTAATAGTTTCCTTTAATTAGCCTCATTTCTTTCATAACACTTTTCCAGAACGTATATTTTGTTTTGTTTATCACACTTCTTACAGTAGCTGTATCACTGTTATCACCATAGCATGTATGCAGACAGATTTGATTACAAATGCAATTAATATCTTTGAAATAGATCCCCCACCTTCCTCTCTCTCTCTTATTGTTCTTCAAGTATCAATTAAAGCACTGGCTCACCTTAGCCTATCTTAGCGCATAAACTTTAATGTCACTCACAGGAGTTGCCTGCAAGAGAACTAATCAGGAATATTCAAACTATAGGACGCTCTTGCCATTATAATTTATTCAGGCCGACAATGAAATTCTCATTGTCAGTGACACAAAACAATGCAGACAGTGTGCAGACATTGCATCTTCTACAGAGAAACGTCAGTCCACGATTCAATATAACATGGTGTATGCATTAACTTACTTTTCTGTCTTACTAAGCTGATATTCATCTTTTTAGCCTTATTATGTTATTATCTACAATACTTATGATTAGTACCATTTTTTCCATCAAAAACTTTGCTGGTACCCAGAAAAGGCGCCAGTACTTACCTTACATTACAGGTCAATCAATACAAGAAATTTAGCCGATCCACGCTTCAGCCAGGCGCATCCATCATTTATCAGATGGATAACTTGACAGCTTTCAGTCAGAATACTTACCGTCTGCCACATTTGGTTTGGTGTCCACTAGAGGGACATACATTATGTATCAAAGCTTGGAGAGCGATACAGAACCAAGCAATCGGATCGTAACTGCCATGTTACAGGCTGTGTTTAAATAATGACCTGTGCTGATTGGTTGGTACCTTTTCTATAATCTATGCTTAAACAGCTCAGACATATATTGAGATTCTGGACTTTAAGGCGCAACTAATCTTACCTGCAAAATCCTGCTTTTGCTCTGAAAAGGGAGTAAGGCCAAGAAAGGAAGCTATGGGTAAAGAAAGGATGCTAAATGTTAGATATAAAGCTTGCCTACTATTGTTGTAGAAGACTCAAAGTGGTCAATTTACTAAGATGGGAGTTCTATTATATGGAATGTTGCCCATAGGAACCCATGCGCACTGCAGTGGTAGGTAATGGCATTTTGTAAAGGGTGCACACTGTACAGACGGAGCCTTCTTCAACTAGCCTTCTCTGGAGAGCCTTGGCTCACCAAGGCTTGTTATCATCTATTATTCTCAGCTGCAATACAATACATAGAACAATACAGTAGGGGACTAGCAGAGGATTAAGTACAACAGCTCTGGCTCACTAAGGGCCTTATTCTGATCGGTGCGGCCCTATCAGAATATGCGGCCGCGACCGTGCAGGCGAATCCCCGCCTTCCATACGGATCGCCACCTGCCGTCCGTACGCGGATATGTGGCGATCCGCATGAAATTGGACGGGGATACGCCTCCTCCGTCTTGGGAGCAGCCCCTGATGGTCGCCGAACATCGAATGCAGGGCCGCACGCTCCACCAGGTCCCGCCACACAAGACCACACGGACACTTGTCCGTGTGAAATCATGTATGGGGGCGGGCAGCTGACATCCGGCGATGTCAGATGCCCGCCCCGTACCCACGCGTCACGGCCTCATTACCATGCATACGCCCCGCGTTTGCATGGGAACGCCCATGAAACGCGGGGCGTATGCATAGGGTAATGAGGCTAAGTAGCCCCTCACGCCCCTCTACGCCCCCTGTGCGGCATATAAAGAATCCGTGCGGCGAAATCGCCTGCACATGCGCAGAGTGACCTCTGCACATGCGCAGACGATCAACATCGGCGGTCCGTCCGCATGCGGGAATATCCGCACCGATCAGAATAAGGCCCTAAATCCTATTAAAGGGCCAGATGAGGATGGCTCTATCTGTAGCTACAAATTAGTTTCATAAGTGCAATATTAGTTTTCACTTGTGTAAAGACAAATAGAGAGAGAGAGGTCATTATCAAAAAAAAAAAATGAATGGAAGTTGTCATAATGTAATTATCAGAAGCAGTGCTGATGGAGGCAAAGGTGGTATAATATGTAATCGGCGAGCAAAAGTTGGTTCAGGAGTGGATGGGCTGGAGGGCATATGCAGTCTCCATTCTAGCCTCTCACCGGCACAAATGCCATTTTACTAGTGTAGCACCACTGGAGAGGTACAGTTTGTGCAGGTATGGGAACAGGGTGTGTGATGTGGGCACCCTGAACCAAACAGCCCCTGTAGCTATAAAATATAGCCTCATATGAGGGAGTGTATAGTATATGATATATACACTGTGTATAGTACGTATATACACTATGTATACTAAACTTTTAAGTGTGATACACAGATTTTTGAGAGCATTTCTCCTTTTGCTCCAGTATGGTTCCATTGGGTAATTTTCTGAGTAAACAGCTGCTATATCTGTGGTTACTGGCTTACCAGTGCCACTGTATATGTTGTATGTTTTCATTGAACAACATTAGTTTTGCACCTTTAAGAAAAAAGAATATAAAATGCATAAAAGCAAATTTCAACTGGAAAAATAAATGAAGGAAATAGATCAAGGACCCAAAGAAAGGTGCTCACATCTAATTACATGATATGAGTGCTGTGTGCACTTTGCCTGTTGTATTGTACTGGACTTCAGTTCTGCCAATTTATACCTTAGGCTATTGATTTTATCTAGTATTCGGTGATATTGACTTATTAACACATTAATAGCCTACGAAAATATTGAATGAGATAAATCAATACCAAAAGAGGGAAAGATCCGAATTGTGAATGGGTGCCGCTGGAATTTATAATTGCTATTTATCTAAGTCCATTGAATTTTATGTTTATTTAAGTTACTCAGAAAATAGAAAGTATTCCGGTTTAGATTAGTTTATATAAAAAGGCTATGTGTGTTTTTTTTATGAAGCGCAAGATAGGAAACATAAAATATAAGCCTAAAATAGCTAAATGTTGGAAACTAAATTACTAATCTTTAAAAAGGACTAAAGTCTGATGTCTCCTACCAGCAGAGAGACACTTAAAAAGATCTCGAGTCCTTAAAAACAGCAGATAAAAGTAATCTTGAAAGTGAATGAAATGCCTCTTAAAAATGGGTTTTTAGATGTAGAATATTTAATTCTCTGATAAAAGGGACCTTATTTCCTCGGCAAGAACTATACAAATAAAAATGCACATCTTAAAAGGAAAAAGCAATGAGCAAAATTGACCTTTCTAGGAGCAGGTAGATGAGAAGAAGTATTTTGCTAATCCTAGCTGTCAGTGATTGGCTAGAGAGGAGCGTGTTAAAAATATTTCCATCTGGACTAATCTGCTCCCAGTTGAATGAGCTGAGCCCTTTAGAGTTAACCTGACATTTAGCAATAATTACCCTCTACTGTAACCTTGACCCAATCTACTGCTCTCTTTTTGTGCCCAAAGCTTCCCCACCTTGACTTGTATGTTAGAGATAGCAAAAATAAAGATATAGAAATATATGAAACCATTTTAGTTCTGAAAAACCCCTTAATTTCTTCATTTACAGCTGTATGCGTTCCAGTGGCTTTTCCAGAGCCGTGCCAATCAAAAAAAAGTGACATCATATTTATAGCATAAAATGCTGCCCGTGCCTCGGCTTGCTAGAGACACACACTAAGACTCATGTCGCCCAGTGTCACCATATACTGTGTGCGACAAAGAGGCAGGGCTGATAAAGATCATGGAACAATAGACCAGTGAATTGGATATGAAGAACCATGTTTAGAAAAGATGACAAGATGTTCAAGATCATGCACAGCTTGGTACTCGGAGCCTAATCCATAAAACGTGAAATCACCTGCAAGCACAGAGATATATTCATTGCTGCTAACATTTAGATTACAATCACAGGCTAGGATAATATTTGTCATCTTCTGTGTAAGGGTGAATAAGGAGCCGAGCTGGTCCAAATTACAAATTGCAGTTGGGACATCAAACTGTCAGGCAATAAATACCAATAATGATAAATAATAGAAAAAAAGGGCTAAATGAAAGGTGGTGTTCAATGAACTTAACACACTGGCCCTTTAACCTTTCAGTTAACAAGGTAATCTGATGGGCATTGATTTTTTTCAAACCTATTACTAACAAGGTGATAGAATGATGTCCACACAGATGTACTGAATCAAATATTAAACAAAAGCACAACATAAAATACAATTATCGGTGCCCTTTCTTTCAGGCTGCTGATTATGACATTACTGAATATGCAGTGTCCAGAGAATTTACAAATAGGCGCGTTCTGCCTTTATTTGGAATCTCTTTATAAATAATTTAATAATAACTGCATTTCTGCTTGACTTTAAAGGAGCAGTTTGCTGATATGCATTCATGGCTTCACTAATTAACTACTTTATTCTGCTGTACAGCAGAGCTAAAAGAGAGGATGGTACAGACTCAGGAGATAAAAGAGCTTGCATAAAGTGGGAAGCAGCAGCAAGGTGAGACTCAGGCCACTTCACTTGTCATTTATCCCAGGAGGTTAGGGGATAACTAAGCAGGGGCTCAGCCTTCAACCAGTTTTAGAAATTTACAGGTCACCGTGGCATCTAATTTGTGGAAAATGTCTAGGGGAAAAGAAAAAAAAATGTTCTTTTCAGTATCTTGATAATAATCTTTTACTCATTCTTCCTTTTATTTTTTTCTACCTCACAAAAAAACTATAGACATCTCGTTTGAAGAAAAAAAAAAAAACACAAAAAAATGAATAAAGGCAGAATGAAGATAAAAAAAGGATAAAAAATGGCATAGCAACACAATGAGTGTAAAGAACAAAAGTAAAATCACTAGAGGGAATACAGTTAATAAATGTATCTGAAGACAAATAAAATCCAGGGCAGGAATTTCTCTGAGCAACACAAAACAAGAAGACCACCAAAAATTAGCCACTGCGCTGAAGTAGGCGGTACTTCCTGTAGTAAATGGTGTTGCTAACTTTGTTTCACAATCCAGAATCTCAAATTCATTATTTATGTAATGCCAGAATATTGTGAATTGCTGTACACAGAATATTTAATTATTCACATCATTGCCTCGATTATCCAGATCATTGATATCTTAACCAAAATCTTTTATATGACAGTATTGTTATTTTCACATTTATATTATGAGGGTACATTTTTGCCCTTATATTAAGGCTGATTTGAATAAATGAAACCCTCCCATAGTTATTTCATGAGAAAGGGGCATGATGTTTGAGGAGATGCACCTCAAAAGTGGTTGAACTTACTGAGCTGACATTTGACAGGGATGCATACAACTGTGACCCTGTACTGGGTCCCAAATTTCAATGAAAAAATAAACTCTCTCTCTATTTATATATTATTATTATTGTTTACTATATATGGCACCACAGGGGTTCTGCAGCACCTAACAATACATAAATGATCAAAAAACAAATAATGAATTACAGTAGAAGACAATTTAGGGCAATAACATGGTAAGAGACAGGGGACAGGACACTGAATCAATATTTGGGTGGCAGATATATATATCTATATATAGAATATTTGTAAGGAGGGCACTCACCAATTCGCAGTTAAAACTTCATATTTATTCAAACCTTTAAAATATTGAACATCAGGTTGTTGTCAACGTTTCGGTCCGCATTTCAGACCTTCTTCAAGACAGACACATGCAGCAAGAGATCTTACTCCAATAGAGACCAGAGTAAGATCTCTTGCTGCATGTGTCTGTCTTGAAGAAGGTCTGAAATGCGGACCGAAACGTTGACAACAACCTGATGTTCAATATTTTAAAGGTTTGAATAAATATGACGTTTTAACTGCGAATTGGTGAGTGCCCTCCTTACAAATATTCTATGTGATGGTCCAGTGCCTTGGAGTGAGCACTACCTGGATGAACTATTATCTGGAGTGCGGATTTCTATGTATATATCTATCTATATATATTCATTCTAAGAAAAGCACATGAGGAGAGAGGGCCCTGCTTGTGAGGGCTTACATTCTAAAGTATATATATATATATATATATATATATATATATATATATATATATATATATATATATATATATATATATATATATATATATATATAGCAGTTGAAATAAAGCAGTGTCACTCCAGGGGTCTTTTCACTGAATTTTAGTAAAGCATATAAAGCATATCAAGCACGATGTGACAGGTTACAAAAAAACCATCAACGTTTCGATGCCCACAGCATCGTTGTCAAGATGACATGCAGCCTGCCGATATACATACATATGTATATCGGCAGGCTGCATGTCATCTTGACAACGATGCTGTGGGCATCGAAACGTTGATGGTTTTTTTGTAACCTGTCACATCGTGCTTGATATGCTTTATATGCTTTACTATATATGCTTTACTAAAATTCAGTGAAAAGACCCCTGGAGTGACACTGCTTTATTTCAACTGCTGTTCCATACCACTGGAGGCACCCGGGGCATTAGCATCACATCAATAGGGAGTGCCGAATCTTCCCTGCACCTATATATATATATATATATATATATATATATAAATATATATATATATATATATATATATGTGTGTGTATGTATGTATGTATGTATGTATGCATGTATATATATGTATACTAAAGTGACTGCACATGACAGAGTCAGGATGTAAAGAAAATGGACCAGTCTAGTGCAGCCAGAGTCTCCGGAGGCAGCCAATCATCTCAGGGGAGCTTTTAGAGTAATGCATCTGGGGCATTCTGAGAGGCCAAGCCCCCATAGATGCATAAACAGGAGGCTTCCACAAGGCCATGATCATTTCCATGATGTCACACACACCCTTTTGGCATCACAGATATTGCTGTAGATTTTAAAAAAATAACAAAATTGTGGCAGTTGGGAAAGCACAACGCTCCTGTCATGACCTGGTAAATGTGACCTGTGTGAGGTCCATAGGACCCAGTTTGAGAACCACTGCTTCAAAAGAAGCTTGATTGGATTGAGATCTGATTAATTTATAGGCTAGAGCAATACTTTCGTCTTCCTCATACTCTTTAAACATTTCTCAAACAATCAATTAAGTGTGTCAGAAGCAGAAAGCTGCTGAAAGAGTCCATTTCATCTGAGAATATTGTGTCCATGCATTGTCTCTATTGTTTTCATACTCGGTCAGCAATAATGTTTATATATGTGTAGGCGTTAAGTTATCATCCACAGGTAACACCAGAACCAGAGTTTCCCAGCATAATAAGGCCTAATGTATGACACTCACTCCATCAACTGCATTGAGGTAAGGGGGTTACCTTATCCGTGAATTACAAAAACCGAAATACTCCAAAAACCGTGTTTTTTTTCCAGAATATTTCAGTGGTTTTTTTTGTACCCTGTGGCCCGTTTTTTCATACTTACCTCGTCCCCCAATGTCCACGATGGCCTCTGGGTTCCTCTTCAGCAGCATCTCTGGTCCCAGGGGTGCATTGTAATTGCAATGCACACCTGGGTCCGGAGATGTTGCTGAAGAGGATCCCGGAGACTGTCGTGGACATCGGGGGACCATCGAGGCACCACCAGGGGACCAGGTAAGTATGAAAAAAAAATATTCCAAAATCCGAAAAAATCCCTTATCCAAAATACTTGTGGTCCTGGGCATTTCGGATAAGGGATACTCAACCTGTATCTTACAGCAATGCATCCTTCTGTCATCTCTGACCATGGTATACAATGCACAAATACCTGCCAACCCACATGATGCAACAGAAAGCTAGATTTATTGGAGTAGCAACATTATTACATTATCCAAAGTTCCGTTTCAAAGCTCCTGTGCGGATGTAGGCACTTTCAAAAGCAGACACCAGTTAGCATGTTCGCTTTACACAGTATATATGTGTGTGTGGTGTGTGTGTGTGGTAAGAAAACATTGAATAAAACTGTAATTATGATTTATTAGAGTTGAAGCAGTAGGAGAAATGGTCATATACAGGCCCACATAGGTATGTACAGATTTTTTTTTTTATAATTATTATTATTATTATTATTATTATTATTATTTTACTTTTTAATATACAAGGCAAATAATATTTATAGAAAAAATTCCTTACAGTACAAAGCTTTGGGCAATAAACCAAACAATATGACGGAGAAGCACATTGGTATCAAATAGTGGCAATAAATCAACCTTTAAATATTCAACTTAATATTTATATAATCTACTAGTTTGACTTTGATGAATTAATGTGTTCATATCTGTGTTTTCATTCAAAGCCCTGTAGGCCTTTCGGATTCTGTCGTTTGGACAGGATTATTAGTATACATGGCTTCCATTTTGTGTTCTTGTCCTTTCTTGGTCCTTTTACTTCATCATATCCATGACTTTCATTATCAAACCCATGGAAAGTTTGCACATGAGAAGAAGGAGCTCTATAGTGTTGCTTTCAAAATATACTCCTTCTCTCCAAAAATGTATTTTTTTGTAGTAAAATATTATATTCGTCTTTATATAATGAGATTCATGAAACACTAACATTTTAAATTATAACAACTAATCTAATTTATTATAGCCATCTCATTACTGCTAAATTAAAACAAAAACATACTTTATACATAGGTCATGATTTCCATGTCACCTGGCAGAAAAACTGTCTATCCCCAACTGTCACAGGTCATTAATCAGCACCATTCTCCACAAAAAAAAGACTTGAATCCTGGAGTTGGACCTTATGGTATAGTGGCAAGCAGTGATGAGATAGTGGCCATTATTTATATATTTATTACCAGTTATTGATATAGGCCACACATATTCCGCGGGGATTTACAGAGAATATTTGAATATTCCCTGCCACATGTACATGCACACACATTCATTCTAGGGTTCATTTTTTGGGGCAGCCTATTAACCTATCAAGCACGGGGAGAATATACAAACTCCGCTCAGTTAGGGGCCATCCAGTGCCTGCTCCCTCTATCTCTCTCTCTCTCTCTCTATCCCTCTCTCTCTCTCAGTTATTGTGAGCTCTTTGTGTACACTCCCTGCTTATAGGGGACTTTTCCCTCATTATTTTCAATGAGGCTGGTTTGCAGTAACCACCACACATCTCTTCCAGCAACAGGGACATCATGGGTGACATTTAATGGAATGAGATATCGCAACTTCTGTGATTTTTAGCAAAACAAATTTCCACAATCGCCAACTTAATAGGATGAGAATTGCGTTAAAAAATTGCAGTTTTGTGGCGAAAATAGCACAATCTGAACTGTCAATTTTTCAACACACTTTCGCATCCAGATGTTTTCCCATTAAAAAGTATACAACTCACAAATTTAATATGATATGAACTTAACAGAACCATGCACAGACCAGTGGGATCTGTTTTAAAAAATGTGTAAAAGTACAAAAAAAAATGATGTGGGGTCCCCCCTCCTGAGCATAACAGCCCCGAGCTGGTTCCAAATATACAGGAGACAAAAAGCATAGGGGTCCCCCGTATTTCTGAAATCAACCCCGTAGCCTTCCAAAAATATGGGGGACAAAAAACTGGGGGTCCCCCATATTTTGGAACCCGACCTGGGCTCCAACTGCCCACGACGTCATGCCACAGCCAGGGGACCCTTTTTACGTAAGGTCCCTCGGCCTTACCATGCTCATTGTGACTGGTCAGCCTTGGACGGGGTACCTGGGTGATTGGGGACCTTTTTATTGAAGGGGTCCCCCCCAGGCTTCACCAATCCAGGGCTGAATCCTGGTGCTTTCTCCGGCGTCCCTAGGTGGTGGACACCGAGCTGATACGTGTAAACTTAAATTTTAAAAAAACATTGCTTTTTACAGTCGAACTACAAGTCCCAGCAGGCCTCCCCCACATGCTGGGACTTGGCGAACCACAAATCCCAGGATGCAGGGCATTCATGGGCCCTCTTGGACTTGAGAGAAACGTATAACTTTAATCCATGTACTCATACATACCATTCTTGTCTCCAGGGGTGACTTTGTGCTGCAGCTTAACCCGCATTGAATCTCTCAACACAAGGTGGTAACCCTAGTACTCCCATAAGCTGGCAATAGGTACTTTTACAATGCTTTGGCTAAACTCTGCATTTATTGTACCAATGGCATGCCTGTAAGCATAATTGGCTCCTACCTCTTGAAGACCTGTGCCCTTTTTTTCCCTGATACTATCCAGGTAACATTAAACCTACATCATAGGCAAAAATCTAAAGGATGCATTGATAAGAAGAAACCTCAATAGACTGAACCATGTTCCTACCGGAGAAAGATCGAGTACAAAGCACCATTTCCATCCTTTATCCCAGAGAAAGATCTGAATCCTGGCTACCAAGATAAGGTCCATCCTTTATCCCAGAGAAAGATCTGAATCCTGGCTACCAAGATAAGGTCACTTCATGCTACAGTAATAAGAAATGGTTAATTAATGGCCATTATTTAATTATCAAATGATAGGGGAGAGGGGCACGTGTGATGGGTTGTGTATAACTTTTGAGGAGTTTTCAATTGCATTAGGCATCTGAAGGTACATGGGGTATTTTGTATGATGTGTGGGTGTCACATACATTTTGTGGCAAATGTGGGATTTAGGGTACACGGGGATTTGTGGGTGGTAGGGCCCATTGCGGTGTGAATGCGATGGGTTTTTTACATTTATTTTTTTGCTTCTTTTCGTGGCAAGACATAGAGGGACATGGGAACAGAATGGGAGCTGAAAGAGAAGGTATATGGATAGATAAAACTGTATGTAATGGGGTGCACATACAGGCTGACCTGGTGGATTTACATTTTGATCCAATATTGACAGCCCCCGGGTACCGGCGAGGTGCCAGCATGGACCGGTAGGGAGGGATCAATAGATCTGCAGATATATCTACAGATTAATCCATTCACACTGCCAGATCCATTGGAACTGACATCCCAAGTGGGTGGGCGTATTTGCATGCGGCCACCCACTGAGCTGTCAATCACAGGTGGCTCCCGGCATGGCTGTATGGGCGGTCGGCGGATCACCGGTACACACAGCACAGTGTGCCAATATATGTCTAGATATATATGGCATTTGTTTGTGTTGCAAAGCCAACACGCTATATCTGTGAACTACGCCGTTCACAGATATATCGCTCCTACACACTGGCTGATATCGATATATCGGCCAGTGCGTACACACCTTTACAGATTTTAAAATCGCAAATGTAATAGTTTGTGAGTTGTAATTTAATTGCACATTTAGTGGTAAAACTCGCACGTTTTGTTATTTGCAAAAAAATATTGCACATTACAATTCACATCCAGTTGTTTTCCCATTATAAAGTATGGAATTCGCAAATGTAATAGGGTGCGTTTTTTGGTAAACGTTACCAAACATCACAAAACAAATACACCAGATTCAGAATGAGGTCAGTGCATGGTTACACTGTTAAAATGAAAAAAAAAAAAAGAGATATGGCATGAGGTCCCCCCTCCTGAGCTAAGCCAGCCTTGGACTCATTGAGCTGGTCCTGGTTCCAAATATATGGGGAAAAACTTGTGTAGGGATCCCCCTTATTTAAGAAACCAGCACTAGGCCCTTAGAGTGGTCCTGGTTCCAAAGATATGGGGTACAAAAATAATTTTTTGGAACCAGCACTGGGCTCCAACAGCCACTGATATCATGCCACAGCCGGGGGCCACTTTTTATGCAAGGTGCACATAGTCGCTCATGTGCATGTGCACAGCCCCGAAGCACCCAGCATTTTATGGGCGTGTACACAAAAAGTGGGCAGACCCATAGGGCGTGTACACAAAAAGTGGGCAGACCCATAGAAATGCTGGGCGGACACCTGTGAACGCAGATGTGGCCCAGGCTGAATGGGGCGGGCAGATGATGTCCGCACCCACCCCCATTTTGGCCATCACTGTGCAAAATAAATGTAAGTCCAGGTTTACTTTTATCTGTAAAAAGAGGAAAAATCATTCGATGGTGAACGACCATTGAATGTTTTTTCCTTTGTGTGACTGAATGCGACACATCTGCTTGCATCATGTTGCGGGGATTTGGTCGGCACGGGTGTTCATTTGGAACGGTGGCGGAGTGGCGTTTACCTGCTTGCTAGACAGCGGATATACACAGACTAGCAAACAGGTCTGAATTACCCCCAAAGTGCAGTACTGTAGATTTTGGCTACACACAGAAGGACAATTAAAAAAAAAAAAGTTCTCTTTCCAGGTAGTTATGCCAGGATGTAATACAGTCCAAGTTTGCTGGGGTGTTGGATGCTGGCTGAGCTCAGACATTTTTTTTTCAAAGCAGCGATCATTTACAAGGCAAAAACATGCTTTGCAATGGATTGCCGCTTTAAAAAAATTTGGCTGGCATTCCGGGGAATTCGGACTGTATTACATCCCACCGTTAATTTGAAACATGTTTTGCAAAGTGTTCCTTACTAATTGCAATTTAAAATTGTTAAAGTATTTTTTTTGTTATTTTTTTTTATTTTATTTTTTTTATATTAGTTCATCACTGTTTCTCACCCTTTGCTGGCGACCCTACCAATTGCCTGGAGCAAAGCCTTGTGGATCATATTTACAACATCATAAATTTCCTTTTCCTATAATAACAGCTGCTAATCTGGAATAGATGTGACATAATGGTTGAATAACATGGATCTTTGCAGATGTTATCAACATTGGAATTTTAAACTAATTATTCAATTAGAAAAAACATTTGTTGCTCCTGTTTGTGTAATTTTGGGCCACATGTGGTAAGAATTAATTGTAGGTCAAAAAAAGAAACAAAAATTGTGAAGCCTTTATTACAATGCATAATACTCATAGGTATATAAACATATTCCTACTGACATTCTAGTATTTCATTGTCTATGGTTACAGGCTTAAACAATGCAGTAAACTCCAGTTGTCCTCATACTGTATATATATTTTGTGGAAAAAATGCAGCTATTAATACAAGTTACTCAGCTATGTGAATGCAACACCCTTCATTTCGCTTGGTAGGACCATATCTAGGGGTGTGCAAGCAGTGGTGCCAGGTTGCAGGGATATATTACATGTGAGGTGCCTGGAACTTACAGTTGTATTGCTGCACTCAGTCACTCAGTGCATTCAAGGGACACTGTGGGCAGGAACGCTGCAGTTTAGCTGCGTGAGCATCCATCCTTAGGACACACCAGTCAGTTCTCTATGCTTCCTGTGTTATGTCATGGGGTTAGAGAATGAAGACTAGGGAAGCCAATCCCAGGGCATTTTTTCAATCCCAGGATTCAGTACCTGGGATCCTGGGATTGGCTTCCCTAAAAAAAAAATGCCCTAGCCGCCCGCATATATACTTACATGGGCAGGTCCGGTTGGGAGACAAGCAATGCGGCCGGGAGCCAGCCAGGCGGGCTGTGTGGCCAAGAGTGAGGCGAGTGGTGCGGGTAGGGACATGTGATGCAGCGGGACCTCTGACCATGTTACGCTGCGCAGAGCCGCACAGCCACGGATGGGAGAAGCCGGGCAGTGTCTGAGTGGGTTATCAGACACTGCTCGGCATTATACTACACAAATCCCAAAAGCACAGCAATTTTGAGGCCAAATCCCCGGATTCCACCAATTCCGGGATTGGCCACCCTATTTCAGAAGGCACAAGACAGTATAGAACCTTGTTCTGGGCATGATGTTTGGATTCATGGCTGTCAACATAACCAATGCTCACTTGCACCAGCACCATCATTTTGGTAAAGGATTGAGGGGTACGAGAGATCTGTATGAAAACTGCATATTAATGTTAGTGCACAACTTTGACCTCAACATACTCTTGCTACAGTAAATTGAACCCCATAACCAACCAGTTACAAGTTGTGTAAGTGGGTGCACCTGGCATTGCGTAAATAAACAAATGTGAATTGTGTTCAACTCTGCATTAACATTCATGTTCTTGCATATACTGTATAAGTAAGGAAATGTGGCACAGGCAGCTTGCAGGGAGAAGGAGAGAACTGGCGACAGTACCTCTGCCTCTCTCCCCTGCTCAGCATACAGCAATGAGCAGCATGTGCAGGAATGGAGATAGAGGCTGCTCAAGTGGCAGTTCTCTCTCGCTCCCTGCAACAGACTTGGGCCCTTCCAACAGGCCCGGGCAAAAGGTACCTGCCCCCCACTCGCTGCCCATATGCATGTAACAAAGAATATACAGCTGGCATGTTGGATCTAATGCTTTTGGCATGTGAAGGAGACTTTGGTCTTTAGCCGCCCAGTTGGCACTGTAGCACAAAGTACATAAAGTAATGTTTTGATCAATAAGTTACATTGGCACAGCCATCTTGCAGTCACCTTAAAAACGTTACACCCCCCCCCCCCCCCCCCCACACACACACACACACACACACACAATACAATGGGACAGGTGATAGCTACCAAGTATGGTCTGTTCGCAAGGACCGTGCGTTCACACGGGGACCAATGTTTTGCATATATGCATGCGCAGATGCATTTCTGCACTTGTGCATACGCCAGACGCAGTGATCAGGCTGTGGCCGTGGGGCGTGGGGCAGCGGCAGATAGTCGCAAATCAACCAGAATAAGGTCCATAGTATAAAATAATCCTTTAAAATATAATGGCAGGTTATTATATTTTTATACAAAGATGCAAATATCCCCTATCTGGAAAAGGCACCAGTCTTTCACTATGAAGAACAGACAGCTCAAATTATAAGTTTATTCAATAGGAATAATACGTGAGCTCTGTAATCTGCTGCCACATAACATTGACTGTGTGTTTTGCAAATGTACACATGAGGAATTAAGTTGGACTAGAAAGGCTTTGAATGTTTTCTTTGCATGTCTGACCAAGCATATTAATAAGATACATCTATCTGATCAGGGACATGCGGAGGTCTGTAACTGGGTAGTCGGGGAGACAAAAAGTCAATAAAGGAGCAAGGATTGAAGTGTCTTGGAAAAGCTGATTTTAGCATGCAAACTGATTTTAATTGTGGTTTTAATCAATTTAACCACTTGCTGCTATAATGACTAATAACACTCGTTATGCACATAACACCCAAGAGAGCTATTCTTGAAAGTCAAAGGCACGGCAGCTGGGGTAACAAGTAGTAAGCGGAATGGCATAGGCCTCTTCATATGCAGAGACCAAGTAGCAGGACAACACTACATATTGCAAGGTACTTTGCTTAATGTAGTGTAAAGGTACCAAGTACAAAGATAACACAATTGCCTACATTACTGGCCAGTAACAGGAGCACTGTCATTGTGCAATAGCCAGAGGTCAGAAAAACATGTAATCAGAACTGATCAATTCATGTAAAAATTAGACAGAGCAGCTCCAGACATCCCAGGTCATTGACACTCAGTAATCACAAGTAGGATCAAGTTCAGAAGTTGAGAACAATATGGGTCAGAAAAAAAACCAGACCAATCGGGATCAGACTTGGAAGTCACAGTTTAGATGGGTCAGGAACCAGCCTGCCAGTTAAACGATAAGCAAGTGATAGATATATACAATAATGTTCTCACAAATGGATGACGAGCAAACTATACTTACCTTCTTTTGAAAAAGCATTTCCGGGAGATTGTGAAAGTAACCCCTATAAATGTGGACATGTACTTCTACATCTGAGAGGTGTGTCATAAAAATGTACTCCATCCAAATGAAGATGGGCCCCAAAGCAGTTCCAATAGATTTACTTGTTGATGAAAATACACAGATGTATTTCTGGGCTTGTGTACTTTTTCATAAGTGGTTCCATAGACTGTAATTGGCTAAGAGAAAGCTTATTTGAAGGTGCATCTGGTCAACAGGATCATTGTGACTAATAACCAATATAGGTAAATGGCACTGATATTCCCATTTTAATGTATATATCTTAGTGACATAAGTAAGATACCAGTTTGGGGCCCTCCTATAACAATCCACAGTACTATATCTTTGCTGCTGATTGCAGATGCCATCAGTAGAGTACTTTGGACACGTGCATGGTCTACCGATAAATGCTCAGCTGAGTGAACATCGGCCTTGCGTCCAAATCAGAATCAGGTTCTAGGTCTTTTGGAAGTAGGCTTTATAACTGTGTCACATTTTGTATCCTATCATAGAACATTGAAGGGACTTTGGGAGCATGGGCAGATCTGTGTGATGTTATGACATAACTTGGTAGTTGCACAATGCTCCTCTGAGAACGTTTTAGATGGCCACTATATCTTTATGGGGCCCCTTAGAACCTGCTGGGCCCTAGACAGATGCCTGGGTTGCCTTGTGGAAAATCTGCCTCTGTGTAAGATGCAATCTGGAAGATTGCTAGACTCTTCAGGGAGTCAGGGAGATTGTTATTATTTCAGAGAGAGTTGGCCAGTATGATACAGAGAGGAAGCACACTATAGGTAAGTAACATGAAACACATAAGGATTTGGAAGCTCGTTAAAAGACATTTGGTCATTTAAGCACCTCCTCACAAGCATGAAGTACAATGCTAAGAGACATCTGCTGTCAGCCTGTCAGTCTACATAGCAGTAACCAGGGTTAATTCCCAGGCAACTCCATGACACTGGGCCTCAAGGCTGAAATCAGAGATCAGTACAGGGTGCATAGTTACTATACTTTGTGTGCCATGTACAAAGCAGCACTTACTCACTCATGTAAGCTCCAATAGAAAGGGGTTAATGGTAATTTGTTACAGTATATAAACTTGTTAATATAATATGCAGAAACGCTGTATGAGGATTTTGAGATATACAGTAGCAAGATTCGAAAACATACTGTATTCCTTGCACTGTAAATATATTAATGTGCTGTAATTACCATGGCTTCTAATTGTCTTCTATTTACTCAATTAGACTAGAAGCAGATTTAGCATTGATACCCTTTTGTTTCAGTGTCTCCAAGCATTTGCGTGTACAATACTTCTCTGTTACAGTATGTATATAATTCTTTATGTAGCAATTGTATCGACTATAAAAATGTATCAGTACACATCGGTGCAACATACATAGGGCCAGATGTGATAAGCTTGAAAATTGACAAAAAGGAGAGTGATAAACCTCCAGCCAATTAGCTTCTAACTGCCATGCTACAGGCTGTTAAAAAATGACAGTTGTGAGCTGACTGGCTGGTTGTTTATCATTCTCTTATTTTATCACTTTTCAAGGCTTAGTACATCTCACCACCAATCTATACTTAACCCCTTCCCGACATTTGACGTACATTTACGTCATGGCCGGGATGTACTTCCCGACGCATGGCATAAATGTACGTCATGGCTTTAAACTGTCACTGCGTCTATAGACGCGGTGACAGTTTAAACATGTCTGCTGTCCCTGACAGCAGACATGTCCCTGCATGCCCAGGGGGGGTGGCGATGCCTCCCCCCCGTCTGCGATCACTGTGATTGGCTGTTCAAATGTGAACAGCCAATTACAGCGTTTTCTGTGTACCGGCGAATAATGTTCGCCGGTGACACAGGGATCGGTGGTGATTGGTGCTGTAAAGTACAGCACCAATCACCACGGGGTGTAAGGGTGACACTGGTGTCACCCCACCTCACCCCACCCGCCCCCAAAGGCCGTGATTGGTTCGTCGGACCGACGGACCAATCACAGCCATGGAGGGTGATTTAAACTAACGGTGACTGCACTGCAGACGCTATTCCGGTCTGGAATTGCGTGCAGTGCGGTCACCGTGCCTATCTGCCATGATATACTGACCTGATCCTTGCAAATACTTACCTGATCACCTGATCACTGCTTGTAGCGTGCTGGATGCTTCCTGGATCTGACTTCTTGTGACTTCCTGCTGCAGTGTGATAGAGTTATAGATAGAGAGATAGAGAGAGATAGAGAGAGATAGAGAGAGATAGTGACAGAGAGTGCTATATTTTGTGTCTGCTACCCCCCCTTTTTGGGGGTGCAGGGTTTTTTTTTATATATATATAACTGTCAGTGCTGCTGCTGCAGTGTCATAGAGTGATAGATAGTGATAGATAGTGAGAGATAGAGAGATAGAGAGAGATAGTGACAGAGAGTGATAGAGAGTGCTATATTTTGTGTCTGCTACCCCCCCTTTTTGGGGGTGCAGGTTTTTTTTTTATATATATATAACTGTCAGTGCTGCTGCTGCAGTGTCATAGAGTGATAGATAGTGATAGTGAGAGATAGAGAGATAGAGAGAGATAGTGACAGAGAGTGATAGAGAGTGCTATATTTTGTGTCTGCTACCCCCCCTTTTTGGGGTTGCAGGTTTTTTTTTTATATATATAACTCACTTGCCCTTTGGATCTTGGAGAGCACACATGCACTGGTGATACTTAGGGGGCTTTTCAATCCACCTCCATTTTAATTAGAAGGTGTTTACACCATTTATTTTGAGGTGTGGGATTTAAAACCTTGATAACTACTTACAGCTGGGGCTCAAACCCTAAATTATAAAAAGTAGTCCTTTGTTGGAGGTTGGCCGGGTTGGCCATTTTACTGGAATTAGCCACCCTGATCCAGACCAATAATATTCATCGTATTGGAGGGTCATTCCCTTATAAAAATCCATTAAACTTATTGGCCACACATATACGGTCCGACCACATGATCTGAAAGGTCCGGCCACATGATCTAAATAAAGACGGATCATATAAGTCTATAATAACATCTCCTAATAAGGGACAAGTACTACAGTAGTTATTTATCATTTGGAAGATCCAGCGTGAATAAATTCTCCTAAACTCCGTACTAATTTAAAAACATCCCTTATTGCTGAAAAGATTTATATCTAACCCCTGATGAAGTCCCATAAAGGGACGAAACGCGTCGTGTTCTTTGTTTGATCACCATCCGAGAAAAGTTCTCCAAGTGTATTACCTTTTTATATATTTTTAATAAATGTTTTTTATTTGAATGAAGTTTTGGTGGATATTAATTCTACATTGAGTGGAAAGATATTACAAATTGTATTGATAAATTGTATATTGGGCGCTTAATAACACTATTGGGTTGTGTATTTGATTGTGTGGGTCCCTCTAATAGGGGATCTAGTGTTGATAGCGACCACCCCATATCTAGCGCAAATACCTGGTGATATTGGATTGATATATATATATATATATATATATATATAACTGTCAGTGCTGCTGCTGCAGTGTCATAGAGTGATAGATAGTGATAGATAGTGAGAGATAGAGAGAGATAGTGACAGAGAGTGATAGAGAGTGCTATATTTTGTGTCTGCTACCCCCCCTTTTGTGCTGATCAGTATATCTGTGCTGATCAGCAACTTTTTGGGGGTGCAGGGTTGTTTTTTTTTTATATATACCTGTCAGTTGCTGCCAGTTGCACTGTCAGTTGCACCAAAGGTTGTGCACCTGCTGCCCCTCACTAGTAATCAGTGTCGCATCAGTGAACACCTTTTTTTTTTTTTGAGGGTGCTGTGGGGTCTTTGTTGATTTTTTTTTTTTACACACACTGTGATTTTGTGGGTGTCCTGTGGCCACTGTGCGCTGATCAGTGACGTACATCACTGATCAGCTTTTTCGACACAGGGTTGATCTATTTTTTTTTTTTTTGATCAAATTCCTGTTGCCTTTGAGCGCTGTTCAGTGACGGACGTTACTGACCAACATCTGTGCTCAATTTTTGGCGCAGGACCTTTTTTTTTTTTTTTTTTCTGCACTACATACACACTACACACTATATACCCCCCCGGATTGAAATAAAGTTTGTACCCCCCCTACACTATACACGTGTTGAAACATTTCACTACCAGAAACACAAAAATAAAAATGGCATCCCAAATGTCATCCCAAATGTCATCCCAGTCATCCAGAAGAATGTATTCAGCGGAGGAGGCATATGCCATGCTTGCCTCTGACTCTGACACAGCCAGTGAGGCAAGCGGGGAATTTGAAGGATTCATCTTAAGCTCCTCTTCCTCCTCTAGTGATGAGGGACCCCCTCAAAGACGCCCCCGTAGAGCAGCTGAGACCCCCCCCCAATAATTGATCTCGTATGGACCCCACCACCAGACAATTTTGAGCCCCAGGTTCCTGAGTTTTTGGCCATCCCAGGAATCCAATTTGATTCCACAGGTCTCAGAGAAATTGACTTTTTCAAATTATTTTTCTCTGATGATTTTATAAATTTAATGGTGGACCAAACTAATTTATATGCCCAGCAGTTTATTGCTCAAAACCCCACGTCATCATTTGCTAGGTGGACCCCTGTAGATGCAGTAGAGATGATGACGTTTTGGGGTCTGGTGTTTCATATGGGCATAGTAAAAAAGCCAGAAATTAGGCAATATTGGAGTACAGATGTTCTGTACAGCACCCCACTTTTCCGTATGGCCATGACCCGGACTCGTTTTGAGTTAATCCTTAAATTTTTGCATTACAACGATAATGCACAGTGCCCACCCAGAGATGATCCCACCTTTGACGGGCTATTCAAAGTCAGGCCGGTCATTGATCATTTCAGTGCCAAATTTGAAGAGATGTACATCCCAGATAAATTCATTTGCATAGACGAGTCCCTTATACATTTTAAAGGAAGGGTTAAATTCCGCCAGTACCTTCCCAATAAGAGGGCAAGGTATGGCATAAAAATTTATAAGCTGTGTGAAAGCACCTCAGGGTACACTCACAGGTTTAGGGTATATGAAGGGAAGGATTCAAGAATTGAACCGCCAGAATGCCCCCCCTCCCTCGTAGGTGTTAGTGGAAAAATTGTCTGGGATTTAGTGCACCTCTTCCTAGATAAAGGTTATCACCTCTATGTGGATAACTTTTACACTAGCATCCCCCTGTTTAAGGCCCTTGGTTCAAGAGGTACAGCAGCTTGCGGTACTGTGCGCAAGAACCAAAGAGGCCTCCCAAAAACGCACATTGCCCAAGTAATGAGAAGGGGTGAAAGCAGGGCACAATCCACCGAAAATATGTTGTTGGTCAAATATAAGGACAAGAGGGATGTCCTTATACTGACAACAATTCACGGAGACAGTACCACCTCCGTCCCTGTACGAGGTACCAGTACCCACACCTCAAAACCTAATTGTATCCTGGATTACAATAAGTACATGGGCGGAGTGGATCTTTCAGATCAGGTACTGAAGCCGTACAGTGCCCTGCGGAAAACAAAAATCTGGTACAAGAAGCTGGCCGTGTATATCATCCAGATGGCACTGTATAACGCTTACGTGCTATTCCGTTCTACCAGCCAGAGGGGGACATTTATGCACTTTCAAGAGGAAGTCATAAAGAGCCTAATATTTGGGAACCAGCAGGCAGAGGGCCCCAGTACTTCTAGTACTGGCCCCCGTATTGTACCAGGGCAGCATTTTCCTGATGAAATCCCTTCCACTGGAAAAAAGGGCAGGACACAAAAAAGGTGCAAAGTTTGCTATAAAAAGGGAATAAGAAAGCAAACTATTTTCCAGTGTGACACTTGCCCCGACAAACCCAGCCTATGTACAGTATAAAGGAGTGTTTTAAAATATACCACACATCTATGGATTATTAGGTTCATCATTTCACCGTGCTTCGGGGGTCTTGCTAATGCCACATAGCACCCACCATTCATTCCACCAGAATCTGAGCCGCAAAATCCAAAAATCACTCCTTCCCTTCTGAGTCCTGCCATGCACCCAACTGGTATTTTTTGGTCACATGTGAGGCATTGCCGTACTCGGGAGAAATTGGGGCACAGATTTTGGGGTGCTTTTTCTCCTTCATACCTTATGAAAATGAAAAATTTTGAGCCAGAACTGCATTTTTGTGTAAAAAAATTTAATTTTTCATTTGCACAGCCCAGTTGTATCAAAATTGGTGAAACCCCTGGGGGTTTGAAATGTACACTATACCCCTAGATGAATTCCCTGAGGGGTGTAGTTTGCAAAATGGGGTCACTTGTGGGGGGGTTCCACTGTATTGGTGCTTTGGGGGTCTTGCTAATGCGACATAGCACCCACCAACATTCCACCAGAATCTGTGCTGCAAAATCCAAATATCACTCCTTCCCTTCTGAGTCCTGCCATTTTTTGGTCACACATGAAGCATTGCCGTACTCGGGAGAAATTCGGGCACAGATTTTGGGGTGCTTTGTCTCCTTCTTTCCTTGTGAAAATGAAAAATTTTGAGCCAGAACTGCATTTTTGTGTAAAAAATTTAATTTTTCATTTTCACTGCCCAGTTGTACCACAATTGGTGAAACCCCTGGGGGTTTGAAATGTACATTATACCCCTAGATGAATTCCCAGAGGGGTGTAGTTTGCAAAATGGGGTCACTTGTGGGGGGCTTCCACTGTATTGGTGCTTTGGGGGTCTTGCTAATGCGACATAGCACCCACCAAAATTCCACCAGAATCTGAGCTGCAAAATCCAAAAATCACTCCTTCCCTTCTGAGTCCTGCCATGCACCCAACTGGTATTTTTTGGTCACATGTGAGGCATTGCCATACTCGGGAGAAATTGGGGTACAGATTTTGGGGTGCTTTTTCTCCTTCATACCTTATGAAAATGAAAAATTTTGAGCCAGAACTGCATTTTTGTGTAAAAAAATGTAATTTTTCATTTGCACAGCCCAGTTGTATCAAAATTGGTGAAACCCCTGGGGGTTTGAAATGTACACTATACCCCTAGATGAATTCCCTGAGGGGTGTAGTTTGCAAAATGGGGTCACTTGTGGGGGGCTTCCACTGTATTGGTGCTTTGGGGGTCTTGCTAATGCGACATAGCACCCACCAAAATTCCACCAGAATCTGAGCTGCAAAATCCAAAAATCACTCCTTCCCTTCTGAGTCCTGCCATGCACCCAACTAGTATTTTTTGGTCACATGTCAGGCATTGCCATACTCGGGAGAAATTGGGGCACAGATTTTAGGGTGCTTTTTCTCCTTCATACCTTATGAAAATGAAAAATTTTGAGCCAGAACTGCATTTTTGTGTAAAAAAATGTAATTTTTCATTTGCACAGCCCAGTTGTATCAAAGTTGGTGAAACCCCTGGGGGTTTGAAATGTACACTATACCCCTAGATGAATTCCCTGAGGGGTGTAGTTTGCAAAATGGGGTCACTTGTGGGGGGCTTCCACTGTATTGGTGCTTTGGGGGTCTTGCTAATGCGACATAGCACCCACCAAAATTCCACCAGAATCTGAGCTGCAAAATCCAAAAATCACTCCTTCCCTTCTGAGTCCTGCCATGCACCCAAATGGTATTTTTTGGTCACATGTGAGGCATTGCCGTACTCGGGAGAAATTGGGGCACAGATTTTGGGGTGCTTTGTCTCCTTCATTCCTTGTGAAAATGAAAAATTTTGAGCCAGAACTGCATTTTTGTGTAAAAAATTTAATTTTTCATTTTCACTGCCCAGTTGTACCACAATTGATGAAACCCCTGGGGGTTTGAAATGTACATTATACCCCTAGATGAATTCCCTGAGGGGTGTAGTTTGCAAAATGGGGTCACTTGTGGGGGGGGTTCCTAACTTTTAGCATCTTATGGTGCCTAGAAACCTACATGGTGCCTAAAAAAGAATCTCATAAAAAGGAGGCTCCAAAATCAAGTAGGTGCTCCTTCTATTATGAAGCCTGTGGTTTGGTCAACGTGCACACTAGGGCCACATATAGGATATTTATGAAAACAAAAGAATTGGGGGAATCAATTTTTAGTCACATTTCTCTAGTAAAATCTACTGTGTTCCTTAGAAAAATGTATTAAAATTGAAAATCTGCAAAAAAAATAAAATTTTGAAATTTCACCTACACTTTGTTTTAATTCCTGTGAAACACCTAAAGGGTTAACAAACTTCCAAAATGCTGTTTTGAATACTGTGATGGGTGCAGTTTTTGAAATGGCATCATTTATGGGGGTGTCTCACATACAAGTCCCTCAAAGTCACATCAGAACTGAACTGGTCCCTAAAAAAATCAGTGTTTGAAATTTTCTTGAAAATTTGAGAATTTGCTATTCATATTTTAAGCCTCCTAGTGTCCAAAAAAATTAAAAGGAGGTTGAAATAATGATGGCAACATAAAGTAGACATATGGTCTATGTTAGTTAATAACTATTTTGAGTGGTATGATTATTTGTCTCACAAGCAGAAAATTTAACATTTTGAAAATTGCAAAATTTTCCATTTTTTTACGACATTTTGGTATTTTTCACAAAAAAACACAGACTGTATCGACCCAAATTTACCACTAACTTGAAGTACAATGTGTCACGAGAAAACAATCTCAAAATCACTGGGATAAGTAAAAGCAAAAAAAAGTTATCCCCACTTAAGTGATACCTGTCAGATTTGAAAAAAAGGGCTCTGTCAGGAAGGCAAAAACAGGCTGCGGCGGGAAGTGGATAAAATGCATGATTTGCATACCAGAGTACTAATTTTTTGGTAATGAAATGTAGTCTTGCACGCTATTTTATTACTAAATGGTGGAGCTTTCAGCTGGCATGTATGAAATTACAAAAATAAATAACCAATCTCAACTTTTTCTATTTAGTGCAGAAAATAGAGCTATTCAATTGTAATCAAAGGCACTCATACGTCTGTTCGCACCATAGGGAGGTGGTGAGTAGAAATCTGCAAAAAGTCCCTCTTTTGGGCACCCAAACTGCTATTTGTACACCCAGTAGTTTACATTAGTTTAGCCACATGTGGCCAAACCTGAAATATTTGAGTGCAACAAAGCAATAGGCAAAGGAGGCCAGGCCTGATTGTTGCAACAATTGAATAGCTCCGTAGGGTGTCCCTTACTGCAATCGTAGATAACATGCAGCAGTTGTCACATGCTTGTCTAACATTAAGGGTGGTCTATAGAAGAGAGTCCTTTGATCCTAACATATGCACTTGCAGTAATAAAGTTAATGGAGTAGATAGTACTGAAGAAGTTGTGCTACAAACCAAACAATCCTAATTGCAAATATAAATGCTAGTGGGTATGGGAATACAGGAGAAAATGGGCTACATCCATAGATAGGGCAACTTTGTAAATATGTTTTGGAGTGCTCCCTCCTTCAGGGACACCAAGAGGATGGCTAGCTTCCAACTACCCAGTTCTGGGCTTTGCTGGGGGCAGGAGCCAGCTATGCAGGTACACATGAAGTCTTTCCAGGGAATTTGTTTCTCACCTTAACCTGGCTTGGCCTTGCTAGCCTTTGAGCCTTCGAGATGTCTTGGTCGTTCTTGGTTCCATTTCCAAACAAAAGTAAATGGATTTACTAGTGTTTAAAATTAATAGCATGCAATATAAAGCCAGTAGGCGAGGACCAAAGGCAGCTGACAAATGATTAGAAGTTTCTGCTGTGATAGTATAGTATTATAAATTAGGAAATATACAGTGATCTCTCTTTTTATTGTCATGTGATACGGACATCGATTTCTGGGATTGCAATACTAACATCACTGGTAAGGTGTTTTCTCATGGAAATTAAACATGTTCATGGTTTGGGTAAACTAGCATATACCAGGCAGGGACATTTTATCTTATGGGCTCAATGGGCAGCTGCACAAGGGACCCCAAATTCTAGTGGCTTTTAAGCGGGGGGCATATTGGGTTGTGGACGTCTGTCTCCTGAGATTCTTGGGAGGCAGTAGAGAATTCTGCCTGGTCACTCTGATTGTGAAAAACAGAGTGACGAGGAAGCATTCTCTTCCTGTTTCCCAGCCTGCTGTGAGAAAGTGAATAGCTGTCAGCATGCTGATTGGTAGATGGATGGAACTATCCTCCAATCAGAGTCCAGTATTCTCTACCTGCCTCCCAACCTGCAGCCAAACAGTGCATGGCTGTTAGCATGCTGATTAGTGGATGGTATTGAAGCAAGGCAAGAGATGGCACAAGACAACAGAAGGAGCATGGTATTAGTTTTTTTTTTATGTTTGCATTTTATGCCGTGAATGGGTGTGGAGCCCCCAATTGCATTGCTATTCCTGGGGCCTACAGTACAATGCTGTTAAGACAGCCCTGATACAAGTAGCGGCTAAAGGCAGCATTATACTGCGTGTGTAGGGTGATATAAATTTGGAGCACCGTGTACAGATGTAGCTCCCCTCATGCTTGCCGAGACTGGCAATAGAATTACCAGGCCCCGCCAGCTGTCGGAAGGAGGAACGCACGCATGAGACGCTCACGTGCCCCTCTCCGACGGAGCTCCCTACTGCCGTCTGCCACCTCCCCGGTCCCCAATGCCGATCCCCACTGCCTCCCTGCACCACCCCCTAACCCTGTCCTACTCCCAACAAGTGACTGTGACACGAGTGCGTGTGAGATGATCGCACATCCCCGTCTGCCAGCACTCGCCAGCGTGGACATTCTGGTGAGTGCTGGCTCCATCTCTGTATTTTGGGGAATTAACTGATCATCTGTTTTCTATCTCATGTCATCTTCATATCATCTACCCTCTGCATTTCATCATCACTCACCCACCCAATACCTTTACATTTCTCACCTAGTTTATAAGCAAAAACACTGGACTATGTCTTGTGCAGAATCGTGCACTCCAGTGAAGTGTATGGGGTAACATGTGTGTTCCAGACATTGTGGGTTGTATTACTGCATATGTGAGGATAATATTAAGCTTGTATTTCCCTTTATACATTTCCTGTAATACAATAGCATTATTTTTATGACAATATGGCAGCCTGGTGTCCTATTTACTATATCATGTTGATCTCGTTATTACTTGGCAAACTGTGACAGGGAGCAGTTAGGTGAATTAGTGGCCCTCAAGGGCCTCCTTTTGCAGTCACACTCTTTCAAAAAGGGGAGCCTCTGAACTTTCCCATTATCCTTCATTGAAGGGGTTAATAGGGTTTGTGACTCTATTAGCAGCTCAAGTGAGACAAGAAGCACCATCACAGGAAAGAGAAGGGAGGGAAAAAAAATAGGAAATTCAGTTTTAGTGGGGGATGACGGCCTTACCTTTCCGCGCTTAATTGGCCGTATTGTCTCCAAAAGTTAATTGGTTACTTAGTCCAGGTAGTTAGTAAAATGTTTAGCTGCGTCAAAAAGCTCAGGCTCCCACTCTTAATGGAGCGTGAAATGGAATGTTTGATGCTGCAAATAAAATCACTGATATTCAAGGATGTTATGGTAGGTAATGCGTTGAAACTGCCATTTAATGGGTCCTGGAAGATTAGGGTAGTGTCAGCTGGAACCGCCCGGTCTTTTTTCTGACATTGTTAGTTGCTTCTTCATTTACTTAACGGCTGTCTGCACTGATTACATAGGCATAAAACTCCCTACAAAAAAACAACAGAGACATGCTCTATTAGCAGTCCAATTAGAACTATTTGCATATTACACTTCATTTCTGCTTAAGCGAATCGCTAATACAACTCTAGGAATAGGAATCAATGGTATGTATATGGAAAAAAAATCCTCTAGATTGTGATATTTCTAGAATTGATTTCTATATCTAATAATTATATCTATATATCTATCTAGAGATACCTTTATTGCTCTAATATCTATCTATCTATCTATCTATCTATCTATCTATCTATCTATTGTCTTTATGTCCATCTGTCTATCGATAGAATATATTGTTTGCTCGCTAGCTGTGAGGATGTTGTTATTGTTAATCACTGACAAATAAACCTGACAATCTGATAATCATAATTGCATATGTGTGAGTGCTAAAATGACTTCTTTTACGACTTCTCCCTGAATATTGCCCATAATATCCATTTTTTTCCTCCACACAGCAGAACTTTCTTTAAGTTGCCAGACAATAAAAAGGAATCATAGAGCTTCAGAGCCTCCATCATGTCATCGAGATCCCATTTAGGTTGCGGTTCAATTAAAAGCATGTCAAGCAGGATAAAACCAGTGATTAACAAACACCATTTGAGGTCATTGCTGTTTTTATATTTATGAAAGTGAACAGGTTATTTTACGAGCCAACGAAGAGTAAATCCGACCTCTACTGTACTACTCAATGCTGGTGACAGAATTTGTGACATTTATAGAATTAATTACTCTTATAGTAGATTATTCAAGTCTCAGATTTTACTGGGTCCTGCCCACTGTGAATTTTGGGGAAATTTTTATAAGAGCTGTTTTAGTTCCAGCTGCCAAATTTTGGTAAATTTTGGACTATTGGGTCAAACTTTAAGTTTACCAGCAAATAGTTCTGTAGATTTAGGAACATGTACCCTTTTGCAAGAGCTGGGCCATTTCCCCATCAGATTTCTCCTAATAATTCCCCGTATATAGCAAACATGAGTTAAGTTTGATATGTTGACATATTTATGATACTGACATTAACCATATCGACATTCATTCTGTAGGCTGTGCTGAAATGTTGACATGATAGAATATTAGCACATCATCCCTGGTGGCCCAGTGGTTACTTTGTACCTGCTTATTATTATTATTATAATTTTATTTATAAGGCGCCACAAGTGTTTCGCAGCGCCGTACAAAGGAACAATACAGGGAAACAAAACTTGGCATAACATTGAATAAATAACAAAAATACAGTACAAATAAAGAGCGCCACAGATCAATACACATTACAGCTTGGATATAAGTAGTGAGGACTCAATCAACATACAACTAGAGGCTTGAGGCCAATGATGGAGAGGAGTATGCAGACGAAGATGGTCACTGAGTGTTGGAGTAAAGGAGAGCTGTGAGTGAAATGTGAAGAGAAGTGGGCTTTGACAACAGGAGGGAAGAGGGCCCTACTCGGAGGAGCTTACAATCTAGTAGGAAGGGGAGACAGACAGATTACAAGAGGTGCAAGCGAGGGGGGCTTGTGATGGCTGCAGCAGTTTTAGGTTCTGGAGTTCTCGTGACAGTCACTGCTCAGTGAGATATGTGTCCTTCCGCATTCCGACTCCGCTAACACTAATCTATACCCTAAACCAAAACCTCTAGTCTGGGGGCTAACCTAAACCCGCCTCCCCCCACAGCAGCCTTACATTTACCTTCTCCCAAAGCCTAATCCTTACCCTCCTGCGCAAAGCCTACCAATAATGCTGACATATCTGACAATGTCAACATTTCACCTGTCAACATGCTGTGAATGTCAACAAGTTGCCTGTCAACATTTTATTAATCATTAATGTCAACATTGTGCTGTTGACCTTTTGTCAACCTTTTGACTACTTTCCAGAATGGCTGAAAAACTTTACAATATTTCACAGCTATCCCAGAGTTGGAAGAGATAAGTCACACCTCCCAGACAAGCCCACTTCCCCAGGAATGTCAGTTGACTAAGAGCTTGATTACATGATTTGTGGTTAATTGCATCATCGAAACCATGAGCAGCAAAGTGCAGTGCTTGGATGGCATGATGCACTGTGACCTGTGTCCTACACCTTCCACCTGTGCCTACTTTCAAGAATCCCCAATGCATTTAAGCAAATTATTTGCATGCATGCCATTCTGCTTATACTGCCTGCCTTCATAGTAGCTCAGCAAATACAAAGACTCCAAAGTCTCCCCAATGGGCAACAATAAGGGAATTATTATTCCTTATACTAAATATATACTAGCTGATGTTCCTGGTTTCAAACTGGCAAATGTTTGCTTGGTTTATCAGTTTATCAGTTATTTTTTTTTTAAATCCCTGCTTAGTGGGTGGCTACATATAACTGTCACAGTTTCCAGACCACCCAGCCAGTCACATGTTCCATGTCACCAAGCTGGTGCACAGGGAGAGTTCACCAACTGTCACATTTTCAAGGACAAATTGATCATGCACTATAAATGGCAGGCAGATGGTTTGCCACAGAATGATCATGACATTTTAAACAATCAGTTATACAATGCATTTATGAAGATGTTGAGGTATTTTGCTAAATACTAATTCATTTTGCTGTCTAGTGAATATATAGGTTGGCAAACCTAAATACAGGAATGATGTGTCATTGAAGGCCATGTTTTGTTTATTGTCTGCGTATATTGTAGCTTGTATTAAGTGAGGGTTATAAGTGATGTTCCTTTCATCTGTATGAGTTTTGTGATTATAATTACATTAAAAGCAAGGATGTCACATAATTATGTTAACAGTGCTGACAATTTTTGTTGTGTGTGATGGTTTCCACTTCCGAGTGATGCTAAAGTAGAAGTAGTCTTTGTTGGTCCGCAAATTTTTTAATGCTTAAGGATGAAAACGTTGACCAAGTCCTCTGAATTAATGAAAAAGCAGCAAAGGAAGCCTTTATACAGTAGCTGTTGTGCTTGGCTTCTTGGGTACCACCAGAGCTGAAAACTATGGGCAGTATCTAATTACCCATGACTGCTGTTCATAGGTGATTGTCACTGTATAGGCTACCAAGTGCACATGCTGGGGGCTATAAAAGTCATGTGGTTCCCAATTTGCTTGCTGGGGGCTATAAGGGGGCGTGCCAGCTTTTTGGGCAGGCAAATCCCAGGACCCAGTCCTATTTTCCATCGAAAACGGATCTGTGTCTGTCGAAAACACACAGTTTTCACTGAACTTGTGTGTTTTGGGGAGAACATGTGCTTTTATTGGGCAACTAAATTGGATAGTCCAATAAAAAGCATTGGTGAAACATTGGGAAAAATGTTTTATCTGGGCTACTTGGATACCGCCCTTAGTTAAGTTTTTAAAGAACCTTCTAGAATTACTTTGCAACATGTCACTCAAAATCCAATTTCTAGACTCTCATCTAGATGCAGTGAATGAGAGAAGTGTGGTGAGATATTCTACTAAGACATTTCAAAAATAGTCTTTGTGTGCAGCAGCTGTGCGAAACTATGCTAAAGCGACAGAAGACGGCTTGAGTTAATAAAATGCAAGCTTCTTTGATCCTTTGCTGTGACTGAGGACACAGCATTAGATGAACTGTATTACCATTAAAGGTATTAGAGTTAAGGTTATTCAGGTTGCTTGGTAAAAACCATGTGGTCAATCCTAGTGAAGCTTCATCTGAGAACGCAGCCATTGGCTGCAAAACACACAAAAATGGGTCCAGCATGCCTCCGTTTCTGCAAAACTTCATGTCACAACCCCCCACATGCCTGAACTGTCTTACAATTCTCAGACCACTCATGTAAACCAGCTGGAGAAGTTCATTTCTAATTCTTGAAGGCGGACCTAGGAGTATAAAGAATTGTAATTCCCCACTGCCCCTTCAGGGGAGAATTGACTCTGATTTCTAGATAACCTCATCATCCTGTCAGTATGAATAATAGTGGTTATCCTTTGGCTTGTCTTAGCCATGGGTCCACTTCCATATTTTTAAGATACTCTCTCAGGTGCAGATTTGAAGCAGCACCACTTGACAAGAGGAGTTTCAAGGTGGTCTTCTCATAGAGCCTTTGTGTAGATCTGAGAGACAGACATGTCATGTAGGCAATCATCAGGTAAGTGCCATTCTGACAAGAACCTTTACCAAGTGGTACCTTCCTGAACAACACATAGCAAAGAAAATGGCAGGAGTCTATGATCTGGTAAAGTCTATGATCTTATAAAGAGTAGGTAAAGCCATTGTGTTTCTGCAACCCAGATTATCAACCCCTTTTCTTGTGCTGATAGAATAGAATAGAATCAACTTTATTGGCCATGTGTGCTTGCACACACTAGGAATTTTTTGTTCATCAAGCAGGGATGAAATGGGGGGGCGGTGCCACGGGTCACTGCAGCAGCCAGGTAGGTAGCAATATACTGTAAGCAGGGACAGTACAGTTAAACAGGGACAGTACAGTTAAGCAGGGACAGTACAGTTAACACATGATACATATGTACAGTTCCTAGGCAGCCATTTGCGGCGCCATCTTGAATCTTCCTGTAGGAGAGCCGTGGGTGGTGGTGGTAATGGGGGGGGGGAGTCAGTGGAGGGGGGTGGTGCGGAGCTGCCACAGAGTTACCTGGGGCTGGTGCGGCCTGTTGGGGGAGGATCCTACCGGCCTCTGGAATAATTGCCGGGGGTCCCCCTGGCTGATCTGCCTCCTGTCCTAGCTGGGGGGGGGGTGGGTCCCTTCTCGACGGGTCCGCTGGTCTACTCGGCACCCTTGCGTCCATAGGGCAGTGGAGGTGGTCCTAGGGTGTCACCCCCGGCTGGTGGTGTTGCCGGGGGCATCCGCTAACTTCTCAGCCACGATCCGCCGGCCGCATCACCCGTGATGCAGGGGCCGCGTCAGAGCCAGCAGAAGAGGCTGCGCAACTTGATCCACCCCTCAATTCTCCGGAGGTCGCAGTCAGCTCGGCGGCCGCGTCGGAGTGCTCGGTGGGTCAAGGGGGGGGGGGGGGGAGGCGAAGGGGTTGAGTGGTGCCTGGGATAATTACACACCCGCCCAGTGCAGGTGAACTGCTGCGGGTGCGTGGGTCAGCCTTCTTTTACAGTAGTACAATTTAAACATGCTTGGGATAAGCATATTGATATCCTTACATAAAAATAAGGATCAAATATGGTTTGAGGTAACATGTTTAAAAAAAGGGGCAGACTAGATGGGCCAAGGGTTCTTATCTGCCGTCAAATTCTATGTTTCTATGTTTCTCATAGCTCCGGCCGCATCGTCCTCGGCTTGCGGCGCACGCTTCCCTCCTCCTCTTCCACGGTCCACCACTGCCTTTCCGCCTCCTCTTCCTCTGTCCCCTCCGCCGCACGCTGCATGCTGCTCCTGAGGCTGGGGATGGTGGAGCTCCGTGGATGGGGGACGGAGCTCCACATGCATGCGACCATCCCCGGCCTCTTCTGGAAAGGATCTGATGTTACAGCTACAAAAATAAAAAACTAACAATTTTAACAGGACAGTTACAAATCTTATCACAATATAGTCCCAGAACTTGCAATTTCCATTAGACTTACTGCATGCTTACTTCTGACCTTAAGAAAGACTCCCTGACAGAGCTTAGATAAAATACTTTGTTTATTAGATGGATTCATTAATCTCATGGGTTGGATGTAGTTATAACACTCTCTCTATTTCCTAGGATACATCAAGCATCATAAAAAATAACAATCTGGTTTCCTGCAAGAGAAATAAATGAATCTGCCGCTGGATCCTTATTTCAGTATTTCTTCAATTGTGTTCTATTTCCAGTTATTTTATTTCTTTAAAAGTTATTATACTTTACTAAAAATAAAATGAAATGAAATATGAGAAACCAATCATTAGCAACATGAGAGACATAAGGCGATTTAAGTTTCCCAAGTTTTCATGGCTGCTAAATAATCAGTTGGGTTCCAGTACTAGAGGTATGACCAAGAATGGGGGTGCAAAAAGACATAGGGCCAGTGATACAATGGAGAGTGATAAAATTCTAGCCAATCAGCTCCTACCTATCATTTTTCAAACCCAGTCTGTAACATGACAGGTAGGAGCTGATTGGCTGGCTGTTTATCACACTCCATTGTATCACTTTTTGAAGCTTGATGGCCCTTGGTGTAGCAATGTAATAGCTTCAGGCCTTATAGACCTTTCCTTCTAAAGGTTGTTCTAAACACCTACAAACCTCTCTGAATTTGAACTAAGCATTTACAACCCACTGACCACACATGTAGAGATCTTTGATAAGAAATTTTGCTGGTGTCAAGATCTCCCATAGAGAGCACATACACACGCAGAGATTTCTGCTAAACAATTTTGCTTAAGCAAAAAAAGGCCGGGGAGTGGATCTGAGTGAGAGATTGCGACCAGTATCTCTCATTCTGTACACACAGAGAGATTTCCAGTCATTTGCTAAGCAATCTGACTAGATTTTGACTGCATGCACTGACTTAGTTAGCAAGAGATATTTAATCTCTTGGAGCATACACACGGAGAGATCTGTGCTTACTTTCTAAGCAATCTAGTCAGATTTCTTAGAAAATAGTACAAATTTGCCCCTTTAAAGTAACAGATCTTGCTACAGTATGTTGAGATGCACATTTTTCTCAGCTTTACTGTGACCTTCAATCAAGTTGGATATGATATCCCAGCAGTCAATAGTCGAGCTCCTTCTGCACCATTATTGATGTGGTCCTGAAAAAAAGGCACACTACACCTCTGCTCATTCGGTCCAATATAGATACACTTACAGCTCCAGAACATTGATACCCCTTTCAGACTGAAGCCAGTGGCATAACAATGGAACTGCCTCCCAAAAGGTGGCTTGGGGAGCTGGTGCTGTGGGAGTGCATACACTCAGCAGATTCCAATGGGTCTGGCCATCTGAATATGCTCCAAAAATGACCAGTGCTTTGGATGAGACAGAAGCTAGAGGTCCTACTGGATAATTGGATAGATGCTAGAGGTCCTAATGGGTAGCGTATATCACTACCTGGAAGTTACAGATTCCAGTTATATATATATATATATATATATATATATATATATATATATATATATATATACAGTATATATATTTACTCCCTGACAATGAGCATGTAACCCACTGGTAACAAGCAAAAAAACACTGGCAATGAATAAGAAACCCCTGGAAACAAGCACAAAACCTCTGGCTATGAGCATGCATCCCCTGACATTGATAATGAAACCCCTAGCAATGAGCATGTAACCCTAACAGTGAGCATGAAACCCCTAGCAATGAGCATGTAACCCTCACAATGAGCTTGAAACCCCTGGCAATGAGCATTTATGTATAGAAAAAAAACCCATAATAAATGTATGGAGGTGGGGGGCACCAGAATGTTTTTTTTTGTCAGGGGGCACAATCTTTCCAGTTACATGACTGACTGAAGCCCTGGATCTAACCCGTGTCTGGCCTAAGATACTGAAGAAGGGTCGAACCTGGGCTTTAACCATGCTTACCCCTTTCACACTTCTGCCAGGATCCGGGTTATTGCTGCTCACACAGGATGTGAAAGGGGTACTACAGATTAATGACATGATAGTACATTAACTCAGCACTTTAAATATATATTGTCTTGACTGCCAGCCTTAAAAATTAATCTTCTCTATGAATTTGAATGTAGTTGTGTGTTTGACATCTAAATAATTTTACAGTGCTTATACACTCTTACAAATAGTTTCTAAACACATACTGCTCATTCTTTCTTTGCATGCCGAGTCGACCTACTTTCACAGGTGATTCGGCTCAGATCCAGCTTTACACATTCTCCATTAATACACAGGTTTTATTTTTAGATTTTTGACTTTGACAAATGGAAGATATGAAAAACAACTGAACCTGGGAAAGGTGTATTTGTAAAATGTCTAATTATACTTAATTCTCTATTAAATGATTTTACTGTATTACTTTATTTTTAAATAGTTTAATTAAAAAAATTACCTTTACCATCTTCTTATTGATTTACTGGTGGTTACATTGCAAAATCGTTTCCCAAGGGGCCTGACTCCCAGGAACGTGTTTCTATATGATATTTTTAAAATTTGGGGTAGTAATTGTACAGTATGTCTTCTGAAGACTGCTTTTATTTAAAGAGCTGCCCGTCACATGATGCCTTTCCTCCAATGAATATAGCTTTTCTGTTCTGACAGCGATTTATTGCAGGTATTAATGAGGCCAATGTGGCAGGCAAATTCAACATAATTTTGCCTGTATGAAAATTTTGAGAAATTGATATAGGTCAAGTGCTTAAAAATTATTTTACAATACAAAGGTTAGAGAGAATTATGGCCCTTATTCTGATCGGTGCGGATATATCCGCGTGCGTTCGGCCCGCCGATGTTTTGTGTCTGCGCATGTGCAGAGGCGTCTCTGCGCATGTGCGAGCGGGGCGTACGGCCAAATCCCGCATGATATGTGAACACTCCGAACAGGGGGTGGAGAGGGACGTGTAGGGCTATTTGGGCTCATTACCATATGCATACGCCCCGCGTTTCATGGGAGTTCCCATGAAAACGCTGGGCGTACGTATGGTAATGCGGCCGTGACGCACGTGTAGGGGGCGGACATATGACATCGCCGGATGTCAGCTGCCCGCCCAGATCCCTGCTTTTGCACGGAAAAATGTCCGTGTGGTCTGAGGTTGCGGGTGCTGGTGGAGCACACGGTCCTGCATTTGATGGTCTGCGACCATCGAATGATGGGGGAGGTTCCCTTAGATGGAGGAGGCGTATTCCGTGAAAAATACACGTGCGGTCCGTTCGGACAGCTTCTTACCGCATACGGACGGAGTTGGCGATCCGTATGGAAGGCGGGGTTTCGCACGCACGGTCCTGGCCGCATAATCGGCTCCGGCCGCACCGATCAGAATAAGGGCCTATGTCACAAGTGCTTAATCCATGGCAGTGAAGTCAAAGTTATATATACTGTAGAATGAATAATAATATTCAACACTCAAAGGATACAGGGGGGTATTCAATCTGGGGTCAAGCCAGTCAAGCTTGCTCGACCGCTGTGACCCTGTCCCGTTCTCGGTCAGCTCGACCGAGAATTTGCAAGGGGGATTCAATGTCCCGCCAGCAGCGGGAAGAGAAAGGGGCATGGCCACAAGTTGCGGCCTGGAAGAGGCGAGCTGCAGCCGAGAGCTCGTCACTTCCCGGCAGAACGAGCCCGACTGCTTGTGAAGTCGGGCTCGTTCTGACGAGCTACCCTGTTCAGTGCTGTCGAGGAAGACAGCATTGAATAGGGCCTAGTGGCCATCTCCTCCATCGGGAGATGCTCGCCGGTGATTGCATACCCCTCTTAGTGTATCACAAGACCTTATTCCCCTGTTAAATCAAACTGGGTTAATATTCCCAATTGTCTGGAACCAAATTGTTTAATACATATAGCACCATATACAGTATGTTCTTGAAATCTGCCATGAAAATCAAACATCTGAAGCACAATTCAGTGGTTGGCAAGTTAAAGTACATATCAATAAGCAAGTCAAGGCTGAGAATGACCGTTTCAAACACCAGGATCAATAGAAACTTAGTGAAAAAGTATAAAATTATTGAACAATTGTGCCACTTTGTTACATTGCCATTGTACACACAGTAGCCTTTTTTAATAAAAATGTAGCAATACTTTAAATATCAATATTATTAAAAGATTGTGACACAATACAAACATCAATGCAATGTGATATGACTACTAGTTGACTAAATAGTTTGTTAATAGAAACAGACCGGGATTACGGGTGGGGTTTAACTGTTTTTTTGTTGTCCATGGTTTGGAAGCATTGTACCGGATGAGAGAGCTGCGATGGTATCATCCTGGTGGAGAAAAGACCCTTCTACTGTTTGTTCTAGTAGTGAGAAGAGGAATTCTACAGGAAGGACCGGGACAAGGAGCTCTCTGGCAGGACCAAAGGTGGAGGTATCTGCTTCTTTATAAATGAAGGGTGGCACACTGATGTAAACACTCTGGGTAAATCACGCAGCCCCCAACTGGAGACTCTCACCATCAAATGCAACCCATTTTACTCCCTCCAGAAATTTGCCTCACTTATCCTGGCAGGAGTGTACATCACCCCCCAATCAAGCACAACAATCCCAACATCAACTAGCCACCTTGAAAACTGACACTGCTACACCATCATAAAGTCTGCATACCAATCTATCCCCCACACAGCCCTGGGATTCTCTGACCATAGCATAGTCCACTTTCTCCCGATGTACACTCGAAAGCTAAAGTCAGCAAAGCCTGGATTCAGGTCTGTCAAAAGCTGGACAAGCGACACAATATTTAAAGCCCCAGGCCTGTTTGGACTACACTGACTGGAGGGTTTTTGGAGCCTCTACCTCTGACCTAGATGAACTAGCTGATGTATTGACATCCTACATCAGCTTCTGCAAGGACTTGTGTGCACCATCCAAAACAGTCAGATCCTTCAACAACAACAAGCTATGGTTTGGCAGTCAGCTTAGAAAGCTCTCCTGAGCCAAGGAGGAGGCCTACCACTGAGCATCAACCCTTCTGATCATAGTAAAACTGTTCCACCTCCACTCCACCCTGGCCGTCACTCTCATGTCCTCTAGGTGGACCTTGGTGAGGTAGAAGCAAAAAGGTCAAACCAAGGAAGGCTGCAGGCCTGGACAGTGTATTGCCATCTAGCCTAAAGACCTGTGCAGTGCAGCTTGCACCCATCTTCACAGTGATCTTCAACTTCTCACTGGAAATGTGCAAAGTCCCTGCCTGCTTCAGATGCTCAAAAGTTGTCCCGGTCCCCAAGAAGGACCTAAATGACTACAGACTAATTGCACTAACATCAGTGGCCAAGAAAACATTCGAAAGACTGTTACTGAACCAACTTAGAGAAGCAACCAACTCCCATCTTGACTCTCTGCAGTTCGCCTACTGAATGAATAGAAGACTCAAGGACCCAGTCAACCTAGGGCTGTAACATATCCTGCAACACTTGGATCACCCAGGCACCTATGCGAGGGTCCTATTCATTGACTTCAGTTCAGCATTTAACACAATCACCTCCTGTATTCTGCAGGCCAAATTCCTCTCCCTTGGAGTTCCAGAAACAACTTGCTCCTGGATTGTTGACTTTCTAACGGCTAGGGAACAGGTGGTGAAAGCTGGTGCCTTTATATCCTCCACATGCATGATCAGCTTCTCGACTAAGCAGTCAGTAAAAATCATAATATTTGCAGAGGAAACCACCGTCATTGGCCTAATCAAGGAGGGGGACAAGTCTACATACAGATGGGAGGTGGACAAAATAACATAGTGGTGCAAGAGGAACAACCTAGACCTAAATCCCACCAAAACAGTCGAGATGATGATAGACTTCAGAAGAAAACCAAACGCCTTGGTCCCATATTTTCAGGACACACCTCCGTCATAACATTGCCGTGTAGGTGAAGGGATGAGGACAGGACAGGAAGGGAAGAGGACAGGACATTTTGTGAGTAATAAGCAAAGCTTGGAGAAAGATAAAACAGAGAGAGCTAAAGTGCAAACAAATCAGTTCATAACTAGCATTTTTAAAATACCGTCTGTAACATGACAAAAGCTGATTGATACTGCATCTCTCTGGACTTTGGGCCTGATTCAGACTTGTTAGCACGACTACAATTTGCGAGATTTACCCAACCTGCGGAGCAACATTTTTTTGTAAACTTGCAAAAATTGCACCATTGCTAACAGGCCTTAATTAGACTCTTTGATACATCACTCCCTTTGTTTCCAACATATAACAATAGTTTCCATTTTGATATACAGTAGACTGAAAGAGAATGTAAAGTATTTTCATTTCTATCCAAAAGGACTTATATGATACTAGTATGCCTGCTCAAAGCAAATGCCTCTGTGTTTGTGTTGAGAGAAAGAGATGTAGTTTCACTCACTGCCAACAGATGGCAGTGTTTTGGAGGCACACACAAACACTAGACATATATAGGTGATATGTATAGATGGAGCCAGCCTCCACCAGTGCAACATATCCATAGTAACTAGCGGACAGAAACACGCGATCAGCTCGCGCATCCCACTCTGAAAGGCGGTGGGGACCGGGTGCTTCCCTGCCCATCTCCACTTCACGGAGACAGGTAGGGAGTTTGGGAAAGCCGGGGAGTGTGGGCATACGGCTGCAGGGCTTCCGACAGAATGGGGTGTACGGGCATCTCGTGCACGCGCGCCCCATTCTGACGGACTCCGTCAACTGGTGGGGGACTGCACATGGTGATTCTATCACCAGGAGCCGCTACAATGACAGCGGCTCCATATATATATATATATATATATATATATATATATATTTTTTTTTTTTTTTTTTTTTGTAGTTCTTTAAGGCAATTTTTATTTATTTATTAGTCTTATAATTCTACATTTGCAATTTATATTCACAACAGATCTATTTTTAAAAATAACTGAGTGTTCTATCTCCACGAGTGATTCTGATCCCAAGATAACTCTTTTTGCATTGCGGTAAAAACCAGAGGGAACGCACTAGCTGTTTTTTTTTAGTTTCAGAGATTCAATTTCACAGCAGAGAAACATGTACACTTGCTCTGGTCACAGCACAGCTTCTACCCAGCCTTCCAAACAGTTATCTGTGCTCATGCTGTTTGATAGTAAAATGCATTCAGTCAGTAAGCAGTGATTAAGATTAGTAAAGGATACTGCCACTATTTATCTGTAAAGTACGTGCGCTCCAGGCTGCGTTCTAGGCACCTTAAAAAAAATTATACACTGCAGTGCAAAATCAATATCACTTATGTTCTCAACAAGCTCTTCTAACTATTCAGTAGCTAAAACTTCCCAGTGAAGTCTAAGGAAAAGTATTAACAATGCACACAAAGGAACAAACGTAATAGGGTGTGAGAATCAGAAAGTTAGAGACTTTGGGAGAGTTTTCCTATTTTTCTAAAGCGGCAATCAATTACAGGGCAAAATCAGCCTGATTTTTCAGTGTAAATTATTGTTGCTTTAAAAAAAATGGGAAAACTCTCCCAAAACTCTCCCAAAATCTCTCACTTTCTGATTCTCACACCTTATTACATTTGGGCCCTTAAAGTATTTTACTTCTGTTCTTCTAAATAATACGCCCTTATACGCCACACCATAAAAAATAAATAACATTTAAAAAAAAGAAAATAAACTAAACTGAGTCGAGCAAATGGACCATTTGGTAATTTTTCTGCCATATTTTTTTTTTTTTTTAATTTATAAATGGGTAAGAAAATACTATTCACAGTGAAGATTTCCTTGAACAATTGATTCATTGTATAACTGACTGATGTATCTACAACCCATGTTTTATCTATCTTTTTCAGTGAGGATAAAATGAGAAGCTAATAAATGTTGCTCAAATTATTAAACATAATGTCCGCGGCTATGAAAGATAATACATTGCTGGTATTAAAATCAATTCTTATTTACATATTTCCCTTTTTGACAGCTCCATTTGCATACAAAATCCCATTGATTAAAATTTTCTAAACTTTATAATAAAAATAAATAAAGGGTAACAACTTCATTAAAACACTTGTCTTTTGAATGCTGGTATTTTCTTGATGTAAAAGGTATGCAAATCTGTTCCTAATTCTTTTTAATTCAAGCAGCTGTACGGTATAATTTATTTCAAATATTGCAGCCAACATTTGCAACAAATGAAACATCAGCATATTGTTTTTTTTTTTCTATTGTGACTCCTGTTTTGATTACAGGAAAGAAATCATTATTTATAGAATGGAATTTAGTGTGGTGTGATGTGTATCAACCTTCAGACGCGATATACAGTAGAAATACAGTACAGAGCTATAATAGTAATAAAAACAGCAATACTAATAACATTATTACTAACATTTGTAATAATAATAATAATAACCCTTTGAGTGCAAACATTGCTGTGAGAGATCCTCAAAAAATCTGCCAAAAATTCCAGCGTCGCTCACAGCTGTTTTTGTGCGCAATATTTACCTAAACTTCAATTCATTGACTTGGCTGTGTTTGTATTTATTTATGCTAAAAGAACAGTCGCTGTGAGTGACGCTGGCATTCTAAGCAGACATTTTGAGGATCTCTCACAGCAGTGTTGGCACTCAAAGGGTTAATAATAATAAAAAAATATATAATAAAAGAAGAATGCTCTGTTGTTACAAATCATGCTGTATATATTAGTCAATACATGTATGTATGTTTCTGTTTAGCATATATTAGTATATATATATATATATATATATATATATATATATATATATATATATATATTCTGAAACATAGCAAAATACTTGTCTCTAATGATTTATTAGCAAATGACCATTATATTTAAAATGAGCAGATTAGCAATCGGAGTACCGATGCTGTAAAAAAAATATATATATAATAAAACTATACAATGTTGATACGTAACCTTTCATTGTAATCACCAACTTATATAGGAACATTTGATGACTGCTGCTCATGGTGTTAGTAACGCGGCGCCTCATTTGTCTGCGCTGCAGCATGTTGTATTAATAGCATACAGTGCAGCATTAGACACTCACAGCTAAGCAGTAGGCACGGGGTATTTTATTAATAACAGCTATCAGACTGAAAATGCTGGAATACCCTAAGCTAAAAACACGCTATTCGTCTATAAGCAGAAAACTGCAGGCACAGCCAACTCTCCTCACATCCTGCACACCAATTATACTAATGCTGATGACATATCTAGTTTAACGCGGACAACATTAAAACAGGTCCCTTTTTCCTAGGGAAAAAAATCTAATTACGCTGAACCCAAGTACTCAATCAAAGCTGTTATTCTGTGGCTAAACAGCCTGGCGTTAATACAATTTGTGGAGATCTAGGCCGTGACTGTGAACGTCATGTATTAACAATATCTAATGGGAGCTCCCGCAGGTAAATGAATATGCTAACAAGTGAGGTCGCTGCTAAATATTATATCGTTAAGCTGTTTAATTCCAAACAGTCCCTTAATAAATCAATTGACCGAGAGAGCTGATGCCCCTATCAATTATTCAACAGGGCAAATAAATATTTCAGATGATTTGATAGGAAGTCTCGCACCAGTCTTATGGAAAGCTTTGCATTTCATTAGCCTCTTGCTAAAACTTTTATAATGCGGTGTACACATATGGCTGTAGCGCCGCACAGATAAGGAAGTCTCTGGACGTAGACTGAGGATGGACAGAGGATCGGATTCCTGTGCTGTAGATGACAACGGGCAATAATGAAATGTTGTTGATTACTTAAGTGAGTCTAATAGGGCAACGGCCAGTAACATCGGCCTAATGGCATGCAAACATCATTCTGACTTCACTGACCTTCGGCATACAGTCATTTTGGGACATTCTTTCTATCTGGGCAAACTGGGAATGTTGGTATACCCCGAACAGTAGATTCTCTCTGATATCTATATAATAATAAACTATTAACCCTTCCTTGCACTGACAGCTAAGCTAAGAGTAAATGATGGATGTTGGTGCGTAACTTAAAAACAAAATTATTCTGTTTTGTATTTAAAATAAAAAAAGTGGAGTCAATGGTGTAATTTACTAAGATGGCAGTTCTATTGAAGACGGAATATTTCCCATAGCACCCAATCAGATTCTACTTCTTATTTATTTAGTACCTGCTGCTATTCCCGATGGGGGAAATAGCAGTGGGGCCTTATTCAATGCTTTCCCCGACAGCATTGAACAGGGATCTCGGCAGAAGGAGCCCGACCTTTAGAAGCAGTCGGGCCCGTTCTGCCGAGAACGGCCGTGGATTGTCGATCTACCGGATGCAGCTCGACGATCCACAGTGGTATCTTGCGGCCACGCCCCCTTTTCAGCATTCGGACAGTCGTGACCCTGGATGAATATCCCCCAGAATCTAAATGGTTGCAATGGGCAACATCCCATCTTCAATATAACTCCCATTGTAGTAAATATACCGTTGTGTGTTTCTGGATTAAAAGTATAAAGCAATAGCTTCAAATCTCACAATTTCGTTCCTAGCTATAGCTTTTTTATATATCTTAATAAGTCAATAACAGGTATTTTATTTTTTATTTGCACAAAAGAACATGCTGTTATATACAGGCTAATATATAAAACCATAAACTGTAGTTCAGTGAAGAGCATGAATCACCAGAAGTTCGATCCCACAATATGTTTAGCCCAGAAGCCATGAATATCGGTTTTCTGATTATGGGAGGGGATGCAGATTACTTTACATGTATTCTGCGTCCCCTCGCGGGGCTCGCTCCGCTTGCCACGCTTCGGGCTCTATATAAAATCAACTCCATGTGTAGTTGGATAGTGGGGGTATGAAATCACCCATGGGTGACTATACAATAAAAAATTGGGTGTTTACAATGAAAAATCGCATCGCATCGCATGAATTGTATGCCACTATATTGCATGCGATGCGATGAAATACAATGAAAAAAAAAGGGCGCCCAGATATTACACAAGTACCGCTGCATGCACAGGACACATGTTTGTACTGCACATGCGCCAGTTCCGGCGCCTGTCATTACAGCACAGGCGCCAGGGATGGGACTAGAGGAAGCAGCGGCAGTAGCGACAGTGAGAGGGGGGTGCCTGAATTGCGGTACCCCCGCTGTGGCCAGAGGCAGCCCCCCTCCCCCAATAAGGTACCAGCCGCCACTGGTAATGAAAGACTTTGTACCCTACACCAGACATAAATTTGGATTTTACCTTTCCATTATTGGCCTGTTGTATTATCATGTTGGAGTGAGTTCTGTGCTAGCTCTGGGGAGCAGAGAGAGGCTCAATATATGAATCTGTTTCAGTCGCTGCCAGCGTCACACATCCCAGCAGCAGCCCAGTGGTAGCAGCGCTGCTAGAAGTCTCACTGCAGCCCATCATTGCTTCAGCTGTGTGCTGTTTTCTCTCAATCCACAGGACTCACAACTAATATTTTGCTCTTTATTTTATGACCAATTGTTTGCGGTAATGGAGACAAATCAGAAATAAACCGTATGTCTATATTTTGCAGGTGAAAATTAGCATTACCTGCAACATTAGTCAATGTAACAAGTGCTGTAAATTAATGTAAAACTGCTGACATCTGTACAATGACTTTCGGGGTTACATACTGTACTAGAGTTCACCCTCCACTGGTTTCACTCATCCCACATTTGCTTTTACCCAGCATTATAAAGGAACACTTCACTAAAGCTCAGAGGCGTGATTCCATCCCAGTCACCCGGAGACAAGTTATACTTTAGCACCCCACCCTTAAAGAATTAATGTGACAACAGGCAGTGGATAAGGGTCAGACTCAAATGATTCATTGGTGGGTTCCATCTGACAGTCCTGCAGCAGCAGCATTTGCAGAGTGGTACCAGGCGAGAGATGTCCTTTCCCCAATTGCAGGTGTTAGGAGGGCTCCTGAGACAGAGCTGCTGGATGCATCACAGAACTCCATTTGAAGAGCTGTGATCACACTTGGATTCTGCTGCAAACCACACAGGTACTGCTTTGTATGCAGGTGCCCCTTGTGGACTTGGAGCCCAGAGGCAGGCACCTCCATTGCCTCTGGGAGTTACGCCTCTGCTAAAGCATTAATTGCACATGTACTGGAGACTTAAAAGCCTCAGAAATTGCAATTAATGATTAAGGGCGAGATGTATCAAACGGAAAATGCGGTAAAACCCCGGTTTTACAGCATTTTCCAATGTATCAAAACTGATACCGCATTGAAGGGTATCGCCACCTTTGGGTGGCGATACCCTATAGAAGCCTATGGGCTTCTTTTCGCCACCCGCCACCGACGATGCAAACCCGCCTCCTCGCCGACCCCCTCTCTGGCTTACATTCCTGAAGGGTCCTCCTGGACTCCAGAAGGTAAACCCCTCCTCCCCCTAGTGAAGCAGCCGGACATCCTTCCGGCTGCAGGGGGGAGGAGGAGGAGCCAGGGAACAGCCTGCTTAGCTGTCCCCGGCGTGAGGGGAGAGCCAGGCAGCAGGGAGGTGACGGAGACCCCCCGCACACCAGAGTACAGGTAGGGGCCTCCGTAACCACACCGCAATGCCAGCCGCATATGTTAGTACATATGCGCTGGCATCGCGGCAGGGGGGGGGTGCGAAGGGCGGCAATGTATTTTAATACATCTCGCCCTAAGAGTGAAATAAGTAATCAACACATATTGGATAAATAACATTTTGGTGACACCCTATTAAATGCACTATGTAATAAGAAGTGAGCATCTGGTATACTGTGGGTTAACCATTCAGGACTACTATAGTTCACAACTAGAGTTTCAGACTTGTCTATGTAGAGGCATTGGGCTGATGCAGATTTCACTATATGTCAGTTATGCACTACACAATCCATTCTCCACCGTGTATGTGCTAGGTCCTGGCCAGCAGCGTGGCTCTCCCCTTCTCCTCCAGATCAGTTAGCACAGCTAGCCATAGCCCCCTCTTCCACACAGGTAGAAGCCACTGCTGATCCCCAATTCTGCAGCTCCCTTAGAGGTCTGCACTGGAAGTGCTGGTCACATGGCTGTCGAGACCCAGAAGTCACACTAAAGTTACTGCAGCCACTGGGATTATGTAAGTGACCACTGAGACAACAGGTATATTATGTTGACATCAGAGGCAACATAGGAGGCAATAGAGTTATCTACCTCTGGGCTCCTGCTCGAAAGGGGGCACCTCTCCTCCCCGTTTGAATCAGTTAATTAAAAACCATTGATATCTCCTCTGGGGCTGACTTCCCCTCCTAGCAGGACCCTAGACATCACAATCCTTATCCTAAATATAATTTCTGCAAGTGTCACTCCCTGTATTAGTACCTATGACCTGTTCCACTTGAAGTAGTTACCTTACTGATTGAGTTATTTGCTCCTACATAGGACTCTTGTAAATTCTAGCTACAGTATATGAAGTTACTACTCTACATAGCTCTCCCTAATAGCAATGGTTCCTAATCAGAATCAGAATCAACTTTGTTGACCAGGTATACTGGTGTATACTAGCAATTGGATTTGGATTGCTGTGCAACAGCCAGGATAGGAACAAGTAAAGAGTGACAGTACATATATATATATATATATATCACATGTACAGATATACACTAGATGTATCCTGATGAAGGACACAGACATGGGGAACATATATTTTCTGAGCTGAGTAGCACCCAGGCAGCCATTCGTCGGTGTAACTTGGTGATTGCACCAGCCAGATAGGTAGACAAGTAAAAACAGTACAGATATAGGACATGTACAGAAATGCACTTGACGTATGCTGATGAGGGACACGGACATGGGGAACATATATTTACTAAGCTGCGTGGCACCCAGGCAGCCATTCAGCAGCGCCACTTCGTGACTGCAACAGCCAGATAGATAACAAGTAAAAAAACAGTACAGATATGGAACACTACAGCGGAGACAAGGGGTACATGTTTGGCTGGGTGGCATACCTGTATATTGACACTGACCTCCTCTGAACTTCTAATATCCATATATTTCACATATATTTCACAGCAGGAAGTGCAGTTATATTACTGATCTCCATAGTTTGTGCCTGTATAACTATTGGTACAGCTTGCCTTTTCCTATATGAACCTAAAGAAATGTATGTTGGTCATGACAAATATTCGTGTTTTACAGGTCAGATTTTATTTCTTCCTATTGGAGATATATTTATATGAACCTGATGTCATTCGCAATAACTATGGTAGGAAAGAAAAAAAGTAAATGAAAAATTTCTGACCTTTAAGTTTCCTTGTCTGGTAATTGGCTTCTCACACCAGATCGGCAGATTGATTTCTATCAATCATTCATTTAAATTTTATACCTCCTAAAAAAACCTGCAAAAGTTAATAATTTTTAATTTGTTCATTTAATCCTTTCCCTACTGGAATCTTATAATATTCTCTGTAAGAAAGTACAATATAATAGTGAGGATGTCTGCTGAAGATGTAATAATCTTTTCACTTGCAGTGGAGGAATTAAAGCAATAAAATAATTAAAATCATTATATTGATATAGAATAGTGGCATGTCTTTACATTTGGCTATAAAAGGCTTTTGCATGGAAGCAGAGAAAGGCTCAGTTCCTGTGGTTTAGTATTTTTAAAACGGCAAAATGGCGCACTTGAGAGATTGTTACATTTATAACTGCAATCTTTTAAAAATGATTTCCAGGGTTACTTTGCCGATCAGCTGATCTGATTGGGTGGTATCTATGAAGGTTAATACTCAGAACATGGAAAATTCCTGTGTGAACACATACGGTATGATGTTTACTGAATGTGATGTTTTTGGACTATTTGACACTTCAAATAACTTTTACATTTTAACTTGTTAAGGTAGGAAATAATAAGAAATGGGCTGCAATCCTGCAGCCCCTCCAGGTAAAATCCACCACTGTAGTGAAGCCATATGCAGTCTGTGAGACTGCACTGGCTTCTCTGTGACTGGCAGTGACTTCCTATTGGAAGTCCGAACTGCCAGTCACCAAGGCAGTCCCATTGGGAGGTGTTCTCTCCCTCAGGGGCTGCTGAGCAGCAGCCCATAAAATCCAGGGTCTGCGCATGCCCATTACTTACGTTGCTACTGTGCATGTGCTGGTCCTAGTTTCCCTTTACGGGCTGTTGCTGAAGCAGCCCATAGAAGCTGGCCGCATGTGCAGTAAAAAGGTTGATACTGCACATGCTCCAGTTCCAGCGGGCCCAGGAGGAGCGGTGGCGGCAGGGGGGGTGCCTGTATCATGGCCAGTGGCAGAACCCCTCCTGCGATAAGGCATGAGCCGCAACTGGTTACCTGTGTGAAACAAGCTATCAAGTCCAGGGGCCACTAGTGCTCCTGTACACTGAGTGATGGTGGTAGGGCTAAGAGGTGAGACTGGAGGTGATCCCTATCCCTGCATCAGTCTGTGAAGCTTATGTGTCTAAGCCTAGTGGGAAATAAAGTGGTAACTAACATGCCCTAATGTCCACAAAGGACAACTTCTTGCCCTGACACCTCGGGTGACATTCTATGGGATGAGATGTGTGTTTTTTGGCGAATATTAGTAAAAAAAATGGCGACATCGCATTTTTCCTTGAAATCGCATATTTAATAGGATGCGCTAAGGGACGGATATCGCATATTATGTGCGATAACTCATGCAGACTGAAAGTGTGGGGAAAAAAATCACATTTTTATCGCATCCAGATGTTTTCGTACAGAAAAGTATATAAATCGCTTATTTAATGGGATGCGTTTTCGTAAATCGCACTTTTAAGGTGTCTAATAATCGCACTTTTTTTCAGACCAGGTTCTGTTGGGCGATTTGGCCCAGAACTCACTTTGGTGCACAAATGGTTAATTTCAACACAGGTGCCCTTAATTTCACTCAGAAACACCCCCACATATACCCCAACATCATTAAGGACACCTGTGAGGGTTTGAGACATGGAGATTTTGCAGAGTGGTTTGGAGTTGCTGATTTGTGATGTGGCCCATTTGGAGGAGCTGCGCAGGAGGGACGAAGCTGCTCACCAGATCCAGGTAGCCCCCCGACTACTGCGTACCCAACGTATGTTTCGTGCTCGGCTGTACCTGGACTCCCTCTCGGATCAACAGGTTGTGGGGATGTTTAGGCTGAACCACAATAACCTGTTGGACTTATATGAGCAGGTGAGAGATGATCTGGACCCTTTCGGGGGAGGCAACTATGCAGTGTCTGGGCTGCAGAAATTAATGTGTACCCTCTACTATTTGGCCACAGGCTCCACTCAGTCTGTGACCTCATGGTCCTTGAGGGTATCACAGCCCACTTTCTCTAAGCATTTTACTCAAGTGTTACTTGCTTTAAAGAAGTTGTGGCACACATACATCAGATTCCCACATTCTGAGTTGGAGTGGCAGGACCACAAGGTGGCTTTCTATAGACTCTCAGCATTCCCTCAAGTGCTGGGAGCTATAGACTGCACACACATTGGGATTAAGGCACCGGACGTGCGGGGATACGTCTATGTCAATCGGCGTGGGCGGCACTCTTTGAACGTACAGGTGGTATGTGATGCTCATCTCAAAATCCTAAGTGTAGTAGCAGGCTTCCCTGGGAACTGCCATGACGCCTATATTCTAAAGGCACTCAGCCCTCTGCCACTCCTCACTCTGCCACTCCTCACTCTGCCACCAACACCTCTTCCTCTGCTCACACTGCCACTGCTCCTCTCCATGCTCCTTACTTCCTATCAAAGAGTTATATGGCGCCAGTGCCTCTTTATATATGGGGTGTGATGCATAATGGAGGGGACAGAGGTGGGCCAATAGGTTAGGGGGTTCTTAGTCATGCGGAGACAGTCTTGTAAATCGCACTCCGGTTGGTCCAAAACTCGCACATGACCGGCAGAAGAAATTGCACTTTTATGTGTCATAAAATCACACAACTCCGCCGCATCCCATTAAATATGCGATTTATTACTAAAAAATGTGATTTTAGAAAGTGCGAAGAGCGGCGATGTGGAGCGAGATAAAAAATGCGCTTTTATCTCATACCATAGAATGTCACCCCTCATCTCATAATAACTGCCCTCATGGATGTGCTTGGTTGCCTGGACTTTGGGGTTTGTGACCCAGGAGTCCCTCTGCGCATGTTCAGAGTGACATCAGCAGCCATGGGAAATGCTGAGATGGATTTCTCAAAAACACTGCAGAAAGAAGCCCATAGGCTTCTATAGGGTAACGCCAGCTACAGCTAGCATTACCCACTGCATCTGAGCCCCAGTGGAGGGGCTTTAGTACATTTAGAAATACAGTAAAAATCCTCTTGCTATTAGCATTTACTGTATTGGCTGATCACAATATAGCTGATCACATAGCACGCTACTGCTGACCAATGGAGAGCCAGATCTCCCTTCCCAGGAACCCAAGTTCCTGATAAAAGGAAGTGGCTAACTGGTGAAACACAGTGGCATATATTTGGGGAGTGAAAGAGGCAGATCAGGCAGAATAGAGGAGTTCTCCAATAGGAGGAAAGTCTGTACAGCTCCCACCATTGAGCTGGCACAGAAAGCATACCAGGGAGTAAGAAGACAGGTTCATCAATGTAAGCCCAGCACTAGTATTCAATGAGCTCACTACTGCACCATTGTCTAGTTAGTATTGGATGTTCAATATTATATCGTGTTTTAGAATTGCGTAGTGCGAATCAGGCATGTTAACTAATCTGCCAAAGTGTATCTACTGTACATGGATTCAAGAGACCTCCAAACTTGGTCTCCAGTAGATAATTACTCTATTCACATCTATTCATAACAAGAGGCCAAGAGTAAAAGACTGCAAGACAGACTGACAAGAAGAAAAGACAGCATCATACAGAAGAACGAAGGCAGTGAAGACAGATACATACATTGCACACATCACCGAACACCCTCTTGGAGGGTGTTCTCCAATTCTGAACCTTCTCTGGAAGTATTACCTGTGGTTGTAATATTACAGCACTTCCAATATAGACAGCTTTGTTTAACTATTAAACAAGCTGTACTTGAACTTCCATAGTCAACAGAGGGAAGGACCATGCAGCCTGACTCCATACAGGCAATTGATGGGACACCAGATCCATAGGGGCCTCTTTGTGCACCTATATGTATGTACAAGTTGAAAACAAAGGCTCAGTTGTTATATATTCACTTTTATGGTTTGTAAATAAAACTATTTTTGTCTTAAAATTCTTCAGTTTACACATAAGTAGACATAAGATGTGATCACGTCAAACTTTTGTGATTGCAATACAGTAGATTTATTTGAGCAACCAATTACTTTTCTATGGTTCTGGCAATTGAACCCAGAATGCATGCTGTACCAAGATGTTTTCCTGCGGTACATGGATGACATGAAATCAGAAGCAAACAGTACGTACTTGTCCTATTTTGATATGTAAAATGTTGGGATGTACTCTCTAGCTGAAATTGTATTAAAGCAGGTTCCTATGATATCCACTTCCGAGGCTATCATGTCCTCTATTTAATAACAAAACCTTGGTGACCCTGTGGCTATGAAGTAGTTAATTGCAGGGTTCTACGTCCCGAGAAGCTTTCCATGTGTCAGACATCAGTGCATTTGAAACCATATAGTGCAGTTTTATGATATTATTAATCTTTGTTGCAGAAAGCCCAGCAGGTGAAAAAATGAAGACAATTTAGTAAATAATGGACGCCAGGATGAGTTATTGTTTTCCTGCAATGAGGAATAAGAGCAGTTTATTTTCTGACCTTTTACTAGCGGCTGCCAAGAAATCAGAGGTAATAAACTTAGCTAGCTCTTGCTTGAAGATGAAGAGCTGATTTATGTAAACAGCTTATTTTATTTTTACAACCTCATTCATTGCTAACACTACAAAGCATGTGTTTACCGCGTCATTTTATACTTTCTTCATCTGTTTAAATAAATAATTAAAGATGTGAGATGGAGCGTTGATAAAGCCGTTCAAGATAGTGGACAGAAATAAGTAAAAATATACTATACATTGTGAAAACTGGTGCATGAATTACCTTCCAAACAATGTAGTCTGTACTAATAATCCCCATACACACTAGGAGATGGTCTCTACCGTCGATATCGTTAATGATATCGGTGGTGAGCGCACACACTGAACGATATCACTAACGATATCATTTAGTGACATCTCCCCCTGCACCCAGGGCCGGCAACAGAAATATTGGGGCCCTGTACAATGAAATTTCTGGGGCCCTACACCTAATCCCAAATCCACACAACTCTCTTCTCTAACCTTTCGCTGCTCCAGATCCTGCTTTCAGGTGCGGATTTTCTCGTTCTCAGTCCTGCTGGCTTGGCTCCTGCTGCTGCTTCCTGCTGGCTCCGGCTGCTGCTGGCCTGTCACTTTCACAAAAGAATGCTGAGCACTACGAGCAGGCAGGGCAGGTCTTTCGCAGAGTGCGGAACAGAGGACCCGCACAGTAAAAGTACAGGAGCCAGAGACTGAGGCCACAGCACCAGCGGTGGGTAAGGCTGTGCCCCTGCGGCACCAGGCTGTGCGCTCAAACAGAGTAGATGGCTCTGAGCACCAAGTGGCAGGGCGCACACACAGTAGACGGCATATGAAGTGAGTCAGTCAGACTCACTTCATATATCTGGGGCCCATCACACTTGTCCCCCTTGACCCCCCCTGTCACCTGCCCTGCCTGCACCTCACTGTTATCAGACTTTGTTAATGATAAAGTCAACATTGGGCATGCAGCACAGGTGACGGAGAATCATTTACAATGAGCAGGAGCATGCATCGTTAACTATATTGAGCATACACACTAAGATATTTTTTTAAACGATCTTGCTTAGAAGGGCCGGAATTTGTGATAGCGTTTAAAAAAAATCTTCTAGTGTGTATGGGAATTTACCCATAGCATCCAATCAAATCTTGCTCCAACAACCTCAACAACACCAACTGATTGTGTCATATACATGTTGGCATGGTGGCACAGGTGTTCTTATTGTTGACTCCCATTGCTGGTGCTATTAGTTCAAGTTCTAAAGAGGGCCATATCTGTATGGACCACTGTGGTGGTCCTCCTGGGAGACAAAAGGCCCAGTCCCAGGGAAACCCTGACATCTGCATATAGAGTCATACTTGCACCTAACTTAAGTCATGTACACACTGGCTATTCTTCCAGGTGATTTTGACTATATCGTCAAAATCATCTAGAAGGTTAGGCAGAATCACCCCATGTGTACACAGAGTGCGATAGCGATGCACGGCCCCGCAGTGTCATGATCGCCTGGCCAAATAGACAGTCCAGGCAAGAATGTTTTCACTAGACGCAGCCTGCACTGTGTATTTGGACGCAGCAGGATGCATATAGCCATCAAATCTCTGATAGCTAACTACCTCTTGATTGCACATGGGCCCAGTCCAAATCAATGGGACTGAGTTCCGTGTGTACACCCCTTTAGACTGTAATATGCAATTGCGATAAAAAAAGAACTAAATCTTATTATTAATAATAATAATAATAATAATAATAATAATAATAATTATTATTATTATTATTATTATTATTATTATTATTATTATTATAATAATAAAAATAATAATAATAATAATAATAATAATAAAAGAGAGTGTGCAATACTAACATATTAAACATACAAAAAGGTACAGTAATCACCGAACATAGCATCAATTTTCCAATGTTTATTACTCTTTCTCCTGCTTTCCATCTAGAAAAACCATCACATTAAAAACAGTATTTTTTCTATTTCAAGGGTGAATTTACTAAGCCTTGGAGAAAGATAAAGTTGACTGAGATAAAGAACAAGCCAACCAGCTCCTAATCCAGTGGTTCCCAAACTCTTTGAATCACGGCACCCTACAGTATAAGAATATTTTTCACGGCACCCCTAGGCCAAAAGTTTGTTACTGAGAATTTCATAAAAAATATATTAAATGAAATAAGTTGTGATTATATTTTATCCTTAGGTCCAGTTATGTGGTGAGGAACATGATTCACTTCTGTTTACGCACATATTTTATAATTGAAAGCCACAAGCACTGGTTTCATTGACCATAGATAACTTGAACTGGTTCTGGACCACTAAACTGAGGCTCCGAGGCACCCCAAGGAGTCTAGGTGCACAGTTTGGGAACCACTGTCCTAACCTATCATTTTTCAAGCACATGCTGTAACATGGCAGTTAGGAGCTGGTCGCACGGTACTTTATCTATGTCTACTTTATCTCTCTGCAAGAATTAGTACATAGACCCCTTAGTCTATTATTCCCAATTAAAAGTCAAAATATTATATTTTTCACCCAGCAACATTACTAAAAGCTAACCTGATCACTGAATGAAATATAAAGAAAACAGGCTTGTGTAAACCACAATATAAATGTGATTAATATTTATATTTGGTGGGCTTTTGAATATATTAATATCAATTTGTATGAATATAATATGTGCATAAGTGGGAGCAGATGGCGAATAGGAGCCATATTTATGCTGTATACACTACGTTCTAGCTGCTAGACTAGTGCGGTGGTTCTGCATATTTCACATACAGTACTTGGTGGCCTTTGCTTTGGAGAACAGGTCTGTAGTTTGTATACAGATTACAGGGAATTACAAGAAGGGCAGCACAGTTTCAGGGGTATGTTTTCCTTATGATGGGCTATAGGGACCTATCTCTATTAATAAGCCGATGATTTACTATTCCCCACCTCTGCACTATGTAAATTCACAGCAATCCAGGGATAGGCATTACCAGGGGTCAGTCTGCTTATTGCTTTGTGATACTGGCAGATTAAAGGTGTAGCTGGGCTTATTTTAATTTTGCTCTTGTTTGACTAGCGATGTCTAACATAGCTCAGAGAGAGCTCTCTTCATTGTACAGCTCATGTCAGTCATTTAGTAATGACATGTTGCCCTGCTGTTGAATAAACATACCCTATACCATACCAAGCCTTAATCACACTGTAATAACTCATCTTACACATAAATGCTGGATGAAGATAGAAATCTGAAATATGAAGACTTTTCTGGTTAAAAAAATTTTTTCCCCAAAAATAAATAGAATAAGAGATATTTTGATTGCAAGCTTTGTCTTTCATTTCTCAGCCATACTGTTTAACTTTGTAGCTAGGGATGTACAGTGTGGCAGCACACCACATTATACCACCAACGACATCTTTAAAGACAACTAGGGGCCCGATTCAGAGGTGGGCGCAGAAGTGCGGAAATAGCTATTTGTCAATTTCTGCACTTCTGCGCAAGTGCACGCATGCTCAAGCACTTAAACTGCGGTCTCGCCATGACCGCAGTTTAAGTTGCGACAGGGGAAGGTCACAATAACACAGAAGCGGCGATGGACTATTGGGGGTGGTGGCGACGGACTCCTTTTTGGGGTTGTTCTGGACAAATGTAGCATGACTGGACCACTATGGGGGAGGGCCGCAATAGCACATGCAGATACTGCGGCCTAAAACATGGCTGGTCTGCGCCTGGGACTCTGACAGGGGTCGAGCGCTACAAAGCCCCTTGAGGGCTCAGTGGCTCACCACAGATTTATTCTCCCTCTATGGGGGTTGTGGACCCACACAAGGGAGAATAGCCCCTGTAAGCTGGGATCCAGACTTTCAGACTTATAACAGTTGGGAATCCGCCATCAGTCTACTAACCGACTGGCAGGAGGCCATCCGACACCTCAGTTGAGTGCAGTCCAGGAAGAAATTAATCAGCCAAATGCTGCTGTAGGTAGGACCTGGAGGCAATGACCAGTTATGGCTCTCAAATGGAATCAGGTTTGGTTCTGTGTTTTAAGCTTGTTACCAGATAAGACTGACCCTAACAAAGAAAGCAGTCTTATTAATACTGCACTTGCCATTTATATGCGTTGTAATGAAACCTCACTTTACCTATTATTCGCATCTGTTCAGTGACTCAGTATTTTTGATACTACATGCATGATTGTATGCGTTATGTGATTCCCTGACTACACAATGGAAGTAAATTCAAACACATTTATGTCTGTCTCCATTACAGTACCCTCATACTCTTCTCTGCCCTCGATTTCCTTTCTTTTTCCTTCTCGACACATAAAACCATAACAAACTGAGATATGTGACAGCAGAACCATTGCAATTTATAGTAAGGAGATTATCTCCTGAGTTCTTGTACAGATACAAGGGAGGAATGTAATTAATTCTTTCCAGTCTACAATAAACTCTGTAACACAATCTCTTCATAGAGAGAACAGTTATTATCTCGGATGTTTAAAAGCTGGAGCTGGAAGTCAAGAAGAAGTGCAGGCTTCTTGTGCTAATGTCTACAACCTTTTACCTTTTATTACAAGTTGAAATACTTACACCACCTAGCCTGCCTTCATTTTGCTCCAGGCTTTCAGCTTCTTTTATTTTTCATATGAATGGCAAATCTACCCACGATTTTTTTCGACTGCTGAATAAATGATAGTTAGAGAAATATATAAAGTATATGACAAATGTTATTAAACAACATGCAATATTCTCACTGTACCAGATTATGCTAAATTTGCTTTATAGAACAGACTATTTTACTTTAATTGATAGCTATTAATATGTCCAATATTGGTTCTGCTAATGATATTAGAGCAGTTGTTTTAAGTGGGTGTCCAAGGCCGAACTGGCCCACAGGGGAACAGGAAACACCCCCCCCCCCCCCCCGGTAGTCCCCACTGCATGTGGGTCCAGCTCCTCCTCTAGACATCACGTTCAAGACTCTAACTTAGTGCAATTTAATTACACATTATACATACATTACATTAAACTAGACATGATCTTGCACTCTCTAATAGCAAGAGCTCTGTTGTGGCTGACCACACCCCCATTGGAGCCTGGCCACACCCTCCTCAAGCAATGAGTCCCTATAACTGCATTTCCTGACTGCCCGTCATGACCCTATCCGATGCTGTGGGTGTCAAACTGGTCGTCAATCTGAAGCATGTAGGGAATACAGCTAGTTTAAGTCAGCAGCACTATACAGTATCTATCAAAACAAGTACTGTATGGCTTCTGAGCATATTCTAACAAATATATCTAATATCAGTAATACAATAAATGAGGCTCATTTGACGTTATAAACACAGATTTGGCAAATCATTTCCATGCAGGTAGCTGAGAGGTATGTCACAAGCCCTTTTGCCAGGCTTCACCACGGGCAAAGCATAAGCAGAAATAATGCACCCGTGATCACTGACTATTCCCCACACACTTGGCCACATTCTCTGTGTTACAATGCAATTATGGGAATAGGTCAATGGAAAACAAGAAATAATTATGATTTGTGGTGAATATTGATGTATTCTACCTCTGCTTTTTAAACTTTAAAAGGCTGACAGAATAAAAGAAAGTCCCCTCATTTCTGACATAAAAATTAACAATTCCGAATTATTTGACTGTCATAGTGAATAAATGTATACTGATACACTTAATATAATGGAAATATCCACATGCATGCTGGATGAAACAAATTTGACATTTAATTCCCATGGCTTAGTTATCCTTTCTAACTATATTTAGTTTCAGTGGAAAATTATAATTTCCTCAAGGATTCCAATGTTTTTGTTCCTCTCTCTCTCTTATATAGGAGGATCACACAGAAGCTGTGAAGCAATAAGCATCAAGTCATGTGAAGGTCAATGAACTTGTCCAGATGGAGCTAGAGGCTGAGTTTTGTGCACACCATGTGCAGTACCCTACATACTTCTATACCAAATAGCCATGTCGACCCGGCTTGTGACCATTTCACATTGCTGTCCCTACCCGGCATAATGCCAGACGAGTGGTCCTGAGTCGGACCATGGAGATGATATCATCTAATAGTGCTGGATATTTCTCCCACTCCCATGGCCCCTCTCTCTCTTGCAGATTCCCTCTATCTCCCCTGCTGCCTCCCCTCCCCTCCCCAGCCTCGCTTTCCCCCTGTGGCCTCTCTTTCCCCTGCACTTGCTCTTTTTACCCTGCACGTTGCTCTACCTCTTCACTGCGCTTACACACTCCTTCACACTCTCCCATGTGTTCACTCTAAAGGTGGCCATACACGTTCCAATGCGGGCTGTCGATGTGTGCTTTGAGGTGCGCGCTCCCGCGGCACCTCATCGCACAGTACAAAAATATGTGCTGCACATACTTTTTGTACTTAGTTTTCATCGCATCGCATCACATTGCATGCACAACGCATGCACAAGGCATGTAATGCGATGTGATGCATGCTAGTTAAGCACAGAACGCACGCCCGCATCGGGACGTGTATGGGTGGCATTACTCCTCTGTACTCTCTCTCTACCGATTTCCCTCTTCCCTGCACTCTATTGCTATCTTTCTCTCCCCTTTGCACTCTCTTGCTATCTCCCTACCTCTCTACAGTTTCTCTCACTATGGGGCCCAGTTACCAAGAAATGTATGTGCATTGCCATCTGGGCGTGATATTAGCACCCAGCATCGCATTGCAATATTTCTATCAGCAGGATGTCTGTCCCTGCGAAGTGCTCCAAGTGCTGCTTAGGCTACTGCGCATGGGCGGGCCCCCACTGACCGCATAGGCATAACTATGCCATGTGGGGGCCATAGCTGCGGGGAGCAGTAGCTGCGGGAGACAGTCTCTCCCACTGTCCCCTTATTCCCTTCAGTCTCTATCACTCTGAGGCTTGTGTGTGCGTCGTCCCCCCCATACTGAAAGTTGCTAGCCAGCCCCTGCTTATACTATATATTTAGTATGGATTATAGTTTCATAAAGGTGCGAGGCCGTATAACAACACTAATCTAATTCAGAGTTAAATATAAATATGGTTGCTGGCATGTGGCAAATGTTTGCAGTGTAAAACTAAAGGGTTTATCCAGTTAAGGGGTCCTGCATTAACACACGCAGTGTAGCTGATGTGTACATTCATTTCAGAAAGCTCATTCTAGCTGTATAGCTAGAACTGTATTGCGCAGCATATTCCTGTATACAAAGTAAGGGTCTCTCTCCATCGGCACTGTCTCACTCTGCTTCAGAACTAATTTTGGAAATAGCACAACATACTCCTATTTAATCAAAAACACCCATGAGATGTCTTGTCTCTCATGCCTTCCCTCCCTAATACTTCACTCTATCACCATCACACTTTCTCACCCCTTTATTCATTTCAAAACGCCCACCCATCTCCTTCCTTAGCACTCAATTAACCATATGAATGTGTGACCCTTCTTTTTAGAAAGAAGCTTTTAGATTAATCATATTATCTTAAGTTTCCAAATCTCAGCGCCTCTGCGACCTTTTTTTCCTCTTAGAATCCATTATCTTAAACTAGCACAATAATCCTGGCTTTAGGGAGGGAGAGAGGGAAGCAGAAATCAGACCTAATAGATGGCAAATAAGATTAATCTATGATCTAAGTGCCGATTACACTTGGACCTGCCCTTGGACATCCAGCTGTAACCTTGAGAATCACATCTACTGGGTGTGATTGTGGGGTTGTGGCAGCTTACAGACCTGATTCTACTAATGTGCTGTTAACTTCACCATCACTTTAAGACAAATGACTATAACTCTCCTATAGAAAATGAAGTCAGCATTTAAGGGTGCTAAAAAGATCTCTTTTAAAAACCTTAAACTTGATCCATTGTTTTCTATATACCGTAACTCCTGCAATTTCTCCTGTCACGATTACTCAGTCACTAGATGCATGAGAAGAACACAATAACTGTATTCTAAGTCCCTTAAGTTATACATAAAAAGAATACTTTTTATACTTTGTGGACTGTACAAACTGGATGTACTGTGCTGACTATGTTGATAGTAGACAATTGAAGACAGTTGTTTGTAAAAGTACACATTGTCACATCATTATCTCTTTTGACCAACAATAAACCAGTCCCCTCTATAATATAGGATATGCTGTAGTATAATGTATCATCACACATTCAGAGTGGTACCACAGAGTAGGCAAGGCCAATTAATGGTTCTGTATTAATAGTCTGGATCGACAAGGTATCGTCATATACTGTTTTGAGAATTATGCTTTACACATTGTTGGTTGATTTTTAAAGAAAATAATGTGGTATCTACCTGAGAAACACACACACACACACACACACACACACAGACAGACACACATGTATTTCTTAACCCTGTGGGATTTTTTTGGAAGTCATTTATTCTCCCAGGCTTCAGAACAAACTGTTTAAATGTATTCATTGTTTTATTATGTTTGGTATTATTTGGGTGGTGCTAGTCAGGACATCTGATGAAGCGTTAACACAGTGCCTGAGGAAGCGGACTGTTAAAGCAAGAAACGCGTCGCAAAAACATAAGCCCTTTCTTGTGAGAAATCCATTTCTATTTTTTAACTGTCATTTTCCAAACCTGGCCTGTAATTTGACAGTTAGGTGCTGATTGGCTGCTGCTTTGTCACAGGCAAATTTATCGCTTCACCAGGATTAATACATCTTCCCCATTATTTGTCAACCTAATGCTTGTAAATGTGAAACGAAACACAGTTCGGATCTTCTTGTGTGTATTATATTATGTACTGCAAATTTATGTTTTCATTTACTTCTGACAAGCTGTAATACTATCTAGTGGTTAATAAATAACATGTATAGAACCCAGATGATAACACAGTATGAAGGCACTATGATCGAGCATGCACTACGAAAAGAGGGCATGGCTTCATGGGATGGGGCATGGCTACACAAGAGGGTTCATCACTCCACATCTTCTTCAGTCTGAGGTGCAGCAGATGCTGGCTGATCATGTGATTGTGTTGTCTGCAGTGCCAGGTTCTACAAAATAATAGAAGCCAGGTGCTCTATGTAATGTTACAGTGCAAGCCTCCTTCTTCTGTCACTGGGCAGGAGCTGCCATTTGGGTGTAACCCCTGCGACTCAAACCCTTGCCCCCCCAACCCATATTGATACCACTAAGAGAAACCCCGGATCATGAAAAGAACTAATAAAACAGACCTCCATACAGTATGTGCAGCATGTGCTCTGTATACATGACTGTCTGATAACTGCTGCTTTTTGGAGGACTCGTCAATTTTGATAAATATTCTATCAATGTCTTACAATCAGGAAGCTCATACTGCTTATCAAGGGATTTGTGATCTGTGGCAGCACTACATGGAGGTTGATACCACAGGGTGCTTTGAAATTGGGAGGTAACAAAACCATCTGCTGAAAGTCAATGTGTAACAATATAACTAAGGTACCATAGAAGAAGGGTTCGACTAACTGTTGCTATTTAGCCCACAAATTTCAAGATATACCCAAGGTAAGTGTGTTTTAATTCTCATTGTTAATAGCTTCATATAATTAGTATAGGTCTGGGCTATGTCTAAAACTGTCTCTTTAGCTTTAATGGATCCATACAAATCCTGATTTACAGTCTGCTTCACCTAGGTTCTTTAAATCTTTAAATCGGAGGAACATTTTAAAACCAAATAATGATATTGGGCATTTGTGTAGTTTTGCGTAGTGTCCCTGTCAGAATCAGCGTAGTGTTCCCGCGGCCAGCATAGTTAGCATAGTCAGTGTCCCTGTCAGAATCAGCGTAGTGTTCCCCCGGCCAGCATAGTTAGCATAGTCAGTGTCCCTGTCAGAATCAGCGTAGTGTTCCCCCGGCCAGCATAGTTAGCATAGTCAGTGTCCCTGTCAGAATCAGCGTTGTGTCCCCGCAGCCAGCGTAGTCAGTAGGTTTGCGGCTAGCCGGAGCTTACGTAGTTAGCATAGTCAGTCAGTATTACGCAGTTAGCGCAAAGTCAGCATAGTCAGTATGTTTGTTGCTAGCCGGAGCTTACGTAGTTAGCGTAGGATGACAAGACAGGTGTGAATGCGGTCCTGAAATACCCCCACTATCCACAACTGTGTAAAGAGTGGCAAGCGCAGCGAGCCCCATTATCCACGTTGGCGTGGAGTTGATTTTATAAAGTGTGGCAAGCGTAGCCATCCACCGAGCCCGAAGTGTGGCGAATGCAACGAGCCCCGTCAGGGGATACGGATTACTTGATCTACTACAGGTCGGGAGGACTCGTAATGCATCCCCTTGCGGGGCTCATCACACTTCGAGCTAGCGTGGATAGTGGGGGTTTGAAAAGGAGGCATTTTCCAGTATGCAACATGGAGCACTGGCAAATGCATCCTTTATTGTGCATGAGACGCACTTGCACCCGCACCCCCTTTTGTGCTTGAGACCGACGGGCTCCCTGAAGCGGACACGGGCAAGGTTGCCGTACCCTGACGCAGGAATTACTGAGATGCACAAGCGTGGGGGACCGATGTTGAGCATCTGCGCATACGCATTTATGTGCATGTGCAGATGCTGGGTGCAAACGGGCACGGCGAACTGCTAGTGTAGGCAGGGGCGTCAGGGGGCTGCGCCCATGAGAACACCCAGTGTTTCATGGGCGTTCCCATGAAAACGGTGGGCATTTTCATGGTGTTTTCCCGATGACGTAGGTGCAGGAGAGGGCAGGTGACATCAGCAAATGTCAGCTGCCTGCCCGCTTCCCGTACAGGGACCACGCAAATCAAAGACACCAGTGTCTTACATCTGCATGCACCTTCCAAATCATTTTATGGCAGGCGACCATCGAATGATTTGGCCCCCACACCCAAGGCTGCGAATGGATATTTAAGCAAAACATCCATTCGCAGATGTGCGGGGTACTCGCCGAGCAAGGGGGTGGGGGGCGCCTGTGCGAGAGGTGGGTAGCATTTAATCCACATGCAATTTTGATAAATTTGCAGTGTTGCCTGTGGACCAGAATAAGGTCCATTGTGTGCTACTGGTCTTTTTCTTCTGGCTGACTGCTCCATACCTAACTGTTGAATACTCCGGCTTTAAATTACAGAGGATGATTGACTATTGATTATTTCAATGTAAACCTCCTCTGTGTAAGAATTACAGAGGGTGGTGTTATGTTTAGAAAACAGTACATAACAAATGATCGTATGTTTAACTAATATTCAACTAAGGTCAAGATGGCATCATCAAGGGGGTATCAAGGGGTGTCTTTGTTGTTCATTTGCTTTGATTTTTGTGCCTGCTTAGATTCTTACAGTGTACGTATACAGTAACTGATACACAGAGGAAAAATGCAATTTTTTGGATGAATATACTTGAGAATGCAGCATATCAATGTACTAAGAATGAGTTTTATCACTGGTGCATGAGGCACATAACTCATAATAGGGTGAACAGTAGTTCAGGGCAGATAATAGATACCGCTAACATTGTGTACAAATACATTTGGAAATGGTAAAACCTTGCTGTCAATGTTGCTATGTGATAAGTGCAAATGTGCAGTAGCAATTTGACAATGCTTTTTACTAGAATTTCTAATGCTAATGCTATACAAGTAATGGTCCTCATGTCATGGTGTCAGCACACCCACTGGTGTTTCCATTGCATGACATTTTCAAAACACATCATCTCTTCCCACTCACTTCTTGACCCTGTTTATTCTGGCTTCCTTTCCCTACACTCTACTGACATTGCATTTACAGTACTAAAGTCACACATGGCCTTCTCACTGACAAAGCCAACAGGCACTTCTTCCTTCTTATCTTTCTGCTGTCTCCTGCCTTTGAAAATATTGATCATCTCCTTCATACTCTCCATTACTTTGGTCTCTGTGAATTTGCCCTCTCAAGTTTTACCTCTTAACTCCCTGATTATTCCTCTTCTATCTATACTTCTAACCCAACCCCTTCCTCTGCCTGTTGGGATTCTCCAAAGATCCATTCTCCCTCTCTTGGAAAAATCAGCAGCTCCTTCATTGTCCATTACAACATTTATGCTGATGACATTCAAATCTACATTACCTCCCCTGACCTCTCTCTCTCTCAGTCTTGTTCAGGTCTCTTCCTTCCTTTATGCCATTTTATCCTGGATGTCCCAGCATCTTTCTGAAATAAAATATGTCCCAAACTGAAATTTTCATCTACGTTTCGAAGACCCTATCCTCTTCTCCTCTCTCTCTCTCTTTTGGTTGATAACATCTCCGTCCTGACCAGTGCTCCCCCCTGACTAAAAAATTGTGGCGCCCGCCCGCCATCCCCCCCGTACTCCTCTCCAGCGTGTTTCCCCAATGTGTGACGTGATGACATAATACACATAATGGAGAAGCTGAAGCAGGATAGAGGAAGAGAGACCAGCAGACACTGCTGCTTCCCTTGGCTCTGACGCATCCCAGGCAGCCCAAGCACGTCTATCTGCCCACCCATCCTGTACACAGTAGCCAATAGCTCTGTGTACAGTCATTTGAATCAGTGGAGGGATTCGTCATCTCTGCCATGACCGCACCCACACTGCAGCTGACTAGCCTCCGGTGCTCAGCCAGTGGGCAGCGACAGGCAGCAGCATATCAGTGCGTCAAGCGTGTGTCGGCGCCCACACAGACCCCACTGTGGCTTGCTCTCCCAAGCGGCAGCTGGGGCTGCCTTACAGTAGTTATGCCACTGGTCCTGGCAACCACGAAAGTGTGTTGCTTGGGTGTAATCCTTGACACTTACCTTAGATTCACATTCTTCATTTAATATTTATTTCACAGTTTCCAGCTTTCATCATCTATAAGATCGGACCCTTTCTTCCCATGATGTTACCAAAATCCTTATTCATGCTCTCATCATCTCCCCCACGTTGACTGATTTTCCTTACTCATCTCAGGCCTCCCCCTTGCTTAAAACATCAGGAACATGGCTGCATGTTTAATTTTTTCTTTTCTAACTTCTCTGCATTAGCCTCCCTTATCTGCAACTGGCTGGCTCCCAATCCTCCTCCAAATCAAGTTCAAACTCCCAACCCTCACTTACAAAGTATTTAAACACTATGCTGCCTCTGAAATCTCTCATTTAATTTCAAACCATACTCCCTCCCGCTCCCTCCACTCTTGCACTGATTGCCATCTTGGCTCCAACCATTTTACCTCCTCCCAAGCCCATGCATCCCTCACCTTTGAAAATCACTCCCTTGTTAATTTGTTAGGTACTTTCTACCTATATTGCCAACTTCATACATTCACTCAAAGCATCAAAGCCCAACAACATTACATTTTCATTGCAATCCCTCATCCTAGATTTCCACTTTTTTCTCCTCCCCTGTCCTCTGCTTTTCCCATTTCACTGTTCTGCTGTTCAAATATTCTCGGCTCCCAGGGTGATACAGTCAACAGCTTTTAAGCTTCTACAAACCATCAGCTTCCAGGCTTATCCACACCCTCAGCCTCCAGGCTGATATGAACCATTGGCTTTCAAGCCAATTCAGATCCTCAGCTCCTAGGCGGTTCCCAGTCTGATACTGCACACCATCTGTTCCCAGTCCGATACTGCACACCATCAGTTCCTAAACCATCACTGATTCCTCAGTATGCATTCCTCAGTAGTGTCACAGTGGGCGAAGGACTTTGACAGAGGGCCGCAACCTGCCCACTGGTGCAGAAAAGTCCATACTCCCTTGCAGGGGTCCCTGGTGAACACCATCAATGGGGTTAGACTCCGCACTTCTGATCAGAGTAACGTCAACTCCCCACCTAGCTGTGTTCACAGTGCCATGTCATAGGAAACATAGAAACATAGAATTTGACGGCAGATAAGAACCATTTGGCCCATCTAGTCTGCCCCTTTTTTTACCCTTCAGGTAAACTCAACCCTTTGTAATCCTTATTTCTTTGTAAGGATATTCATATGCCTATCCCAAGCATGTTTAAATTGTTCTACTGTCTTAGCCTCTACCACCTCTGATGGGAGGCTATTCCACTTATCCACTACCCTTTCTGTGAAGTAATTCTTTCTAACATTTCCCCTGAACCTACCTCCCTCCAGTTTCAGTGCATGTCCTCGTGTTTTATTACTTGTTTTCCTTTGAAGAAAATTCCTCACCTGTACTATGTTAAAACCCTTGATATATTTGAAGATTTCTATCATGTCTCCCCTTTCCCTTCTCTGCTCCAAACTATACATGTTAAGATCTTTTAGTCTATCCAGGTAAGTTTTGTGATGTAGGCCATGCACCATTTTAGTTGCCCTTCTTTGTACACTGTCCAATGTATTTATATCCTTCTGAAGATATGGCCTCCAGAACTGAACACAGTATTCCAGATGAGGTCGTACCAATGACCTATAAAGTGGCATTATTACGTCTTTTTTTCTGCTACTGATTCCTCTCCCTATGCAACCAAGCATCTGACTAGCCTTCCTCATTGCTTTGTTACATTGCCTCCCTGCCTTTAAGTCACTTGAAATAGTGACTCCTAGATCTCTTTCCTCCTCAGTAGTTTCCATTATAGTACCCTTGATACTATATTGAGCCTTTGGGGTTTTTGAGTCCCAAGTGCATCATTTTGCATTTTTTAGCATTAAACTGTAGTTGCCATTCTCTTGACCAATTCTCAAGTTTACATAGATCGTCAGTCATTTGATTTACCCCTCCTGGTGTGTCTACTCTGTTGCATATCTTTGTATCATCTGCAAAAAGGCATACTTTCCCTTCAATACCATTTGCAATGTCACTAACAGAGATATTAAAGAGCACTGGTCCAAGTACAGATCCCTGGGGTACTCCACTGGTAACATGTCCCTCCATAGAATGCACTCCATTTACTACAACTGTCTGTTTCCTATCCTGCATCCTGCGATGTGGGACAGTGTCAAACTGGCAATAACTCAAGTTCCCAGTGTTCCAGTATCCAGACTGACTCTACTACCAGCTCCCAGGCTGCACCCTCAGTTTTCAGAACAACAGCAATAACAGTGATACCCAGTCTGTCTATCACCAGTATCACCCACCAGCTATACTCATTCCCAGTGAGTAAAGACCTTCAGTCCCACACAGTTAGGATCAGGAAACCAAGACAAAGGGTCGTGACCTGCTCGCCGGGTGCAGCGAAGACCAAATCCCCTTGCGGAGTTCCCTGGCGAAGACCACCTGTGGGTTAGACCCCGCGTCTCTGCTCCTGGTATTAGTCAATAGCCTGTCCCAGCTGTGCCCTTGTGTCCAGCTCCCGTGCAGTCCTGTGCATGTATCCCTGTTACCCAGAAAACCCATAAGTCTGTCAAGATAAAGTAGGCTGATGTATCAAAACTTTTAAAGACTACAGGAGGAGAAGATATAAATAGTAACAAATATTATTCAATCATTTTATAGAATCAAGCTAATGAATGATACCTAGAAGCTTGCTTAGTTACTTTGGGTATCTTCTTATACCTCTCCTCTTTAGAAAGTTTGATACATCTCCCCAGATGGGAGTTTACTTTTCCTTGCCTCTAGTCTTTGTCCTACGTACAGTAGTTTATCAAGTTATTGCTCTGCATTTCTTCAAAGATACTGCAAATCAACTTATGGGGACCATACATCAGGTGGTCAAATCCCCATGGAAAATAGAGATTGGTTACATTAATGATCATTAAACCATTGGGGTATCAGGAAACAACCGCATGTTAAAAACCACAGGCTTTCAATCCTGATCTTTTTTGGGTCATAATCAGCAAATTGTTTACTTTCAATCCATGTTGTATTACAATGATCTCTAATTGGCTGCGGGAGAATGGGGAATTACCAATATGGTGCTGCAGGAACTACAGTAGGTGGTGCCCAGTAAATAAAATATAATAGTGACAACACCTATACTAATCTTTTGAATGCCAATGAAACCACTAGATCGAAAAACAAATGTGATATATTGTATTACAAATGCAAAAACCACCAGCAGTAATGATACACCAGAATCATCCACTATTGTTTTTTAAAGTAATTGTGTTCCTTAACAAATATAGTTTGCTATTGTTTTGGGAAATCAACCTTTTATTCCTACACCGCAGAGGACAATGACATTGCTTTCAAATAATAGAAGTTCACTTTTTTAATAGTAAAAATATTTTGCGGCAGCTACAGGCAGCTGTCCGCAGATGCAAAGTGCATTGTGATGCTTACACGTGAAAGTGACAAAATTCACACTGTAACATAAAAAGCATTAAAAAGGTCATTTCAGCAGCTGAAGGTGATGACTTAAATTGATTTAGATTCCTAACTCTATAATTGCATTCACCTAATGGAATCTATGAGCACCGTGTTTTCATATGTAATAGGATCAAGCGAGCTCTGAGTAAAAAAAAAAAAAAAAACTCTTTTATTTTTCTTGATTTTTTTTCTTTTTTGTTCAAATACTATTATTATTTAAAGGGACATTACCCTCATATATTATATACTGGGTAAAATCTAATAGTATGATATCCACTTGTCAAATAAAGTCCATTCAAGTGATCTATATGTTTATAATGATGTGGACAGTATGGGATCTGTGTGTATGATTTATCTTGGCTAAGAAAACATTACAGTTTCTTCCTCCTTTCTTAGCACATAAAAACATGCGAATAACTATGGGCCTGCTACAGAGGTGTACGCTATGACACTTTTTTCATAGATGCCCATTATTTTGCCACTGTGCATGTGCATATACCAGGCAATCCCAACCTCAGTCCTCAAGGCACACCAGCAGTGCAGGTTTCAGTGATATCCAGGTTTTTGCACAGGTGACTTAATAAGTACCTGAGTTATTTTGATTTAACCATCTTTGCTAAAACCTGCACTGTTGGTCTCCCTTGAGGACCCTGGTTGAGAATGCCTGGCATATACCCTTGGAAAAACGTATTCTGTTATTGGGCCAATGTTTCAGTGATAGGGGAGTGCCCCCAATAGCCAGCGGATCTGCACGGTGTTAAGATATTTAAAATTGGCGGTAAATAAAAATTAGCATATTTTAGCATCTCAAACAAGACTAAATCCTTGGACATAGACTACCCCCCAACTCCCCGGGACATAGACTACCCTCTCCCATGCAAAGACTACACTCCCAAAATAATCACTTGGCGCCTAGCTGCTATTGTCCTAATGCTAAATTCCAGACAACTCCCAGAAAAGATAGCTTATGTGAAATGTACTATATGAATACAGAATTTTTCTCTGAAAGATGCAGAGAGAAGATGCTGTAGGTTGTCTAAAGGGCAGATTCATACTGCTCATTTGGCAGTACTGGCAAATGCCAGAAGGGCCGATGGCCTGTTGGGCAGATCCAGCCACTCGGAGAGGCGTACTAGTCAAGCACTGCAGCCTCCCGGCAGTCTGCTTATCTGCCTGGCACCTGTAGACAAAAGTTTTTTGTGGATCTCCACCTCCTTGCGCTCTTCTAAGCCGCTCAGCATACAAAAACACAAGGACACACCCCATGAGCCATAACCGCTAGGATACGAAAACCCCAGTACTTTCCTGCTTAGGGGTGTACAGGCACACATCTATTGGATCATTAGTCTTTTTTAAAGAATTCAGTTAATGTAAATGGAACAGAGCTTCAGGAGAACTAAAAACAAAAGTGTCAGTTCTACTGGTATTCCTGGGCTAGTTATAAGACATGACAAACTTTAGAACCCTGATCTCTTGGTGCTGTCCCATCTTCACCCAAGGAAAAACAAAAACAATCAGTTGCCATAAGCATGCCCTGGGGCAAGCTGTCATACTTTCTGTACATCACTCAATATTATAAAATGAATGGTTATTATATTGGCTATAATCAGAATGATATTGGGCTTTACTGGACCATATTGTCTGCTCTCTTCACAAAGTATCCCGACTCTAGCTGTAGCCTCAGTTACAGTATAAAGTGCATTCATAAATTAGCGACTGGAATTATGTTGGATTTAGTATAACATACCAGATAACACTGCACACCTTAATGCAACATATCTTTCCTACAAGCCGGGAGTTTCTAGGCACGCTGCTTCATATAATCTCATGTCATCTTATTTCGAGAACGATCACTGCATGTCTCAAGAAATATCAATAAGGGGTTAACTGGTGTTAGAATCAGACGATCTGTCGCCATTAAGCCGGGGAGAATAATGAAATTTCATTTAATTTGTCAGGAGGAAAGTGCTAATGTTAAAAGGCATTTAATAAAAAGGGGGGATTTTTTAAAGGAAGCCTTTAAGTAATTACTTCGAGTGTCTTCGGCCTGCTCACTGGAATATTTACATTACGGTCTTGCAGTGCCAAAGTGTGATTAAATTAGAACCACATTTACATTTTATCTCTGTTTAAAAGTGTGATTTTATTAACAATTACTGTAGAGATTTGAGGATTCTAATTCTATGTTTGCTGCGTCTTAAATGCTCCCTGTAAATTCCACCAAACTTCAGACTTTAAGTTGCAGACGCAGCAGGTATCTGAATGTATTGAAAAGCTGCCATCTTCTATATACTGTAATGCTAGACAAAAAGCCCTGGTCAATAGCTGTGGACTGCCAAACTGTCCCACCAGGCTTTCTGGCTGTGTCTACTTCACTACCAGATAGGAAAGGAGAAGAGGGTGTAATGAAAAGAATTGATCATGCAGCCTCTTGAAGTACCTCATCACTTTGTGCCAGTCCCAATAAAATGAGTGCATGTTCCCTGCTGCACAGAAACAGATGAGTCAGTAAAAGAGACTGGTTTGGTCCACTCATCTAGATACTGTATTGTGCGTTAGCTGCTCTTGAGGACAAGAGTAAGCAATAGTGAATGATCATGTCATGTCCCATCCATTTTCCAGAGCTGTGTCTACTTTATTATAATAACCAGCAAGAACAACTAATTGTTATACATTTTTGGGGCCGATTTTGGATCGCTCGTAGTGATCCGAATTTGGCCCCTGCCCCGATGGTCAGATTTGCACATGCAAACCCTGAGTTCCTCACTCGCTTGGACATTCGCAGAGGGGAGGGAGGGCCGGAGGCCAATGGGGGCAGTGGCCATGGGAACTCCCAGCGTTTTATGGGCACCAATAAAAATGCTGGGTGTTCCCATGGATACTCGGTTGGGTCGATGCCTGTCGTGGGCAGGCGGCTGACTTCAGCTGCCCGCCCTGTCTTCGTCCCAGCAGCCGCAAATATAAGTCAATTGTGACTGTCATATATTTGCAAAGGCAGGAGAAATCATTCCATGGTCGATGACCATCGAATGATTCCTCCTGCGGCTGTGGCATGTGAGGGGATGTATTTTCATTACACATGAGAAACGGTGGAGGGGGGCAGGGATTCAGCGGGGCAGCGACACAGGTGCTCGATAAGCTGCAAGCTTCGCAGTTTACTAAGTTGATTAGAATCACCCCCCCCCCCCCTTATTTCTTATTCATGATTCATTTTATCTGAAAAATCTATTTATTATATGCAAAAAAGATTTTAGTCTCTAAATTCTTCTGGATACACTTTATTGTGTGCCTTTTACTAGTTTTTTTTTTTTCAGGAACTATATAAACTATATATCTATGTAAACTATATAAATGAGTTATGGCCTCCACATCAGAGGCCACGATTCCACGATATGCCGACACTGCTGTTCCACGGACCAGATCTGCTGATGGGTGGTCAGCGATGATCAGTTATCCAGTAAGTAATCAGGGAAAGGAAACATGTTATAAATGCCAGATTTGCCAATCCCAACCGCATCCATTTGGGATGAGGGAATCTGTATTTTCAAAGGTTTAATATTCCGGATTTACCAACACAACCGCACAGGCAGAGATATTAGGTGGGCAGCAAAGTCAGGGCTAGATTCAAGAGTGAAGATGTTTGACATGGGATTACCATATAGCAGGGGATTGCAGTGATCTAGGTGAGAGACAGGGGCGTAACTAGCGTGAGGCAACCCCCGCGGCCGCTTGGGGGAGCGGGGGCAGCGGGGGCGCCTGCACCCTCATACCCCACGGTGCAGTCAGGGGCGTAACTAGCGTGAGGCAACCCCCGCGGCCGCTTGGGGGAGCGGGGGCAGCGGGGGCGCCTGCACCCTCATACCCCACGGTGCAGTGCAGGGACTGGGTCGGGACGCGCTGTCAGTCAGCAGCGCCGGCAGCAGGAACTCTCTCTCTCTCCCCTCTGACGGCAGCTAAGCTCCGAGTGTCATAGAGACAGGCTGCCGCTGGCTGCAGATAGAGGGAGCTAGTGTGCAGATCCTCTAAGCTCCAGCCTCCAGCGTGTCCTGTCCTGTACGAGAGATGGCCTGCCCTGGAATCTTGTGGCCAGCAGCTGAGTAGGTACAGTACTACTGTAGGTAGTGGTACACTTTGCTGAAGTTTGAGGGAGTGGGGGAGGACTTGGGGGTGGTATGTTTGTGTGTATATGCTGTGTGTGTGCTTGTATGTATGCATGTGTGTATGTATTCTATGTGTGTGTGTGACTGTGTACATGCTGTGTTTATGTATTCTGTGTGTATGTTTGCTATGTGTGTCTTCTGTACATGCTGTGTATCTTTTTTGTGTGTATGCTATGTGTTTGAAGTTATGCTGTGCTTGTGTGTGTGTGTGTGTGTGTGTGTGTGTGTATCTGATGTGTGTGTGTATCTATGTTATGTTGGTGTCTGTACATGGTGTGAGTGTGTGTGTGTGTGTGAATGTATGCTACAGTATGTGTGTGAATGTATGCTATGTGTGTGAATGTGTGCTATGTGTGTGAATGCCCCTGCTCTCCCCTCAGACCATTTGCACTACTAGCAGTAATGGAAGCTGAAGCTGCAGTCATACATATATTTACACAGCAGCTACAGTTAGTAAAGAGTAGACACAGCAGAAACTGAGGTATGTAGTGGGAATAAAGGGGGGGGGGGAGACTTGTGTGCAGGGTGTGCATCATGTAAAGAGTGAATAAGATATTGTAGGTATAATGGCTAAGAGGGGTGGGAAATGGAATGTCATAAAATTCTGATGACAAATGATTGGCAAGGAGGAAATGTGCTAACATTATGATGAAAAATGTGAATGGTGGGAGGTGGGGGCATGTTATTAAAAATATGGACAGGTAACACAAATATCATGAGAAGGGGGCATGTGAAGAAAAATTTGAATGGTGGGGACAATTGAGGATAATTGTGATGGGCAGGGGAGACATGTGAAGAAAAATGTGGGAATAGGGAAATTAAATGAAAAATGTAGTAGTGGGCCGTGAAGGAAAATTGAATAGGCAGGGTGTGTGCATGGATGAGAAGTTGATGAGCATGCAAGACTTTCAATATATTTTGTAAGGTCTTTGGTACTTTCTACAGATGGGCAACGGAGCCTGCCTTCGGTCCCCGCCCCCGTTGCCCTCAAACCCCCCACCCCGAGCGTCCCCCTAACCCTGCCCATCTCCCTGAAGTGGAGAGGGGCAGGGACATGCAGTGTCCCCGCCGAGAGACTGGGACGTGTGCGCGTGTGAAACGCACGCGCGTCCCAGTTCAGTGTAGCCCCTGCCGCCAGCGCTCGCCAGGGGGGAGGGTCTGGCGAGCCCCGGCCAAGGATGGCAGGGGCTCCATCTGTATATCCATGCCTCTTTCATTTCTTTACCTCTGCCACAATCTACATTTGTCCCTCTAGGCACCCCTCTCCCCACTCGTCCTTCCTCATCTGTACATCTTCTACCTCCTCATCCTCATGTGTGCCTGCGCCTCCCCCATCCATGGCTGGTGGCTGCCATTAAAAGTGACCAACGGAAACAAGAATTATGGCAGGTAAGCACAATTTACATAACACACATGTTGTGTGTGTGTGTGTGTGTGTGTGTGTGTGTGATTATATATATATATATATATATATATATCACACACACACACACACACATACGTGAGATATGTCGTTACACATTGTGTCATATTGTGAAAGGGGGTCCTAAGGTAAGTCGCATATAGTGTAGGTGCACTATTTTGGGGGGGGGGGGGGGGGGGGGGGGCGCCAGAAAGTTTTTTGGCAGGGGGGAGCAAAATTTATAGTTACGCCACTGGTGAGAGATGATGAGAGTATGAAAAATAGCTTAATGATGATCTACTAAATAAACCTAAAAGCACAATTCTTTTTCCAATTTAACAAGTAGGCAATTATAGAACAGGCGAGCTCAGAGAGGAGGAACATTAGGTCTAAAATTGTATATGGTCAAAAAAACCAACCTTTTAATATTCTCTCTAAAATATTCTAGAGAAGATTAGAAGTATTTTTGTTCCTAGTCTAAAAATAATACAGGTTGAGTATCCCTTATCCAAAATGCTCGGGACTAGGAGAATTTTGGATAACGGACTATTCCGTATTTCAGAATATTTTTATATTTCAATGATGTATTTTGAAGTATCTTGCATTTATGTTGCATAAACACATCAACCACATGAAATACACACAAATATATTTTATTTGTGCATAAAACATTTCAAAACATGAAACAAAGTTTGTGTACAATCTCAGATATTTAGTGCCAGTAACATATCATGTCCCCAGTAGTGCGCCAGTTACATATCATGTCCCCAGTAGTGCCAGTTACATATCATGTCCCCAGGAGTGCCAGTTACATATCATGTCCCCAGTAGTGGCAGTTACATATCATGTCCCCAGTAGTGCGCCAGTTACATATCATGTCCCCAGGAGTGCCAGTTACATATCATGTCCCCAGTAGTGGCAGTTACATATCATGTCCCCAGTAGTGTGCCAGTTACATATCATGTCCCCAGTAGTGCCAGTTACATATCTTGTCCCCAGTAGTGCCAGTTACATATCATGTGCCCAGTAGTGCCAGTTACAAATAATTTCCCCAGTAGTGCTGTTACAAATGTTCCAAGTAAGTTTTTAGCAAAAAAAATTATATTTTTTTTCACATTCTGGAATGTATGGTTTTTGGGATAATTTGAATAACCGATATTTGGATAAGGGATACTCAACCTGTATGATGATTTGCACACATTCCTATATAGATTTATGATGTTTTGCACTCATAAATTCTCTACAGCAATTTACAGGGTTTTTATTCCTTCCAGGTTTCAGCAACAGTGTTTCAACAAAATAAAGGTCATATGTAACAACAAAAGTGATGTTCTTGCTATCACTTGTTACAAATTTTAACAGATGACAGGAACTGATTGGCTGGCGCACCATCTATCATTCATAAAGAGTGATAACAAGAATATCACTTGTTGTTAAATCTGCCCCTAAGTGCCTAGAGTAGTGGGTAGGTCATTCGTATGTGAAGTCTGAGAGGCTATACTATATTAATATACTGCTATAATATATGGATATATAGGGGTTACTTGTCTTTGTATGCTATGCTACTTTATATTAAACCTACTCTATACAAACCAGCTGAGGTCTCCAGCTTTAAGTGTAGTTTGTAAAGTGTTTAAACCCATACTAAACTTTCTACCAGGTTGCACAAACATTTTTAAAGATAAATTATCCATATTTGCCTCCCTGTTTCTCACATCTATGGTGGGAACTGTTTTGCACACTGGCAGCCAGTAGATAAAATCCAATGGAAAAATGTAAGTGTTGCTCGATTCGAGCATGCACAGCCGCCGACAGTACTGTTATGTTGTTCCATCATATTGACGGGCTGGTAACTAGTTTCTCTGTAGATGATATGCTTATGAGCAGGGCCCTCTGTCTGTAATTACCCACTCTTGTTTTATTACAATTTTTTCCTAATTGTATACTGCAACAGAAAATGCTGGCTTTAGAGAGCTAGTTCCGTAAGCCCTGTGGCTGAGCACATGCGCAAGCCCTTAAAATAGGCATAAAGAATAAAATGTGAACGCAGTATGTGGTGGCGGGGTGGCAACTAGACATTGGGTGGACATCAACATGGTGTTGGGGAGGCGCAGTCAGGACACTGGAGGTGTTTCCAGAACATTTGCGATGGTAAAACTTATGACATCACACACAGCCGCTGTGACGGTAAAAATGGTGGCCTGGCGACTACCTTAGTAGATAGGCTGCATAGGCAAGGAGCTACCCTGAAGATGTGAGCAATTTACTATACAGCAATTGCAATAAATGCTGGCGACTTTGCCTTGTGCTAAGCAGCCCCCTGCATGCTTGTAAATTCATTGCAACAGTGTAACTCATGCTGAATTAAGCCCATATATACAGTAAGTAACTATTAATAAAAAGGTCAATAAATATACAAATAATACATTAGAACCATCTTTACTAATTTATGTTATAGTGCAGTTGAGGCTCCAGAGGTTGGGCTGCAGCGCAGTTAAATATTCAAATAGACGAGCCACAGCAACTGCTACCAACTGACATTCCAAACTGACTCACTGGCAGTTGGTGTTGCTCCCCTATTTGAATTTTGGACTGTGCTGCGTCCCCTCCTCTGGAGCCATCAGGGAGTGTAATCATTTCTCAGAATGTGAGTTTACAAACACAGTGCTGATTGCCATTCAGTGGAACCACAAAGCAAAAGTGGAACTTAAGGGCTGTATCGCTGGACGGTCACACCTCTGCATAATAACCTGTTCCGCTTCAATACTCAATTCCTATGAAATTCTCTATCTGATACAAACCACATAACATCAAACAAGACAAAACATTGAAAATATTTTTTATTTAAATATATACAGTATATATATAAAAAATAACCATAGGAAATAAGCATTGATTACAAGGTGCTCTACTTGAAGAAATAAATATGATGACATTTGCGCTATTATACTGTGCTACTGATGTTAAATTGAGATAAATTTAAAGTGGTCTTGTATTCAGCAGAGTATTGATGTATTGGCTGGTAATGATAGCAAGTCCTAAGTTGGCATATTGCTAAATGATCTATAAGAAACGATTCAGTTCCAGTGCCTCGAAGCATATATAAACCACATAGGCATGAATGCACAGTAAGATTGCTTTTGATTTGCTGCCAAATAAGGAAGAAAAAAAAAAACTGAAAAAATGTGAACTTTTGGCCACATTTTACCTCTAGGCTGTCTATAAAATTAGAGGGTGAACCGTCTCTGCCGTCGGTGCGGCAGAATTTGCCGGCAAAAACTGAGAAAATCAGATTTGTGTCTTGTGACAAGATGCAAATGTAAATGTACAAAACATACTGAGGCAGGCGTGCTGGAGAATCTCCACAATCCAGGTGCGGCTTGTTTTACAACCCGTGCTACATGAGCAACATGAAAGGTTATCTGTGACAAGCTTTTTTTTAGCTATTATTTTCTTCCACTGAAATGCTATTTCTCCAGAAAAAAAGGTCTTTGCAACAAAATAACAGTAAATCCTGATTGAGATACATAAACCTGCCATTGATATCAAATAATATCAGTGTTCTTTCTCATTCAATACAGGAGGTTTAAAGATAAATGGTAGAAAAAAACTGGAAATCCATCTGGCCGGCTGCCTACTCTAATGAATAACCCCACTTTGGCTCCTGCGTTGTAAGCAGAAAGTTCTCTCCCGGCCGCTTTCGCCTGTCATGAATCTACAAGACAGCCGGCATAGTTTGAGGGCGACAACAGTGTGCACGCACTTCCATTTTCTTTGCTTTCTATTGATTTTCACTTAATAACTGGCGAAATACTAAACGCCATTCCTGAGTACCTTATAAATCCTGCCTGAGCTTTTTATTGAAGAGAATTTAATAAAAACAACCGTTGAAGCTGAGGGATTTTTCTTTCGGACAAAACAAAGGGGGAGAGAGACTGGGAGGGGGAAAAGCAGCTATTTGAATTTTTAAATTGATTTATCCCATGAAGCTGATAATCAAGGTCATGAGATTAAATAGAAAATAAAAATAATGGTTTGCATCGCCCACACCCTGCAGTTAAATACACAAAGATACTAAGTGGAAGATTTCTTATTAAAAAGGTTATATGGTTTATAGCTTAATTGCCTTCAGATAATATGTGTCTTCATCGCTGACCAGGGCTGCACCCACATAGCAGGGGGCTGAATACGGCTCCTGTCTATAGCGATTCATTGAGTTTATTTAAGTGTATCTTTTGTAGGTTCAACTTGGTGATTGGTGCATATAGATAACCTATTTATCAAGGTGTTTATATAGAAATATGTGAAAACTACAGTTTCTGCATAATTTAGTGTTCTGGGGCAGATGTATTAAGCTTTAACAAGAAAAAAATCCAAGGGTGATAAGGAGAGATAAACGTCCAGCCAAACACCTGCTAACTGCCATGTTACAGGCTGTGTTTGAAAAAAGTCAGTAAGGAGCTGATTGGCTGGACATTTATCTCTCCTTATCACCCTTGCATTTATCTTTTGTTAAGGCTTAATACATCTGCCCCTTTGTTTGCTATGTAATAGTAGTCTGATGCAGGAGAATTCACCTACAAAAAATGAATTTGCATTGCAGAGTGCAGTCCCCATTTTTATTAAAAGGAGATACGACATGACCTTTACATATCAAAAAGCATTGCTTTTGTATTTGGCATCAATGGTTTATGCCATTCACTTATTACTAAATTGCTTTAGAGAGAGAGAGAGAGAGAGCGAGAGAGAGAGAGAGAGAGAGAGAAAGAGATAGAGAGAGAGAGAGGGGAATCTTCTTGCAACTCTTCATGGTGGTGGAGGTATTGATGTTGTGCAGATGCAATCCATTGCATTTGAGCTAATATTTCCCAACGCTTAGTATAATGCATGCATAGAATTCATACACTGGGCTCAGTGCCCCACAAATCTAAGCAAACAAGGGCGGGTGGTGATCACACAATCAGAGTGGCAAGGCAGCTTTCTTTACCTGCCTCAAACAGTGGTATTCAATTACCTAATTTGTGCTGTGCAGCGAATCCTGTTTTGGATTCACTGCACAATCGCGGGTTCCAGAGGGCTGGTGCATTCACTACCACCCCCTATTCAACGCCTCAGGGGCTAGCTGCCCCTGGCGGCAAATTTTAACCCCCCCCCCCGGCGAATGCCGCAGGGAGTCGGGGGACAGCGGCAGGCAGAGATATGGAAGCCTCCCTGCCTGCGTCGGACACTGTGGGGGTGAAGGAGGGATGGCAGGGACACAGGGAGAGCCCCCGGAGAGCTGGCAAGGGACTGGGATAGGGACTCGGGAGCCGCTGCACTTACTGGTCACGATCCTGCATATTTAATAATCGGGACCAGTGTGCAGTGAATATATGAATATTAATGAGCGGCTCCCGGCCCTCTGCTGGCAAATGTGTAAAAAACAAATTGTAAATTTTTTTAAAAAAAAATTAAATATATATTCATGTGCTGCAAGCACATGAACAAAAATAGCATGCCCCTTCACAGAAAAAAAAATTCCGATTTTTTGACACCCCCCCAAAAAAATCCCCTTTATTTTAAAGATCACATTCCAGTTCACCTAAAAAAGATGACGAATGCAAAACGGTGAATTATGGCAAAAATCACTGGAGAAAGCAGTTCTCCATTTGAGCATTGAATACACTGTCGGCGAATTTGACTAAAAACCCCATTGAAAACCACTGGTGAATCGTGGGAAATTGCACACAGCGAATTGGCAGACATTCGCTGTTCACTTGCAGTGAATTGTCTCCATTGAATAGGGAGAATGTTTTTTTCAGAGTAAAAATTTGCCGTTAGCCCGAATAAATGCCAGATTCGCTGTAAACTACGGCAAATCTGAGGCATTGAATACTGGCCAAAGACTGCAGATAGACAGTGAGCAACTGTCAGCATGCTGATTAGTGGATAGCTAGCGCTATCCACCAATCAGAGTACTGACAAGTATTCACTGTATGGAAGCATGTTTTGAGACAGGAGGCACATGTTATGATCCCATTAATTGGTGTGTAGGCCTACAATGCGGTTAATACCGCCTTATATTACTAAATATACTGAAAACTGTAGTTATGTATATATGTGAATGTATATACTGTGTCCCGTGGTCTACATTTATACATACGCACACATTTATAAATTGGCAGTTTAATTATCATGCACAGTAATATGGAACCATTGTTGCACCGCGGAAATAAAAGATTCTAATAATATTTCTGCCTCTTTATAAAGGGTGCTGGACAAACACATACATACTGTAATAGAAGCTAAATGAATTGCATTTCTATCCCATATTTTGCAGAAAATATACCTGGTGGTAAATAATGATGGTGGTTGTATAAAAGGAGAAAAGGGAGTACGGTAAATATAGGGAGAGTTTATATTTCGGGAAATATGTACAATCACTTGTTTTTTTCTATAAAGCAATTATGTGTAACTTATATTTGGTCACTATTTCCCTTTAATATACTTAGCATTTATGTAACAGAGCTAATGCATTCTCTGACTTGATTAATTGAGAAGCTAGAGACCATCCTTAAGAATAAAATCTAGCTAATGAACCAGTTTATATAAATGCTGCAGAGGCGCCACCAAATCCCTCAAATGAAATTAGCAATTTGTAACAGCCAGTTCATAACTCATAAAAATATTCACACCAGCTTTTGTTCCGCAGACTCTTTCACATGTATGTTGCCCTTTAATTGGTCAGCAGAAAGGTGTATCGCTGCGAAGTTAATTCATTCTATTGCTTTACAAAAGGTTGTTGTAGCCGGCTCTGATTGTGACAAATGGTTTACTATTAGGAACATTCTGTAATTATTGTTTGGTGGTATCTTAGACCGATACATCATTAACATGATAGAAGACCTTTAAGATCAGCAAAAATAACTAAATTAATAAAAATGGCTTCATTCCAGGTCCTGTCACAAAGTCAATACTCAAGACAATCAGGAATCATCGATACTTTAGAGACGGGGCACAGCCCAAAAGTGCGACTTACACTCAGTCACGTGCTGTACGTATAGAAATACGTGTCTATGAGTTTTGTCTTGTTTGACACATTATCAGAAAAAAAAGATTATACTTAATTTTGAAGTATGTTTAGCAAAACAGAGATTGTGAGAAAAAAAAACAAAAATTCCATGGTGTTACATAGTGCAACGGGATCAAGGCATAAGGCTTGCAAACACAGACATTTCCAACTACACTTGCTCATCCAACATTGATAAAATACTAATACACTAATTAGGTGCAAAGTTTGCAATTGACCAAAGCAAAAAAAATCACCAATTAGCTTTTATCTGCAATAAATAAAGACATTGAAAGCAAGAAACTGATTGGATGCTGTGTGTCAAAGCAATTTAAGAAAACATCCAGGGTGAGATTTAATAGGATGAGAGATTCAGAAAATGAGAGATTTGGGAAGAAATCTCCAGTTTTTTTAAAGCGGCAATCATTTACACTGCAGAACCAGTTTGATTTTGCAGTGTAAATGATTGCCGCTTTAAAAAAACTGGAGATTTCTTCCCAAATCTCTCATTTTCTGAATCTCTCATCCTATTAAATCTCACCCCCTGACTCTTTTTTTTCTATTTGTGTTTGCTATAAAACACTGGACCAATTCTGCCGGATTCTAGCCAAACGCGGATTTTTTTTAAAGGGGCAATGACTTACAAGGCATAAATCCATGCCTTGTAAGAGATTGCCCCTTTAAAAAATTGACGAGTTCGGCCAGCAAACACAGAGGTAATTACATCTGGCCCACTGTGTTAGTTTCTCATTGAAAATGAATGTGTCCTGTTCAATTCTCAGTGAATACATGTGAAAATATCAGGCAAAGCCACTGTTCTTCCCATTTTTCTCCGGTCTAAGAATCTTGATAAAGATACCCAAACAAAATGAAGGGAAGGTGTTTTAATGATTGCAATCAAGAAATAAATGAGCAAAGATGGGCCACAAAAGATAATTTTTTTATTGTAATCTTTTAAAAGATTAAAGACAATTGAAAATAAAAGACAGTTTCTTTGTTATTAACCCATTGTAGGATATATAGGGCGGGGCCATAGTATTTTTAGATTTAATCTGTTTTATCTTTTTTTATTTTTACTCTTTGTGTGCGGTCTTACCCCATTGTCCTAGGTGGTACTCTTTACTTAGAAGGGCGCCCACGATTTTGATCGTGGGCATCGTTAGTAAAAAATCTCGGGCATCTCGGGCATTGAATGCACTAAAAAATCGGGTGCGATCAACCGACGAGATGCCCGAGATTTCCCATAGGGAACAATGTTAAATGTCTCAATTGACCCAATTTTCCTGTTCAATGCCTCAATTGACCCGATTTTTCCATAGGAAACAATGTTAAATGGGCCACAGAGGCCAAATAGGCACCCTGAAGTGTATAATGGGCACCCGAATTGCTAACGCCACCCCACGATCAACGTCAACCCGATGCGTGACGAGCGCAGCGAGCCCGCGAGGGGCGGCGGTACGTGTCCTACGACCTTTTCATACCCCCACTATCCACGTCGGCGTGGAGTTGAGAATAGAAAGTGTGGCGAGCGCAGCGAGCCACCGAGCCCGAAGCGTGGCGAGCGCAGCGAGCCCCGCTAGGGTACGCGGACAGCTGTGAAGCCCGCGAGGGGACGCGGATACCTGTGAAGGTATCCGCGTGCGCTCGCCACGCTTCGGGCTCGGTGGCTCGCTGCGCTCGCCACACTTTCTATTCTGAACTCCACGCCGACGTGGATAGTGGGGGTATGAAAAGGTCGTAGGACGCGTACCGCCGCCCCTCGCGGGCTCGCTGCGCTCGCCACGCTTCGGGTTGACGTTGATCGTGGGGTGGCGTTAACAATTCGGGTGGCTATTATTCACTTCAGGGTGCCTATTTGGCCTCTGTGGCCCATTTAACATTGTTTCCTATGGAAAAATTGGGTCAATTGAGGCATTGAACAGGAAAATCGGGTCAATTGAGACATTTAACATTGTTCCCTATGGGAAATCTCGGGCATCTCGTCAGTCGCATCGCACCTGATTTTTTAGTGCATTCAATGCCCGAGATGGCCGAGATGGGCGCCCTTCTAAGTAAAGAGTACCTCCTAGGTTTACATTATGCAATATGGAGGATGTCAATTATTTATTTATTTATTAACAGTTTCTTATATAGCGCACACATATTCCACAGCGCTTTAAAGAGAATATTTGAACATTCACATCAGTCCCTGCCCCAGTGGAGCTTACAATATATGTTCCCTACCACATATACACGCACACACAAACATTCTAGGGTTAATTTGTTGGCAGCCAATTAACCTACCCGTATATATTTTTTGAAATATGGGAGGAAACCGGAGCACCCTGCAATGTCAATCAACCCTGAAACTAGGGATTTTAGAAAAGCACCACTTACAGAAGGGGATATGGTTATGCCATCTTGGTGGTATGGTAGCTTCTATTCAGCAGCCCATGTACCCACATATGCTCATTGTGCATATGTGGGTTTCCCTTGGCATCCTTTCCCTTGGCATCCCTGCCCCATAAAAAAATGTTTTTTTTTGTTTTTTTTACTCAAAAGCATAATGGCGAATGGTTTTGTATACTTCATGTTGCTTTCGGTCAGTAGTTTGATAAAACTACTTTTACCTGCAGTATTGTAAATGTCAACTGCATTCCCAAAAATTATATGTCTACTGGATTGTTATCCCCATCATTCTTTGTTTCATTCATTTGAATATAACAACTTTTTGCATTTTCTTTAGCTACTATTCAACAAATGTTAACTTATAATGCATGGTAAATTATAATAAAGATAATTATTCTGTCTGCGGACAAAAAAAAAAAAAAAACTTATATTTCTGTGGAAACTCAAAATGATGACATTGCCAGAGGCAAATCTCTAACACCTGGTTCAGTGAATTATGCAGGTAACCTGTATGAGATGAATTCTAAGTATGGCTGCACATAGGTGCGCATGCTGAGTAGTAAGTAATTAGTTTATAATTCACAAGTGCAAAATGCACCCTTGAAAAAGGTGCATTACGCTTATCTTGCAAATCTGGTCATAAATGTAAGATCCATCCAGCTTCCCCTCAGTAACGGGTAATACCCCAAATGCCACATACCAAAGGCCTCATTTTTCCATTGCTTTTGGGAATGCGGAAAAATCAGGAGGTTTTGGAACAAACTACTATCCACTATCTCTACTCTATATAACATCAAGACCACGCAGGACCCCCTGGCGTGCCGATGTGCAAATTTTGGTTCATGGGAATTAGGGACTGACAAAATTTGGCTTCTCCCTCTTCTTACGATTATAGTCAATCTGGCCAAAAAAGTAGTCCTCACACACTGGATCTTCCCCTCCTCCCCCTCGATCACAGAAGTTAATAGCAAATTACTCCAACAGATGTATTTCGACAGGAAATCGTCTCTAACCAACATTGAGTCTGGAATAATCTCATTCTAAAGGAAGTGGGGCCTATACATTGACACCTTACCCCGACCCACACAAGACCAAATCTTCTTTGTCTTTGGCTCCACGCAATGGTACCTCCACAGACAGATTCTATTGAACGAAGACTGACACGTAAAGCATTTCCTTTATTTGTTTATTTACAGTTTCTTATATAGCGCAGCATTTAAGCGTATGTCCCTTTTCTTCCCCCCACCCTCATCATTATTCCTCATGTGTCCTTTTTCTATAGTCTATATGTTCCCCACCCCTTTTCAATCATCTTATAGTTCATATAGATGTTTAAGTGTGATGTAACCACATTATGTGGTACCACAATCAAAACTCCAAAAATTACCATGATTATTATTGTCGGTTTCTCTTTTTCACAAGAGCTGAATTTGTGGGACTATTGACTATATGGGTTGATATTCTCTATCACTGACTTATGTTAGACTCTGTTATATGTTAACCATCAAAGCCCTGTTCATTGACAATTGTACATGCTCACCATTGCCTTTATTTGTCTTCTGTCTGCCATGTTTTCTCAATAAAAAGATTTAACAAAAAAAGATGCATTCAGCTAAAGGGCAGCATGTGTGCCTGGTCTTCGCCTGAAGTGAACAAAATTACACAGGTGTGGATACAACAAGGTAATCGATGGTCTAGTAATCACCTATTTTAATGACATAATTGACCACATCCCAAATCACTCAATTTTCCAGTTGAATCACATGGGCAATGATGACGCATTTTGCTCTAAATTGCATTATCAAGGATGTTCCCCCTCTATCTGGGGGCAGGGCAATGATGCCAATATCTACAGCTCCCCTACATTTATTACCTGGACCCAGAGACAGGTTTTCAGCAAAGCAACCTGGGCATCTGCATAGGGCCCAGCAAGTCCCAAGGGGCCCCATAAACATATTCTGGCCCTCCACAATGTTTCCATAGGAGCATTGCAGGACTACTGATGTTATGACATCACTCAGACCTGCCCGCACTCCCAAAGTCCCTTTTATGTTCTTTTCTAGGATAAAAAAAAATGTGACATGAATATTAAGCCTACTTCAAAAACACCTAGAGCTGATTCAGATTTGCAATGCCAATGGGCATTTATCGGTAGGCTGTGCACATGCCAATTTGCTTTATCAATCCCTCCTGCAATCATTAGCTATGGATTGTTTGAAGGAGTAGGGCCCCAAACTGGTATTTTGCCTAGGGCCCTAAGAGGTCTAAATCTACCTCTTCCTGGACTTCACCTCTGGGATCTCATCGAGCAAATCCTTAAAATTGGGTTGGAATCATTTGGTCTACAGCATGATGGTCGACAGTCATTAGGTCGACACCATTCGGTCAACATGGGAAAAGGTCGACATGGGTCTAGGTCGACATGGGAGAAGGTCGAAAGGTCATTAGTTTGACAGGTTGTTAGTTCGACAGGTAATTCGTTTGACAAAGTCTAGGTCGACAGTCAAAAGGTCGACATGGGGTTCTTCACTGTTTTTTTACCTGAATGTCAACACAGTCGACATGGACACAGTTTAAAGTGCACCACATCCGCTCGCATCGCTCGCTCACAATGTGTCGGGCACACTATTTTTTTCGGTACTTGTTTCCTAGCACGGCCACAATCGTATGGATCGTGTACCTTTAAGTTAAGGTACACGATCCATACGATGGACCCGATTTCCTTTGAAATCAGGTCCATTCTGCCGGCTAGGAGACAATATCGGGGGCATCGCGTCGGTCGGGACCATTAACATTGGTCCCGACGCGACCGACGCGATGCCCCCGATATTTCCATAGGCTTCAATGTTAAAAAATATTTTAACATTGAAATCGTGTCGGGAAAGGTAAAATATCGGGGGCATCGCGTCGGTCGGGACCATTAACATAGGTCCCGACGCGATGCCCCCGATTTTTCCATAGGCTTCAATGTTAAAATATTTTTTAACATTGAAATCGTGAAAAAATTTGAAAAATGTGAAATGGGCCAATATGACCCATTTCACATTATAGATGTCCCCGTCGTCACCCCACGATAGACGCCATCCCGAAGCGTGGCGAGCGCAGCGAGCCCGCGAGGGGCTGCGGTGCGCGTCCTCCGACCTTTTCATTCCCCTACTATCCACGTCGGCGTGGAGTTGAGAATAGAATAGTGTGGCGAGCCCGAAGCGTGGCGAGCGCAGCGAGCCCCGCGAGGGGACGCGTATAACTTCACAGGTATACGCGTCCCCTCGCGGGGCTCGCTGCGCTCGCCACGCTTCGGGCTCGGTGGCACGCTGCGCTCGCCACACTATTCTATTCTCAACTCCACGCCGACGTGGATAGTAGGGGAATGAAAAGGTCGGAGGACGCGCACCGCAGCCCCTCGCGGGCTCGCTGCGCTTGCCACGCTTCGGGATGGCGTCTATCGTGGGGTGGGGTGTACGCCGTGACATTTGGGGGGGTTGGGAATATTTTACATTGAATCCAATGTAAAATCGGGTCCCAGGGACCCGATTTACATTTCATTAAAAAAAAAAAATCGGGTCCAAAATTGGTCGGTCGCGTCGATCGCATCGCATGCGACCAAATCGCATGCGATGCGATCGACCCGATTTTTCCGACACGACCACCCCGATGTAAATCGGTGTGGCCGTGCTAGGAAACAAGTACCTTTTTTTCTCCCAGCATGCCCTAGTGGATGGTAGGGTATGAAATACCACCTGTCGGCACATGTCGGCTCAAAAAATAGGGAAAACCCCCATTTCGACCTCTTGACTGTCGACCTAGACACGGTCGAACTAATGACCTTTCGACCTAAAACTATGTCGACCTTTTCTCATGTCGACCTAGACCCATGTCAACCTTTTCTCATGTCGACCTAATGGTGTCGACCTAATGACTGTCGACCATCATGCTGTAGACCAAATGACCGCATCCCTTAAAATCTGAGCAAGTAGGCTTAATGGTGATAACAGTACCTGATAAGGTAATACAATTACAACCATTATTGTTGTGACATTTTTGTTCAGTAGGTTCCATAAAACTGTAGCCGATTATTACAGACGATTACCCTGGCACTGATAGTAGTTCTGCATCACTTCTGCGTAGCGTGTTCTGCTGTCTTCTGTCTATACAGAAAAGAGATGCCTTGAGTTTAGAAATTGTGAGCCAGTGACTTGGAAGAATGGCAGGATGCTCTCTGCCTTAAGATATGCCTCTCCTTAGACCAGTTCATGTTTCCTATCTGAACAAGACATTTTAAAAATCTGTCATTCATTCCCCGAAGGCTATTTTTTTCCCCAAAGAATATCAGATGTAGGAAGTAGTCTCTGCAAGGGTAATTTAACAAACTGCAATATGAAAGCAAGGATTCTGTTCTGAGGCAGAATTACAATTCTCTTCCGCATGGTACTGCATGATCTTTCACTTGCTGAAACTTAAAGCAATTTCTCTGTATTCAGTAGAAGTGCAGGGATATACGTACATACTAAAGACGCATTTCTAAAGAATTTCTAAAGAAGCAACTTGTTCTGTACAAAACAATGGAAATATAAGGATAACTGACAAGTGGATTCACATCAATTACTGGATTTGTATCATGATATTGCAAACTAAAAAAAGGACACATATTGGAATTGGAATTTTTGTGTATATTTGGCCAGTCTGCAAATTGCCTCAATACACTATGCAGCATGGAGACGCCTGCTGCGAGTGAGCTGCTGGGTCCTGTACATCTTTACAAATGTCAGGCGTCTGTGACTAGGACACAGAAGGAGACTGTTTTGATTCATTTGATATATTGCATTTCTATGTTTTATGTTATTGTGTCCAGGGCCAGCCCTATAAATACACCAAAGTAGGACGCCATACATAGAGGGTGCACTGGCTTCAACGGGTGTGGTATAGGGTTCCACAGTCGGGATCCCAACATTCATTAGCCCAACGTCGGGATCCTGATTGGCTGGACAGCATGGTGAGTGCCACAAAGCCCCTTGCGGGCGCGCTATGCTCGCCACCTGTTCTATTCTCCCTCTATGGGGGTCGCAGACCCCCACGAGGGAGAATAGCCGGTGGCCGTCGGGAACCCGTCTGTCGGTGTTTTAACAGTCGGGACCCCGACGTCAGGTAAATGACTGTCAGGATCCAGACTGTGGGGACCCCGTCCAGCACCCGGCTTCAACAATTCAGCAGGTGGTCTCTGTCTGTAATATAGCACAGCTGCCACCAGCCTTTTCAGTGCTGGGGCTTCTGTTCTCCAGCTCAATGGATTAGAGATGAGCGGGTCCGGTTCCCCGAGATCCGTCTGATCCGAATCTCGGTATTCGGGTCAGGATCCGAGGCGGCTCGGGAGTTCCCGCCTCAATTCCGGACCGAAAACGAGTCAAAACGTCATCATCGCGCTGTCGGATTCTCGCGGGAGCAGGATCTTATTAAAGACGCACGCGCACCCCGCCATCTTCACACAATCTTGGAGAGGGAAGAGGGTGGTTGGGAAGCTCCGTGTGCCCTGTGCTGTGCTCCGTGCCATGCTGTGCTGTGCTCCGTGACCTGCCCTGTGCCCTCACTGCCCTGTGCTCCGTGCACTGTGTTGTAGACTTGTATTGAGTCAGTGACTGTTTATAGGCCTGAGCCCTGTAGTGTGATTTAACTAACTAGGTGCTGCAGTGCTCACACGCAGGGGCTGCAGTGTCCACTGTCCTGTGGCCCATGCCCTGTTGTGATTTATTTAGCCCTAAGCCCTGTGTTGTGATTTATTTAGCCCTGTGTTGTGTGATTTAACTAACTCAGTGCTGCAGTGCTCACATGCAGGGGCTGCAGTGCTGCTGAGTAGTACACTGTGTACAGGGGCTGCAGTAATACAAGGGTCTGTGTCCAGTGTGACTGCCTATATCCATTGTCCAGTGTCACGAGTCACGACATATATCCTGTGTCCAGTGTGACGACATATATCCTGTGTCCAGTGTGACATATCCTGTGTCCAGTGTGACAACATATATCCTGTGTCCAGTGTGACAACATATATCCAGTGTCCAGTGTGACTACATATATCCAGTGTCCAGTGTGACATGTAACCATTGTGTGACGGCATATATCCTGTGTCCAGCGTGACATATATCCATTGTCCAGTGTGACAACATATATCCAGTGTCCAGTGTGACATATCCTGTGTCCATTGTGACGACATATATCCTGTGTCCAGTGTGACAACATATATCCAGTGTCCAGTGTGACTACATATATCCAGTGTCCAGTGTGACATGTAACCATTGTGTGACGGCATATATCCTGTGTCCAGCGTGACATATATCCATTGTCCAGTGTGACGACATATATCCAGTGTCCAGTGTGACATATATCCTGTGTCCAGTGTGACGACATATATCCTGTGTCCAGTGTGACATGTAACCATTGTGTGATGGCATATATCCTGTGTCCAGCGAAAATATGTCCTCATGGACATCCATGGTCTCATCCATTCCTATCGTACTTCTTTTTTGGATGGGATGTCCCGGATGGATGGCTGGGTGGCAGGGCCTCAGCAATTCTTTTACTTGCACCTCTTTCTGCGTCATTTGTTGGCTCTTTGTAGCGTCATACATTTTTAAATCTTTGATGGATGAATGGTGGGGAGATGGGTGATTTCTCTCTCCACATCATCCATTATGGATGAAAATATGTCCTCATGGACATCCATGGTCTTATCCATTCCTATCGTACTTCTTTTTTTGGATGGGATGTCCTGGATGGATGGCTGGGTGGGAAGGCCCCAGCAAATCTTTTTCTTGCACCTCTTTCTGCATCATTTGTTGGCTGTTTGTAGCGTCCTGATTTTTTACCTCTTTGATGGATGAATGGTGGGCAGATGGGTGATTTCTCTCTCCACATCATCCATTATGGATGAAAATATGTCCTCATGGACATCCATGGTCTTATCCATTCCTATCGTACTTCTTTTTTGGATGGGATGTTCAGGATGGATGGCTGGGTGGGAGAGTCCCAGCAAATCTTTTTCTTGCTCTTTTTTCGTTGTTTTTTTTTTTGGCTCTTTGGCAATAAATATTTTTTTGGGATATGATGGATGAATGGTGGGGAGAGGAAGTCCAAATAGCTGGGGATGGTCATCCAATTAGACCGAGTGTGCGGCTTCGGGAGGGACACACGTGAAGTTGTAAAGTGGTGAGGGAGGTAAGGGAACACACGCCTAGCCAGTCATATCAAACGAATTAACCTTAGCGGTAAATTGGGTGACAGATGTCGCAGACTGATAGACCTCACAACCTAGATTGGGGTCTATAAGGGTAGACTAGATAGGGATCTCCAAACCAGGGGTCCTAGAGAGGTGGAGGAACTCAGTTATCTGTCACCAATTACCCCCCTCCCCTCCACCCATTAGGTGATGGATGAGGAGGCAACTGGTAATGTTTCCAGAGTTCATCAACCTGATCACGACAGATAGGGGTCTTATTAGATTTTAAACTGATCAGAACAGATAAACACTTGCCGCAGGTTAGAAGTCAGTCTCTGCACAGACCGGCGGCTGCGCAGGAAACTCATACAGGGGAAATTGTCTCAACTACAGTAAATGAAAACAATTTTGTGAGCTGTGAAGTGATCAAAATTGACTAGAAATGAGTGGAAACTAATGTTATTGAGCTCAATAACACTTTAGGGGCAAAAAACAGGTCCAAATTTTGTTATTTTAGCAATTTTTAGCATTTTCCCCAAAAAATCCAGATCCAAAACCAAAACCCAAAAAAGTACCCGCCGCTCATCTCTACAATGGATACCGCTTGTTTAGATGGTAATGAACAGCATGATGTCATGACGTCACTCAGTTCACTTTAATAATATCAAATTGTGTTTGATGGAGTAGCATGTATGGGGCATTTGCCTGCTGTCCCACCATCTACTAGAGCACCCACTGCTTTTAATTAGTACCCTGCTCTACTCACACTGGTTGCTGGGATTTACAGAGGGTTTCTGCAATTCAGAGATTTGCCACTATGCCAGGCTGCTGAGAGATCACTGCTAGACCACGTCACTCCTTTCGTACTGCTCCCCGGGAGCCTGTAGCTGAGGAGGAGGTAGTGATGCTTGGGATTATGATCACGGTCATGTGGAGAAGAGGAACAGCCCTTTCCCTGCCTGGAAGATACTGCCACTCAAAGACTGACACTTACTAGGCCCCAGGAATAAGCCAATTTATAGATGTCACTGCCTGCAGCCACCTCACATTATCTCTCAGTCACAAATTATCTCAGTCACCTACTATCTCCCTGTACCCTTGGGTGTAGTATTGTGTGGTCACAACCCTTCCCTGTGAGACCACACACCCTTTCTACACACTTTTTTTTAAATTTATTCTATCAAGGTGTGCCAAAATCTATAATCACTTACCAATAAAATTAAGTTCTGTCCGGCCCAGACTTAGCCTGTGTAAACGGAGCAGAAAATAACATACTGAAAAAAGCTGCAACTGCTACATTGTAGCACTTTGTGTACAGATCCAGAGTCAGTCGCACACAGATATAATCAGCACAGTTCCTCTTGCATACTAGTCGCATTGCATTGTGAATAAGATGAATTTTCAACAAAAAATATAGCAAAAATGATAGCAAACTGTAGAATATGCTTATGTGACCCTGTGTGCCAAGAGGAGCTGTTTGGCATGGCTGCAGCCATGTACGGATGGAGCGTCTCTCATACAGCTTCAGCACTTGTCAGATCCCCACTGCTGGCGAGAGCTGGCGGAGAGGCGCTCCATCTGACGGGGACGCGCAAGCACCTCACATGCACACGCGTCTCCGTCGCTCAACGATGGGTGGCGGAATCCCTGCCTGTCTACGCTTCAGGGAGATGGGCAGGGTTGGGGGTGTGGGGAGGTGGCGAGGAGGTCGGGACCGTTGAAGAGCGACGGGGAGGCAGTGGAGAGCTCCGTCGGAACGGGGCATGCAAGTTTCTTGTGTGCGGGCACCCCTTTCTGGTGAATGGCGGGGCAGGTGGCTGGCAATTCTATCTAATGAGCTGCGCTACATCTGTATGTATGAGTACACATGTGTAAGAGTATCCGCCAGGGCCGGCGCTAGCCGCTCAGCAAAGCCTGCAAAGCAGGGAGGCGCTGGGCTGTATAGGCGCTCTCTCCCTGCTCTGCGACTCTGCCACTTTGTGCAGGGATGTGTGTGGTGCTGCCTCTGTCAGTGTATGACAGGCTGCGGTGCGGAGCACTTACATCGTATGCTGTAGCAGGGAGCACAGAGGCACTGAGCACAGAGCAGCAGGGGAAGTCCTCCTGGCCTGAAGCTTCCTCACTGCGGTGCCGACTCGAGCCCTTCCCCACTCATCTCACAGGACAGCATGTGCCGAGCAGTGGTTGGCGGAGCTCGGCACATGCTGATGATAAGAGCCACTGATTGGAGGAGCCTATAACATACCCTTTGACCCCTGGCTGAAGTGGATGCATCTCACAGAATGGCGTCCTCTGTGAGTATAATCTCTGCCTCCTCTGTCTCTGTAGCTCATGCCTCTCCCTGCAGCAGCATCTCTCTCCCCCCATCATCTGTCTCACCTCCTTCCTGTCCAGCATCTGTCCTGTCCCCCCCTCATGTCCACCATTTCTTCCTGCCCTGTATTTGCCCTCTCTCCCTGCCCATCATCTGCTCCACCCCTCCCATGCCAGTATCTGCCTTGTCACTGCCCAGCATCTGTCCTGTCCCCCTCTCCTGCCCACCATTTGTCCCTGCCCAGTATTTGCCCCTTTCCCTGCCTATCATCTATCCCAACATCTCCTTCCCAGCATCTGCCTTCCACTCCCTGCAAACTATCTATCCCCCATCTCCCTGCCCATCATCTTTCCCCCTCTATCTGCCCAGCTATCTGGGAACTATTCACTGTAAGGGAAGTAGCACAATCATTCTTGTCTGCTGCAATCTCTGTTACACTTCTTACGTACCTTGTGTGGTGTGGTAGTGCTGCAGGATGTTGTATGCTTAGAAGTGTAGTGCTGGACTCTGACAGCATTTATAAGCTTACCAAAAGAAAAGATGTACTTTGGTTTTGGGGCACTGTTATAAGAAATTGACAGGGTAAAATATCATCTTTATTAATAATATCAACTATATTTCTAGCCCAGTAGTAGAGAAAATATATTAAAAGATGGAAAATAAGTAATTTTTATTGTAACAGTCCAAACTTGATTGTGATTGCACAAATTGTGTATATGCAATTATCCTGTAAGTCACAAGGGTGCATGGCTGTATTAAGGAAGATGGGTAAAATGTGCCTAAACCAAGAAATATATATAAAATGTAGACATTGCTAAGTTGTCCTAAAGATGTGTTGTTATGAGCCGGTGAATAATGAATATTGAGGGGATTTTCCTATACAGTAGATTTAGCTTGTGAAATTTTGCTAATGATGTGTGTCCCCATTGGTTAGCAATCCTGGAGCCTCAAATATTTGTTAATACATGTAGAAAGAAAGGATAAAATATTTCATAAACCGCAGTGTTAGATTCTGCTTCCATCCAGGTGCCCATTGGAAGTGAACAGTTGGATGAGAGCACCAAGAGTGGAACAGGTAGTAGGGAGGAAGGGAAAAAAAAGCATCTGAATCTGCTTACACTTGGGTGTGCCGTGGTGGTCCCTGTTAGGAAAACCAGTGCAGGAGATACTCTGAGCACCTTTGCAATGAGAGTGCAAGAAGGAAACATGTAATACTACTACTACTACTACTAATCACTACCACTAGGCAGCTTTAGGCATCTGCCTAGGGCGCCGGGATCTAGGGGGTGCCACCAAGTCTGCAAATAAAAAAATCAAGGATATCTATGAGGATCCTTGTAGTATTTAACGCAGGCGGTGGCTGTGGAACTTCTAAGACCTCACCTCTTTACTTTCCCTTGAGTCATACTTCCTACATTGATGCCTCCTCCTCCTTGTACTCTGTTGTGGGTGCAGAGGACCTCCAGGAAAAGCATGGGACTTGGCCACCTTCCCAGGGGGGGGGGGGGGGGGTGGAGTAGGTTGAAGTTTTGCTAGGGTGCTGAGAAGCCTTGCACCGGCCCTGCTACTAATATTAATAATAATTATAATAATAATAATGTGAAATTGTGTTTTGTTAGAAACAAGGAAAAAAATAAATAAAGATAATCGTTGCATGGTCAAAAATGCTTAGTAGGGTGGTACTTGGGACACATAATAAGACGTGAGTTGTGCAAATAGGATATTTAACCTACAGTACCTACTCTTCCCTCAAATTAAAAAATTCAAGTACTGGCCAGGCCCAACTATGCATAGCTTCCGAGATCAGATGAGTGTGGGCATATCCAGTGTGGTATAACTATATGTGACTCCACTAACAGCATGATACCGTCATGGGGATGTTGCCCAGGTACTACATTCCCAAAGAATGCTCAATGGGTGAAATGTAGGTATACACATATTGTGCAGGAATGATAACTTCATACTATTGCATATGCATAAATATCACTTATTACACAGAATCAATATAGTTATATGGATACTGTTAGGTACATCGGATATCTTAGAAAATTAGGTAGAAAGCAGAAATTAGAGTCTAAAAATAGTACAATAGAGAAAAAGGGAGAAAAAAGAGGGGGCTTCAATCAACTGGTGATCAAGTCAATATTAGGTGAGACTCTGCGCACATCTCTAGTTGGTTCTTTGGCCCTCATTCTGGTTGATTCGGTCCCAGGCATATGCATGTGCAGGGCTTCTGTGCGGGTGCCTTCCGAGACTTGCATAGTCTCTGTGGCACTCAAACAGGAGGGGGTGGAATGGAGGCAGCCAGGTGCGTTTCCTGGGCGTACCCACCAAAACGCTGGGCATCCCCATGCGAACACTGGCGTGTACCTGGCTTCCATGGGCGGGTTTCTGACATTATAGGGCATCAGCTGCCCACCCAGTTCTCAGACCAGGACACTGCAAGTCTGTCAGCAGAGACTGACTTTGGTTTGCAAGCACTGTAGAAATCATTCAATGGTCGGCAACTATCAAATGATTTGGGGCCCGCACGCTACCCTGAGAATGATTGTTTACGGAAAACATCCAGTCGCAGTGCGGCGTGGGATATTCACTGGGCGTCGGGGCGCATACACACGGCCGCGGGGCAGTGTTTGACGTCTCACTAAGCAACGAACTGCTGCTGCTTACCAGAATTACCCCCTTTATCTCTTTCCACTTTATTTTGGCTTAGCAGAATTTTTTTTATTTGCTTTTGCGTGAAACAACAAGGCAGAATAGTATTAGCTTAATAGATAGCAAAGTGCTAATTATTTTTAAGCCATACACCGTACTCCGTGGCGTAACTAAGTTTTGGGCGCCCCCCCCCGCCGCCGCCCCACCAATCACCCCCAATCCCCCGCCGCCCATGCAACCCCCCCAATCCCCTGCAGCCTTACCTATCGCGCTGGTCCCGACGGCTCTGTTCTTCTTCTTTTGCTGAGGACCACCACAAAATGGCCGCCCCCATACAGCAGACAGTTTCAGAGAACAGTGCGCTATATGGGGGCGGCCATTTTGTGGTGGTCCTCAGCAGAAGAACGGAGCCGCCGGGACCAGCGAGATAGGTAAGTCTGCAGGGAATTGGGGGGGGGGTGTAACTATAGCACCGCAGCCCCCGGCGCCCCCACATGCACAGCGCCCCCCCCCGCGCGGTGGCGGGGGCTGCGGTGCTATAGTTACTCCGCTGACCGTACTCCGTCTTTTGGGAGTGACATTGCCAAAAGGGGTAACATCTGCAGTTATATAATACATGCAGGTCTGTAATGCTAAAATTGCTATTGAATCTGTGAACCGAAAATAAATTGCTCTAACCCAAGTATGCATCACCCATTCTGAGTAGAAGCTCTGTACTGTGTGCGTGCGATAAGATCAGGAGCACAGCTCAGTGCAGTAGTAGCAATCTGTTTAGGTGTCTGATATTATCTTACAATGATGCTGCTGCCTGTTTTGGCCTACGAAGCATTTGCCCTCTGCAGTCTCCATGAATGCTGCAGCACCTATCTTCATTTGCGCGGAAGTCGAGATAACAAATGGTTAAGTCCGAGTGCTATCACATTTCCGTGGCATGATATAAAAAGAATACTTGAGGTCCACTCATATATCTTTTGCCGTCTGACACATCTCAATACATGAGATGCAGTGCTCTTTGAAATCTTGTGAACCAGCAAGGAGTCTTTTAAAACCATGTTATAACAGAGAGAACCTTTCTAGATGATAGGCAATCCCCAGTTTACACAAATAATTGAGCTGCCACACACTGATAACAGAGAAATATGTTCTGTATTATCTGAAGAATTGCACAGAGAAATTCTGACATGGATGACCTTTTTAGGGCAAAAATAAAGACCCAGCAGTCCCGTTGAGCAATCAGGTAGGGGAGTAAAGTGACTCAATTCAATGCTGAAACACAAAGGTGAGCGGAGTCAGAAAGGAGAGAATTTCAGATTCGCAAGGAGAGCTTGCATTGTCTCCTCCTATGAAACGTTGCCAGCCTCGCACTGTCTGAGCGGTGGCAGGGCAGAGATGTGTGTGATAACTAAATCTGGATGACAAATTAAAATCCAGCCTTGGGGGGCCTGGATAATAACTTCATTAAGCGGAGAACTTTCGCTGGCAAAAAGATAAACAGTGGAGTAGAGAGGTGAACGTGTCAATACAGACTTCTCCTATAAATTCTGCTAGGTTATTATTAGGGAAATCTGGTCTGCGAGCGGCTTTATTTCTGTAATTATACTGAATGAAGAATGAGCAAGGCCTTATCAATACTGAAATATGATGATCTAATGCTATGACATCACATAGTCATACTGCACACATACACATGAAGTGGTGCTCAGTTACTATATTGCAACTAGGAACAAATTGCGTCAAATAACAGAAACCAATAAGAAATGTCCTTTTGCTGTCTGACTTGCACGAGGTGGATAAAACCTAATTGTTGATTGATTGTTTACTTTTAGGACAGATTTGCATTTCAAATGGATAGCCAGATCATTGCTTTTGGTCATCTAACATGTTTATGAACCGCCACAAAGCAAAGGTTCTAATTCAGACCTATTCCCTAGGTTGCGTATGTTCGCCACGCATGCGACGGAACAGGAGAGAAATCATGCGATGATCACCATCAAATGTTTTCTGTCCCCCTCAGCAATAGAAGTCAGTCTACAGTTCTGGTTGCCCGGAAACCCCAGCCTCTTGGAAAGTGCCTTTAATTGTGACAACAATAAGTGGCATACAGTATAATAGGATCACTAGAGCTGCCGCCACATCATGCAGTGTAAGGGACACAGCAGAGCTGCTGCACATGCCTAGTGTACCAGCTTCTTCTACCACATTTACTCTGTGTGGATCTAAGCCCTCACACATCACATAGGACCAGAGAGCAGCTGCCAGAAGGAAGGGACAGGAGCATTACCATGAAGTGGGAGATTGTGAGCTTAGAAAGTGCAGTACTGGTTCTATTATGTTTTTGTATTTATTATATGTTTAACCTTTTGCGTACCACTCATTTTATTTAAATGTTTGAAACAGCCAATACTAAAGACCATCTGTACTATTAAATATCAATACTGTATTCCATACAGTGTCCAGTGTATAAAAAGACCAATTTTTGGGGATGTTACCGCTCCCAGAGACTCACGTACTTACTCCAATGCCCTGCAAAATGGGAGATTTTGGATTACATTTGGAAAGTCCCCACTAAAAATCCTGCATTTGCCACTGGTTAGAGCTTTTGGCTTTGTGGTTCCGACTCTGGGGGTTATTTTGGTTCGCTCCTTCTGGCAAATTCCTTCTTAGATGTGCAAAACCATGTGCACTGCAGGGTGGGCAGATGTTACTTGTGCAGAGAGAATTAGATTTGGGCGGGGTTTTACTTCAAAGTGAGATCTATATTGCAGTGTAAAAATAAAGCAGCTAGTATTTTGCCTGCACAGAGACAAATAACTCACCCAAATGTAATTCTCTCTGCAAATTTTACATCTGCCCCCCTGCAGTGCACATGGTTTTGTGCATCTAAGAAGAAATTTGCCAGACGGAGTGAACCAAAATAACCCCCTTTGTGAAACTCTGGGGGTTAGTCTGGTTGATCCATTCGTATGCCTTGGGTAACCGCCCACAATTTTCGATGGTCGGCGACCGTCAAAAGATGTGGTGCGTGCACGCATATAAAAGTGACTGTTAAGTCACTTACATATGCGTGCACGCTGGCATAGATATGGGCGTGCAGCTGACATCCGGTGATGTCAGCTGCCGCGCCTGGCACCCGCATCACCGCCTCATTACTATGAGAACGCCCAGCGTTCCCATGTGGTAATGGGGCAGCTTGGCGCCCCCGCCCTTCTCCACCTCCCGAACACATGCCATTATGGGTGCGTGAACCTGGGGAACCAAAAGTTCACCGTGGGTGCACGCACCCTACGTATGCACATGCGCATAAATGCGCCTGCGTATGCGCAGACGAGCAACATCGGTCCTCCGTACAAATGCACGGAGCACCGAACGAATGTGAATAACCCCCTCTCTTCCTTGCACAGTGCAAGAGGCCCCCACTGTAGCATCCTTCAAATTAGACTAGAGACTTTCCTGTTCTCTCAAGTATTTCACAAATATCCACTTAAGCTTGTTTTGCTTTTGTGTACTGTGAAGGCAAATATAAAGCACATTGAGTCCTATTGGCAGAAACGTGCTATATAAATAACACTATTATCATTATTATTGTTATTATTATTATTATTATTATTATTATTATTATGAAGAAGAAGAAGAAGAAGAAGAAGAAGAAGAAGAAGAAGAAGAAGAAGAAGAAGAAGAAGAAGAAGAAGTGTTTCATGTACACTGTACTTATGATAGCCTGAAGTTTTTATTTAAATATGGAAGGTAAAGAGGCATTTGTCTTCTACTCTAGAATTAAACAGCACATTCTACATTTAGATCTAAGCAAGAAAAGAGAGAAATATGATAGGAAGAAACAGATGCATCAATACAGAGTTATCCAGCGAATTAATCCATGGAATGGTGATAGAGGAGCGTGTGATATGTTCTGTGTTCTAGATAACACCTCCCTGTGGCAGGTGATCTACAAGATGTTACAGGAAAATCAAAGGACAGCACGTTTCTAAGTAGAATTGAATGTTCTGTGTCTTTAAGTGAAAGCTGCACTGTTGTTGGGCAAATAAATTTAAACCACTTAACATGGCAGAGAAGGTCAGGCAAGCTTATTAAAGTGATCATAGCGTTACGGCTATTGCGATTGACCGCTGCTCTTTGGAATCACCAATAATCAGGTGCCGGGAGCTGTGTTTGCTGAGAAAGGTCATCATTCATTTTTCCGAAGCATTAATATCTTTTGTTTGTTTGGCTCAACATGAAACAGGGATCGATAGAGGTAATTCACAGAGCAATTAGCCCCTCATCTGTCAAACTGCATCTGGGTGTGTTTAACAGAAAAGGCCGTTGGAAAGGTTTAGCAGGAGGAAAGTGCTTTGGCCCAGTCAACAATTTATATGCATGCATGACACGCTGCATGTATATCTGAGTGGCATAAGGCATGCTAGACCCTTTGGGACAGATATATTGTAAGCTCCAGACAACGTGCAGTGACAGAATGTGATCTCACTGCACACTGACCTGGACAGATTACTCTCAACCTGGCATCCTTTCGGTGCAGCGCATTAAAACAGAACTGCCCATTTACACACCAGAAAAAAACCCTCTGCTCTGAAACAAATTCCTTTGTGTATGATGATCGGTCTTTACCTTTAATGCATGGGCCTTATGAAAAATGAATACTGCGTGTTAGTATTTTAAGCACTGCTTCGCTACAATCTGCAACTTTTAAATCATGAAACTTGAAACATAAAAAAAATTCTTAAAAGCATTTTGTCATTACATCAAGAAACGCAACTGGTAGAATTGTTCCAAGAATGAAGTAAGAACAAAGAATAAACTCTGAAATGTGTCACATTTTCCTTAGAACATAGATACAGTATATTCAGGAGCTGATTATCAGAGGATGGGGGTCAGTGTACAGCTATCTTCTCTGTGGCGCAGTTGCGAGTATACTCTGTGCCAGCATCTACTTTGCATGTGCGGGTCTTCGGAAACATGGCCCCCCCCATGCTCACTGTAACTTCTGTACTGTGCTAATCTCCAACAAAATGGTAGCCATGCCATTTTTCTAGTCAGCGGCAAAGCAAGACTTCAGACAGGTAATTACACTAAATAGGTGTGCGGTGCGGGCCTACAGTATGTGCACCAGAGGGATATGGTCACTAGGGTGACTCAATTAAAGTCGACATACATTAGGTCGACCACTGAAAGTTGACAGGGCTTAAGTCGACACCTGAAATATGTTGACATGGCTAATGTTGACAGGGTCAGAAGGTCGACACAAGCATTAGGTCAACAATGGTTGGTCGACAGTCAACATGAGTTTTTCATGTTTTTTTTTTTAGCTGACTTGTGCCACCAGGCGGTATACCCTACCGTCCACTAGGGCATGCTTTTGAATGTCGACCTTAACAATGTCGACCTAATGCTTGTGTCGACCCCCGACCCTGTCAACCTTAGCCATGTTGAACTATTACAGCTGTCATCTTAAGCCTTGTTAACCTTTAGTGGTCAGCCTTGATTGAGTCCACCCTATGACCCGACTCAGTGGCCTATTACAACACCCATTAAATATACTTGGCTGCTCAGGTCTTTTGCCAGGCACATTGCATGTTCCACAGACCCTATTTGTCAGCTGGATTGCACAAACCACATTGTGAACATTTCCTTGTCAAACCAGATTGCCCAGATATTGCACAGCCAATATTTCAGAGCAACATAACATGGAGCAGGCTAAAGCTGGCCATACACCTCAAGATTTATTGTCCGATCTGGTGTATGGCCAGCTTAACTCCTAGCAGAGACAGCATATGGGACCTACAACTTATCTCCATTTTGGAGGTTTCAAGGATATTTATGGAATCTTAGTGTATTAAGTGATCCTTTCATCTCCAAACAGCAAATGCTTTAAGCTGAGGTACCGATCAGAAGTTATATTATTAATGAGTACCTGTCACCTGCACAAGCTGGAAGTAGACATTATGTTATTTGAACCTAATTTTAGGATATTTCACCTATCAATTCACTCACAACCAAATATACCACTGACTGATTTATTCCACTGGTTTTTATTGCATGGATAGGCTTCATTGTCATAAAACAGTATGGGCTTACCCCAGAAAATGGCCATTTTAGGCGAAAGGTGCACTGTAAAAAATAAATAAAAAAAAACCTTCTAGAGATGTATGAAACTCCAGCAGTTCTTTCAATGGAAGTATCTGGAAGTTTAGGACAATGTAGTTCAGTTTTCAGCTAACGGATTCTGAAGTCTTTTGTCAAAGGTTCTAATCAGAAATATAAAAAAAGTAAAAAAAAAAAAAACATTTGAAGAATACAGAAAGTCTCTTTTAGCAATGCGTGTTTGTGTCAATGTGATATTTTATTTGCAAAGCTTGCTTTTAAAAAGCAATTTTGTTCTGAATCACAGTATGTTCTTTCACCATGACCTGTGACAACTGATTTGTTAGTCATGTAATAATGATATTTGTAGAATTTTTACATTTGCTGAAACTTGAATCTTTTCATTCTATGCACAATACAAACACCAATCTCTATCATACCGAACAAAACATTATTCCTCTGTGCAATTAACATGCATTACAGACAGTTTGAGGTCACTTTCTCAGTGAAAAAAAATGAGAATGGAACAATTATCTAATGAATTTTTTGATTAGTCAGGTAGAGTCGGAATAATGAGCATTTTTTAGGTATGTAAGTGGTGTTTAGCAATACAATGCATGAGGTTTTACCAGCTGGAGACTACAGTGGGCAGTCTTCTAATGGACTTTCCACATTAAAAAGCACACATCATCGGCTTCAGTGTCTATGTCTGCAGCGATAGTGCTGTATCAGGGCTTTCCCAATTCTATCAATACAATCTAAGCTACATTCCAAGAAGCTGTACAGAGAATTGAGCGCTAATGAAATGATACACTCACAACTGTACTCCATGCTGACTTCAGCTGAGGAATACACAAGAGGCCACTTGTTAGACTGACTGGGATAAAAGCTTCATCGCTAATTCACGTATGTATAAGATACAGTACACAGGTCACTTCCCAAAAATCATTTCCCTCTATATTCCACAGTAAATAAGACAAAAATATAGGTTATTGCAATAAACCAAAGACAAAGTAATGGTGAAAATTATAGTTCTAGAGTACTTTGATTTATAGTTTGTATTTAATATTATCATTAATACTATTTCTAATAATAATAATAATAATAATAATAATAATAATAATAATAATAATAATAATTAAAAAAAAAAAAAAAAAAATTTAAAAACACCCACCATGCAAAAACATTTGATTTATAAAGTATTTAATAGGCGGTGCCACATATTATATAGTAACTTAACGTAATTTATATAATGCCCACTTATTCTGCAGCACTTTACAAATAATATTTGGCTAGGCAAATCAGTCCCTGCCCCAGTGCAGCTTACAATCTATATTCTCTACCACATATACACGCACTCACATTCACACTAGGGCTTGTTCTGTTCGGAGCCAACTAACCTACCAGTATGTTTTTGAATTGTGGGATGAAATCGGGGTACCCAGGGGAAGAAAATACAAACTCCACAAATGACAAGTGCTGTGAGGCAGTAATGCTAACCATTACAGTGTCCTTGTTGCCCAAACAGATAATGTAATATAGTGGAACACAACACACAACTCCCGGGTATGGCCAAATAGATTTACAATGATATCGTAGACAGTCAAGAGGTCAACGTGAAATGATAGACATGTATTAGGTCAACAGGTGCAAAAGGCCATCGCTGGATGTCAGCTGCCGGCCCACTTCCTCCCATTGGGTGGACGCAAATCTAAGTGACCTGAGAGTCACTTAGATATGCATGCATGTTCCACATCATTTGATGGTCGGCAACCATCGAATGATGCGGGTGTTCACCACAGGCTGCAAATAAATGTTTATGTTAAACATCCATTCGCGGGCCCTGCGTGAACACACGCTGTGAGGGGAGGCGGGTGACCCAGCATTCGGGGGGAGGGGTTTGCTGTACTCAACCAGAATGAATAACCCCCTATATCCTCTCACTGTAGTAGATTATCTCAGCCTTATGACTGGCAGAGGTTTTATAGTATTTCACTCATGTTGAAGGTGATTTCTGGTTCCCAGGACATGGTAAAATGATTTTGACAGATGCCCAGTCATGCCCTTTAAACACTTATAGGGCCTATTTAGCATTACATTTCTAAAATACCCATTTTGTGGGCTCAATTTCTAAGATAGCCATTTTAGGTAGGTTGTATCGACAAACAATAAATATCCCCAGATGTATTTTGTATAGTCCTGATGGTTTACATACATCTCTGATGTTTGTAGCACTGCACTTTTGTAGGACCCATAATCTAAATGTGCAGAACAGGTCTTTGCTGCGGCCATTTTGGGGCATTGACTGTTTTACAAAATGGTTGGCTGTTGCCTCCAACTTGTGGGCATGCTGAGTCTAGGGTCTATACCTTCCAAAGCAGATTTCATCATCATGTCAGCCAGAATTCCCCAGTCATCCTGAGTAACCTGAGAGTAACTGAAATTGACAATGTTCAGGTAAAATGGTCCAATGATTGTTTGAATGCAGTATCAGATCAGAGAAGCTGGCAGGAGATGTCTATTTGCACTATTTGCACAAGGCACCCAGAGGCGCCAGGGCCATCTTAACAACAGTGTGGGCCCCTGGGCAAAGCAATGCAGTGGGGCCCTTACCCATTCTCCCCTTCTAGGGGTGGGGGGTGCTATCAGCAGCAGCTTTGATGTCCCATGGGTGGCAGGGGGTGCTCTATCTTCCACTCAACATGTAGGACCTGGAGCAGTAACTTCTGCTAATTACTCCTTTACTGCACAGGTGTTGAGAGGGAGAATACTAACATGTGGAAGGGGGCACTGAGCTGAATGAAGGGTCCCTTGTAAATGACTTCCAGGGGGGTAGGGGGTGTTTTATATGCAGGAGAGGGTTGGATAATGGAGTGGGCTTAATATTCATCATTTTCCGATGGAAGGGCAGCTTGTGTGACTGCAGATATCGCCATTATCTGGAAATAGATTTCTTAGCCTTCAATAGAATAAAAACCTAGAGTCCAAACTTTCAGGAGGTGCTGGGGACTTGGGGATCAGAGATCAGGAGCCAGAGCAATCCATTGAAAAAATATAAAACTGTACACCAGATGTTTGGAGCGGGAGCAGGGACCGGCTGCTGGAAGGCTGATATCTCTGGTTCTGGGCATGATAGAGACAAGACGCTAGTGTCTAAGTCAGATAGAACTTGAGAAATATGACTACAAAATGCAATTAACAGGTCGGATGTGGACTGCTGCTTTGAAGTTGGATATCTCCAGTTTCCTAGGGCCAATTTTCAAAATTCTGGTATCCCTGGAAAAAGGGGATCCTCAGCTATCAGCATAGGGCCCTTATACACCTGGGGCCCCTGGGCAAGTGCCCATTAAGCCCATACGAAAAGATGGCCCTGGTCAGGCCCAGGTTCTGCTTCTGTGTGTGTGCTGGGCTGTGGAGAGAGGCTGCTGTAACAAACACCACTTTTCCCTGCTCATTCCTAACTGATTTGCCCACAATGAATGCTGGAGCGTTGTTAATGCTATGTATAGTATTAATGGACCATAGCTTATAAAATTCCAGAACCGCCTATATAACCTTCATAAGCCTTTCCTATCCAAATACATCCAAGCATGTCCTCACTCCATTTTCCCATCCTCCTGACCTCTTCCCATCATTTCTGTGTGGCCATATCATACAGTCCACCCAGAATCTTTGCAGTCTGGTTGACCATTATTTAATAGACAACACCTGTCTTTGTGTTTCAATGCCAATTTCCCTATATATTTTAAGCTTGTGAGCAGGGACCTTCTACCATTTAGACTGTTTGTAACTACCCTGTTTATTTTATCACTATTTCCAATTGGAAAGCACAATGGAATTTGTTTTGATATATAAGAGACTAATAATAATAATAATAATAATAATAATAATAATAATAATAATACTATCTGCTACCACTATTATATTAATGAGGAGAGGGCATGGAAAAGCAAGGGATTGGTGCAAGGTTGTTTGGCAACCTAGGCAAAACTTCAGCTTACTTCTCCCACCACTACCCACATACCAATATTGACATTTCTGGAACCTCGGGTGAAAGTGTGGAGGTGCCGTCTTAGAAGTTCAACACCTGCCATTTGCATTAAGGGCATAAGGCACCTGATTACAAGGCTGCTAATTGTAGTGGCCAGCAATCAGGTAAACCCCACCCCACCAGATTGAAATCCCCCTTGCAAAGAGATTTGCATGTCTTGCGACTGTATTCACAGCCGTGGAAATATTTTCAAATCCACCATCACCATCAAATGTTTTTCCCAGTATGTGTATTTGGCGGCTGTGATGGAAACAGGTTGTTGGTGGCCAGAGCTGACTTTACACCTCCTCCCATAATACTCTTAAGCACGCCTGTGTTTTCCCTAGGCACACCTGCATTTTTTTGTCACTTCCATAAAACGGCCTGCTACCACCCCTAAATGCCAGCTTCCTGTCAATTACTTTGCGAACGGCTAGTGATCCAAAAAGTTGCAGGACAGTCTATCGATAAGTGTCCAATGTGTGAATTTGCATCCACGCAATCAGGTCTGAATTAAGCCCTAAGTTTAACCAGGACGCGTCTCTCAGAGTCAACCTACATTTTGTGATAGACTCAGAGGGGCCCACAGATTCCGGAGCCACTAGACAGCTGCCTAAAGCTGCCGAATGGTAGAGCCAGCCCTGTTATTATGGAGGTGATTTTGGCAAATGTTTAGCAGCGAGAGTGTCACCAAGGGCCTTATTCTGGTTGGAGCGGCCGGGCCGTACGCGTACGTCCCGGGATTTTTTATGATCTGCGCATGCGTACATTCGCTAATGCGCAGGCGCGACCACTCACCAACGCTTACGGACGGGTCTCTACGTGCGAAAAAACCTGTACGCGAGTGTATGGGTATTGGGGGCGGCATAGGGGCGTGTTGAGGGGAGCGGCCGAAATAATGAGGGAAAATGGGCGTAAATATGGGCGTACACGGGGGTGTGCACCAAAAATGAGCGGTGCTACTACCGCACGATCGACTAAAGCACCGTTCATTTCGGACACAAAACAGGCGGCCGCCAACCGCCATCTCAAACCACCCCTACAGATACCGCATGCCAGCGTGCGCCTGGGTTAGCTAATTTACGCGGATTACTACTCAAACACATACACCTGAATGTAATAAGCAATGCTGCAGTCTATTAAGTCAAAACCATGAATTCACTACCTGCAAGCCACACACAGCACTCTAACACATTGGAAGGTTATCTTTCTATACTTCTCTACATTTAAAGGTTTGTTTAATTTAAGGTAAGAATCTTTGTAAGACCTGCTTATATATGCTAAGGAAGGTATTTGTTAAACAGTTCGACACATTCACTACGTGCTTTCATAGACTTTACACAGTAGCACACTCAATCTACACAAGTCGGCATGTGTCAACGTGTTCACTCTAATACAAACATAGGTTTTGTATTTATTATACAATAACATAAACCACATCTAACACCTACAAAGGATGTTTCAGCAATGTTTTAAGCCCATGGCCACTATTTTGCACATTAATTAATTCAATCAATTAATTAATTTTCATAATTATAGTTGAAAGGCAAGATTTGCAGGTCCATATATATGAAGGGTATGAGCGGTGACATAAGCTGACTTTTCTATTGAAAACAATAGGGACCCATCCGTGCAAGCTGGCGTACGCTCAGATAGCCGCAAGAAGTCGGTGGGGAGACGGACGAAAGACGTCCGTAAACGGCGCCGTACGCTCAGTTGTACGCCTGTTGTCGGAGTGCAAGGGCTGGGCCGTCCGCGTACGTTGCCGTACGCTCATTTGTACGCCACTCCCCTTCTACGGTATTTCTGCCCGTACGTAAGCGGCTGATTTGTGGGTGGACCTAACCCTAACGGCCGCGTACGGCTAGCGTACGTTAATAGTGAACGTACGCACGTTTGGCCGCTCCGATCAGAATAACCTCCCAAGTCAGCTGCGTCTTCTCCCTTTTCCGAACACTGGGCTGAGATATATTCAAAATATTTACAAACCTTTGCTAGATTTTTAGGGTACTGTGTAAATATATACAATCTGGAATAAATTTGGACATGTTCGTTATTTTCATAAGATTACACTTGCTTTTAAACTTAAATGTTATTTTTTAGTTATGCAAAGAATATATGTATTTTATTGGTGTTCTATAAAACATTTTTCTTTTTTTTTTAAAGTCTATAATACTGTATTTCACAAATAGAAAAACCTGTAGACTGCTGTCTGTCTCTGCTGGATTCTAGCGAGTACATTTTTCAGTTTGGTCATTGCCTTTTATCAATGTGAGTGTACTCAGGTTGTTTTGGACATCATTCACAATGAAAATGTGCTTTTTCGTTTCTTACCTTTGAAGTTAACCATCAGAGACTACAGTAACCAGAGCGGATTGAGCATAATTGCTCAGGTGAAAGGGAATGGTCAGAAATCTAGGTTCTAAAAAGAATAATTGGTATTGTGTTCTGCAAACAGCACAAAATAAAGTACAATTGCATTCCACTTGTCCGGTATGGCTCTGATCCTTTTACAATAATCAGCCGGTTCACAAACTGTTCCAACATATCATGTCTGACACTCTCTCTCTCTCTCTCTCTCTGTCACACTATCGGGGAGATGAACTAAACCTTTTAAAGTGATACAGTGGAGAGTGAAAAAGTGGAGAGTGATAGAGTACCAGCCAATAACCTCCTAACTGTCATGATACAGGCTGTGTTTGAAAATGTCAGTTAGGAACTGATTATTACTTTATCTTTCTCCATGACTTAAGATGCCCATACACTTGTCCGATTTGGGACGATTTTGCCAGATCCAGACGTATAAGGACGAGAAATCGGCCCATATAAGATGTGTTTGACACTTCATCCTAACCGGTGCGTGGTCCAGTGCGCATCGGGTTGGACCCTACAGATTAAACCTGCTGCAAGTTCAATCTGTCAGGATCGGACCCATCAGCGGCACAACGCGGGTGCTTTTTGGCACCCACAAAGTGTTGGTGTATGACAGTGGTGCAGCACCGCAGCGGAGTACGGGCAGTGGGGTCTGGGCAGCGAGGTCAGTGCGGTGTGGGGTGGGTCCCTGCGGCCCATGGCATTAAGTCAGCGGGGTCCGTGCGTCGGCTAGGAACTAAGTAGTGCTATTTGCTGGGCGGTGGCACGGGAAGTACTGCTTAATTTGAAAACACTGGCCGAACTGAGATTCAGCCAATCAACGTCGGCCACTCTTTTCAAAATGTATTGAAATTCAGCAGCGCTTCCTGGGCTACTTAGTTCCCCATGGACCCCGCTGACTTACTGCCCAGCGCCGCAGGGACCCTCTGGCCACCCCACGTTGCACAAACCCCTCTGCCTGCCCCCCGCCACTGCTAGCTCCCAGGCATATATACAATAAATGTATGTGATTGCATACAATTTATTGCATGTATAATTTGGCACATCAAGTGCCAATTTGTAAACAGCCTCCTGGGAAGCTGCCGGGGGGCTCCTAAGGGCAAACTGGTTCGACTCGTCCTTAGGACAAGTCGGAGTAGTGTATGGGAGCCTTTACATCACCTAACTTTCCTTCGCCTCTCTCTTTCTCTCTCTCATTTGGCCTCTCTCTCTCTCTCTCAGTCTCCAGCTTTGTCTTCATTAAACTTATTTAAAGCTCTTATGCTTCAAAATCTAAAAGAACTATGTACTTGTCGGAATATGATTGAAATCTCTTAACTTAGTACATGACGCACATGTAGATCATTCTTTTACCACAATCTAGACACCTTTGCAGATCCATACATTTCATTTTATTTGATATTTAATCATACAGTGAGACTATGAAACTCCCATTCTGTAAAGATTCTGTAACAAATTGTTCTTTTGTACCAATGCCAACCATCCAGACTTAAAAAAAAAAAAAAACTATAGCCAGGAAAGTCTAGATAAAATTCAATGAAGGCAAAATTAGAGCCCCGCTAATAAAATCCTATTTTCCTGACACTTTAAGTCAATGCAAAAATAATTGTGAGAATATAAAAGGTTTTTTATGGTCAATTATTCTTGTCTTTAGTAAGTATCTATAATCATAACCACCTCGGAATAGGTAATAATCTTCAATAGGCAGAAGGAACTTCCCTGCAGTGCCATAAGACGGTAAAACGTTATCACTTTCATGCATAAAATATGCCAATATTGAAAGAATGCCGATGTTAAGGTCATACGGTGAGACATCTTTCTACAAGGTGATATACTATGCAACTTTATTGGCTTATGACATGCTCACTGATTTGCATTATATATAGCTGGCAAGCATTCCAAAAAGACTTTAGTACCTTCTTCTGATGGGTATTAAGATATCAGTTAAAAGCATTAGGTGAATTTCAAGAATAGTAGTAGGCTTTAAAGCACTGTATAAGACACAAATTACACAAGGACGAATCGCAATGAATATCAGGTTAATATGGTTATCTAAGAACCGTAGGGAAATTAAAAATGTCTAGGATAGATATAAGATGATTCTAAGTATATAGCCAGGGCTTTTAAATCTGACTATAGGTTCTAATAAATCAGGTATATATACGGCTCACGGGATGGTTCATTCGCTTCTACCTGCTATAAAATTCTGTAGATAATGTATAAATGGAAAAACAGTGAACAGGCATTATTCCGAAGAATACATAAGTCTTCAAGAGTGACAAACTGTTTTTCAATATGTAGACTAGGGCGTGGAAACTAGATGACAGCGGTCCAGCCGCTACTGCTTGTCTGCAGAGTATCCACCACTTTTACTAAGATGTTTTTGTTCCATTCCCTTACACATCCTGAAAGTTCTACAGTAGAGTTCAGACAAGTTCACGCAGTGATGGATTCCTATCTCTTTACCACCTTTAAGTTTCTGTTCAATGTGGGTATTTATGATATTGGCTTTAATAAACTTTTAAATGGAATCCATAAGCATTAGAAGATTTACAGTCTTCTGTATGATCTATAAAATGCCCGAACTTGTCCAGATCCTGCCTGTGCTATCATAACCATTTAAAAGGTTTATCTCTTCATCATAAAAGCAGTCTGGGTTTTATAGGCAATGAGTATGTGCCTTTGTTTCCTATTGGAATAGAGAACATTGTCAGGTCAGATATATGAAAATTGGGCATGGAGTTAAAGGTATATAGATATTCCTATATTCAGTAAGTATGAACAAAGAATCTAACAGACCTTGATAAAAACATCAGATCATGTTCAGTGACATATCAAATGTTTGTTTACAAAGTCTATAGGGAAACGATTATTTAAAGGTCCTGTTAAATATTAGGTTCTAAAAAGTAAAAAAAAAAAACGATCTTTCTTTGGCTGTAACGGACAGAAACACAAACTAAAATATTGGGCTCTAGTCACACAAAGAGCAACATCCGCGAAACTGCAGTCAAATGCATCTCACCCACTTCTTATCTTGCAGATAAATGGGTGTAATCTGGCGGGTAACTAGTATGTTTCCACATGTAATCGTGAATTAGATATGAGACAAACTGGTTTGGGACACTGGGCTATGGATTTGATCACCAGTTTCTTCTTGGAAATCAATTCAAAAATCTTTTATTAGTTCCAAAAAGTAATATAATTAAAGGTATCAAAATTGATTATAATGGAAATCATTTCTTATGGACCCAGTGCTTTTGATGCTCTGGGTCACCCCTTGTGACAGGGGGTGACAGGTCACCCCTAGTCCCTTCTTTTCTTTGTATCTGACGCTAGTATGCACAGCAACAATTAGGTGCCCACACACTAGAAAGATCTGCTATCTTATAAATGTGTAAAATAGATGTGTAAAATAGCCATCCTGAACAAAAGATTTCAGGCAAGCGCACATCTTTACCAAATATTTCTCTTAAGATGCCATGTGCGTTCCTATGGATTTTTGCTAAATCTTTGCAGCATATAAAATCAGAAGATTTAGCAAAATATCTGCAGCAGCGTGCATCCAATCGATATCGGTAAAAATCTGCCAATTTTCTGACCGATCGGTCGGTAATCGGCCAATCAGCAAAAAAATCGTTCTATAGTCTGGGCACCTTAACACAACAGCACCTAAACCCAACCCAAATATCTAAGATTAAGGTACAGCATTAGGAAAAGGGCAAGTGAGGTGGCCATGTTAAGAAGGACACGCCTAACTTTTGAGTAGCCCTCTGGTCGGTCGGAAATCGGACAATCTGCCAAAAAAATCGTTCTAGTGTGTGGGGGCCTTTAAGCCTCACATCCACTATATATCTAAAGCTACAAATCTCTTCAGATTTCCCTGAACTCTCCCAGTGATCTGATCTGACCCTAGATAGCTTCAGATCTGATGGATCTTTGGTGCAACACCAAAGATTTTTTTGTTAGATGGATCTGAGACTCAGCCGCACATCTGATCTGAGGGAGCTCAGATTTTGTCTTTTTTTGTCAGATCAGTCTGTCAGATCCATCTCAATCTGACTAAAACAGGCCAAATCTGACTAGTGGATGAGGGCCTTTAACCTTAAACTCCTCCCCTCCATAAACCCAATTACTGTACCATTGTTCTGGCATACAGACACATTTTTAGTTTGGATGGTTGGACAGACCCCTCAAACCAGGAGTACCACACCTATAGCAGGACAGTTGGCAGGTATGCTATTGATTAAGAATACTGTAATTGTCTTCATGGGATCCGGATGGCTCACAGACAATTGGCAAGATGTATTGTGGCAGCACAGTTAGCATTACTACCGCGCAGCAATGAGGTCATGGGTTCTTTTCCCATCGTAGCCCTAACTGTGTGGAGTTTGTATATTTTTCCTGTACTTGTGTGGATTTACTCTGGGTACTTCAGTTTCCTCCTACATTCCAAAAAAATTAACCCCAGAATGAATGTGTGTGTGTGGGTACATATGGTAGGGAATATAGATTGGGTATGGGTCATAGGGTCGACGAGAGCAAGGTTGACAGTCATTAGGTCGACATGCATCAAGGTTAACAAGACTCAAGGTCGATGTGGTGTTAGGTTGACAGGGTCATTACATTGACACACGCATTAGGTCGAGATGGTTTTTTTAAACTTTTTTTGTCCTGGGCACTAAAAAAGTGCACCAAGTCCCTTCGCATGGTTCGCTACACTCTCCGTGCTGCGGGCATGGTGCTGCGCTACGCTCGGCACACTGTTTTATTCTCCTGCCACGCCCTAGTGGATAGTAGGGCATGAAATCTGCCTGTCTACATATGCTCCCAAAAAAGTGAAAAAACCCATGTCGACCTTTTGACTGTCAACCATGTGCATGTCGACCAAATGCTTGTCGCTCACCATCAAATGATTTCTCCCCCACACCCAAGGCTGCGAATGGATGATTATGCAAATCATGCCGCTGTGCGGGAAATATCACCATGCAAGGGGGGGGGGCGGCCATCCCTGCAGGTGGCGGGTGGAGGCCGGCGTTTAGTCCACACACAGCCCTGCGAAATTCACAGCATTGCGTGTGGACCAGAATAAGGTACAGTAATTGTCTGGGGAATTTAATGGGTTCTTCTAGGTAGCTGGGTCACAGGTGTAATAGTGCGTACACACGATTAGATGCGGAATTCAATTTATTTTCGATATACCATTCGATTCGATGTGGCATTCAATTTGATTTTGATTAGATTCTTACTATATAGTGTTGCCTGGCAAGATTTTTTCTTATTTTCCATTTCCAGTATGAACACACATCGGGATCGAATCTGCATTGAATGCTGCTAAAAGCATTAGATGTGCATACGCTTTCAATTCGATTTTGCTTCTATAAGCAAAACCGAATAGAAAAATAGTGGAAATCTCACCGTGTGTACAGTCTACAAGGTAAAAGTGAGCTTTGCAATGGAGGCAGAGGTGATTCTATGTTCACGCCATATGTGAATGAGGGGGAGGGGCCTTTAAGCACCAGCAGGATCAATCTATATGCACTTACATCATGTAAAGTATACCCTTACTAATGCCATTGGTGCGATACATTTTGTCAAAATGTATTCATCATGTTGAAATTCATAATGATGACATGTGCATAATGTTGACATCTACCATATTGACATGATCAGAAAGTCGACAAAACGTCCCTGGTGATCTAGTGTTGTCTTACTGTGGTATCCAGATGACTAACAGTTTTTAGGTTTGACAGTCAATATGGCAACACCAAGAGATTGACATGCACAAGACTGACATTGTCAAAAGGCCAACACACACAAAAGGTTGCCTTGGTTATGGTTGACAGTCACATGAAAAGGCCGACATGGGTATTTGGGGATTTTTACCATTTGTCATATTTTAACATCCAAGTGATCTCCAATTGGGACCAGTAAAGTATGGCGAACACAGCCAGGCACCTGGCCTGATGCATGGATTGAGTATCGGGCACAGCAAGGGGCAGTGGTACACTAATTGGGAGTCCACGTGCTCAGGTATCGACACTGACACCAAAAAAAAGTGAAAAACTCATGCTGGCTTTTCAATGTGTCAACTTTTCCCATGTTGTGCTTTTGCTTGTGTTGACCTTTTGTCAATGCTGACTTTGTGCATGTTGACCTTTGGATTTTGACCTAATGACTGTCGGTCTATGAGCTGTGCCATATATACTTACCATGTTAGATGTGTATTGTAATTCCAGTGGTGACTGTCTTGTAGGTCAAGCAGTCAGCTGATTAGAATTTCCGTCAGATCCAGCGGTTGCAGTGGTTAGTATCGTTAGCCCCTAGCTCTCCCCCTGGTGCCTAAACCTAACCCTTCCCATGCCCATACCTCAGCTGCCTGTCCATGTAGAACAGTGGTGTCAAACTCATGGCCCTCCAGCTGTTGTGGAACTACACATCCCAGCATGCCCTACCACAGATTTTATATAATGGATTGCTATAACGGTGGCAGGTCATGCTGGGATGTGTAGTTCCACAACAGCTGGAGGGCCATGACTAGAGATGTTACACATGTCAACATTGTGAACATGTCGACAATCTACACAGGCTGACATGTCTTGTTATTTTACAAAATGTTGACATCATAGGTTCCAACATTGTGAATCTGTCATTGTAAATGTCCGTATTTTGCCTACATCCCCAATGCTACACTGTACAAGGCACTTGAATGCAAGAATAACATTTGAAGGATGTATATTCTAGACTGACATTTTACTAAACCTTTTTACACTTCATACATCAGGCCAAATAAACTTCCCTCGCAGAGTCTGACCTGTCACTCGCAGAGATGTCTGAACCCTCGCCTGCGAATGTTGGACAGATGACCCATACATTTGTAATTTAACTGGCTGGGGATGTGAAATTGGCAAGAGAGGCTTTTCTTGTAATCTTCTTATCATCTCTTTGCTGAGTGTCTGTGAAGAGGAAGCACTGTTGTCAGTGGCTGCAAGGACCTGGGGTTAATGCAGGGAGCGTGAAGTATCCTACAGTTGGTTTGACCTAATAAACAGTCATGTGGACACACAGAGAACTATTTATTACCGTGTAACCCTACATCGAGCTAGGCTCTTATAGATTGTACGTTCTTAATACTGTGGCGTGCGCTCCGCAGCAATACCGTATGTATGACCTGCAGCTTTCACATCTCTTTAAACTGGTCTTGAAATTAACACCTCATAGCCAGTGTGGGAGATTGCACTGACATATGTTAAATGGTTGTGGCCTGGAAACGTTCAGATACCTAGATGGAGGTGATATCACATTTCAGCTCGACTCATTTTAAAACACACAAAGTAAAGATCTATTAAAATAAACAGAATGGGTTTTTTTTTCTCTAGCTTCGTGGTTAATATGTATGTTATACAGTGTAGCCACAGAACTATAACAACCAATGTTCTAGAATGAATTAGATGTGTAAATACTGGCGAAAAAGCATTCCATGGTTGGCTACACATTATTATTATTATTATTATTATTATTATTATTATTATTGTATGACGCCACAAGGGTTCTGAGGTGCCTATCAGAACAGTGGCGTAACAATAGCACCTCAGCCCCCGTGGTCGCGGGGAGGCGCTGTGTAAATGAGGGCGCCAGGGGGCTGCGGGGCTATTGTAATGCCCCCCGCCCTATCCCCAAAAGCTTTACCTGTATTCGCTACAGTGGTCCTGGCTCCCATCCTGGCTTCATTCTGATGTTATGGAGACGGGCTATCATAAAATGTCCGCCCCCATATAGCAGACTGTTCTCTGAAACTGTATGCTGTATGGGGGCGGACATTTTGTGATGGTCTGTTTTTCATAGCATCAGAATGAAGCCAGGAGGGGAGCTGGGACCACTGCAGCGAATACAGGTAAATCTGCAGGGGATGGGGGGGGTGGGGGGAGCATGGGCAGCTAGGGTGGGGGGGGGGGTCGCCCAAATTATAGTTACGCCGCTGTATCAGAATATACATGCAGTGTAGCACCGTTTATTCTTGTATTAATGCCATGATGTTATTTTTAACAGACCAGTTTTGGAAATATTTTTATGCAAATGTGTTTCTCAGGGACAGATGTATCAAGTTCAAAAAGTGATAAAATGGAGAGTGATAAACAGCCAGCCAATCAGCTCCTACCTGCCATGTTACAGGCTGGCTTTGAAAACATGTCAGGTAAGAGCTGATTGGCCATTTGTTTATCACTCTCCTTTTTATCACTTTGTGAAGCTTGATACATCTGGCCCTAAGTAAAATACATTCTTATTTCTGATTTTTATTAAATAACATAGTATTGCATACATTACATACTGTATTTTTTTTTTTTGAGTTCTTTGGTCCTAAGTGCTTTTATGGGCCACAGAAATCCAATTTGACTTTTCATACAGTCTCCGGCCAAGCTACAGCGTTGGGGAGCACACATTTTGGAGACACCTGTAAGTTCCTGTCTGTGCAGTTTAGTTATTTTTCTCTGATGTCTCTCTGTTTCCAGTGTGTACCTCCCACCTGCAAGGAAGCAGCTTCAGCAAAGAAGCTCATGTGACTGGCAATGTAAGGTTAGTAATAGTTCAACATCAATTTCAACTTTCTGATGAACTTGGGGATAGCTACAGACTATTATGACAGCAGGGGGTGGATAGCTTTGTGAGGGAATTGGTCATTTGGTCGACCATAAGTTGGTTGACAGTCATTAGGTCACCACAACTAAGTCGACATGCTGAAAGGTCGACATGGGTTTAGGTTGACACGAGTCTAGGATGACATGGGTGTAGATCGACAGGTCATTAAGTCGACACAAGCATTAGGTTGACATGGGGAAGGTCGACAGTCAAAAGGTCGACATGTGGTTTTCCACTGTTTTTTGAGCCGGCATGTGCCGACAGGAGGTATTTCATGCCCTACCATCCACTAGGACGTGGAGGGAGAATAAAATAGTGTGCCCGAAGCATGGCAAGCGCAGCGAGCCATGTGAGGGGACACGGTGCTACACTTCAGTGTCCATGTTGACTATGTCAACATTCAAGGCATAAAACAGTGAAAAACCCCATATCAACTTTTTGACCTAATGCTTGTGTCAACAGCATGTCGACCTACTGGTGTCGACCTAATGACTGTCGACCAACTTATGGTCGTCAAAATGATCCACACCTCTTTGAGAAAAGGTCTGAGAGCAAGTTGATTTCCCTTAAAAAACTAGGAAAGGGCTATTTTGGCTGGATTTGATTGCTATCACCAGGGCTTAAAGTGGTCCTGAAGAGGTGGTGAAACTCATTTGCCCACTTATACACATTATGCCAGAGTAGTATACAATACATATTGCACACAGATGTTCGCCTTATACACCTTATCATTTGATGGATGGTATTAACATATGCGCCTAGCATCGCAGTGCGGTGACCTAGGCCCCCCCAATGATACCCGTAAGGTGGTGTGCAGGGGGTCTCCAACACCTCCTTGGGCGCCTCCTCCTCCCCTTATGCCGCAAAGCCTAAGCAGGCTGTCCCCGGCGCCTACTCCTCCCCCAGCAGCCAGAAGGACGTCAGGCTGCATTGCTTGGGGGAGGAGGAGTTTACCTTCCGGGTCCAGAAGGACCTGGAGGAAGGTAAGCCAGGGGGAGGGGGGTCGGAATCTGTGGCGGGGGTCGGCGGAGGTGGTGGGTGGCAATAGAAGCTCATAGGCTTGTATAGGGTATCGCCACCCAAAGGTGGCAATAAGCTGCCTGGCGAAAACGGGACGGCCGGATGTGAATACATTTGAAAATGCGGTTTTACCACATTTTTCACTTAATACATCCCACCCTTATTGTTTTAAACATGCTTTTAAGACTGGAAAGATTATTGTACAGTGTACTGTATACTTATTGTATTTTTTTTAATTTTGTAGAAAAAAAGGACACACATGCATTGACTAATATCAGAACAATCAAGTTGAAACTTTCAATACTTTTTTAGCTTTTATTTGCAACATATTTTATCATTAAAGTATCATGGAGCCTATTCATCATCACTTAATTGGCCTGTTATAGCGTTTCTGCCTGTATAATGTAGTTGATGTAATGGGCAATTCATTGTTAGGGATCTATTCTGCCTAACAGTTTTCTTGTGAGAACAAGAACCGTATTTATATGTATGCAGTCCTCAGAGCTCCTATGAGGATACGTTTTGGAATGCAAAGGAGTTTTCGAGTAGATCCTTCCACTGTCCCATCACTGCATGACCAGCGGCTCTGTGCATGTATGACCTCAGGCCACTGAGGTGGAAAGTAATTCTGCTACTTCAGTAGCAATGTTACTGACTGTGGAGACAGATTATTTTCAAAATAGCTGTCCCAGAACCGAGCAATGCTGAATTGTTCCAATGAAAAGTAACCCCAGCCACACCCAGAGCCACACCCACTGATCAATGAAGCAACCTATGTTATGACTGAACCAGTACACGTACTGTCACAATCCTTCCTTAGTCATTACAATATCAGAGAGTAATAAATGAAATGAAAGAAAGAAAAGGTGCTTTATAAGTTCCTTTACAAATACCTATAAAATACTTTATCTATAGCAATTCGTAAACTATATTTTATCAACACATTGTGGCAATTATTTTCTATTACTAAGATAAGCCTTTAACGCTTTGAGTGCCTGGGAGATATGCACAAAATATTGGCTAAAAATGCTAGCGTCGTTCACATTTGTTATATAAATCCAAATAAAAACTGTTTTGGAAAAAAAAAAAGATTATATTTCCTATATAAGGTAAACATTACAGGTCATTATGATGAATAAAAATGTTTGCTTTGCAATTTTCACACCTATTTTGACAAATTGCCTTGGCACTCAAAGGGTTAAAGAGAATCAGCCTTATCAACGCAGACTAAAAAAACTGTATAACATTATTCGGTACTTATGTATTATCTGGGCTCCCATGTTAAATGCACCCCATTTTTTCATACCCCTACTATCCAACTACGTATGGAGTTGATTTTATATAGTGTGGCGAGCGCAGCGAGCCACCGTGCCCTAAGCGTGGCGAGGGGACGCGGTCTCATAAGAAAAAAAACAGGAGCCCAGATATTACATAAGTACCCATTATTCAGTTTTTAGTATGTGTCCAAAATTTCTTCACGTACTATATATTTATTATGTTTAGATTTTAAATGATAGTATACATTTAAGTTGAAGGACTGGTGCAGTTACCATAGGGATGAATGACACTTTAATGTCGTAATCTAAAATACTGTTTTTCCTTACATGGAATTATCATATCAAATATTCCACTAAAATGAACTCACAATATTAATCTAAACAGGTAAGAATATGCATTGCAGACAAAGCACGTACAGTGGATCCCTGACAATACATGTGTTATTTGTGAGGGAGGGGAGTTCATATGTTTTTAAAAATGTGTTTTTTTTTTGTTTTTTTTAAGTAACGCCACAAATCAGGTAACAAATGGCCTGTGTAAAATCCCATATCGTCCTCACATTTCTTTCTTTTTTTTTTTTCCATAAGAAAAGGTTTCCTTATTAATTTTATCAGCCGGCATGCACTTAGCATTTACTTTGAGATATAATTGACAAGGCAAAAGACACCTGCCTGAAAGAGAGCCATAAATCAGAAATAATTTCCAAAATTGGCTGAGTATTTGAAGTCTTGAATAAGCAAACACAGGTAGAAATCTCTTTATTAGGCCTGACAGGAACAGCAAATGTCAGCAAAGTATTTTATAATATACGCGGTGAGATTCATTTTGCGGTCCTTGATTTGTGAGGGGGATCCGCTTCATTTTTGTCTGCCGCATCCTAACCAGCCTATTTCTACAGGAAGAATGCAGATTTCTTTAATTGATGAATAGTCACTCTGCTCCCGGGGAGAAAGGTCATTCATTTCACTGCTTTTTTTAAAACTTTTTTTTTTTTTGGTTACATGAATGAATAGGAATGCAGTTATTAATTATGCATGTCTTCCCCTTACGGAAGTTTTTGGCAGTAAAATATGGGCGTTTTGAGCTCCTCTCAGTGAGGTACAGTATAAGGGATATTGGGCGTGTAAGGATGTCCTGTATGTAGGCTTTACCTGACATTTCATTAGCTAACTGCATGCTGAATAGTGAATGGAACAATGTAACTTTCTTCCACTAAACAAAATAATTAATTTATGTTGACACATTTTCTTTCAAGGGTAACACATTTTCTTCAGAAAGTTGATCATTAATACATCTCTCTTTATTTTCAGTTTATACTTTTCCTGACTTTTCCTTTAGGCAGCTGGAGACAAAATGTACAGTGTTTAACTCACGTTAATTGCTAGTATAATAAGCCTAGAGAAGATGTTCTTCCCTATTGTGGAAGATCCTCAAAAAGTCAAACATATTTCTTCACTGCAGTATACAGTAAATAAAATATACCAGTGAACTCAACAAAGAAACAGGGTACGGTGCAATAAAGCACTAAGGGTCATAGCGATATAGCGAAGAGAGATAAGGTACCAACCAATCAGCTCTTAGCTGAAACTTTCGAGGATGTGTTTAAAAAAATGATAGGAGCTGATTTGTTGGTGCTTCATCCCTCCTCATTGATGCATTTGATGCATATGCCCGCAAATACTTGTTTACACAATACTTACTTACCCTCCTGGACACATATTATGCAGCACTTTACAGAGAATATTTATTTTGGAGTCATTCAAATCAGTTCCTTTCCCAGTGGAGCTTACAATCCATATTCCCTACCGCAGGCATTTACAAACTGTGGCCCTCCAGCTGTTGTAAAACTACACATCCCAGCATGCCTTCCCACAGTTTTAGCATTCCCTAATAGCAAAACTGTGGCAAGGCATGATGGTATTTGTTGTTTCGCAACAGCTGGAGGGCTAGTTTGGACAAGCCTGCCCTACCACATGCACACAGACATACACACTAGGATCAATTGTTTGTCAGAACCAATTGACCAACCACTATGTTTTTGGATTGTGGGAGTAAACCAGGTTACCTAAGAAAAAACCTACACAGACATTGGTGAGAAAAGAAATGCTGATCACATTTACGGACATAGTGGGGATAAAATTCAAGATATCAGTGATAACAAGAACAGATACTAAACACTACACCAAACGTGCTGCATACATCAGAATTATTGTTACTAGGGCCTCTGTTCAGATGAGCATCAGCAATATGTTTTAGAGTAGAGGTTTCCAAACATGGTCCTCATGGCACCCAAGGTTTTAGGAATATCCATGCTTAATTAGTACCTCAGTCAATTGGATTTCACCACTTGTGCTGAGCCATGGATAAAGGCCCATATACACGGCGACTTTAGCCCATACTGAGCAATCTAGTTTAGCACAAACCACTCAGCACACATCGCTGACACATACAGTATGCTATGCGATGTGTGCTGAGCAATCTGTGCTGACCAGTGTTCTCTGGCGATCTGACTAGATGTTTACTGTATTCAATCAATATCTAGTCAGGCGATGGTGACATGAGGGACCAAGCATCACTCGGGGGCAGACACGTGGAGTGATCCATGCTTAATTTCTAAATGAACTAGGACCTTATGCAACACTGCAAAATTTGGTACTCTTTACTTAGCACGGCACCCATCGCGGCCATCGCGGGCATTGAATGCACTAAAAAATCGGGTGCTACGCGACCGACGCGATGCCCGCGATTTCCCATAGGGAACAATGTTAAAAGTCTCAATGGACGCGATTTTACTGTTCAATGCCTCAATGGACCCGATTTTTACATAGGAAACAATGTTAAATGGGCCACAGAGCCCAAATAGGCCCCCTGAAGTGTGAAATGGCCCCCACAATTGTTAACGCCACCCCACGATCAACGTGAACCCGAAGCGTGGCGAGCGCAGCGAGCTCGCGAGGGGCGGCGGTACGCGTCCTCCGACCTTTTCATACCCCCACTATCCACGTCGGCGTGGAGTTGAGAATAGAATAGTGTGGGGAGCGCAGCGAGCCACCAAGCCCGAAGCGTGGCGAGCGCAGCGAGCCCCGCGAGGGGACGCGGATACCTTCACAGGTAAACGTGTCCCTTCGCGGGCTTCACAGGTATCCGCGTCCCCTCGCCACGCTTCGGGCTCGGTGGCTTGCTGCGCTCGCCACACTATTTTATTCTCAACTCCACGCCGACGTGGATAGTGGGGGTATGAAAAGGTCGGAGGACGCGTACCGCTGCCCCTCGCCACGCTTCGGGTTCACGTTGATCGTGGGGTGGCGTTAACAATTGTGGGGGCCATTTCACACTTCAGGGGGCCTATTTGGGCTCTGTGGCCCATTTAACATTGTTTCCTATGGAAAAATCGGGACCATTGAGGCATTGAACAGTAAAATCGCGTCCATTGAGACTTTTCAAATTGTTCCCTATGGGAAATCGCGGGCATCGCGTAGGTCGCGTCGCACCCGTTTTTTAGTGCATGCAATGGCCGCGATGCCCGCGATTTTTTACCCGCGATGACCGCGATCAGAATCGTGGGTGCCGTGCTAAGTAAAGAGTACCCAAAATTCTAAGTGTTGTGTTGTCTAAATGCCGCCCGCAGTTCTGGCCACCCCCTCGTAACCGTGATCCCCCCGCATGGCTGGGAATGGTTGATTTGCAAAGTCATCTATTAGCAACCTTGGGTGTGGGGGTAGAAATCATTGTGTCCATCGAATGATTTCTCTGGCGCTCCCAGATCAGAGACACCTCTTGCTGCGCTTGCCATACTTTGGGCACACTATTTTATTCTCCCACCATGCCCTAGTGGGTGGTAGGACATGAAATACCGCCTGTCGGCTCAAAAAAATAAATAAAAACATGTTGAACTTTTGACTGTCGACCTAACCCACGTTGACCTAATGACCCTGTCAAACTAATGACCCTGTTGACCCAACCCATGTCGACCTAGACTCCTAACCTTCCTGCATGTGGATCTAGACTCATGTCGACCTAAATGCATGTCGACCTAATGACTGTCAACCAACATGCTGGTGAATCAATGACCGTATCCCCTCAGTACATTTATACTTTTCCAATATTTTGCAAAAATTGGTCTTTTCAGTATGTTTCATGTAACTCCTGAAAAATAAGATGTTGAAATTGTTGCTTTTTTGGTTTATTGTTTGTTTGTTGTTGTTAATATTGGTTCTTATGCACACATTTTATTATAAGATGTTTAGTGACTGTGACTGTAAGGTATAGAGGGAATTTGTTGCATAACCTGTATGAAAGTGTTATACCCCTTTTACCAGTGGCAGCTCTTACTCCTGTAAGGCCACCGCCTTTTACACTAAAATCCTGGATCTGACCTGGTATTTGGAACTTGGTTCCAATCTCGGTCAGATCAGGGATTCACCATGTTTGCAGTGTCTTCAAGGCTGGCGCTTGGAGAAGACATCATCTCAAAGCACCATGTATTCCACCGACTGGGTCCCCTGTGGCACCTACGTCACACTGAGGGCAAGCCCAGCACTCAGGAAAGCTGCTGGGCTGCCCCCAACCCTCTATCCGTGTGCTCACTATTCTCCATCCGTGAGGTGAATGGATGTCGACACGGGCATACATTCACCTCCTCCCCGGCTCCGCTGCTTTTTGCATAGTAAAGCAGACAGCAGCAGAGACTACATGCGCCCTGTCCCAACCTCAGTACTAACCACAGGATGCTGTGGTCAGGAGTTATGGGTTCTCCCCATTGATGTAAACGGGTCCCGGGCCGGATGACTCTAACCAATGGGAGCGGAGCCCCAGGGGCATTTCACGCCCTGCCAGCTTCAGCCAGCTCAGCCTATGTTCAGTGCGCCTGGTACCCAGTGCCCACAGACCCCACCGGCGTTGACTCCCCCAAGCTGCCACATGGTCTTCGGCACAATAGTTACATCACTGCTGTTAGGGTCAGTGAGAAAAGATTAAGGGGCAGATGTATTATGCCTTGGAGTGTCAACTAGCCCCCAACTGCCATTTTTAACACATGACCATTAGGGGCTTATTGGATGTACTTTATCTCTTTTCATTCTATCACTCTGAATATATTGGTCATTTTAAGGAATTAAGAAAGGGAGTAATAATATCTTTGGAAAATAAAATAGAAAGACAGATTTGTGCAGTGAACACTCCATTAAATCATTTTATAAATATCTAACTATAAAATAGATTTGAAGTTTTGGACTTTAGAAACCCTGACGAGCCTGGACAAATTGATTTGTCAGTTAAAGACACAATAAAATATCCAACCAGTCACACATTGGTTAACATGAGGTATTTGCCCTAAGACGGTAAAAAGCCTGACAAAAAGAAAATGCACAGCATTTAATATGCAGGGAAAGCTGCACGGCTTTAATCAATTCTGTATCCACTGTTTAAAAATATTCAGACAGTAAGAACTCTGGAATTCCTTTAATAGTAAGGAGATTTAATTAATTCCTTGAATGACTACTCGGTGGGATTATCAACTTTACAGTGTGAAATTTACATGAAAAAGCTTTCAGCCGATTTTATTTCTGTCCACACTTTGTTATGTTAGAAAAACATTTATTCATTTCATGTCATTCCATCTCATTAGTGTGTTCCGACTGCTCCTAATTCCCACTTCCCTGTCAGCTTAGTTCTACCTATCATCTCGTTCCATGCAAAAGATGCAATTTGTCAAGAAAATACCAACACATCTATGGATGAGGAAGATATCTCTATCAGCTGAGCTGATGATTTGGCCGCAAGCTGGAAGAGGCTGGGAACTTGCATGAAAAGACAGCAGTCAGAGAATAAAAAGCGTTGTTTTCCCCAAAGCGTTATTGGAACTGCTCATTCAGAAGCCTCACATGGCATCTTGGTACTGTTACAGAACACATAAGCAGACAGTGCGGGACAACCAGCACAGACATGGTGACAGCTTCACCAGATCTTATGATAAATGTACACAGTATGCGTGGCAGCTTGGATGAAAGAAAACATAAACTTATTTGCTGGAATTGTAAACCTTGGTCCCATTGTGCACAATCAGTTGTGCTTGTTTCTGATATGATTTCTTGATCTTCAGTCACTAATGAAATGTAAACCTTTGTCTGCCTGATTCCTGTTTCACATAATACCTGTCTCTTTCTCTATTTATAGAAGGGCCATATCTGCCTTGTATAAGGGGTAATACTGTGTGACTTAATATGAATCATGGGCACTACATGTGGTGTAATGTGTATATGATTGTGTTACTGTATGTTGTCAGCTTAACTACTATTGTGTGACCACACCCCTTCCTTGTGGGACCATATTTATTTCAGCTGTAGGTAAAAAAAGCTATCCTTCAACAGTGGATACAGGCCTCCACCCCTTTTTTAGACATGGCGACTTCACAAATATTTTTTTTTTCGGTTTACTATGGACTGGTTATAGACATCACTGCACAAAGAATGGCTAACTTCAGCATTGTTTAATTGCTGGGACAAATTTATTCGAACCCTGCCCTCTCGCATTAAGCTAGCATTGGGGTTGTATAGAGGTGCCCATAATCAGCGACCCTGACCTGCCGCTTGTGTTAAAAGATGTAGCCATCAGATGAACTTCAGGCAAACATCGGACATCTGAGTAGCCATATTGAATCTGCTGTAGCTGCAGCACCTTGAGAATAGGTTGTGGCCCCATCCAAGTATCTGACTAAACCCACCCAAAAGAGACAGGTACAGGATGCTCTTTGTATTATATTTTTTCCGAGATATTTTAATCAGTATAAATTTTGTTTACATTTGATTTGGATTTTAGAATGTTGCCATCTGCTTGTTCTGAAACATTTGTTTCAAAGTTGTTGTTTTTTTATTTAGTTCACTATTTCTAGCTGCCAATGTTGCTTTTATTATTCATTGTGTGTTGATTTGTTTCTTCATATCAAACTGTCCCACTTTTTTGGGGAGTCTCCTGCAGTCCCGGAAAAATGAGCACTCTCATGCAGGATATACAGATACAGCTGTGAATCATGGGTTTACGTGGAGAAGGTTGGGTTCAAATAATCTGTAGCGAGTTGGGTACGACGTTTCTTAAGGTGCCCATACACGGTCCGTTTAACGGATCCGTTCGGCACTTAATTAGCACGCATCTCATCGGATCGCATCCCTAGTGCATGCCTTGTGCATGCACTGTGATCCGATGCGATGTGTACCTAGTACAAAAAGTATGTGCAGCACATACTTTTTGTACCGTACGATGAGATGCGCGGGAGCGCGCATCTCATAGTACAGAACGGACGGTCCGGGAACGGATCATCTATGGGCACCTTTAGCCTAAATCGGATTATCACATAAACCCACATTTTCTGTAAAATTTCATATTATTGTGCTATTTACGCATTGTATTTAATTTATTTTATACTTCCCCATGTGAACACATCGAGGGACTTTACATACTGTACATGGTCATCATTTGAGATCTACTGTGACTACAGAATCCAGTGCCAAACAATTCCATTCATTTTTTGAAGTTTATGCCAGTGGAGAAGCCTGTGTGGTCCGCCGTCTGTTTTGTGGCCGCACCAGCTACTGTCAGTGCACAAGAACTTGCTTCTGTCTTCAAGGACAAGATTGCTAAAATCCAAGATGAAATGGCATGCTCTACCTCAGCCAGTAACTTGCTTACTTCCTTTACTGCCACTTTCTCCTCATTTGACCCCACAAGTGAGGATGAAGTATCAACACTCATCTCATCTTCCTACTCCACTAAATCTCCTCTTGATCCTATATCCTTACAAGTCATTAAAGTTCTGTCTCCTGTGCTTAACCCAAACTTAACTAAATACTGTAACCTCTCTCTCTTTCCTTCTCTGTTCAAGCATGCACATATTACTCCCCTTCTACAAAAACACAATTCTGATCCAAACTGTCTCTCTAACTACCGCCCTATCTCTCAGCTCCCATGACTCTCCAAGCTACTTGAGAGACGTGCCTACACTCGCCTCACACACTTTCTTAACTTCTACAACTTACTGGAGCCACTTCAGCCAGGCTTTTGCTCTCAACATTCCACAGAGACAGCACTGACTAAAGTTGTAAATAATCTGGCCACTGTTAAATCTAAAGGCCACTTCTCACTTCTTATTCTTCTAGATCTCTCTGCTGCCTTTGACACTGTTGACCCTCTCTTCTCATGCAAACACTACAATCCCTAGGTCTTCAGAACACAGCCCATCCTTGGTTCTCATCCTACCTAAATATTTGCTCTTTCAGTGTTCGCTTCTCTGATTCTACTTCCTCTTCACTACCTCTGTCAGTTGCAGTATCAAAAGGCTCAGTCTTAGGTCTTCTGCTTTTCACAATCTGTACCACCTCTTGTGGCAAACTAATCAACTCTTTCAGATCTCAGTGTCATTTTTACGCTGATGATACTCAAATCTGTCTATCCTCCCCTGAATTGTAAACATCAGTATTGCTCCATGTCTCTGAATGCCTTTCTGCCATTTCATCTTGGATGTCATCTTGCCACCTCATTTCCAAAACAGAATTATTTATATTCCTACAAGCCAAGAGTAGCTACCAACCTGATATCTCTATCACTGTTGAGAACACAACAATCCTACTCCAAAAGCTCACTGCCTAGGGGTCATCCTTGACTCTGAACTGACCTTTATTCCTCACATTCTATCTGTCTCTAAATCATGTTACATGCATCTAAAAAAATCAAAAATTTGTCCGTACCTTACACAAGACACTGCAAAAACTCTAATCCATGCACTCATTATATAACACATTGATTATTGCAATAGCCTCCTTACCGGTCCAAAGAAAAGACTCTCACCACTACAAACCATTTTGAATGCAGCTGCAAGGCTGATCTTCCTGGTCAGACGTTCAATGTCTGCTGATCTGCTCTGTCAGTCCCTCCACTGGTTGCCTGTATATTACCGCATTCAATATAAAATACTTCTACTTACATACAAATCCATTACTCTTACTACACTATTTAACTCTCTCTGTACGTTACATCTGCCCCACCTGCAGTGCACATCCGATCTGAATAAGAGCCTAAGACTCTCCTCAAGCCTCCAAACTTTCAAGCGTTCCCTGAAAACTCACCTCTTCAGGCATGCTTATCATATTCCGGAACCCCCACACAAGCTCCAGTAGCATTCAGATCTAATTGCATCCCATCAGGACCATCTAGTAATCTGATGGGACTGCCATGCTAGTGAATCCTATCCTTCTGTATCCCTCCTATTATCCCTATAGATTGTAAGCTTGCGAGCAGGGCCCTTCTACCTCTATGTCAGTTTGTTTCTACCCAGTTTGTTTTATCACTGTTGTTTCCAATTGTAAAGTGCAACAGAATATGCTGCGCTATATAAGAAACTGTAAATAAATAAACAATAAATAAATAGTGCCCAAAGCATTGGAACTACGGTGTCATACCTCCCAACAGTCCTGATGTATGTACCGGTTTTCGGGGACATTCCCGCATCCCTCCCGCGGGGGGGGGGGGGAGGGGGGGCTGTTGGGAGTCCTCCTGTTGGCTGCTGAGCAGCAGGGAATAAACGCTGTGCACATTAGCACGGCATCTATTCCCGCAGCCAGGGGGCTGGGGGCATGGCTAGAGGCTCACAGAGCCTCTGGGTCATGCCCCCATAGCAGGAAAATGGGGACATGGCCTCGAGGGCGAGCCACATGTATAGACCACGCCCCCTTTAATTAGGCCACAACTCCAAAAGTTGTGAGGTATGCAGTGTCTATGACATCATATGTCGACATAGACACCAAAAAAGTGAAAACCATGTTTCAACTGTTGGAGTGTCGACCATGACCATGTTGACCTTAAGCAACCTTCTGGCAATGTTGTCCTATGGTATGTCGACCATATTCAGGTGTCGACCTAGTCACCGAAGACCATTAGTGGTCGACTTTGTGACTGTCGACCTAGACATTGTCTACCCACTATACTCTAACCAGTAGAATCAGAGGTGTCAGTGCGATTGCACAATACAAGCGTATTAAAAATAACACTTATAAGAAAGTATTCTGCAGATCTTTGGAGAGATTATAATCTAAAGGCCTATACACACTAGAAGATATTGACCTCAATCTCGTTCAGAAAGGGGCTTCTGAACGACATTGATGGCAATATCTTCTAGTGTGTATGACTAATATTTTAACAATGACCACCCCCCTCCCCCCCACACACTCATTGTTAACAATACTGACATCTTCCAGACATGCAGGTCAATCTGCCAGAATTGCTCATGACGTTTGCACCCAGTGTTCAGTGTGGATGCTCAACAACTTTCATAATCAGCTCAAGGGAAATTGTTCACCAATATCTTTCATATCTTCTAGTGTGCATGGGCCTTAAATTGACCAATTTGTCTGTAGGGCCAACTTGTGTCTGTTTTCCATGTTTAGGAGCAAATAGTCAGTTGTCATTTGCTCCCCAAAATGTCCAGATTTTCATTCCAACCAGTCAGATTGGAAAGATACTCTTTTAGTGTGTATGGGCCTTTAGGCTTTTAGATATGATATATTTAATTGCAAGAATCAATTTGAATGGGCATGTGTCAAATCACTGCTGCCTGAATTATGTAATTGAGATTGTTAATTAAAATACTTTGAGAGTGTAATAAAATTAAAATAAAAAAATAAAAACAACACTTTTATTTAATATCTTACAAAATAGCCTGGATGATAATCAGCCAAATTTCCTATATACTGTAGGAAATACAAGTGAAAGGGACAGCTGTAAAGTAAAAGTTCAAAGCCTGTAGAAACTAGTTTAAATATCCCAGAACAGTAATTAATCCCAGGTTTTATGTTTGTTTTATGAGTTTGCTGGAACCAGCAGAGTGAATGGGACCTACAGGAAAGAGAAACATTTAAAGACAGATCATCTTCAAACAGAGGCAATGAATTATCTGCATGTAAAATATTGTTTAAGCTTCAAGCAGCTACCTCTTGTGGTCTGACACTGACTTTATGCTGCTGAACATGAGTTATGAGACTCTGCGGAACAGCAGGTCCAGCTAAATAGAGCCATGCTTTCCTGTCCGTCACAAGCAAATGCACTATTAACCTTTTCATGGCTTTAGTGAACCACAAGGAAAGATTTAAAGATTAGGGTCCTAGCAATCACATGCTATATAATAACCATTTAACCAGTGAATGCAGCTCATCTGTTAAATAATGCTTGGCTTCATTTGACTTTTAGCCATCAAGTATCTGTATGCATTGAAGGAGCAGGCTTAGAGAAGCACTTCACGTTTCTGCGTAGTTATTCTGCTATCCCCTAGTGTGCCAGCAGTTGCATTTTTTTTTTATACTCAATGGTCCTTATTCAGATCTGATCGCAGTACAAATTTGTTCTCAACATGGGCAAAACCATATGCACTGCAAGTTGGGCAGATGTAACATGTATAGAGAGAGATAGATTTGTGTGAGTTATTCTGTTTCTGTGCAGGGTAAATACTGACTGCATTATTTTTACACTGCAATTTAGATTTCAGTTTCAAGACACTCCACCCAAATTTAACTCTCTCTGCACGTTGCATCTGCCCCACCTGCAATACAATTTGGTTTTGCCCATTTTGAGAACAAATTTGTACTGTGATCAGATCTGAATAAGGGCCAGTATCCTTTCACACCTATACACCTTCCTCCTTGCTGTATCCCCTTTTGTTTTTATTTGCTGGCATGCACTTGTACCCTGTATGTCAATATATATCTTTTGGCTGACCAATACTTAGCAGTTATTTATATAGTATAAATAGATATAATATTTAGTCATTCGCACCATCCCCTTCCTCATTTCCACTTATCTATATTGCCAACCACCATACTTACAAACTTGCTGTGACATCATTAAGTGACCACAGGCATAATAAACGATTCTCGACCACCGGGATGATACACATCCCTGTTAGAATACTTTTAGGAGCAATAGTAAAATATCTCATGAATATACAATTATTATGGATCCAATTGTGTAGTCCTGTTACAGTGAAGTGTTGGGAGTTTTGGCACCGAATTGTTGCTTTATAATAGTAACTTCCTGTTTCAAACCCATACCTGCTTATTATGATTTTTGGCTGTATTATTTTGCGGGAAAGAATGATAACAGTGACTGCCTTGTTGTATGGTTTGAGGATTGAGATTTGGCTTATTCTACCCAAATGCAGTCAATCTATCAAAGATGGACATTAAATTGTACCTGAATTAATTTATCTATAGTATCTCCGCCAATGAAAATAGACTTTGGCCAACCATGTGGAAGTACGTCAAGAATTCATAAAAGGAAAATGCAAATTGTGGTGTGGTTTCCAACTCTTATTTAAAACCTCTGCTGATGGCATATCCCATAAATATATGTATTCTAGAATCTTAATGCTGTCCCTTAATGCAAGTCTATCACCTTGGTTTGCTTTTTCCCTAAAATTGTATTGTGTTTTGAATGCATTCAAGTCCTTTTAAAAGTGGAATGTTTAACATATTTTAAACTATTAATACAATCAGCTAAATACATATTAATTTTAACAACAGATGAAAGCCTTCAAATCATGGGTAAAAGTACACAGTGTCCCAGGGATAAGTTAGATTGGGATGTATGATACATTTATTTAATAAACGCAAAATTATTATAGACACTGCAAATGCCTTTGTAAAGGTGCACTGCTCTGAAACGTGATTAGACCACCATCACATTCTGTTACCTTCACTTTATATAAATGTTCTATCAATTATCAGGTGGACTTAATGAAATGCATATGTATACTGTACCTGCTTGGGTCACTCTTTGTACCTGGTAGTTTTGCCCAGGTAGATCTTGTAGGCAGGGCCGGAATAAGCCTTCGAGGGGGCCTGGGGTCACTTTAGACAGGGTCCTGCGATCCCTGGAGGCGGAGGCTCGGTTGACGCGGCACATCACATGGTGGGCATGCTGGAGTGAGCGCATCACTGATGACACGCTGGGCGCTCTGACATGGACGCCGGCCGGCCCGGTCTCAGGCTGTGGGTGTCACACGGGAGACCGACTCAGGTGAAGGTATGTTTGTCATTAATGCCTGTGGGTGGGGATCTGTTATGGGTATAAGATGACGCATTGTATTATGTCTCTGGTTGTACCCTGAGGACGAGCTTAGGCTCGAAACACGTGTCAGTGTTAACCTTTATAACCTTTTATATATATATATATATATATATATATATATATATCAACTGCTTTTGGAATGTACTTTAGCTTTGAGATGTAACTATTTTTCTTTCACTTTGAGCTGTGACAGTTTTTAGCCTGCAAACTCTCCACCCCACCCCCAGTTCCTGACTGCTCCTACCTCCAATCTCTCTCTCCATATCCAGCAAGTTTGAAACAAATCAGTGCCCCTGCAAAAATTGCTTTCACTTTCTGTTATGACATCTTTTAGCACGCAAAGGAATATTTTTGTCTGTCTAGTGGTCACTGGCGGTACTTCTCATAGAGGTGAGGAGTAGTTAGCCCAATAGATAGATAGATAGATAGATAGATAGATAGATAGATAGATAGAACAGAATGATTCAAAATTGCAAATAGGAGGCTACTCATTGCTAACATTTATTCCTTAATACGTTGGCATAGTACCGTACATATATTACATACAGAGTAATCTTAGGCTGTTTAGCATAAGAACATTTGTCCTTTAGCATACTATATGTTCTAGTCAGACACAGTTTCTTCCTGGGAACCCTCATACTGTTTACATGAAGTGACAAGACAAAAACCAGAATCCGAGTCAGTCAGATAGAGAGGGATGGAGGCACGTCCCACTAGATTATTTATTTATTGGTGAACGTATAATGTCTCTAAAACCTAATAAGAGCACAAATAAGTCATACACTGTGCAGATTCCAGGAGAATTCCAACAGCATGAATCGTATTGACGACTCTCCACACCAGACTGATTTAAGTGGTCTGAATCTCTACCCTCTTTTTCCTTCCAAAGACATTTTTCAGATAGCAGCGAAACACATTTTCCGATGAGAAACTTTTGCAGCTTTGAGTAAAAATAAAATGAATTGTTAAAAGGCCCGTCATTTGGACATTCTCACAATTGAAGTTAGACCATGAGAGATATTTGCACAATTAAAACTTTGGGACATAGGAAAGAAGGATTAATAATTGTTGATAACATAGCTTGGGTCAGACACTTGGAAAAGTGCAACCTTTCTATCCAATTTTAGCAGTGTTTAAAGGAAATTAATACAGGAAGGTAACTCTGATCCATAACCGTAATGCTTATCTTAAAACAATATAAGAACATAGTATATTTGTCAAGAATTCAAAAGTGTCCTTTGTTCAAAATACTGTAGAGTTGTCAACATTTGCACGCAGATCCGATCACAAATTTCAAAATCTTACAACACTTCACTTTAAACATTAGGTGGAGCACTGAAAATATTTCTAACTGTTTTTTCACATCTGAAAAACATAAGTATTTCGATGTTGTGTTCTTCTGCTTCTCATATTTTTAGTAATGGTCGTAACTAGCGATATGCACAAAAATACAAATCATATCTAAAAGCAACACTTGGATTTATGCTAGGTTAACTAATATTCATATCTCACATACCAATAAACAGTTTAACTGGAGCAATTATTTCCCCAAGATCAATGGCCGCCATCACTTAGAGCTTGGTGTTTTCTTTCTTAGCCTTTTGCAGTCCAAATTATTTTTTGCAATTCAAACAGTCTGATTTAAATGTTTAAATTAATTGTCATTTTTTTAATTCAAAAATGGTCTACATTGAATGTTGAGCGATGTTAATGATCTTATTTTAAAGTGTCTCACCATTGGATCTGTTACTAAAAGGTTTAAGGTCCTTGACGATATTTAAAGTAGGTGGGGCCAATGTCAGACTGTTACATGAAGGGCACACTATGGATATGAAGTGGTAGCGCCCATGCTAAGGGGTGTGGCCGGTCTCCAAAATGGAGTGTGGCCAGCTGCCAGAGAGGCTTGGCTTACCATTTGATACTGCATGGTCTGGGCCTGTTGATAACTATATATAGTAAATACTCCTAGTGCATGCATGATAATGTATCAGATTAGCAACTGTAGAAAATATACCTTAGTCCTGTGCAGTATAATGTATAACTGAAGTGCACAGTCTAGAACCTGATCTGTAGGAGAAGGTGGGCCCAGAGGCATCCCTATCTTTAAATGTACCTGGTGCTGCGAAATACAGCTTTGCCATGCACCCAGAAAACATGTGGATCTGTTTGGCTTTGGTAGGGTTGTGTCAGCCAAACCCCCATTTTTGGCCACTGAAGGGCTCTAGAGTTGCACCTTGCACTCAAGGACCAGTTAGACTGCAGTGAGGACTCCTACATGTTAACATAAACATCCATTTGCAGGCAGTGGGGGCCATTTGAATGATGTGGAAGGCACACGCACATCTCTGAGCGGGCCCCCCATGCCCACGTCACCGGGTGATTTCCATGGGTACACCCAGCATTTTCATGGGAACACCCATGAAACACTGGGGTTTATTCTGGTTGATTCGCAAGTCTGCAAATTCGCAGCCTTGCAAGTTCACCAAACCCCTCCCGGCAAATGAACGCCCCCCCCCCCCCTCGCAGTGAGGGTTTGCCCGCACAGGCTACGAATGGATGTTTAGCATAAACATCCATTTGCATGCCTCGGGTAACCGTCCACATCTTTCGATGGTCGGCGACCATCGAAAGATGTGGAAGGTACACGCATATAAAAGTGACTTTTAAGTCACTTACATATGCGTGCAAGCTGGCCCGGATATGGGCAGTGATGTCAGCTGCCAGCCCCCCGCACCCGCATTACCGCCTCATTACCATGAGAACGCCCAGCGATCTCATGGGAACGCCCATGGAACGCTGGGCGTTCCCATATGGTAATGGGGCAGCCCGGTGCCCCCCGCCCTTCTCCGCCACCCGCACGCCGTCATGGGAACCAAAAGTTTGCCGTGGGTGCATGCACCCTACGTCTGCACATGCGCATAAATGCACCTTCAGTCCTCCGTGCGAATGCATGGAATGGACTTGAATAACCCCCACTGGATGTTTCTATGGGCGCGACTATCCACCGCCACCCGACAGTCTGTTCGCTGTGGCCGAGCGCACCTGGCGTATGCACATGCGCAGAAATGCGCATGCGCATATGCATAACATTGGTCCCTGTGGGAACATACAGTCCTTGCAAACGAACCAGAATAACCCCCTATGTATATTTTATCCCAAATGACCAAGGACAAACAAATGCCACACAACACCTAAAACAGGAGTTTAACCTGAAAGTGACGAGCAAACAAATGAGTTGCCCTTCTGGAACAGCAAAATGAATCTGCTCTGGTCAAATTAAAATTAATTAAAATTATGCAATGTTGCCCTTGTGTTATGTTTAACACAGAGGTTGTAGTGATTTAGGGCTACAATTAGTTCTAGTGTTGGAGAGAAGAGTCCTGTAATGGAGACAGGACATTTTAATAATCCTGGTTATAAACATAATATGCATCATCTTTAGGGACTCACAAACACATTGTAATTAACTTTTACAACAGAAATCAATCAGATTGCATTAGCATATTGAAAAAGAAAAAATCATTTGCATGATTGAAAGGAAGCCTTGAGTATGATATGATGACATGGCTTGCAGAAATATTATATTTTCCAGTATTCCTTTGTTGGGAGTGTGCTTGTTCACCAACCCTACAATGAATCATAATCAGTAACACACACACATATATATATATATATATATATATATATATATATATATATATATAGAGTAACACAGAGGAGGCACTCCTAGGGCAACCAAAACGATAGCAGGAGGGTATATAAATGACACTGGTGCCTTCTGAAAGTAGGGATCACCTACAAATGTAGCAATCCTGGCAGCGGCACTCAGCTATAGAAATAACCACACCGTAGGCAGTGGCTTAAGCCGACGTTTCAAACCCTTAACGGGTTTTTTATCAAGGTGCAAAGAGATAACCACATACAAACATGAACAACACTTAAATACCTAACAGATCCCGTTCACATCTCCTGCTGCGTCCCGGCCAGGCGCCGACTGATGACGTCACTGGGTGAGAGCGTCGCTGGAGACGCGAAGAGAACCTGTATCACATAGAAAACACCAATAGAAAAACATAAACAAATTGTAACCATGGGGACAAGACAGTGCAAGTGAATATAGTTTAAAAAAAACACACATCTAGCAGGATAAGGATAATGTAAGACCCATATGAAAGGCTATAAGCGGGTCACAATAGAATATACTGTCTCCACTACATCTTATGCAAAGATGTAGTGGAGACAGTATATTCTATTGTGACCCGCTTATAGCCTTTCATATGGGTCTTACATTATCCTTATCCTGCTAGATGTGTGTTTTTTTTAAACTATATTCACTTGCACTGTCTTGTCCCCATGGTTACAATTTGTTTATGTTTTTCTATTGGTGTTTTCTATGTGATACAGGTTCTCTTCGCGTCTCCAGCGACGCTCTCACCCAGTGACGTCATCAGTCGGCGCCTGGCCGGGACGCAGCAGGAGATGTGAACGGGATCTGTTAGGTATTTAAGTGTTGTTCATGTTTGTATGTGGTTATCTCTTTGCACCTTGATAAAAAACCCGTTAAGGGTTTGAAACGTCGGCTTAAGCCACTGCCTACGGTGTGGTTATTTCTATAGCTGAGTGCCGCTGCCAGGATTGCTATATATATATATATATATATATATATATAGTACTTATTTCCTAGCACAGCGCCCGTCTCATTGATTGTATGCCTTACTTAAGGCATACAATCAATACAATTGAAATGATTTTTTATATTGTATGGATCTCATCTTATGCATCTCATGGATCTTATGCGTCCATAAGATGCATGAGATCCATGAGATCCATAAGATGCTATAAGATAAAAATCGTGAGCCCCCAATAACCATTGTTACTGCCACCAGCACTAACAATGCCAACCCGAAGTGTGGCGAGCGCAGCGAGCCCGCGAGGGGTGGCGGTACGCGTCCTCCGACCTTTTCATACCCCCACTATCCACGTTGACGTGGAGTTGATTTTATATAGTGTGGTGAGCGCAGCGAGCCACCGAGCCCGAAGCGTGGCGAGGGAACGCGGACTACTTCACATGTATTCGGCGTCCGCTCGCCACACTTCGGGCTCGGTGGCTTGCTGCGCTCGCCACACTATATAAAATCAACTCCACGCCGACGTGGATAGTGGGGGTATGATAAGGTCAGAGGATGCGTACCGCCACCCCTCGCGGGCTCGCTGCGCTCACCACACTTCGGGTTGGCGTCAATAGTGGGGTGGCGTTAACAATGGGGGGGGGGGGCATTTCACCCATGAGGGGGGTTAGCAATTAAAATTGGGGTTTTGGGGCTTTTTACATTGGAATAAATGTAAAATTGGGTCTCAGGGACCATTTCACATTGATTCCAATGTAAAAGTCTCGTCAATTGCGTTAAATGCATCATCTCATGCATCTCATGCCGCACAAACACATAAGATGCATGCAATGCTTGCAATGTAAAAATCTCGTCGATCTCGTTGATTGCATCATCTCATGCATCTTATGCCGCACAAACACATAAGATGCATGCAATGCTTGAGATATCAGCCCGACACATACAATCTAGATCGTGGGCGCCGTGCTAGGAAATAAGTACCATATATATATATATATATATATATATATATATATATATATATATATATATATATATATATATATATATATATATATATATACATACCTCCCAACATGACCCTCTCCAGGAGGGACACTTTGCTCTGCTCCTGGACTTTCCTCTTAGTTTAGGATTGCCATCACCTGTGGTGAAACACCTTTCTTATTAGTAAACCTGTTCAAAAACAGCTGATGGCAATCATACATTAAGAGAAAAGTCCAGAAGCAGAGCATTGTGTCCCTCCTGGAGAGGGTCATGTTGGGAGGTATGTATATATATGTTACTGATTAACATACCTCCCAACATCACCCCCTCCAGTAGGGACACAATGCTCTGTTTCTGGACTTCCCCTATAATTAATGATTGCTATCACCTGTGTTGAAAAACCTTTTTTATCATTTAACACGTTCAACACAGGTGATGCCAATCATAAATTAAGAGGGAAGTCCACAAACAGAACATTGTTTCCCTCCTGGAGAGGGTCATGTTGGGAGGGATGTATTAATATCAGTTAATTTAGGAGTGCAGAGCCCCTACAATTTCTATTTAAACAATGTGGTTCACAAGCCAATAGGGCACCCCAAAACTAGGAAAGGTGAGTGTCAATCTGTTCCTCGGCCAGGACATCTGAACTGCAGATGCGCCTGGCACGCAGGAATTGGGAATAAGGTAGGCTGTATTTAACAGCCCGAGGATGACAGCTATTGGCATGTAGAATAGTGTTGCGGTCAGTCGGCTTGGTGTAAACCGAAGTCTCCACCATGCCGTTACTGACCGTCAACACTACATCCAAAAAACAAACTGACTTCGTGTCGACAGTGTGTGTCAACTTGACAGGACTCGGGGAACTGTTGTGATTCTCAATGAGTTAAAAAAATGTCTCATGCGGGCCCGTCCAAATCATAAATAAATCATCGATGTACTGCGTATAGAAAAAAATATTACGCGATACATCGATAGAAGAGAAGAATATGTCCTGTTCGACATCCATCATGTATGCGTTGGCGTACGACGGGGCAAAATTACTCCCCATCGCACAGCCAACGCATTGCAGATAGAATGTCTTGTCAAATAAGAAGTAATTGTGCGTAAGCACAAGTTCCAGAATTTCAAGTACAAAGCTGACATCGGGACCTCGATAGTTGCTGTTATTAACTAGAAGTCTGCGGATGGAGCCAAGCCCTGCATCATTAGGTATGATAGTATATAGGCTCGATACATCGATACTACATAACAGGCTGTCAGTGGGAATCACATCAAGGGCATTCAATTTAACGAGAAATGAAGTGGTATCAAGAAGATGCGCTGGTGCCGCCCTGATACAAGGCTGCAGCAGGGCATCAATGTATGTCGAGACATTCTGGAAAAGCGAACCACGCGCTGAGGGGTGGTAATAGGTCTTTAAAGTTATTGCAATGTGAAGCCCGGTGGATCCAGCGCCTTAATACGCTGGCACCTAATGGTTTGAACGAATTTCGAGGGCTGCACTGTTTTCTATAGGGTACTGTATCTTGTTTTATTTGGTACACATCCATACTTGTTTCTCTAGACATCTGCTTAAAATGAAGGTTTGACCATTAACAGCCCTTACCAATTTGTGATGTACGAGTTGATACTTACATGCTCATGCCGGTTTTTATTGGTGTTTTTTATATGTATTTTTGTATGCTATTTTGTACACTTCGGTGTTTACGATCTCCATTTGTCGCATGTTTAATTACACTTTGGTGATTTGTTGTATTGTTGTCATGACAACCAGTTTTCCACTCGGCGTCTGGAGCTGGACGTCCCTGTCAGCGTGATGACGCGCACTTTGTGCGCTACACACGTGGACGCCAGGACGCCAGCGGGAGGCTGCCGGGATGGACGCTGGAGGCGGGTGTCAATTATCTGTGGTATGTATAAATATGTGTACTGTGTCTATGATGTTTTGTGTATCCTGAAGAAGAACTACCTATTAAAGTTTGAAACGTTGATTATCATCACTGCTTAAAGAATCGTTTATTGGGAGGAGTGCCGCCGTATGGTTTGGTATATATATATATATATATATATATATATATATATATATATATATATATATATATATATATATATTAATTAGTCTTATTGTGGTCACATTCATTAATGCACCCTGTTTTAACCTTTATCTCATAGCTTATGTAAACCATTTCCCTAGATGATTAGTGACAGGTGTGTTGGTAACTGCTCACATATAAAAGCACAGTCTGCTGTGAGCTTTAGACCAGATAGCATGCCTGGAATCAAACATTGATGTGATAGCTATCAATCACTCTCTAATGGATAAAACCATATGCACTGCAGGTGGGGCTGATGTAACATGTACAGAGAGAGAGTTAGATTTGGGTGTTTTATGGTTTCTGTACAGGGTAAATACTGGCTGCTTTATTTTTACACTGCAACATAGATATCAGATATCAATACCCCCCCCCCCCCACCCAAATCTAACTCTCTCTGCACATGTTACATCAAACCCACCTGCAGTGCACATGGTTTTCTCCATTAGAGAGTGATTGTGCCTTTGCGAGTGAACTAGAATAACCCCCTATGTGCATTGTAGCCATTTTGAGCAATAGTGTTAGGACCTGCAGAAAAGTGTGGTCCCGTGAAGGGGGCTGCAGGCTTAAATGCATTGATTATATATACAGTATATTGTACTGTGCAGAAGTTTTAGTCAGGTGTGGAAAGATGCTGAAAAGAAAGAACGTTTAAAATAAATAGAAATATTAATAGCTTATTTTTGTCAATTAAGAAAATGCACAGTGAATGAACAGAGGACAAATATGAGTTAAATCAATATTTGTTGTGACCACTCTCTGCCTTCAAACAGCACCAATTTTTCTAAGTACGCTTGCACACGGTTTTTAAAGGAACTTGGCAGGGAGGTTGTTCCAAACATCTTGGGGAACTAACCACAGATCTTCTGGTATACGGTCGTTGGGTCGACATACAAAATGTTGATATGCATTGGGTCGACCACTGAATGTTGACATGGCTTAGGTTGACACCTCAAATAGGTTGACATGCTTAAGGTCGACATGGTTGGAGGGTCATCACAAGCATTAGGTTGATGGCATATGATTACTAGGTCCATAAGCATTAGATCGACACCAATAGGTCGACATAGACGAAGGTCAACATAACTGTGTTCAGTATGTGAGCGCAGCGAGCCATGCGAGGGGACGCAGTGCTACATTCCAGTGTCCATGTCGACTGTGTCGACACTCGGGCCAAACAAGTGAAAACCACATGTCGACATTTTGACTGTCGACCTCCATGTCGACTTAATGCTTGTGTCGACCTAATGACCCTATTGACATAACCCTGCATGTCGACCTTCATGCATATCGACCTTCATGCATGTCAACCAAATGCTTGTTGACCTAGTTGGTGTCTATCCAAAGATCCATATCCAGGTTGACAGTGTCTAGGTTGTCAGTCAAAAGATCGACATGGGTTTTTCACTTTTTTGAGCCGACATGCGCTGACAGGCGATATTTCATGCCCTACCATCCACTAAAGTGTGGAGGGAGAACAGATTAGTGTGCCGAGTGTAGCGAGGCAATATGCCTGAAACATGGCAAGTGCATCGGTGCCCCGATATGGAGTCCATGTCGAACATGTCGACATTCGGGACAAAAAGTGAAAACCCCATGTCAACCTTTTAACTGTCAACCTAGACACTGTCAACCTAATGCCTGTGTCAACCTTCCAACCATGTCAACCTTAAGCACCGTGGTGTTGTGTGCTGAGTGATGGTGCTGAGCGGGGCTTGCCTATTTTTAATAAGCAAAGCCCCACAATCTAGGGAAAGCGAGGGTAAGCACCGGCTTCTCTTGTGGGCGCTAGCAATGCACAAGTCTGCACATCGCCATCGCTGCCGGACATACACACGAAGTGATCAGTGCTCCATTTTTAAGCCATCTAGTAGATAACTTAGAAAAGGGTCTGAAATCGCCCCGTGTGTGTGACCCTTAAAATATTTTTGCTATAAAAATATTTACAATCAATGTACTGACAAACATCTTGTTTTCTATAGAGCATCTATAGGAAATGCTATTAAAATTAATGGAGTTCGTAGAGTATAAAGTTCATAGTCAAACAATGAAATGCTTTATGAAGAAATGCATTGTACATACAAACAGTGGTATACATTATTGTTGTTTACCCGGCATTGAATAACAGTTTAAATTATTATTATTTTTTTGTAGGTATCAAAATATTTTTAGGCCACGTTGTTTATTACGTTTCAACATATGGCTGATACTGAATTTTTGGCAAACAGGACTTCTATTTTAATGTGATATTTACTTTAGTTTCCCAAACACTTAAATGTTATTCTGTTGGCAAAGAAACAATAAAATTAACTGTCCAAAAAAGCAGCGCAGAAAAAATATTCTTAAATGGATAATGATTTTGTTTTTCATGTTATGTCCTCGGCAGGGAATTGCTGTTTATTTTTTTAGAATATCTGCCACATATTCTTGTAGTTGTGATGATTGCAAACAGTTCTGTGTTTTTAGGCAAGCATTCTCTGCTACTCTCCTGTGTCTTTCTTCTGGGGTAAAAATACAGGTATTTGTGAACAGATGTTTTTTGCCAGCACCTGCTCAAATAAAATTTGGAACGTAACCAATGAAGTATTTATGCTCGCTTCTATCCCTGCTGTGTCATCCCAGTTAATCTGCCCCTTCCCTTTAGAATGTAAGTTCTAATGAGCAGGGCCCTCTCTCCTGTGCTGTGGAACCCTTGTGGCGCCATATAAATAAACAATGATAATAATAAATAATTATAAGACATGCAACGTCCATCAATAAAGTAGTTCTACCCTTTTAAATAAAAAAGTCCCTATCTTCATGAAAAGCTATATTCGATGTCTTTCCTAGTTATCCAGAAATGCATTTAAATTAGAGATGTGCGGTTCGGTTTTGGCTCGGATTTACTCGGATTTCAAATCCGAATCTTATTCGCTATCGAAATCCAAGGAAATCCAAGGAAATCCCAGCCAAATCCGAACCGCACATCTCTAAATTAAATGTGTATAGGTAATTTATATGTAATTAAATGGTGGAATACTTTATAGTATAATAACTTACTCAAATCAATATTTACACTATTACTCCTCAATAATTAGTTGTTCCTATGATTGAATGAGTGGCTTTGGTCAGTGACTGAGCTTTTTTTCCCAAATAATAGTTTTGCAAGTGACATCAACAGAGTAAAACAGAATAACTAACCATAGAAGTGCAAGAATGTACAGTATTATAAACCATACTGTATCAGCCATTAATGACTGTATAAAAATAAAGGAAAATATCTGATATGTTTTTCATGGTTTTTAAGTAGGTCCAACATGTTTTTTTCTTTATTTTGTGACAACATTAAATAAAATTGAAGGACTCATATGTTAGTTTTTCAAATGATAATTGCTTTATTTTGCACAGATTTGTTTTAAAACCTAATTATACATAAACTGTGTTTCCAAATGTCTGGTATACAAATATAAACTAAATAGCTTTTAGGTTTTGTTCAGATCTCCTTGCTGCAATTTTTAAAAGCAATTGTACACTGTTAGGTATAGTATATCACATGTTTGAAGGTACTTTGCTTTGAAAGGCACTTGATGAAATCAATTAAAATCCACAGTTTGCAACAAGCAATATAAATAATGCATAATCAGTATTTTTGTAAGGCTCACAGAATACTCTTAAATACTTTCCTGGATGTTGATGGAAATATATCTGTCTGCTGGGTGAGAGATTAATGTCCTGACAACCAGACCATCAGCTGCTCCCGACGACCAAAAATATGTAACCTGCAAAAGATCCAGGGACAAAATTACTGTACTTAAGGACAATTTGAATCAACTTAAACCAATCAACATCAATGTTGTATTTTAGTCTAATTGCATATTTAATAACAATTTTTTATGATCAGTTTTTAAGTGTTAGTAAATGTTAGGAGATGTGCGTGGACCCCTTTGTTATGATTTAGTCTCATTGTATTTTGGTTTTAGTTTTGGCAAAACCACACTCAATAGTTTTGAATTTGGATTTGGATTCAGTACTTTGTTCGGCTTTGAATGCCTTTAAAGACAATAAAAAAAGCAATAATTATTGATTTAAAACCTGTACATGCAATCCAAAACCCAAGTTTGGTTTAAAACCTGAGTAATGAACTGACAACATTCACGAGAAGGAACTTGGTACCGCTTGGAACCCCAAAGTGATTCCAAATTGGGACTTGATTTGTCTCTAAACCCTTAAGTTCGGGTGTGCTCATTTATCAGGAAAACCAGATAGCACATTTCTAGCAAATGTGCAATGTAGCCATTGTAACACAACATCAATATGGATCAATTTAGATTGATTTGAAACATATTCAAATCTAAATTTACTGCCTAGACTTTACAGCACAGGTGAGAATTCCACTCATCCAAAACCAAAAACCTTGTGTCATTGTTAATACATTTCTTTTAAAGTATTTTTCATCAATAGAAAAAAATAATAATCTATGTGTGTTCTTTTTAAAAGGTGTTCTACTTCATGAATTCAATCAAGTGTTGTATAATTGAGCACATTTTAATGAGAGGGGCATTTTAGTTGGGCACACAGACTGTAAAAACTTGCATATGACAAAGTGCACATACAACTGCAAGGGAAACATAAATTGCTGAGAATTTAAAAAGCTGAAATTTATAAAACAAAAAAAAATTATTGGGAGTAGAACTGTCTAATTGTATTTCTTTTCTTCATTTTGTTTAAATACAATTTGTTAAAATAACAAATACCTAAAACATTATTTTGTGTCCATCCTACATTAGTTATTGCAATCTTCTGTAGCTAAAAAAATAACTGTAACAAAGCTAGCCTGTGTGAATTCTTTAGAGATTGTCCTCATTGATTTAAGTGAGCTGTGAGTTAATTAAGACAAGAACGAGAACCTGTTGAATAATTAACAATCCATTTACCTAAAATCAATAACCTAATTGCCACACCTAGTGTTAAGCCTGTGTTTAAGTTATTGAAAACCACTTCTATCTGTTTGTTAACATGGTGATTGGTGGATTATTTGGATCCTCAGCATGAGTTGTAAAGTGATAATTTACTGAATAATCAATTAAGCGTTTCCATTTGTTGAGAGGAAGCTGAAAATAAATACCGCCTGTCCCTCTGTGTAAAACTGAAGTTGAAATGAGAGTTAAGATATTGTTGGGTTGTTGTTAAAGAGGCTGTAGGGTTAAACATTGTATATGTAAATATTTAGCGCAGACACTGTCTTAATTACTGTTGTTTGTCTTTTAATTACTGTTGATTTTCTCCCATATTACAATAAACCATCTAGCCTACAACTTGCCTATTGTGACACATTAAAAGTTAAACAACATGAGTAATCCTTTTCAATAGACATCATTTTCACATAGAAAGCAACAATATCAACATTTTTATTATTATTATTATTATTATTATTATTATTATTATTAATAACAGTTATTTATATAGTGCACACATATTTTGCAGAGCTTTACAGAGAATATTTGAACACTCACATCAGTCCCTTTCCTAGTGGAGCTTACAATCTATATTCCCTTCCAAATGTACACGCACTCACATCCATTCTATGGTTAATTTTGTGGGAGCCAAAATTTTGGGATTGTGGGAAGAAACCAAAGTACTCATAGGAAACCCACGCAAGCAGGGGGAGAATACACAAACTCCGCACAGTTAGCGCCATGGTGGGAATCAAACCCATGCCCTCAGTGCTGTGAGGCAGTAATGCTAACCATTACACCATCCGTGCTGCCCTAACATCTGAATACAGTCTGTAGAGGTATCTCTATCTATCTATTTCATATTTTTTGCTGAGTAAAATAATGACTATCTAATTATTTTTTATAAAGGCTCTTTGACTTCTGCAACATAAAAAAAAAAAAAACAGTTTGGAATCTCAATTGCACAATATACAGTATTGTCAAATATATCTGCTTCCAAATATAGAACTCACTATAAGATTACATAACCAGCTGATACTTCTCCAAAAACAAAATATAATACAGTATGTCACTAAAATGATATTCCCATATAGTTGTGTGTGCATTAGAGCTGCAGTATTGTACATAATATCAGTTTCCTATAATGCTGTTATCGCTGTCATAACATTTGTGCTCTATATTTTCCCTACCCTAGTGTCATTGTGTCTATAATGATATGTAGATTATGCCTCTCTTCACGGGGTGTTTCTGCATGGAGAAGTTTTTCTTTAACCCTTCGATTGCTAAGAGGTAAAGAATCGGACAGAGGCAGCAGCAGCGTTGGGCATTAAGTGCATATCCAAGCTATCAATGATAATCTGTTCAAATTAGCACAGGAAAACTCTTGGGGATCTCATTAGATGCACAGCTAAGATTGATCAGACCTCATTTGCTTAATATTGGGCCTAACTTTAAGCCATTTCGCCCTTCCGGTAGGAGGTAAGATAGAATAGAAGGTCTTTTGTCACTGCTCGCTAATTTGCTCCACCTAATACAATTATAAATGAAGAGAGCTTTTCACATACGGCCTTTATAGGTTATAATAACCTTGGAACCCCTAACCTCCCGCTAGCTGAATTAATCAGATCATTTTAATATTTCTTCTTACTTTCTTTTAACTGGTTCTTCTCTTAATTAAAGGAGGGCAAAGATGTAAATAGGTTAGGTGTCGAGAAACGTAGCATCACATTATAAACAAGGCTCATTAAAAAGATGGATGTGCCAGCAGATTGTGAAAATTGCTTACTCCGCAAGTGCGCATTTCATAATTTCCTGACGACTAAAAGGGCTAATGCCAGCCGCGTTTCTTCCCATTCCCTCCACGTTTATGAGAGATGGTAATATTTGAACGCAGGGGGGAAAAAGGCAAAACAGAGCAACCTATTAATCAAAGTGAATAAAGGTCAGGAATATGGCGAGTATATTCTTCTCCACCATTCAAATGATAAAAAAGGCTTCACAGTGGAAACCAAAGTATAACACATGAGCGCACAATGAGGCAATCAAGACACAATACAGTATAATGTTAGCATGTTACCACAGTATATGGTCAATGTCTATATCTGGAAGAGAATGTTCTGAAGCATATTATTAAGAATGCAGTATTTACAGTGTAATATGTTATGGACAACCTAATGAATAATAAGACATGAGTTGTACATTGTTGGGATTTTCCCTCTAATAATGCAGGGTGAGATGCATCAAATCATGGAGAGAGATAAAGTATAAACCAAGTAGCTTCGAACTGCCAGTTCTTTTAACAGCCTGCAAAATGGAAGTTGGAAGCTGATCTGCTGGTACCTTATCTCTTTCCAAGGTTTGATATAATTGGCTTCCTGGCGTTCACAATGCTAGCAGTCGGAATACCAGCACCGCAATCTCAACACCGCTGGGAATCCCAATGCCTGAATCTTCACAGACAGAATTACAAACGTAAGTATGGTAGAGTATTGTTAGTAGGGTTAGACTATGAGGAGAGATAGATAAGATTAGGCTGTGGGGGGGGGGGGGGGAGTTAGGGGGAGGGAAAGAGGTAGGTTTAGGGGGAGGGTTATCTGATCTTCCAAAAATATCAGGATTTTGACCAATAGGATACTGTAGTCATTTTTCTGATTGTCGGGATCCGTACCCAACCCATTATCAGCTTAATAAGTATACTTTATTGCACAGGGAACGGGAGTGGGTGTAGGGTTAGCGGCAGTGTAGTGTGCGGAGGGGGTGCAGGGTGAGAGCTATTACCTCTGTCTAGGTGACACTAGAGAAGGGTTGAATAGGGTAAGTAGAGGATAAGGACAGGGGTGCAGAAGTGAGTATATATGGACTAATTATTCTAATTGGAAACTTCCAATTTCTTAATTACTCATAGAGTAACTCGGTAGGTGCTCAAAATAAATTTAGAAATATTGGGTGCCTGGGGGAAAAACCCTGTGGTGGGAAATAACTTAAAAAATTTGCTCCCAATTGAATATGCCCCTTGTAAATATTTATGCCATATAAGAGATGCTTATGTAATTATTTAATGCCTAATATCCATTTGTTGGACATAAAATAAATGTTTTACAATGATACAAGTAGGTCATAGATGTCTATAACATGTGCCTGGCGTAACCCAGATGCAAATGCAATTGTTTACTGTACATGTTGAATTGATTTAGTTAATTTATAGAATGCATAGATTACAGAAAGCTTTACAGAAAACATTTAGCCACTCACACCACCAAGGTTAACTTTTTTGTCAGCAGCCAATTAACCTACCAGTATGTTTTTAGGGTGGAGGTAAGAAACTGGAGTTCCACCAAGCAAACACATGGAGAACATACTAACCACATACATATTGTTTCGGAATCTGAAATTAAACTCAAGACCTCAGCTCTGCAAGGCAGCCACACTAACCATTACTTCTATACTTCTAGAGCCTGCCATATATGGCTGGAAATTTGCCGTTTTATCATACAGTATGCTTGTTTTAGGGCTATTTACACTTACCAACTACCAACTAGGACAGCAATAAGGTTTTTTTACTGAATTGCCAGTTAATTTCTTTTTCTAATTTGTATAACACACACACAACCAGCAGTACTTATATTGTTCCGTTAGCATTAATATTTACGGTACATTTTTATTGAAAGTTAATCAACCCATCTGCATATATTTTTTTAAATATTAGAAACTCAAAAGTATTTTTTTTTAAACTTTTACTAAACTGATCCGAAAAAATGCTAATTGGCTTCTGTGTATTGTGGCGTAATTTCCTTATATTTCACGGTGACATGGTTTGTGGGTTCCTCGTCTTCTTTATATGGTAGGCTTGTTTTGAACACACAGTCGCAAGCGAGCAGTAGTAGCACAGAGTAGAGCGCCATTGGGCCAATTGTGTATGGGAGGCATGCCAGATAAGGCAAACAACGCACCTCAGGCAAGTAAAGCAATGTACTGTACAAACTCTCTATCTGTACAAGTTTTACACTAACTCTCTTTGTAATGTACTGTTAGTATAGGAAAAAACCTTGATCACGATATATACATGACACAAGATTTGCAATTCGGCCCAATTAATTTGACAATAATCAATTATTGTTTACTTTTAAATCAGTGTTATCCTTTATTTATATCGTGCCACAAGGACTCCACAGCCCCAAATACAGAGAACATTAACAAACAAGCAAAACAGGAAACAGTGACTTACGGATGAAGACAAAAAAGGACAAATACAGTAGAGTGTACAAAAGCAGAGCCAATATGACCAATTTGATGCCCTAGGTAAAATTTAGGCTGGAGCCCAAAGATTGCTGTTAGTTTCGCCTCTGACCCTGCTTCCTTCTCCAAGGATAGCACCAAGCAGCAGAGATCATAGTAGCAGCCATAAAACCCCAAAACAATCCTCATATTTGAGCCCTGTGCCAGGAACAGCATTGGCGCTCGTCCATATTTTAAATAGGGACAATGTGCACCGATTAAAAAAAGGGCATGTTCTTGCTGGGAAGGGGCGTGTCCACACAATAGTACCCCCTATTCAAATTATGCCTAGCTTGCAGGCTCAGTGGCTGGCAGGCTCAGTGGCTGGCTGGCTCAGGCTGAAGCGCACTTTTTAGGGCTGCCGCTCCTATAATGTCATGAGCGATGATGTCATGCAGTGTGACGTTATCACACCCAGTACTGGCATACTGCAGTTTGTGACCAATAGAGGGAGGCAGGGGCTGCACCACTGCTTGCAAAATGAAATAGCGGCAGGTGCTGTCAGATCAGACGGCTCTGATGAGGTGATTTTGTCTGCTGCCTGCAGTCAAGCTGAGCCATCCCTAGGCATCCAATGATTAACCCTAGGATTCTAAATGCCCTAGGCATTTGCCTAGTTTTCCTATGCCTAGGGCCCGCAAACAAAGCTGCATCTGAAGATAACACTGATATAACACTGATCTAACAATCAGGGTGGTAGAAAACCATGGGAATTGCTGCCATCAAAGATGGTTTCAAAGAAGACAAAAATGGGGTAAACAGTGAGCGTAAATAGCATCCACCTCTGAATCAGGCCCTCTGCTACCACATTTATTCCTTGTATGATGCTGCCAGTGGCGTAACTATAGAGAGTGCAGGGGATGCAGTTGCTATGGGGCCAGGGGGCTGGGGGGGCCCCAAGAGAACCCACTGCACCCTCTATAGCTGGGAGCCCAGCATTTTGCTTATCTTATGGAGGATGGAGGTAGGAGCCAAAGCCGATTCATGTGCAGCCTCCGGAAGCTAGAGCGTTGCCGGACTGTTCAAGCATAATCAATGCGGGTCCGTCAGCTGCGCACCGTCGCGCACTGTCAGCACGCTCTAGCTTCCGGAGTCTACTCTGCACATGAAGTGACTTCAGTTCCTAACTCCCTCCTCTGTCCCTTATCCTCCCTCCCCATCGCTTAAGTAACTATCATGGCGGGCTCATAACTCGGCTTGCAGCAGTATTTAGTGATAGATTAGCTATTAGAGGGTGAGGGGTTTATATTGTAATATAGGGGAGGGGGCACACAGGGCCACCATGAGGCAGCAAGGATTTACGATAATGCCCCATAATTGTTGCACCCCTGCACCAGTGGAGTAACTACAGTACCATAGGTGCAGGGGATGCAGCTGCTATGGGCCCCAGCTGCCTGTATGGCCCGCAGCTCCCCTGCACACAGGGCCACCATGAGGGAGGTACACCCTGTACTACTGTACGATGCTCGGGATCAAAGGGGCCCACAGCAAGCAAATGATCTATCTGTGAAATGCTTCTGTGGTTCCCACTTCCTAACACCCTGCATCTCTCCATCCCCTGCCTACCATCCTGCGTCTATCTATACAAATCTCACCACATTACATCTCTATTCCCACTCCTTACCACCCTACATCTATGTATTCCTACCCCACTGTGTCTCTCTCCCCCCGCTCCCTTCAGCCTTACATCTGTCTATTTATCGCCTCCCTACCACCCTACACCTCCTTATCCCCTCCCTACTGCATTGGGTTTCCTTAGTCCCTCCGTATCACCCCGCACCTATCCCTCCCCATCAGCAGGTAAAATCTTATGACACCGCGTACCCTCGCGGGGCTCGCTGCGCTCGCCACGCTTCGGGCACGGTGGCTCGCTGCGCTCGCCACACTATATAAAATCAACTCCATGCGTAATTGGATAGTAGGGGTATGAAAAAATGGGGTGCATTTAACATGGGAGCCCAGATAATACATAAGTACCCAAGATTGTGCTAGGGGGCCCACAATCTACTAGATACGCCCCTGGATGCTGCCCTATACTTTGTGGCACCTTAAAAATACAGATAATAATACTGGAATTTAAAAAAAAAATCAGTGAAATTCTTCTTTAAAAAACACATAAATTCACATATCATGCATCAATCCTTAAAGCATATGTAATATAATACACATGCACACACACACATGCACACGCACACACACACACACACACACGACTGATGCTTTATAATTATTTATCATTTCCTTGGCTTTGCTTTCTGAGCTCTGTGGTGAAAGATCTGCTTTCTCCCTGGTACAGTAGCTGTTTTGTGAACGAGGAAAAGTCCTTCTGACAGAATGATACATAGCACTGCCAGCCTCAACCTCTCAGCTTCATGAATAAATTACAATTGAAAGTTCAAACCAATACCTGTGTCTGCTCTAAATAGGGCTTTAGTCTAATTTACCTAAACATTGCGAGGCAAGCATGGCACAAAAGGAAAATGTATAGGTGAGAGGTTAATAACAGTGTTTAAATGGAAGGATGGATTCAATCCAATGCTGTGATTAACAGTATAGTAAGTCAGCAAAATGAAAAATATTTTAATCAATTTCATGATGACATGAGATTCATTGTGATGTCATTTCTGATATCATGTTATAGAACACCCCATAAATTAACTATCTAGAGACTGATCCTTCATACTGCTAATAGTCTACAGTGTGAGCGCTTGGGCTGTGCTGTCATGTACGGAAATGCATGTTCCTGTATATTACTGACACACTGCAATACACATAAAATGGGATAAGAATTGTGACTTTACACCTTTTCGTTGACAGCCTGTAATGTTACTGCTCAATTCCCTCCATGATTGCCCACAGCTATTTTAGCAATCGATAATCAAGATTCAGTGAAACATAAGGGATTATGACGTTAAAGGATTAAACCAACACATACTGTACACAGATGCATGACAAGCAATCGTTGTGGTGCATGTATTTTATAAACTATATAATAATTATTTGGGAAATCTGGTTCCAAAACCCATATGTGTTTGTAGGGTTGTCAGGGTTTAAAGTGGTCCTAGATAGGTAGTGGAACTCATATCCCCTGCCAGTGGCGTAACTAGATATCTGTGGGCCCCATAGCAAAAGTTTGTAGGGGCCCCTATTTATCACCTAATGCTGAAAAATGTATACAGCATATGATACTTTGACAGGCAAAGTGGGCCCCTCTCAGCTCTGGGCCCCATAGCAGCTGCACCCCCTGCACCTATGGTAGTTACGCCTTTGTCCCCTGCCACAAAGTAGTCCCACTTACACACATAGGGCATTATTCTGGTTTGCAGCCAGTGTTCATTGGCATGGGGACCAATGTTTGGCGTATGCGCAGCCGCATTTCTGCACACGTGCATATGCAAGGTGTGTGCGGACAGGGCGAACATACTGTTTGCTGGGTACAGGCACCCAAGGCTGCAGCCAGGGGCATTGGGAGGTAGCAGATAGTTGTGCCCATGGGAACACCCAGCGTTTCATGGGCGTTCCTACATAAATGCTGGGCTTTACCATGGTAATCGGGCCGTGACGTCGGTACCGGGGGTGGACAGTTGACATCACCAGATGGTTCCACATCATTCGATGATCGGAAACAGGCTGCGGATGTTTATGTTAAACTTCCATTTGCGGGCCCTGCGTGCAAGCACATGCTGCAGGGGGGGGGGGGGGGTGTACCACCATTCACAGGGAAGGTTCTGGTTGACTCGCAAGGGTGCAAATTCTATAAGATCCACACTTTGGTATGTACTATATATTATTTTATATATAATATTAAAATATATATATATATATATATATATATATATATATTACAGTTTTTATGCTTACAGACCCCTTTTTCTTTCTGTACCACCCCTAGTTATGCCCCTGATGAAGTCATTTTGCCGAAACGTATTGAGTATTTTCCATCTTGAAAGAACTGATCAATACACATCGTGTCTGATGTATATTTGTCTTCTGTTCTGTTTTAATAAATTTAAATAAAAATGTTCCCACTGATAAATTGTTCAAAAAGGTGATTGCTCCTACTAAGCGCCCTCTATATCCATTTCCATTTCTATCCAACTGTACTGTCCTCCACTAACAGGGGGTTCTTGTAGAGTGCAGATGCTACACATAGCACAAACGAAAGTATGTTCTATCCTAATATATATATATATATATATATATATATATATATATATATATATGATATAGTTAGGAAACACAACTGTAACATAGCAAAGTTTTCTAATGCAGAAACTTTGTGCTTTATTTTTCTCTGTGAACAGTAAGTGACCCGACATCCCAGGAGTGCTTGATAGGGAACGGAGAACATATTCACAAGACTTTTCTATGTTTTTTTCTGTTTTTCAAAGTCTGAAAGAGCAACACGTTAATTTCCACATTGTGAGTTGACACACGGTCCTACAAAAGGCCCCCTCCTTTGAAATGTTATTATTCTGTCATGAGTACTCCTTAGGCCAGGATGTTACTTCATTTCCAGCTTTTGTTTGGGGCAGAATACGAATGATGCTCTTTCAGCAATATACTCTCCCTCGCACTCCCTGCTGCAGCCTTACATAAATATACAGCACCAGTCTCGGCCTATAACTCACTTCAGGGCTGGAAAAATAGTGACTTCCTTTATTGGTCATATTCTCTTGCAATTCCCAACAGCTGTATGTTCTCACCTCAGAGGATCCTTATCTTCAAGTTTCCATTTGTCTCAGCACAATTCTAGAGGAGTGCCAATAAAATTATTCCCATTTTTATAACCCCTGAGAACGAAGGGACAAGCCTTTGAAAAAAGAAAAAAAAAATCCACAACTTTTATGTACAACTATTATATACTGTACATGAGCTTTAACTACAAAGAGCTAGTGGCACGCATTCATTTACTTTTGGTTATTTAAAAATGAAACCACCTTCGTTTTTTTATTTTTGTTTTTTTAAACACTCATTCTCGAGAGATTACATCATGACTTAGATTTTAAGATGCTACATTCCGTGTGAGCATTACACTTTCAATACACAGAAGTTTGAGCAGTTTAAAACGTTGTTTGTGTAGACTAGTCCCAGTAAGTTTCCTATTTATTGTTACCGCCCATAACATAGAGACGATCTGCAAGCAAACCAGCAGGGGTCCATTCCATGGGATCAATCTCTTTTTTGCAAGACTGAACACGCCAAATGTTGCACACTCCAGACACGTCTGTCACGACCACTATGGCTGCTACCCATGCCTCCCATACTATGGTTACCCCTGGGGTCCCTAATAGGGCAATACACGCTCTGGTGCTTACCTCCGCTGGCAGTTCCCAGGTTGCTGGGCTGTGTACTGTTGTGCTGTCACCTGCTGGTGACAGTGATGACGTGCGCACTGGTGACATGTGGGTACTGCTCGGCATGGAGCCTGAGGCTCCATGATGCTCTGTGCCTCTGTTTGGGCCTTGCTGGACACACAGCCTGGAGTGTGCTGCACATGCTTCCTGCAGGCTCGGAACTGTCACCGCCCCTAGGCAATGGGACTGCACTGCCAATCAGCTCCAACCAATTGCAGTGCAGAACTCCTGATAAATACTGACTGACTAGGTCTAGGAGTCAGTCAGTACAATGATGTCCTTCCCTAGACATCTGACTCCCTCCTGCTGACAGCGCTGCTGCCTGCCAGGTATCTCCAAGAGGAATCCTTCTGCTTGCCTGCTGTACTCGACCATCCACCTGCAGGACCCTGCTGCTGCCTCTACGGTCTGGACAAGGTTAGCCTCCCAAAGGGGATCACCCTTTTCCTCACCTGACGGTCACTTCACCTGCAACCCTCCTGGTCACAGCTATTCATGCCTGCTATTATTCCTTCTGGATTCCAACTTCCAATCATCCAATCGTCCAATCATCCAATCGTCCAATCATCCAATCTTTCATTCAATTCTTCAATCATCAATCCAATCATCTTTCCAAGTATATTCTTCAGTTTGATTATTCAAGTTTACGTTTATAATCCAATCTATACTTCAATCTATCTTCAGATATCAACCTCGTGCTCCACCCACTACGAACTTTCCAATAACTTTTATATATCATTAACTTTGGTTATCGCATATCTTCAGTATTACCTTTGTGCCACTATTCATCTCCTGTATTACAGTATCTTTATTAAAACTGGTTTTCTTTTATCCAATTGCTTCACTCCCTTCTGTCGTTTATGCAAAAACCTTACATCAAGGCACCTAGCCTCCGTTACACTCCAGCTGGTGCCACTGCTAGCGTGACAACATCCAGACAATGGAAAGAACAAAGGTATTATAATGTACAGGGGGAGATTTGAAGCTTTACGAGAGATAAACTGCCAACCAATCAGCTTCTGACAGCCTATAAAATGAGAGTTAAAAGCTGATTCATGGGTCACGACTGTCGATCCGTCCCGACAGCTATGACCGTAGCCCATTTTCATTTTGTTCGACAGCATATCGCCAGGTGGGATTCAATGTCCCAGTTGGTGATCGATGAAAAGGGGGCGTGTCCAATAAAACGGCTGTGGATTGACGACAAAACAGGAGCGACAGCTTTTAAAGTCGAGCCCGTTCTGTCGCGCTGCCTCTTCAAAGCTGTCGGTCAAAACAGCATTGAATAAGTGCTCGCTGCTATTTCCCCCATTGGAAATAGCAGCGGGGATTGAAATCCCCCCAAAATATCTCCACTTTAATTCTCTACAAGTTTTGATATATTTAATCCAAAGTGTCCTCTAAATAAGGCTCAGGTTTTTAAATATATATTCATTAATGTGCCCAACTATGCTTACTTGACTTCTATATTGATATGATGCAGTAGCGCATGCAGGGGGGGTTTCTGAGTACTCTCCAGGAGTCTATTGGCCCTACGCTGAAAGATGAGGGTCCCCGCTTTCCATGGGTACAAGAATTAAAAAAATCGGCCCTTGGGAACCGAAGATATCTGACAAAGCAGTGGTCCCCATCCAAGCCTGTTAATTGCTCTTCCCAGTCAGATATTTCAGATTCTATCTGACTTAAAGTTTTTCTGAGGGTACATTCCAAAAGCTGGGACTCTCCCCCTTTGATGGACACTAGTAGCTTGTCTCTACTGTTCCCATCCCAGAGATATCAGCCTTCCAGCAGCTGGTTACTATTCCAGCTACACACACCTGGTATGTAGTTTTATATACTCCTTGGCAGATTGCTCTGCCTCCTGAACTCTGATCCCCTAGTCCCTAATACCACTTGGTAGGTGGGATTCTCTAGTTTTTAATTCCATTAAAATCTAAGAAATCTATTTCTGGAAACTGGAGATATCTGCAGTCAAGGAAGCTGTCCTCCCACCAGAAAATTATGAATAATAAGCCCACTCCACTATACACCCCTCCTCTGCATATTAAACATCCTCTACCACCCTGGAAGTTATGTATCAGGGCCCCTTCATTCAGCCCAATGCCCCCTTCTCCCACCCCATCTCCCATCATCTGAGCAGTAAAGGGGTAATTAGTGGAAATTACTGATCCAGGCCCTACATGCTGAGCGGTTGATATAATACCCCCTACCACCCGCGAGACATCAAAGCTTCCCCCAACCCTACCACTGGAGGATAGGTAGGGGCCCCAATACATTGCTATGCCCAGGGGTCTACACTGCTGTATGTATATATATATATATATATATATATATATATATATATATGTATATGTATATATATATATATATATATATATATATATGTGTGTGTATATATATTTTTTTATTATTAGTTATATACATTTGGTCTATCTATAATACTTTAACTGACCCGGCATATACTGGGTCACCTAAGTGTCCATCTCCGTGATTTGCTCCGCCCCTCTGGAAACCCCCTTCTGAAAATCCTGCGTTTGCCCCTGTGATGCCATGACTGAGTTCGCACTTGCACATGGAGAAGGTTTATATGGGATAAGAGAACTCTATTTTCAAGTCAGACCTCCTTCTCATAGGTAGAAGTCGGTCTGGCAGCCAATGCCATCGGAAGATACTGTAGGATGAGTTCCCAAAGTCATATTCCATAAACTTTCCATTATGGAGTTTGTTCATTGAAGGTTCCGATGCTACAGTGTGGGGAGGAAAGAATCATAGTTGAAGGGGGAGCACTACATAACTGTTATATCATCTGCATTACCAAATTTAAGTGAAAATGACAACTTTCATTTACATTAAGTGAAGATGAAAGGGCCCCAAAAAACAAGTAAGAGGATGAAGTGGTGGACAAGGCCCTGCCAGCGTCTCATTCTATCAGTGCAAATACTTTAGCCTTTTAGTGAGTCAGGGGTAGATTTATTAAGCTCGGTGAAGTGATAAAGTGTCTGGTCTTTATCTCCGGCCACTCAGCTCCAACCTGTCATTTTTCAAACCAAGACTGTTAATTCACAGTTAGGAGCTGATTGGCCAGTGAAAAAGTACCAGCCACATTATCACTTCACCGAGCTTAATAAATATGCCCCACAGTATGTTAGTCTGAGAAGTTGTGTCACAAAGTCCCTCATTCCTGCATTGGTTTATTTGTTGTTATACAGGATTCACGCCCGCACCACTGAATTTACACACCCGCTTTTCAGCTCTGGGCTTGGTTAACAGTCTGATCACCCATATTATAATACAATATTGAGTATTTCTTCTTATTCTCATTACAGCTTGCTATTTATCCAAAACAAAAGCAACACATTTCCCCATGGAACATGTATATATTGAGAGACGGAGGATATGAATTTTGATGACAATAGATGCTCTCATGCTGTGTCATGGTGTAACATAAAGCTCTTTGTAAAATATGCCTAAGGAATTAGTAACTGTTACCAGATGTGAGTTGACTCTAAAGAGCTGTATATCATTAATTAATACTTTTTGTGTGTGAATTTTGTTGTAGAAGCTGTCAATAACATCACACCATTTACTATAGTAAAACGGAGGACCATGGAAATCCAGTGTGAAGACACCCTCATGCTAATAGGATAACTTACCAATATTCACATACTGTAGCAAGAAAGCCTTAAGTATTAATTAGTGCAGCACAATATGAGGATAACAGCAGTCTGTATGTAAGCATAATGGCTGTGAAACCTGCAAGGTTGTGGCAAATTGTTGCTCTTTTGTGTCTGTGTGATAGGTGCTAATGTTTTAGGCTTTAGCTGATTGACAGTTTTATTGAAACCAATGGGTGTTGACGGGAGGAATGTGGGGGTGGGTGTTAGATGCCTACAGTATATAAGGTATGTTTGTCGTCACACAAGCCTCTTTGTTTCTGATCATCCCCCTCTCTGTGGTTAAGCTACGGTTACTGTTTTTGTGGTGGTAATAATAAAATTAATAATAATCATTTTATATATAGAGAGATCTTGCTACTGAAGGGACATTAAGGGAATGTTTGCACAAACAGGAAAGTGCTGAGTCTGTTTTTGAAGGATTCTAGAGTGGAGGCCTCTCAAAACTTGTGGGGAAGCTACTTCCATGGAGTCAGAGTTGCAATAGCCCAACCCCCGGGAGAATTATGGGAGATGCTATGTACTGCTAAGAGTTCTTCATCTAGAGATCACAGTAACTGAGAGTTTCAGTATGGATTCTGAAGCTTCTTCAGGTACTTTGGGCCCGGAACATGTATGATTTTAAAAGTCAGTAAGCCAATCCTGAAAATGATTAGCCATCTTACGGGCAGCCAGTGGTGAAAAACAACAGTTTATTTGTTATTTTGCTGTTCTCTCTTTTTTTTTATTTGGTTTTGGCTGATACCAACCAACTGACTGTCAAGAGCAGTGACACATCCTCCAAAATAATTATTTCACAAAGTGCTATGCACTTGGAAGGGGGCAGATTTGTCATCCTCAGCCAGAAGCCAGATCTGGGGGGTGTAGGTGGACACACATAACACTTGCAGGGAGAGGGAGGAGACTGTTGCTGCTTAGCAACAGCAGCCTCCTTGGACTCTCAACAACTCAACATCCCCCTATCAGGCCTGGGCAAGTAGCACACACTCCCCCCCCCCCCCCCACACACTTGGTGATAGGGTAGTCAATCCCGGGATCAGGGTTTACGGATCCCATGAATTGTCCCTAAAATCGCTGGGATTGGAGCTGTCTGGCTGCTCCTATCCCATGCTCTGCGCAGCATGAAGGGATTTCACTGGTCATGCTGCACAGCCCGCCACCGCACCACTCCACTGCCGTGGGGGTGTACTGCGAGGAATCCAATGGAATCCCTGTCAGGGCCGAACGCAGAAAGAAGCCCATTGGGTAATACCAACTACACATGGAGTTTACCATACCAACTACAATAGTTACCAATACCAACTACACATGGAGTTTACCATACCAACTACAATAGTTACCAATACCAACTACACATGGAGTTTCCTACCAGCCTCACACTTGGTACATATGGAAATGTGGAAAAAACTCAGGGGGAGCATGATTCAGACACAATGGCCAGGAGAAATCCTCCTCATATTTATGCCAATGAGGCGTAATAAACTCTAGCGCAAGAAAATATTTTAATAAAATGACATGCTTGGATGTTAAACCCCATATGCCATACATAATGTATTATCTTTACACATTAATACATAATCAGCCTAAATGAGCATCTTTCTGCAGCAGATAGACAATGATTGATGAGTCAGGGTAAAAAGTCAGCTTCATTTTCGTAAGGCTGCTCAACCTCCTGGACATAGCACAGGTAACAAATTTGTTTTTACTGGGAAACTAAAACAAACATGACACAAAAGTCAATACAGTGAAAATGTGCAATGATCATCTTAGAGCCCTTGTCCCTCAATAGCTGTGAGAACACATTTACAACCTTCAGCATAATGAATGACTGAATACTTTCTATACAATGGTGATGTGTCTATAGAAAAACTGCTCTATACATTGCATACAGAGAGACGTTCTCTGACATATATATACGAGGGCGGCAGAGCTAAAACAGCATTGTCTGAATAATGTAGATGCATTATTACATTGTTAACATCTACATTACTATATTGTATATTCCGCCGAGCTTTACAGTTGAATGTAACATTACAATATACCCTTAATGCCTTTACAACATTGTAAACTCTTACGTATTATCTATTTACAAATTACCTTTTCACATTAACATTATCAGAAACAGCTGTTAGTTGTAAATTAATGTATGCGCTGTTTATTTTGGGTGGCAAGATACTGAAGCGAACTAGGTGGATTTTACTGAAACAGATTATCTGTTTATTCTGTATCTGTAGTCTGAGTTTGTGCTAAGTATGACTCAGCGGCGTAACTATAGCACCGCAGCCCCCACCACCACGGGGGGGGGGGGGCGCTGTGCATGTGGGGGCGCCGGGGGCTGTGGTGCTATAGTTACACCCCCCCCCCAATCCCCCGCAGACTTACCTATCTCGCTGGTCCCGGCGGCTCCGTTCTTCTGCTGAGGACCACCACAAAATGGCCGCCCCCATATAGCACACAGTTCTCTGAAACTGTCTGCTGTATAGGGGCGGCCATTTTGTGGTGGTCCTCAGCAGAAGAAGAACGGAGCCGCCGGGACCAGCGTGATAGGTAAGGCTGCAGGGGATTGGGGGGCGGGGGGTTTGCATGGGCTACGGGGGATTGGGGGTGCTTGGCGGGGCGGCGGGGCGGCGGGGCGGCAGGGTGCCCAAAACTAAGTTACGCCACTGGTATCACTGCTATAGGGGTCATAGGGTCGACACTATGAAGGTTGACATACAGATGGAACCGCTCCCATCGGAGCTGCTCCTGGCGACAGAATTGCCAGCCGCCACCAGCCACCGCCAGCCAACGGAAGGGGGCGTGCCTGCACAAGACTCTTGCGTGCCCCGTTCCGTCAAAGCCACCGTTGCACCTCCCCGCAGCCTCCACTAGCTCCCCCCACTCCCTGACGTTCTCCCTGAAGTGGAGACGACCATGGAAACCGCTCCCCGCTGCCGTGCTGATGGGTACGCACATACGTGTGAGATGCTCGCGTGTCCCCGTCAGATGGAGCATCTGGCCATTCCCTGAGCTGGCTGAGAGGCACCCCATCTGTACATTAACTTAGGTCAACAGGGTTTAGGTTGACACATGAAATAGGTTCATATGACTAAGGTCGACAGAGTCAGAAGGTCGACACAAGCATTAGGTCGACAACTGTATCAGTGTACCACATCCACTTGAATGGCTTGCTGTGCCCACCATGCTTCAGACACTATCACACCCTAGTGGATGGTAGGGTATGAAATACCGCCTGTTTTGGAAAAATTAATAAATCATGTCAACCTATTGACCATTGACCTTCCCATTGTCGACCAAATGTTTGTGCGGACCTTCCGACCCTGTTAACCATAGCCACGGTGACCTATTTCACGTGACCTAACTTTGTCGACCTTTAGTGGTCGACCTAATGTTTGTTGACCTTCATAGTGGCAGGGGTTTATTCTAGTTCATTCTTTCTGACAAAATCCTTCTTAGATGGACAAAACCATGTGCACTGCAGGGGGGCAGATGTAACATGTGCAGAGAGAATTAGATTTGGGTGAGTTATTTTGTTTCTGTGCAGGGAAAATACTGACTGCATGATTTTACACTTCAATATAGATCTCACTTTGAAGAAAAACACCACCCAAATCTAATTCTCTCTGCACAAGTCTGCCCCACCCGCAGTGCACATGGTTTTGTCCATCTAAGAAGGATTTTGTCAGAAAGAATGGACTAGAATAACCCCCCTAGTGACCATATCCCGCTATACAGGCCTAATTCAGCATGGATTGCTAATCAGAGAATTTGCAGTTGACTGAAAGCTGCCACCCACGAAGACACCCCTTGCAAAATTGTGAAACCATCGCAAATAGCCAGGACATCAAAGAGTATTTACCATATGCACCAGTCTAGAGCTTCCACTAGTCTGCTCATCGCTGACGTCAGAAATACACCTGAAAAACAAATGGGCATCACTGTGTTTTCACAATATCACCCATAAAATGCCATGTTTCAGACCCTAAATGCGGCTTCCTGTCACTTAAACTGCAGTTACTTTGCGTTATCTACGCATATAGATTTATTCACTATTTAAACCTGCTCATGCATGATGTGAACAATGCGTATGCACAGTTATTCGATAATCATGCAGCTTGCAAATTCTCTAGTTAGCGATTCATGCTGAACTGGGGCAGTATAAAAAAATCACAACAACCAATCACTCGATTTAATTTATTAATTCATATTATTTCTGGCTTTTGTGAATGTAGATGACTAGTTGGGTAAAGTAATTTAGTGGTAAGCAATTGAATTTGCAGGCCAAGATTGGGGTGAGCAAAACTTTCACTTCCCTTGGTGCAATTTAAACTATTGGGTGTTCTTTGCTGATTGACGATTATGTGCATGGATACACCTAGTTGTACATTTAAATAAAAAAATAAGATGTCATTTTGAGGTATGAGATTTTTTTTTAAATACAATCATAAGGGCTTTGAAAGCCCATTTAAGGTGGAATCCAATGAATTTGCAGGTACATAGTACAGGTAACAGAACAGTAAGTGCGTCTGTACAGTATGTCCCACTTATGGTACAGCCAACTCATGAGAAATCGACATACGGTATTGCCAACTTTGCGATTCCAGCACTAGAAGGGTCATCAAAGGGAGTGAGTTTGGGTGCCTTTCTGGCATTTACATGCAACTGCAACAGTAACTTGCACATTTCACTAGTATAACTGGATTTCCCCATAATTATGCACACACAGGGCTGCCAAGATAGTTGTCAACCCAAGTGATGAAAGGGATGTAATAATGCATGTAGGAGCCGAGGTTCTGCAGAAGCTTAGGGCATGGTCATGCCTCTTTGGGAGCAGGGTCATCTTAATGTACAGGCACAATGGGCAGCTTCCCATGGCCATACAATTCTTGGGGGCCTTCAAGCAGGGGTGGATGATGGTTACACAGTCAGGTTAGCGGAGCAGAATTCTTTGATTGCCTCCCAGCCTACAGATGAACAGTTAATGGTTTCTTGATTGCTGATTGATGTATTTCTGCAGCTATCCACCCAACAGAGTGTTGATAGTCATTCACTGCATGAAAGCATGTCTAGTGTTGATGGGGAACAGTAGGAGGGAGGAGCAAGTTTCTTAAAATTGGTTCCTGTGAATGGGTGGGTAGTGCATTGATTTGCTCAGGACCTACAAATTTGTTAATACAGCCTCATTTGGGAGCGTCAAGGCCCTGCCCCCCCCCCCCCCACACACACACACAGACACACACACATACACTCCCACGCCCAAGACTGGTCATTTAACCGTGGGTGCACACCGTGTATGAAGTGAATTTCTTCCTGTGGTCAAAAATGCTGGAATCAGACATTGACCTATATGTCTAAGAGGACATCTTCCATGCACATTTTGTGGAGTAACACATAAACTGTATTTCCACAATTGAGCCAATATAATAAAACCTTTATTGCCTGAAAGTTACACGTTATAAAACTCTTAATGTCCTCAAACTTGATAATATTAATTAAAAGTATGCAGTATAAAAAAGTAGAACTTGAATTAATGAAGGGAATAGTCCTAAAATGATAGTAAATTATATTTTTTAGTGGTGTTTGCACTCTTTCCATTTTGTCTGTTGTATTTGGGGAGACTCACATATATTGCAAGTTATGTTCTATTCCCTGAAAAATGAATGAAATGAAATGAAAAATGAAATGAAATGAAAAATGAAGTAGATCCTGCCCTATTGCAATTGGTGGTCTGGTGGCTTAATGACATGTTAGTGACTCCATCCTGACGACTGCACGATGTAACGATTATGCAAATTCATGGTGCTATGCAAACTGCACTTCCAACCTGCACCTCTCCCCTCTGGGATCTCCCAGAACATTGAAAATCATTAAGTATGACTATACATTTGTCATTTCGTTATAAATAGCTCATGTTTTCTTTTAGTCTGCTTATCAGTTTGTGCAGGCAATATAAATATTGCTCTGTAATGTACATGGGGTGGAAAGCTTGGTGGGAGAGAAGTGGACTTTGATTTACTATGCTGAGTACTGGATTGATGTTCAAAGAATGGTGGAGGATTGGTCTGCAGTGATCACTCAGAGATATCATTGAAGGAAATGTGCCCCTACTATAAAGCATATATTTACAAAGAAGTTTGGGCGATACTGAGGATAGACATTTCCAAAATTCAGTTTCGCTCGTAGCTTCTTCCAACCAGATGTTAAAACCCCTTGTGTCATCCATCAGTAATTTATGAAAATATATATTTGTTTATAGAATGACTTTGCTTTGCCAACCAACTCCAAACTATCTTCCGTTCTCATATCCACATACTGTAACTATGATTAACATACTGGAAACAGCTACCAAGTATTTATTATACTTACTTATTTATAGCACATCGTATGTACTTTAATACTGTGTATGTATTTCTTCAAAGCTGGAATCTGCTTTAGGTATTTTGCTGTCCTCATGATCAATAACAGACTCAAGAGACTGGGAAAATGAATGAGAAAATTAATATGATGCAAAACTACTTAGTATTCTTCAGATCACTTAGAAATGGGGCTTTAATCACCCCATGTGTATGCCCTATTACACTGTGTGTGACCTTGGTGTGAACTCTAGGCACTCTAAAGCTGGGCATACTGTACATCAGGACAACCAGCATCCAATCCAGTTTGTGTCACATTTACCTTGAACTGCACGGAATTTGTATATTCTCCCCGTGTATATTCTTCCCGTACTCTGGTTTCCTCCTACACGTTAAAAATATAATGGTAGGTAAATTGGCTTCCAACCAAATTAAACCTAGAATGAATGCGTGTGCGTTTAAATGTGGTAGGGAATATTGATTGTAAGCTCCACTGGGGCAGGGACTGATGTGAATGTTCAAATATTCTCTGTAAAGGGCTGCGGAATATACGTACGCTATATAAAAAACGGTATTATTATAACAGCGCCCTTTACATAGTTAGCGTAGTGTCCCTGTCAGAATAGGCGTAGTGTTCCCGCAGCCAGCATAGGCAGCGTAGTGTAGTGTTCCCGCCCGTTTGCGGCGAGCCGGAGCTTACGTAGTTAGCATAGTCAGTCAGGCGTCCCTGTTGTTATCAGCGTTGTGGTCCCCCCGTTCGCGGCCAGCCGGAGCTTACGTAGTTTGCGTAGTCAATCAGCTTTACGCAGTTAGCATAGTCAGTCTGTGCTTATTACATTGTGTGGGAACCATTGACCATTTTAAACTACCTGACATGGTGTGAATGTGTTCCTGAAACACCCCCACTATCCATGCCAGCCCAAAGCATGGCGAGCGCAGCGCACCCCACAAGGGGACACATTATGCGTCCTTCCAACCTTTTCATACCCCCACTATCCACGTCGGTGTGGAGCAGAGGCGTAGGGAGGGTGGAGCCACCGGAGCTCTTGCTCCGGGCGCAGATTAGTCAAATGGCGCCGCTGCCCCCCCCCTCCGCAAATGATCCCCTGCAAAGCATCTACTAACGGGCAGCGTGCGCCGGCAGCTGCCCACGGCGCCTGCCTCCTGCCCTGCTCGCCCGGTCCCTGCCGCCAAGTGTCACAGACGGTGAAGCCGGGCGGCGGGCTGACACACATTTGTCCTCTCTCCTTGCTGCTGCTGCTCGGTCCGGCTTCCGGGCAGCGCAGCGTAGTAGCTGTACAGACTCCTCCCAGATTCACCTGCCTGAGTCTGCTAGGTGTTCTAATGCCGCCCGTGACGCCAGTGGCGGAACATCCCGGCTGATGGGTGGCTTAGCCTTAGGGAACGGACTCAATGTGCCGCCAGCCCAGTGCCCCATCCAACAAGCTCTTAGTCGGGTCGTGTGTCTGCTGCGCTGGATGTTACATTAGCAGCTCCTCATTTCATCTCTCTTGGCTGCTGCGCTGCTCAGATGCCGGCTCCAGCGCTGTGTGCTGACGTCACACACAGTGCCGCACGAGCAGTCTACCATGCAGGATCCTGGCTGCGCTGTGGCGTGCCGGGCATCTGATGTTCCCCTAGCAGCACACCCCGCTCCTCATCTCTCTCTGCTGCTGCTCAGACGCCGGCTCCAGCGCTGTGTGCGGAGGTGGTGACATCACCAACAGTGCCGCCATGGACATAAAACGAGGGGCTGTTGAAGCTAAGCACACCAGAGAAAAAAGTCAGCTTTTCCCTGATTGGAGACTCACAGCCAAGCTACAGTGCACTGGACTGGGGGGCACAACAGCAGTGTGAGTAACCCAAAACACAGCTCATTCCCATTCTGTCACTGCAGGAAATTAAATAATATATCAAATGTATCCCTCAATTCACACCCAGTGGCATAACTAGAAATAATAGCGCAGCAGGTCCCGTTACAGCGTCTTATATAGCGCAGCAGGTCCCGTTACAGCATCTTATATAGCGCAGCAGATTCCGTTACAGCGTCTTATATAGCGCAGCAGGTCCCAATACAGCGTCTTATATAGCGCAGCAGGTCCCATTACAGCGTCTTATATAGCGCAGCAGATTCCGTTATAGGGTCTTATATAGTGCAGCAGATTCCGTTACAGGGTCTTATATAGCGCAGCAGATTCCGTTACAGTGTCTTATACAGCGCAGCAGATTCTGTTACAGTGTCTTATATAGCGCAGCAGATTCCGTTACAGTGTCTTATATAGCGCAGCAGATTCCGTTACAGTGTCTTATATAGCGCAGCAGATTCCGTTACATCGTCTTATATATTTCAAATGTAACATGCCAACACATGTTAGCCACGCCCCCAATTCATTCCCCGGGGGGGCGCGAAATATGGCCTTGCTCCGGGCACCATGGCACCTAGCTACACCGCTGGTGTGGAGAGGATTTAATAAAGTGTGGCGAGCACAGCGAGCCACCGAGCCCGAAGCATGGTGAGCGCAGCGAGCCCCGCGAGGGGCCGTGGAATACATGTGAAGTAATCCGCGACCCCACGTGGGGCTCGCTGTGCTCACCACGCTTTGGGCTCAGTGGCTCGCTGCGCTTGCCACACTTTATAAAATCAACTCCACACCAACGTGGATAGTGGGGGTATGAAAAGGTCTGGAGGACACGTAATGCGTCCCCTCGCGGGGCTCACTGCGCTCGCCATGCTTCATCCGGCGTGGATAGTGGAGGTTTCAAATGGAGGCATTTGCCAGTATGTAACATGGAGCACTGACAAATGCCTGCTTTATTGTGCATGGGAAGCACTTGCGGCCGCACCCCCCCCCCCCCCCCCCATTGTCTAGGAGACGCACGCGCTACCAAACACCTAACCCTGTCGGCCAGATTGCGGTACACTGCCGCAATACTTACAGAGACGCTCAAGTATCTGAGACGCTCCTGCGTCTCAGACAGATGTAGCACCTCTCTGCCTGCGCCCACATGATCCCCTCTCTGCCGGCGTTCGCCAGCGGAGAGGGGATCATGCGGGCGCCGGCACTGTGTGAGAGGCGCTCACTAGGCTTGCCAGGGATACCGGGGACAGAGCTGCAGCTCCCTGGGACAGTACAGTGACTAGCTGCCTGACGGGGACACTGCGCTACACAGGGCTGCCGCGGAGTCACTAAGCTGACTATGCAAGGCAGCTGTTGGGCTACGCTGACAACGTAGCTTAGCCTACGCTGAAAACGCAGCATAGCCGGGCGCCGCGATAACACACAAGTACCTAAATAACTAGCAATAAATAATAAATACGCTTCTATAATTCCATACAAAATAAACAAGAGAACATCCACTCGCTATCATCTACGAGTGGGTTAATTTATATACAAACCACCTGGTAAATGGCTTAATATTCTCAAACATGTTCAAAACTTTTTACTTTTCGGGAATTACGCATGATTTCTTTTTAATTGATCACAAATTTTGAGAAACTGCAAATTTTCAAATTTGTGACAGAATTCATAGATAAAAATTAATGAGCTAATAAAGGCTACCAAAAGAATAAGGAATATACAATAATAAGAACATGCAAAAAAAATCATAAAAAGGGTTCTTTGCTGTACAAAGACCTCAGATGCAGTCACAGTATATCATCAGCAAGAAAAATATTCTAAAATAAGAACAATTTCTACAAAAACAAATCTCCGTTTTCATAGTATATGCTATTTATTTATTAATATCTGCACAAAAGGTACATATTTGTTTGGCTAGTTTAAGAAATAAAAATATTTTTCCCAATGATACGACACATTCTAAAAACATTCCAAAGTCTTCAAGCGGTTAACAACGGCTACATTTTATCATGAGATAGAAGGTGGTTTCCATCATAAAGTCCGTCCATCCAAAAACACTATATTTATTCATTTTTATCTCTTAATCAATAACATTAAATGATCACTTTATGATGATTAAAAACCTCCGGCCTGTTTCTAGCAGTGAAATCACCATGTTGTGGTATGGTGCAGCACATCACGCCGTGCATATGATCTATGATATTTTCTCGGAGTTCGGAGAGCAAGCACATTAAGAAAATAGTGCTAATGATATTAAAGTGCTTTACAAGACTTGCAGCGAAGAGCTGACAAACCTGTCAAGTGCATAATGTAGGAGGCCATCATAACGTCTTCAGAATCCCATCCCTCCCCTACCCCATTTTACTGCAATCTCCTAATAATGGAACTGCAATAAATTGTAGCCAGCAATGGGATGGAGCCACGGCTTTTCACCCCAATGTGAAGACATGATAAATATAAAAGAAAAAGGCTGTCAGTTTTGGCGCCCGGACCTTATTACAAAGTCTTAATCTTAATGGCCTCAGCACCTTTTATCATCGCCTTGTTATGAGTTGATGGCTTTTTTATTTGCTGAGAGATGGAGGATGTGTCATTTTCTGTCCTTTTATGAAGCCCAGCCTCTGTCCTCTCGGAAATGTTTTCCTCCCTCCCTCTTATATGTTTATCTGCAATCACCTTTTGTGTACTCATTTGGAACCTGTCTCCGTTCGCTACAAATGGGGTTAGACAGATTTAGAGGTAGGTTACATGGTGGCTAATAACTGGCCTGGTGCTGTCTAGCTACCTTAAAAGTGTAAATTATGTTTGCATTAGTCTTATTAAAAGAATTGTAATAGCCTAAATTGTCATCCCATCTGTACCATGCAGCATACCTATTAGTTTTTAAACATCAAGTAATAATTGCATTACTACACCTAAAAAAATGGTCTAAATTATACAAAAGACAATAAACTGCCCAAGGCTACATTACAATAAAAGTGCAAGTTTTTACATTTCCTTTTTACCACAGTGTTTCCAAAATGCACATTAACCCCTTGTGGTGGGTTTCCCTGGGGCAGGGCAAACTTACCAGGGCAGATTTGTTCTGCCCCATAAATACTCATAACTCAATGAGCTGCCCGCTTCTGTTCTGCAGCAGCCCATCCTTCCCTGGGGCTGCTGCTGGCTTTGGCTGTCTCTGAGAGATTCGGAGCAGCACAGTGGGGCTCGAGCGCACTGGGAACGCTTGGACATTCATGTGTACAGGCACCTGAACTCCTGAGTGCTTCTGAGTGGCCCCAAACTTCCCAGAGCAGCCCTGAACTTCCCTGAGCGGTGCATGGTCTGAATGACAGTGGGGGGCAGTGGCAGGGGAGCCCTGGCAATCCGGCATACGATCGCCAGGGTAGTGACGGGGGGGGGGGGGGGGTGATGCAGGGGGTGTGTGTGCTCCCAGATAGTGGTGCACAGCTGGAGGCAACACTGGCACACACCTACTCAGTAGCTTGGCCGGAAATTTTCTGGGCATACCAGTGAAGTGGTTAAAGGGCATTTGTCTTAATCATATTATTTAGAATAACAAATCATAAGCATTATCAACCTATAAATCATTTGGTATCAATTGTCAGATGTGTTTCACTTACAACTGACCACATAGATTCACTGAGGCTGGGTACATACTGGCACAGTTTGACGGCCGACCCAGCCGGCAGAGCAGGCGATACAGGTAAATGTATGCAGGGGCAGATTTATTAAGCCTGGGGAAGTGATAAAGTGGCCAGTGATAATGCACCAGCCAATCAGCGCTGAGCTGTCATTGTCAAACCCAGTTAGGAGCTGATTGGCTGTTGCATTATTACAGGCCACTTTATCACTTCACCAGGCTTAATAAATCTGCCCCACACTTACCAATCGGCCACTCGATGTGTTGGTCACTCATCACAACCAGGTGAGAAATTGGGTTTGCAAGTGCAGGGAGCAGCCATCGATTAACATCATGCTATTGATCATGCTATGATGGTAAATCTCTGTACAAAGGTAATAACCACATGTGCACCATTAAACAAGCACAATTGCAAAGAAACAGTTGAAAAACTGCAATAAAAGGTAAAAAACATAGCAGGGCTGTAAATTGGGGTGTGCAAGTGGTACCACCACATACTGCGAAGGGCTCTGTGGGTGGCACCATCACTGCCCAATGGTTCCTGCATTTTGCTAGCAGAGTGCATAGATCAACAACATGCAGAATCCTGGATCTCTGCTGCAGTATCGGCCGGAGCAACTTTTAGACACCCCTGCAGGCACAGAAATCTAGCCATGATATTAGTGCAATCTATAAGCACTCTCTAGTTTCGCCGACTGTAAAGTGCAATAGAAAATGTTGTGCTATATAAGAAACTGTAAATAAATAAATAGATACTGGTAGAACTTGGCTGTGGCTGATTCAGCGTTGCATGCATAGTTTTTGACAGTTGCGGATACATCATTTACTACCTTATGCTTAGAGATGTGCAGGTTCTGATTTACTCTGATTTCAAAGCAGGATCTTATTAATGTGAGTTTCCTATCAACTAATGTGGAGGTTTGTGCCTTGTCAAATGGAAACCTGTGGAACCCATTGGTCTTATACCAGCCACTGCATCTGTCTTCGGTAGGTTCTGCACTTGCACCAATCTCATGCAGTCCTGTCTTCCCAGTATGCGTGACAGACTCACACTGAGATTTTGATACATGCCCATGACATTCCCAAAAGTCAGGATGGTTACAAGTGATTGCATTACTACCGCCCAAACACTTTATTTCAAGGAAAGACAGATCCATCCAAGTTGTGCCGAACTCAGAAGCATCCAAAGGGATGCAAAAATCTGTCCATGTGCTGTATGCAAAGCTTTGCAGTTTATGTCCATGAACAGAGATCCATACGAGTCAAAAGATTGCCTGCAATCAGGATATCAGAAGTCCCTTCATGAGTTAGAGGGGCAGCCCTATCAGATTGCCAGATAGTGGGATCACCATTGTTGAGCATACACACCTACCGATATCAGTACATGTCATCGTTCAGTGACGTCGGCAGGACCTGCTGAATATGCAGGTCACTGGCTATATAGCCAAATTGACCTGCATGTTCTGCAGACAGCAAGGCTCGTCAATGGCGTCTGGGAGTGTGCATCATCAACGATATTGAGTGCACACACAAGAGGATATAGTAAAAGATATCGCTCAGAAAGCCTTTTATGAGCAATATTATTTACTATATCCTTTATATGTGTGGGGCTTTAATATACTATATAAAATATACTATACATTGGTGCCATAGTCTACATTGGTGCCATAGCCAAAATTAGTGATTTTTTTCTGGCAGATATAAACTCCATCCAGTTACAATATATATATGGTACTCTGTAGTCCATACTTCTGCTGCACTACTATGGATGTTAATATTAGCTCTTTATAGATAGGGGAGCCATTAGTGATGGATTTCCCATTAGTCACACGAGTAGGGTAGCCAATCCCAAGACCAGGATTGGCAGGATCCTGGGATTTGGCCCCAGAAATTGTTGGTATTTGGATTAGACTGCGCAGTAATATCTATAGCAATATGTACAGATAAGTTTAAAAAAGTTTAAAAAAATTAAATTCTATAGTTTATAACTTTTTTATAATAAGGCTTTATAGCCAAACAATGAAAATAATAAAATTGGGCAGAAGGGGAAGCCATTACTGTTGTGCCTAGGGGCACGCTCATTCCTAATCCACCCCTGGGAGCCATTTAAATTATAGTATTAAGTATTTATTTCCTGGAGACACAGGCTGAGGCAAAATGACTTCAAAAATCAAAGTTACTAAATATTCTAAAAATAAACTCACAATAAAACAAAATTAAAAACCGTCATTCAGATGGATTCAAATTTCTGGAGAACCTAATCACACATCTCTAGTTTTTCGTGTGCATGCATGAACGCTGGTCAGCCCAACAGGGAAACTGAAACTTATTTGCATACAGTATTCAAGAAGTAAAAAATGTTCATAAATAGGCCGGATACATAGAAGCAAGGAGTGAGGTGTGTGCCACACTGCGAGAGAAAGTATATTTACTAGGAATAGTCAGGCGCTTGGTAATGAGCTGAATCCTCAATGGAATCAGCTGCTCAAATGTGGGGGTAGTCACTCCCCACTCAAGAAAAGAAAGAAAAGGACACGCACTAGGCAAGTCGAGCAGCGCTTGTATTAACCCCTTCCCGACATTTGACGTACATTTACGTCATGGCCGGGATGTACTTCCCGACGCATGGCATAAATGTACGTCATGACTTTAAACTGTCACCGCGTCTATAGACGCGGTGACAGAGGGACGATGGCTGCTGTCCCTGGCAGCAGACATCTTCCCTCGTAGCCCAGGGGGGGCAGCGATGCCCCCCCCCATCGGCGATCGCTGCGATTGGCTGTTCAAATGTGAACAGCCAATTGCAGCGTTTTCTGTGTTCTGTGTATAATTTTGTCTCTGCTGCCCCCTAGTGTCCAAAAAAATTAAAAGGAGGTTGAAATAATGATGGTAAAATAAAGTACACATATGGTCTTTGTTAGTTATTAACTATTTTGAGTGGTATGATTATTTGTCTCACAAGCAGAAAATTTAACATTTTGCAAATTGCAAAATGTTCAATTTTTTTACGACATTTTGGTATTTTTCACAAAAAAAAACAGACTGTATCGACCAAAATTTACCACTAACTTAAAGTACAATGTGTCACGAGAAAACAATCTCAAAATCACTGGGATAAGTAAAAGCAATAAAAAGTTATCCCCACATAAAGTGATACATGTCAGATTTGAAAAAAAGGGCTCTGTCAGGAAGGCAAAAACAGGCTGCGGCGGTAAGGGGTTAATAGACAATACCAATTGGTTGGAAAAATATAACAAATTTTACTGTATTAAAATACATGCATAATTACAATATTACATAAAATATATATAAAAAAACACACAATAATGTAACAGGTAGGGTGGGGAATAAAAAGTAAATTGGAATGAATGAAAATGAATATAATAACCAAGCCTCAATGGATACGTCTGGATATATATTGTGATCACTTTTTGGGGGACGGGTAAGTGCACGTTACCAATTGATGTATTAAGGTCCTTTCTAGGTGGTGTAACCGGGGGTCCTCACGATGTCTGCGGCTGAGTGGAATTGCCACTGGAGGAACAATTGCTCGCTTGATGATGTTCAGTCCTCTGATTTAGGGTGAGAGAATGATGTTTTTAGCTCAAATCACCTGGAGGAATCTCTGAAGCGATATACCCGGTGGATATTAAAGCAATGATGTGGAGTGTGGCTTCCGTGCCCAGTGATGGTACTCCCTGGTGTGTGTTTTTTTACATATATTTTATGTAATATTGTAATTATGCATGTATTTTAATACAGTAAAATTTGTAATATTTTTCCAACCAATTGGTATTGTCTATTAATACAAGCGCTGCTCGACTCGCCTAGTGCGTGTCCTTTTCTTTCTTTTTGTTTGCCACACTACGCAACCTGCAACCATTCAAGATAATTACCTCTTTGTCGGTGCTGCAGGTGCTTTCGGGAACATGGCGCAGACATCATGGGGGAAATTTACTAAAGGAAATTTGTAAAAAATAGGTGTATTTGTATCCAGAAATACACTTATTTTTGACATTTACTATCCCGAAAATACGGCACTTTGTATTCGTATTGATAGGACATCAATACGAATACGAATTGCCGTATTTTCTGCATAGTACTGTAAATGTAAAAAATAAGTGTATTTCTGGATACAAATACACCTATTTTTTACAAATTTCCTTTAGTAAATTTCCCCCCATATTCCCAGAGATCTACTTATGTGCACTATAGAAATCACCGGAAAAATTAAATGGTGGTAGCTTGCACCCCAGAGAACAGCTCATGCGCAGTAGACCCTGTCAAGTGCCAGAGTCTACTGCAGGAAATAACAGTGGGATACAAGAGGAGGCCCACACGGTGGCTGCACACAGTCCATCTCCTCTATTGATCTGCCCCTGGCCAAACAGTAGATTATTGATCTGTTATATGTACAGTGTGTCACTAAATAATGCTTAGGATAGTCTGAAAAGTAATTAATCCATCTCAAAGGTTTCCCACGTGTAGTTGTGTGGCTTCTTCCCACAGCCAAGTATAGTACACTTCCTTACAAAAGTAATTCCCTCATTAAGTATCATGCCGGGAGGATGAAGAGAATGTAAAGTTAGCCGAGCCAGACTTGGACACAGTTCACTCGGAAAGTTGCAGGAGAAAAGATGTCTCACACTTATCTAAATATTATTGTTATATCAAATGCCGCACTTCCTGTCTTCCTTACATAGGCCAAGAAAGCACTGGCTCCCCTTGAAACCAGGGCTCTTCAGAGGGGTTTGTCTTTTTAGAAAAACAGATATCTAGTATCAGATATTTGGCAAAATATTTGTTTGCAGTTCTGGATCTTTGATGTTTTTGAACATGTTCTTAATAATATGCACTATCAATAACAGGAACATGTAACAGAGTGCTGGATAATTTGTAGGACACAGGATTAAAGGACCGCATTAATACAGGGATATTTGAAACATATAGCAAAATGTAGCTGACCATTGCAAGCTGACTATTGTTAGTTTGGCATATTTTAAAGTAACTCATATCATCTGTTACACCAGTATTGTAGTATCTGCTTGCAAACTGCTATATTTAGGTAACTCATATCATCTGTTACACCAGTATTGTAGTATCTGCTTGCAAACTGCTATATTTAGGTAACTCATATCATCTGTTACACCAGTATTGTAGTATCTGCTAGCAAACTGCTATATTTAGGTTACTCATATCATCTGTTACACCAGTATTGTAGTATCTGCTTGCAAACTGCTATATTTAGGTAACTCATATCATCTGTTACACCAGTATTGTAGTATCTGCTTGCAAACTGCTATATTTAGGTAACTCATATCATCTGTTACACCAGTATTGTAGTATCTGCTTGCAAACTGCTATATTTAGGTAACTCATATCATCTGTTACACCAGTATTGTAGTATCTGCTTGCAAACTGCTATATTTAGGTAACTCATATCATCTGTTACACCAGTATTGTAGTATCTGCTTGCAAACTGCTATATTTAGGTAACTCATATCATCTGTTACACCAGTATTGTAGTATCTGCTTGCAAACTGCTATATTTAGGTAACTCATATCATCTGTTACACCAGTATTGTAGTATCTGCTTGCAAACTGCTATATTTAGGTAACTCATATCATCTGTTACACCAGTATTGTAGTATCTGCTTGCAAACTGCTATATTTAGGTAACTCATATCATCTGTTACACCAGTATTGTAGTATCTGCTTGCAAACTGCTATATTTAGGTAACTCATATCATCTGTTACACCAGTATTGTAGTATCTGCTTGCAAACTGCTATATTTAGGTAACTCATATCATCTGTTACACCTGTATTGTAGTATCTGCTTGCAAACTGCTATATTTAGGTAACTCATATCATCTGTTACACCAGTATTGTAGTATCTGCTTGCAAACTGCTATATTTAGGTAACTCATATCATCTGTTACACCAGTATTGTAGTATCTGCTTGCAAACTGCTATATTTAGGTAACTCATATCATCTGTTACACCAGTATTGTAGTATCTGCTTGCAAACTGCTATATTTAGGTAACTCATATCATCTGTTACACCAGTATTGTAGTATCTGCTTGCAAACTGCTATATTTAGGTAACTCATATCATCTGTTACACCAGTATTGTAGTATCTGCTTGCAAACTGCTATATTTAGGTAACTCATATCATCTGTTACACCAGTATTGTAGTATCTGCTTGCAAACTGCTATATTTAGGTAACTCATATCATCTGTTACACCAGTATTGTAGTATCTGCTTGCAAACTGCTATATTTAGGTAACTCATATCATCTGTTACACCAGTATTGTAGTATCTGCTTGCAAACTGCTATATTTAGGTAACTCATATCATCTGTTACACCAGTATTGTAGTATCTGCTTGCAAACTGCTATATTTAGGTAACTCATATCATCTGTTACACCAGTATTGTAGTATCTGCTTGCAAACTGCTATATTTAGGTAACTCATATCATCTGTTACACCAGTATTGTAGTATCTGCTTGCAAACTGCTATATTTAGGTAACTCATATAATCTGTTACACCAGTATTGTAGTATCTACTTGCAAACTGCTATATTTAGGTAACTCATATCATCTGTTATACCAGTATTGTAGTATCTGCTTGCAAACTGCTATATTTAGGTAACTCATATCATCTGTTACACCAGTATTGTAGTATCTGCTTGCAAACTGCTATATTTAGGTAATTGTGCAAATATTTTTATAAGATTTGAAAGTGAGTGAGAATTTATTAGTGGCTGGGATGGTATGTAACCTCTTACCATTTGTTATCTTAGTTTTATTGCTAGTGGAAGAGGGGCTCTGGCTGGGTGGGGTCTCAATCAATTAACTTAGAAACAGCTTTTAGTATATATTGTGAGCACAAGGCTGACCATTGCAAGCTGACTATTGTTAGTTTGGCATATTTTAAAGTAGGAATATTTTTAAGTAGGGCGAAAACAGTTACATAGATTAAAGCTTGGACTTATTCTGGACTTAAACTGGACAGAAACTGCCAACCAACTTAACATCTTCGTATCAAAGTGAATCAGAAAGACACCAGCAACCCAGAAAACCAAGACTGCTTTGAGTGAGCTCATTTCATTCTCACATCACACTACTCCTGGCTGCTTAATCTGCCTATTCAGCTGTGATATCACCATTTCTCCATCTGCTAAAACTTTTTGAATATCACTCTTTATGCTTGTACTTGCACTGTCCGTTTTGAAAATGCCCAGCTGTACCTCTTATGACTTTACCTCTCTTGCTGTTCCATTGAGAGTAGGTGTCCCTGATTATTTTATTCTTGGCCCTCTTCTCTATCTCTACATGTCCTCTCTGGGTGAACTTATTTGTTCACTTGACTTCCACTATGCCGAAAATACTAAAATCTACCCCTCGTTTCCTGATCGCTCTCCTTCCATCCTAACTCATATCTCCAACTGTCTCTCTGCTGTCTACTCTTGGATGACCCATCGCTTTTTTAGACTTAAAATATCAAACACTAAGCTGACCTCTTCCGACCCTCCTGCATAAAACCTGACCATCTCTCATCCTAACCTGTTTATGCCCACCTCTCCCCCTTCTGTGTAATACCTGTCTGTCTAAGCCTCCCCTTTAGAATGTAAGCTCTCACGGGCATGGCCCTCTCTCCTCATGTGCCTTTCTTAGAATATATAAACCACTGCCACCCTGATAATTGCTTCAGTGTCCTGTCCCCTGATGTAACTATCTGTATTAACCATGTACTTGTCCTAAACTGTCTTGTAATGTAATTTTGTTTTGTGTTTGCTCATAACTATGCTCTGTTCAGCGCTGCGGAATTTGTATGCGCTATATAAGAAACTGTTAATAAATAAATAAATAATGGTCAAGCTGCAAGTTTCTGGTTTGAATTAAGGCTCCAAATGTGTGAATATTGCAACACGGAACACTAGACTTATAGAGCAGAGAATGAACCAACTTTCTAACTTCTTTGGTTACACATGAAACACATATGTGCAGTGAAGTGGCACAGTGGCTAGCATTGGAACTTCAATGAGCTGGAGCTATGGGTTCATCATATGAGAGTCCTAATTATGCAGAGTTTGTATGTGCTCCCTGTGTTTGTGTGGGTTCCCTGGACACTGTGTACCCTCCAATACTCCCCCAAAATTTACTGTTAGATTAGCGGTCTGCAACAGTTGTACTGCAGTGCTACAATCTCACTTCAACTTATGTGGTGGAGCAATTGCAACAGGTTTGTTTTCATTTCAAATATCTATGCAATAAGATTCCCTACATTTACGACACTGCTATAAAGTCAGTTTTACACCTGTGATTGTAAAGGTGACTACATTACTGGATACTTTGCATTCACTTTCCTTGTCTTTAATGGGTAGGATTGTACTCCAATATAGCAATAGTTTCCCTAAATTGTTATATCCCATCCAAATGTTACCTAATTACTTCACCAAGTATTATTTATCTAATTGTTCTAGATTGTTTACCGAATTTATTTTGCTTCATAGGAAACCGTGAGTCACTCAAAACAGAATGGCCCCTTACTTCCTCTAATTACATCCCATTTGGTGCAACCCACTCTTTCTACCTGGACTAGACAATCCAAATTTTCTCCAATGAAATGAAAAAGGTTACTCTCCTATTGACAGGTGCTCCCTATAAGACTCAGTACTTAAACTCTGAATTGGTAACTGTAGCTCCTGAAATCCTAGATCAATGGCAGTCGGAGGTAACTGAGGTCACTTGTGCTGCTGCTCTTACTCGTCATTATGGCGGCATTACCTATACTCAACTCTCTTACAGGAGACCCAAGTTAAGTTCTTTCATAATCTTTGGGCATGTCCCAAGATTAGATGTTTTTGGATAAAGTGGTAGGATTTGTAAATGTCTTGTTTACTCTTAGACTTATTAGGGACCCTTTAGACATTACCTTCAGAAATTTAGCAAATTGAGACTTAGGTGGTGATTCTGGTTGACCCGCAAAGCTGCAAAATTTGCAGCTTTGCAGTTCCTCTAAACATCACCCGGAGCAAGCACTGACTCCGTTCCCCCCTTGCACGCCGATTTCCCTGCAAGCATGCGAATGGATGTTTAGCATAAACATCCCTTCACAGCCTATCGGTGACCAATCATTCATTGGTCACCGACCCTCTATTGATTTTGCAAGCACTCGCAGATCTCAGACACCTCTCTGGTGTCTTAGATTTGTGGGTCCCTGTACGGGAAGCTGATGGGCAGCTGACATCCGCCGACATCAGCTACCCACCCCATGCACCCTCCTCACCCGCAAATTTCCATGGGAACGCCTAGTGTTTTCATGGGAACGCCTATAAAATGCTGGGTGTTCCCATGGCCCGCCGCCCCACATCCCACTCCATCCACACAATCAATTTGCCATGTCCGCTCACACTTGCACATACTATACACATACTTATGGACATGCTCTAAAAATCACTCCCCTCTGCAAATGCACAGGGGAGCAAATCAATTATAATCAGGGCCTTACGCCATGATAAACGTGCAAACATCTGATTGTTGATCAAAGTTATAACTACAGTCAAGAAAATTATTTCAGGAAAAAGGAAAAAGGAAACCCTTGTTCTTTATTAGTCTTGATGAAAACACACCCATTATTTTTAAATCTAACTTAATTACAGTTGCATACAGATAACATCTGCATATATAATAACACGTGAGAACAGTGGTTGAAATATCAAAATGAAACATGTCAAACACTCCTTCTCTTTTATTCTCCAGGGTTATTTACTAACTGATGATCAAAAATGGTCAACAGGTAATTAAACATTCTAATTTGAAAGAGACTTCATTCTATACAGTTCTTTAATTAGGGAACTTACCCTTTTCTTATTACGCTGCCGGAGATTTCGGACTGACAATGAAATAACTGGCCCTGTGATCTTTAAGATAATGTGCCAATATTCCATCCAATGTATTCAGTGCCTGATTAACCAATAGGCTGATTAGGCTCCAGCCTAGGGCACCACACTCCTCCTTCACACACCACAATCATTAGGTCCTACATGTCCCTTGTATAACCTTCGTTACATTATCATGGGCAGTATGATGGCAAGTCCCTGAGTGCCCATACACGTGTGTTTAGCAGTATTACAAGGGGAGTTACATGTGTATTAGGCTAGGGCATCTGGAACCTTTAATCATGCTTTGAATGTATTAAAGGTCAGTAGCAATCTCCATTCCAACAGCTGTAGCTGACATTACCTCATCAGCACAGCAGGGACAACTCTGTCTCTGGCTGCGGTTCAGATATCGCAATAGTAGTGAGATGTTATGCATGCCCAGTGAAGCCACCTGGGATGTGAGACAAAGCACATTATGGGCCTGATCAGACCTGATTGCAGAGAAATGGGAGTAGTTATCCACCAGACAGAAAGAAAACCGTCCCTGTGTAAATTTGAGAGTAAATTGCAAATGAATTGCTTTTCGCAAATTCACATATGCAATTCACAAATCATTGAATGATTTTTCCAGTCCGATATTTCCACAACTCTGAGACTAAGACAGGCTGGTCAAGGCCGGCACTGACATCACACACCCCCCCGTTAAATGCCTGGGCACAACTGCATTTTTTCTGACACTCCCAGTAAATGGCAGAAGTCCAGCCCCAAACACCAGCTTTCTGTCATACAAATTGTGAGGACATTCCGATGACGATCCATACACAATTTCTGATGCAACAGGTGGAGCGCCTCTCAGCCAGATTAGCGAATTGCCAGATTCCCTGAGCTGGCGAACTGGGGCAGAGAGTTGCTGCATCTGACGGGGATGTGCGAGCCTCTAACATGCACGCACATCCCCTCCACATGGCGGTGGGAAGCTGAATCCCTGCCTGCCTTCACTTCAGGGAGATGGGCAGGGTTAGGGGGGTGCGGGGGGAGGCGGTGGAGGGGAGCATCTGGCTTCGTCGGAATGAGGAACATGAGCATCTCGTGTGCAAATGCCCACTTCTGGCAGATGGCGAGCAGCAGTGATTGGCAATAGAATCGCCAGGAGCTGCTCTGATAAGAGCTGCTCTATCTGTATTTCCGGCACTTCTTTACTTTCTACTTCCGGCTTCTACGCTCGCCACAAACTATGTAAAATAAAGGAACTTAACGCCATGCCAACATGGATAGTTCATACCTCCACTATCCATGTTGGCATGGAGTTGATTTAAAATAGCGTGGCGAGCGTAGCGAGCCACCGAGCCCGCAGCGTGGGCGAGCGAAGCGAGCCCCGCAAGGGGACTCAGACGTGCGCCGTGAAAGTAAAGAAGTACCGTATTTCCTCTCGCACATGAACAATGCTCATGGTACGCATGCACAGTCATTCGATAATCGCTCAATCTGCAAATTTGTACATCAGTGATCGACTCTGAATCAGTCTACAGTACATGTGTGCTCATTGGGATCACCGAAGGGGGGAGTTTTCACTCCGACAAATGAGATGTTAATACATTTAATTGGTGCAGCTTCCTGTTTCAATATGGTAAAACTATAAAACATCTCCCCTACAGGTGGAGCGCCTCTCAGCCAGCGCCGGTGCTCACCACATTGCCCCTGCAGGTGAGCGGGTGCTCCATCTGACTGGGACATGTGAGCGTCCCACAGGCACGCACGTCCCAGTTACAGTGGGAACGCAAACCCTGCCCGACTCCGCTTCAGGGAGATGGACAGGGTTAGGGGGGGAGCAAGGAGGTGGGAGAACAGGGCAAGGACCAAAGGCAAGGGGGCGGGGACCCGGGGGGAGCTCCGTTGTAAGGGGACGCGCACGCATCCCCTTCTGGAGGCTGGTGGGGGCTGGCGATCCGACCACCAGTCCCTGCAAGAATGTCCTGCACTCCATATGTATTTCACTGCAACTTTTCCATTGTACCACAGGGATACAGGATACAGGATAGGTTTTCTTGTGAACCTTTCAGTGCATGGTGAGTGGCACTCCTCCTTCTCAGCCAAGGGACTAATATCTATGAACATTGGGGCAGATGTATTAAGCCTGGTAAAGAGATAAAGTGGAGATAAAGTGGAAGGAGATAATGCACCAGCCAATCAACTGTACTTGAAAAATGACAGTTGAGAGTTGATTGGCTGGTGCATTACTGTATCTCCTTCCTCGTTATCTCCACTTAATCTCTTCACCAGGCTTAATACATCTGCCCCATGCTAGGTAAGCACCAGCTGTTCCATATATTTTGTTGTTGCAGTGGTGGTTTTAAAAAACTTACATGGTACAAGCATGGGCACAACAATAATGGAGAAAGTGGTCAGCAAGCTATGTCATATATCATTGCCTAACTTATTTACCATACTCCATCAACCCCACTGTCTTCAGACTTCATTTCCCCCCTGCAATTCCATATGGTCACAGGTCCTGCAATTCAAAATCCCCTGAGAGTGCTTGATGAAGGTTATATGTTGTCACCCGGTGTTATGATAGCATCTGAGGTCAACTTGGATAAATGGTTTACACAAGGCACTGCATCTAAGTTCATTCCTAGAGAACTGCCATTAACCTTTGCTGCTATAGTTGACATCATAAAGTGAAACCTGCCTTCAACCAAATGGGAATGACACTGCATATTAAAGGAACTTTAGATTATGCATCTAGAATCCTCAAAATACCTCACTGGTTATGATCAGGTGGGTAATTTACTTTCAGATTTTTTCCAAAACATGAATTTGTCAATGATTTAATGTTACATAGTTACATAGTATTTAAGGCTGAATAAAAGCTCCATCGAGTTCAACCTTGGTTAGCGTGTATGATCTATTAGCTTCATCCCTTATTATACGTAGTGCATTCTGATATCTTTAAAGACAGATTATGATTATTGTTTGTATTGTACCCCTGGATGTTTTTAAACAATAAATGTTTGTACAACTTTATTTTAAACATATTTATTGTGTCAGCCGACACCACCTCTCCAGGAAGAGAGTTCCATAATTTGGCTGCCCTAACTGTTAAAAAAAATCCTTCTAAGGGAATGAATTATTCTTTCCTCTAATCTAAACTCATGCCCACATGTCCTAGATCCCTTCCTTACAGAAAAAAGGGCAACTGACAGTTCCTTTTATTGGCCCCTGATATATTTGTACATGTTAAGCATAACCCTTAAATGTATCTTTTCTAGTGTAAACAATCCCAACTTGTTCAATCTGTCCTCATAGCTTAAATTCTCCATTCCCTTTATTGGGCCAAATGTAATAGGGTGAGAATTTCAGAAAGTGAGAGATTTTGGGAGAGTTTTACCCTATTTTTTTTTTTTAAAGCAGCAATCAATTACACTGCAAAACCAGGCTGATTTTGCCATGTAATTGATTGTTGCTTTAAAAAACATGGGGAAACTCTCCCAAAATCTCTCACTTTCTGAAACTCTCACCCTATTACATTTGGCCCATTATCTTTGTTGCTCTTATTTTTCCAGTTCTATGATGTCCTTTTTATAGTACGGGGCCCAAAATTGTACTCCATATTCTAGATGTGGTCTAACCAATTCTTTGTACAGTAGGATAATTACATTTGAGTCCCTAGTATGGAGTCCCTAGTCTCCATACCCCTTTTTATGCATGCTAGTATCCAGTTGGCTTTATTAGTTGCTATGTGACATTGAGCACTACACCCCAATTTGTTATCAATTTGGACTCCTACAGATGAAGCAGGCCAGGGGCACGCGCACGAGATCCTCGCATGCGTGCGCCCTGTGTCTACGGAGCTGGCTTCACCGCCTCCCCCGGTGCCCCTCGCCACCCCGCCATCCCCCTATCCCTGCCTGTCTCCCTGAGGAAGAGACGGAAAAGATGCCGCCGTGGCGCCATCCTGAAACTGGGACGTGTGTGCGTGTGAGACACACACGCGTCCCAGTCAGATGGAGCGCCTCTGCACCGGCGATTGCCAGCGCAGGCATGCTGGCGATCCCCGGCCAAGGATCAGAGGCGCTCCATCTGTCGGTCCTTTTCAAGTTCTGATTTATCCAATGCCACCCTGCTTAGGTTATATATCTACAGCTGGGGCAGGTCCCATCTTGGCAGGGGATGGCGATGGCGACGCCAGCCGCCATCCCCCGCCAGCGCCATATCGATTGCGAGAAGGGGACGCGCGAGCACGAGAGGCGCGCGCATCCCCTTCCGACAGCGCTTCCAGCTGCTCCCCCGGGTCCCCGCCGGCTTGTTGGCGGTAACCCGGGGTCCCCGCCGCCTGCCCGCACCCCCCCCCCTAACCCTGTCCGTCTCCCTGAGGCGGAGACGGACAGGGTTCCCGTCGCCCCGCCAACGGAGATTGAAACACCTCACGCGCGTCTCAGTCTGATGGCTGGCGAGGCTGCTGGCGGATCGCCAGCGGGGACGTTCTGGCGATTCGCCAGCCAGGAAGAGGCCTGCCCCATCTGTAGCTCATTGGTTATGTCTCCCAAGGTGCATAACCGTGCATTTATCCACATTGAACCTCATTCAATGTGGATAAATGTTATGCTTACTTATTTGCCAAATGGAGAATTTCAATGAATGCAGAAATGTTTGTGTACAGATAAAATTACAGTGCTGCTGGAAGCTGCATTCGCCAAAACAACTACAGGAAGAAAAAAATTCCTGTGCTTTGATGAAGCGACGCGAAGCAATGAGAGTGTGGATAAGTAACACATGGTCCTTATGCAAACACAACTTGTAATTATGGGTGACGCAGACACCTAAAAATTGCAGTTATTAAATAAGCTAGCGTTGGACAAATCCCAGGAGACAGGATTTGCCTAAAAGTTTCAACATTTAACAGACCATTGCCAGTCATTTTGATCAGTGTCAATACAAATTCATTACCGGGTTCCTTTAAGATTCTGCTATGTTCTAGATTTTATTGGCTGACTCCTAACTTATATACTTTTGTAACAAGATTTTGGAGATGGTGTAAGACTGGCCACATTTTGCCCGACATATATATCGCTGCAGCTCCCGGATATAAGACATACTTATTTATTATGTGTATGGTAAAAGATCAAGAATTAAAGAACATACAGAGATAACTTTTATATTTCCAGTTTTATCCAGACAGAGTTCCTACATATGTATGGCAATTTGGCTGTGCGAGTGATCACTACAGGAGACTGATCTCAAGGATCGCTGTCTGCAAAGAGATGCTTTGTTGTAGGGTGCAATAGGTAAAGTCTTCAATAGATAGCGTTAGCTTTCAGGAGCGGGAGGTTGGTATAATAAACAAGGTAATGCAATTATTATTTTTTTTCAATTCGTATAAATATAATTAATGGCATGGCATTGGTACAGATTATGTGTCCACATGCAGATGATCTAGCCTCCTTGTGCATTAAACAGCCCTATAGTCACAAAATGCTGTAATGTGAGTTCGTAGCCCGTAGATGCCACTTTTTCTATTACAGTGCTTTTTATTGAAAACAAATAGTGTGAATAGGAGGCACAAGCAGCCTTTTCTGACTAAAATGATATGTGGCATGCCTTTATTCCCTGTGTTACTGCAGCTATATCTGCAAACACAATGCTATGTTACTGTGTTTCCCAGTAAAATATTGTATTGTAGCATTTTGTATGTGAATACAGCCACAGTCACACTGAATATGAGCATGTGCTCTATTCACATAACTTTAAAACAATCCGATTTAATAAATGTTTGCACTTACAAATTACAGGTTATTGGAGCCAGTAGTGACCAGATCCGGAACTGGAGCCACTTCCCCCAATTTCAAGGAGATCCATGCTACCTGTTTTCCCAGTAGTCACGATTGTGTCCATTCTCGCGGGACGGCCACGGCTCACCCATCCGGTTGCAGCCAGATCCCACCACTGGAAGGGACTGCTGCAGGGCTGTGGCCATCCCTAGCATTGTAAACTGCTGTGTGCGGCACGGCTTCCTGGCCGTGCGTGGTTTCGTCGCCCGGCAGGAGCCGAAATGTGTGAAATAGCCATGAGAGCGCTTTATATTATTGTGTTCTTTTCTCATCTGGTTGAAAATTTGAATGAAATAAAGAACATTACAGCTGTGGGAGAATCTGTTATTGAACTATACACATATATTAGAGTTCTCTATTGCGGTACCCTATTAGGTGAGTTTACTTTAAAAAAATAGTTTAATAAATTATATGAATAGGCTTATATGGGTTAGAACATCTTCGCTTTGTAAACAACCAATTTTTAGCAATCATTTACATTATTAGAACCCTAAATATTATAAATACAGTATGCAACACATTTGTTTCAATTTTAATTGATGGACTGGTATTAAACAGATGACCCACCGATTTCTCTAAATTGCTTTCAATAAGACTGTTTATTGTATACATAGAAATCATTTGAAGACATGTTTTATTGTCCGTTGATATCACAATCTAGCAAAAACAGATCTGCCTTTATATTTTGTGTCAGCAAAAGCCTGTGAACTGCTCTAAAAACCCTGTGGGTGGGGCAGTGACTCAGGGGGCTGCCATGTTTACCCATAAGTCAGTTTTTCTTTTGAAGAGGATTATTTGCATGTTTTCTCAGGGAGGGGAGCCTGGAATTTCTTCAAGCTCTGCCCAATATTTCAGTAAAGCTGCTTCTGAGATCACACAAAACAAAACACACACACACACACACACACACACACACACACACACACACACACATATATATCATTATTGTCCATCTTGTTTTATATTCATGATTCATTTTGCATTATCATATTATATTAATCATGAGCTAACTAAAATTAATAATAGTTATAGAAAATAGTTTAAACAAAGTTCTATCCAGGAGTGCCAATCAGCAAAAAGGGGCAGTAAACAAACATTCTCTATTTTACTATGTAAAGGATTATATGGGGGTTATTTTGGTTCACTCCTTCTGGCAAATTCCTTCTCAAATGGACAAAATCATGAGCACTGCAGGTGGGGCAGATGTTACTTGTGCAGAGAGAATTAGATTTGGGTGGGGTTTTACTTCCAAGTGAGATCTATATTGCAGTGTAAAAATAAAGCAGCCAGTATTTTCCCTGCACAGAAACTAAATAACTCACCCAAATCTAATTCTCTCTGCACATGTTACATGTGCCCCCTGCAGTGCACATGGTTTTGTCCATCTAAGACGGAATTTGTTGGAAGGAGTGAACCAGAGTAACCCACATAATGTTACCCTTTTTAGGATATTTGTGATTTGTTGATACTGTATGATAGGCCCTGTACACTCTGTCAGTATTCATTTACCAATACATACTGAAAGCAGGACAGGGAGGTCTTGAACAATACAAGTTTATAAGTTTATATAACAAGAAGAAATGTGGTTTCACTTTAGTGATGATTATGATGACCATGCTGTGTATGTGGTTTTCTACCATCACAGGTGGTCATTTTCATGCAGGCAGAATTCAGGTGCTGATTTCACACCTCCTTATCGTCCTTCATCTTACAGTCCATTACCCTGTACCCATGATGACATAAAACATCTTTCAGCAAACAGACTGTCATCACAAGAGGGAGCAGAGAGTTCTACCATCAAGTACTCAATGAAGTAGTCTTGCTTCACTGTAGACTCCATTGCTTACCATAGCATCTGTCTCTCATCTCTTGGTAGACTTAGTTGCCTCAAGGAAACTGCATACTAGACCTACATGGAGGGCTTTTTGTCTCATGCTAGATTACATTGCCAATGGTAAACTCTGTTGCCTCATGTTAGATTCTCTTTACACATACAGTTGTAGACATTGGTGTCTCAGCTTTGACAAGGCAGACATTGGGCCAGATGATAAACCACCAGCCATGTCACAGGCTGTGTTTGAAAAATGATAGGTAGGAGCTGATTGGTTGGAGGTTTATAACTCTCCATTTTATCCCTTTTCAAGGCATATACAGTATACATCCAGGGCCGGATTAAAGCAGGGGTAAAAGGGGTCAATACTAGGGGCCCCCTGTGTTTGGCATGTTTTTTTTTTTTTTTTTGGGGGGGGGGAGGTTTAAAGCTACAGTATATAAATAAAACTTACTTACTTACATGGGGTGCCAAAGCACACTGACTGCACGAGTGTGCAGTGCATTACTGGGAGTTGACTAAGTACCATGACACTTTGCGGAAGTGAGCAGAGGCTGAGAGGTTTGTGCTGAGCTCTGATTGGTGGAGCTCATTACATGTTTCTAAGGCCCATGGAGGACAGCAGCAGCAACAGCCTAGTCATGGGAGGATTTTTAATCAGAGGCAGCACTGGGACTGTGAGGTCTTCTACAGTCATACAGAGTTATATATATATATATATATATATATATATATATATATATATATATATAGCTAGCTAGAAAGATAGATAGATAGATAGATAGCAGGGTTGGTCTGAGAGTCCAGGGGGGACCCCCAAAGAAACAGGCGGCACTCGATCAGCTGGATACAAAAAAAAAATCAAATTTTTATGTGCAGTTGTTATATAAATATACAAGCATAGTGCCGACGTTTCAAAGCCGGAGCGGCTTTATCTTCAAGGCTTGTGCAAAGAGAAAGTGCAGGTGAAGCTATGAAAAGAACACCTGCACCTGCATTTTTTCTTTGCACAAGCCTTGAAGATAAAGCCGCTCCGGCTTTGAAACGTCGGCACTATGCTTGTATATTTTTAACAACTGCACATAAAAATTGGATTTTTTTGTATCCAGCTGATCGAGTGCTGCCTGTTTCTTTGGGGGTCCCCCCTGGACTCTCAGACCAACCCTGCTATCTATATTGTATTCAGAGGAAGGCACCTCGGCGCATTGCCCCATCAACGAAAGTGCCAGTCAACTACAAAATATATATATATATATATATATATATATATCCCCCATGCAGTTACCCATTGACCAAGTTTATAATGCCTTTACTCTGTGTTTTGCCAGTGTAATATTCTCCCATGCAGTTTGCGGCCAGTAATGACAAGTGGGAGGGGGCCCCCCTGTCTAAAGTGCCCGTTTTCTCACAGTAGACCACTTTGCATTTTAGCAGCAAGAGGCAGAAATATTGGACAAAGTCTTGAAAGCATGCAACAGGTAATTAATAATTCCAAGTTATAAGTGTGCATAATACTAAAATACTAAGACGAACACTCACATACTGATGTTTAACACAGTCACCATGCTAACCAGACCGATTGTCAGCCTGGTGACCTTAGCTGGCTCTTTTGGCCATGAGATTTGCTACACAGCAATGTCTAGTATAAATCCTCTTAGCATCAGCTGCTGTGTATGGCACTAGCCCACATACATGATATCACTGTCACTAAATATATTACTTCTTTATTTTCTGCCATGATTATCTTCTTAGCCTGAGCCTGTTGGTCGAGGGCTTATGATTCCAATGTACTCTAGTTGGATGACATTACACAGAGGAGAATAAGATCGCTCAGCAGTCGAGGACTGCAGGGCTGATTTTTACAGCAATTTCCTAATCATTTTTGCTACTCCAATTCAAAGCTATGCCCTTCAACTGATGTAATTCTGCAGCCTCTCTTCCCTCTCCTCTCTGTTTTTATATATATATATATATCTGGCAGGCGAGCCGGGGCCCTGTGGTTGTTTGTGCAGTGTCATGGATGTGCTGGGAGCAGAGTTATTATATGGTATTATTTGGAGAAACATTGCGTTAATAACCAGAGTTCAAGGGCAAAGCTTATAAACAAAGCAAATTGCAGTCTGAACAGATATATAGCTTTTGCTAAAAGGGACACTGGCTATTGCTTTATTTACTGAACTCTAGTATATTTGCAAAAATAAAAAAGGAAGCTTGAAACTTAATGAAAGTGCGTATTGTATACAGTACACTTTACAGGCAGAGAGCACTTTATATTCAAGTTAAATAAATACCATTTCCTTTTTTTTTTCTATCATTTTTTTTTGTATTGCAATAAGCTGGAACACATTACCTGTAGAGGATTTGATTATTTCACAGCCAGAGATGCAATTTTATGTTAAAGCTTTGGGGACAGCAGGGATTTGGACAGATGTAATATAGTCATGGTATGATAACACTACAGATCAGCTTGCCTCCCAGGGAGATTTCTAAATGCTGAAAAGCCTCCCTCAGACCTCAGATCTTGACACTGTAGATCTACTCACGAAACACAACCATGAAATTGCAGATCACCAGGACCAGTGGTTTTGTTTAATCCAACGTTCACCTTTTTGCATCAAACTAAAATAACAATGAGATTAAATGGACCTTGGGAGTGTGAAGATAGCAGCGCTTACTGCTTTCTGCTGAGAGAAGCCTTAAAGATGAGTAAACATTTTAATAAAATGCTAATTGAGTTCTCAGACAAACAGTAGTTTTGTGTGCCAAACTCTGCGTCTTGGCATTCCGGAATGTAGTCTTGTAACTTATCAAATAAATAAATGGACTTATTTTTTTTTTCTCACGTAGCAAAATAAATCAAGAGAATTAATCTAAACCAATAGATTTTCTTCAAAGATACACTATAAATGAACAACTGTCCTATAGCATCATTTGAATTGGCAAATCATATATTACTCTAATACTGCTTTCACAATGCAAAATGCAGGGTCGCACAGGGAATTTGAAATGGTTCACTCACGGTGCGACCCTGCATTTTGGGATGTGCCCATCCCCTCAGATGTTATCCGTGGGTGCGGTGGGGAGTCGGCCCATCTTCGGGAGCGGGGGAGGAGGCAGCGCTTAGAGCTGGCACTGCTCCAAGCACTGCCTCCTCCATAGTGTAAACGGGAAATGGGTCGCTCGACCTGTTTAACCCATTCACACTGCACAGCAACACGGTAACGAACCGTAAGAACCCATCTTTTTTACAGGTTCTTATTGCTGTGTTGCTACCCGTTTGCGGGACACGTAACCCCTTTCACAGCGCACTAATTACCGGGTCGAACCAGCAAGAAACCGGCTTGTACCCGGTAATTGGGTGCGATGTGAAAGGGGTATAAGTGCAACATTTATTATCTAAAAAAACAAAACATTGTTTTTAAAGGAGCAAAACATAATTAAAAGAATAACGATATGGTGGCTTTGGCCTCAAAATATAGGGACCCATTTATCTACAAATCTACAAATTTATCTACAAATATTAAAATAATAAAACTCATTGAAAATGATAAAACTCATTGCTTATGATGACTTAATGGTCATTTTTCAAACATATGACAATTGTGAGCTGATTGGATGGGGCAACATTTATTATAAGCAACGAGTTTTATCATTCACAATGAGTTTTATCACTCATTGATTAATGAGGGTCAGATGTATTAAGCCCGTTAAAGTGATAAAGTGGAAGGTGACAACTCAACAGCCAATCAGTTCCTAACTGCCAAGTTACAAGCCAAGCTGATTGGCTGGTGCATTATCACCGGCCACTATATCACTTCAGTAGGCATATTGCCTTGATAATATTACTTCCAAAATATGCGAAACTCTGCACTTAATATTATTGACACTTTATATTTTGAGGTCAGACATACCAAAAAAACATCAGATTGCAAAAGCCACCACTGCGTATGGACTGTATACAGATGGAGCCTCTTTCTTCTTGGCCTTTAATAGAATTAACTGAGGAAGACCATGATGACACTGACATTGACTTGTTCAGTGTCATTTCTGAAAATGTGTACAATCAACAAAAGTGTTGATTTACAGATTTGGTACTTGTGCATCATAGGAGATGGAAGCGGCATACAAATTGCTATCCAGTACTATATGGGCATATTGCACAAATGTGGAATAAGGGCCAGATGTATCATGCTTCAAAACGTGATAAAGTAGAGAGTGATAGCTACCAGCAAATCAGTTCATACAGTACCTGTCATTTTTCAAACCCAGCCTGTAACATAGCATGTAGGAGCGGATTGGCTGGCTGTTTATCACTCTCCATTGTATCACTTTTTGAAGCTTGATACATCTGGAATGCACTGAGATGCATTTCGAACTGTCATTAGCTGTATAAATTGTGAGTTCCTGAGACCTTTGCCAATATCTGCTGATGATAGCTAATCACTTCTGATTAAGCCCTTGACTAATAATGTTATACTGAATAGCAATGTATCCGGTCAATAATTTACAGAAACATATTTTGAAAACATTTCAGTGTTTTCCGTATTGTGTTACTTATTCATTTCAGGCAGAACGCGCCTCGAATTTTACCGGAAGGTATAAAAATCTGCAAAAACATATTCCAAATCAGAATTTGGGGCTCCGACCAAGCAGAATATTGAATTTCTACTAGAAGCAAAATGTATTCTCCCACAGAGATAAAATAGCAGCTAATTTTTAGAATCTAAACACTTCACGTTAAGTCCCTTTGTTAAGCAGTTCTGCTCATTTCATTTGTTTCTGTTACAGCTCTGTGACCACTTATATTTACATACGCAGGGAACCCTGCTGTTCACAACTCCCGGCTCTCAAGACAGGGCAATTAATCATTCCCAAATCCTCCTGCAGAGCATTCAATGACTTTGACAGAATGTACAGCCAATCACAGTGCGCAGGTGGGACACCAACCTGCGGGGGAGCCTAGGATTCGGATAGCTGGAAGATGTCTTACCTTTGCTGTTTTAGAGCAAAAGCAGGTGCCCGCGTAAACCGTCAGACGTTTGTAGGCTAAACACATAGTGGTTGGTTAACAATACACCGCACTCTAAGATATTGCATTCATAAATAAATCTGTGCGTTGCACAAATGTCAGATTAAAATATATTTTTATAAACATATTTTTATAGCAACTATATTGGAATAAGATAATCATATGGTTTAATTATCTACTATAGTATTATAAGTATTTTACTATAAACAGGTACAACTAAATAATATGTCTTTGGTCTTCCTCTCTGCTTTACTTAAGACAAATATTGATTGTGAAAGTGTAATGTATTTTGTCACTATGGCCATTATTCTGATCTGATTGCAGTACAAATTTGTTTGGAAAATGGGCAAAACCATGTGCACTGCAGGTGGGGCAGATGTAACATGTGCAGAGAGAGTTATATTTGGGTGGGGTGTGTTGAAACTGAAATCTAAATTGCAGTGTAAAAATAAAGCAGCCAGAATTTACCCTGCACAGAAACAAAATAACTCACACAAATCTAACTCTATAGATGTTACATCTGCCCCACCTGCAGTGCACCTGGTTTTGCCAATTTTCCAAACAAATTTGAACTGCGATCAGATATGAATAAAGGCCTATGTGATAAAAAAAAATATGGCTTCACTTATTGATTAAGTATATGTAAATCACAACTTGATGCATACTGTATTCTTAAGAGAACACGGGATGAACTAAACAAGAAATGTGGTATAAATTAATTTTCCGATTGCAATAAGTCCTGCTGCCAGGGCTCTGTAGCTGGGATTACCCTATAGAAGCCCCTGGGCTTCTTTCCGTAATGCTGTTTGAGGGATACAACATGTATTGCTCCTAGGACAACCCAGGGCCGCCAACGTCACTCTGTGATTGTGCAAATGGAGACCCAGGTCTCAGACCCAGAAGTCCAGACACCGTAGGGCATCTTTTATTGGGAGAGCTGACCTTTGCATAACTAATCACATATGTTAGTAGTGACTGCAAGTCTGACTTACTCAGGCTGCAGTCACAGATGAACCAATAGCTTTAGGCTGTGAGCCATTTCTCCTAGATTTCCTGCATTATTTCCCATCCGTGGTGATGTTACTCTAGATGGAATCACAGTTTTAGCAACTGCAAATGCAGGCAGGAGGTGGAATGCAGTCAGGGGTGGTATGCAGGTAGGAGGTGGTATGCAGGCAGGGGGTGGTATGCAGAAAGGGGGTGGTATGCAGGCAGGAGGTGGTATGCAGGTAGGAGGTGGTATGCAGGCAGGGGGTGGTATGCAGACAGGGGGTGGTAAGAAGGCTGGGGGTGGTATGCAGGCCGGAGGTGGAATGCAGGCTGGAGATGGCATGCAGGCAGTGGGTGGTATTCAGGCAAGGGGTGGTAAGAAGACAGTGGGTGGTATGCAGGAAGGAGGTAAAATGCAGACAGGAGATGGTATGAAGGCAGGGGGTAGTATAAGGGCAGGGGGTGGTATGCAGGCAGGAGATGGTATGCAGGCAGGAGATAGTATGCAGGCAGGGGGTGATATAAAGGCAGGGGGTGGTATAACCTTACACCGCATTCATATTGTTAAGAATTGCCTATGCTTAGCGAGCAGCTTAGTATAAACCTGCGTATCAGATCATAATCGTAACAAAACACCTCATGATGTGCGCAAAAACACACAATGCATTGTTCGAGAATCGTGCATTCAGGTCTGAAGTCGTTCTGCTGTATGGCCAGGGGTTAGAAGACAGCTCATACTTATCTGCTCTCATAAAATGTCTAAGAGACTCCCAAATTTCAGGTGGATTTATCAAAGAACTCCCCCACAGGTGCCCACTGTAACCTGGTGCCACCACTTGCTGAGTGTAGTGGCAGGTCTGGGTGGCTTATTTACTTGATTCTTGCTGAATCACATCACTGTAGTGTGAAAGCGTGAAGGTGTCGTTTTAGAAGTTCAACACCTTCCATTTGCAGTTCAATAGAGTCATCCTTAATTTTATGATAGTCGACTGCCTAGTGGCAACCTCCAAATTCTGGCTCACTATGCAGCTTTCTAATAGGAGAGCTGGTCCTGGCTATTTGTATATTCTCTGTTTTCCCATTCTTGTATTGGTTTCCATTCCTTCAGGTACACTCCAAAATGTATGGTTTAAGGTATAAATGGTCTATGGTCAATGTCCAGGTCTATAGTCACTAGGTCAACCACTACTGGTCGACAGTGATTAGGTCGACAACTTGAAATGTTCAATATATCTAAGGTCTACATTGACAAAAGGTCAACCCAACCTTATGGTCGACATAGACATGGTCGACATGAATACGATCGACATGAGTTTTTCTTTCTGTGTCTATGTCGAATTACAGTATGTCAACATTGACACCTTACAAGTGTACTGTGCTCGCTTCTGGCACATTACCACGTTGCACTCAGCACTATTATATTCCCACTCAATGCCCACTTGGATTGTAAAGTATATAAAAAAACTTTTTTTGAAAAAATGTTGACCTCATTCATGTTGGCTATGTCTTTTTTCAATGACAACCTTGGGTATGTCGACCATTTCAAGGTGTCGACCTAGTTACTGTCGACCAAATTTACTGGGAGGTTAATTGGCTCCTGGCAAAAATGAATCCCAGGATGTATGTGGGTCTACGTGTGGTAAGGAATATAGGGGTAGATTTATTAAGCTCGGTGAAGTGATAAAGTGTCTGGTTTTTATCACCGGTCAATCAGCTTCTACCTGGCATTTTTCAAACCAAGCCTGTAACCTCACAGTTAGGAGCTGATTGGCCGGTGATAAAAACCAGACACGTTATCACTTCGCCAAGCTTAATCAATCTGCCCCATACTGTAGATTGTAATTTCCTCTAAAACAGAGATCTATGTGAATTTGTAAATGGCAAAACATTGTCTGTAAACCGCTACAGATAATGCTTACGCTATATACATAACTGACAATCTTACAGGGCCACCTTAATTCTGAACATCCTTACGGTACTGCCCTTGTCCCCTGGTCTGTCTCTACAAGTACAATGGATCACAAGTACAATGGATCACAAGTACGGGATGCCCGCACTTGAAGGGCAACGCAAGTTGTGTGCATCCAAGGTGACCTAAATCTTCCTGAAACATTCACTTGCGTCCAACTCTAAATTTTGATTTCATTTACTTCTTACATTCACAATGTATGACATCGCCATAAGATTTTAAGAGCATGTTTTTTTTTTGCTAACGTAGATTATGGTGTTGTAGGTAGGTGTGAGAGTGTTCTCTCGCACAGTGCTGAGAAGCACTGATAGGGACAAGCATACCTTTTGACACATCATATATCATATGCCTTTCTAATGTGCCAATTAGAATTCAAGTTCCCTTAGCACATTATGAGTCTTTTTTCCCAACCTCAAGTGATAACATTCTGCGACCTCATTCAAAGATTCTCCATCCAAAATTATAAAATGGCATATTGCTCGGTACAGAGCTGTGAAAAATATTTAGGAGAGATGACTTAGAACAGATTATGTGTAACACATTTAAAGAGAGAAAAAAAAACGCTGTGCTTTACATGAGCGTAATTATTTTATGTGAAAGGAAAATATATGGATTTGTGCTATGTTTTGCTAATCTGCTGCAGCTGAATCAATATCCAAAGTCCCTTCCATATTCTCTATATTTTGCATTATATAGAGTAATTAGTTTGTGCACAGTGGTATGTATATGTTTGCCTTGGCTGTAGGATCATCTAAAAATGTGTGTTGAATATTAAAACCCAAGAATTAAATGTTTATCGTAACAAACTACAGATCTTTTTAATGCTAATTATTTTTACAAATCCTATATATTTCCCAAAACCGATAAAAATATATAGGGTTAAATTAGGAGACTATTACTCACCAGACATCTATAGATGTGTCCTCACACACCTAACGTACGTTCCTATATGGTGACAATCTCCCACATTCGTCATCATCACATCACAGGCAAATACAATTCCGCTCACAGTGTACCAATGATGCTAGCTTGCTACATTTTTTTTGTATACACGTATAAAGTTGGTGATTTAGTATAACAAAAATGGCGGGAGAAATGACCGTGTTCGCGTGTATCAGATAATTGTTTTACACAAATGTGTGAATTATTAATTACACACAGAAATACAAGTGCTGTCTGCCACCACGGTCAGTGCATTTTTCTTAAAACAAAAAAAGAGAACAGAAAAAGAATGCATTTTTGCACACAGTACATGCAAAACTATATGTAACACTAATTGGCAGCATCTCATCCTTGGATAGCCATCATTATCAGCATGTACTTTCCTCTGCTCAATACACTGCAAAACATTGACTGTCTATCACTTTTTGCAGCAGCACACCGTCTCTGATTTTTGAGAACTCCACTGTTCTGCCTTTCCTATCGTAAGTGTACTATAGATGCATTAATTTACTTAACATCAAGCTTATTCATACAAGATACACTATAGAAACAGGTGTACATTCACCTCTGCAGCATCCCTTAACGTGCAATGTAAAACATCTTGCACAAAGACAGTTGTATAGCACTGACAAACTTCCCCCTCCCGGAAGCCATCATTCATTGGGTAATTAGAACAACAGTGTATGTTGTCACCTGCAGTAGAATAAAACTGGCAATGGAGCAAAATGAAAAAATCCTGTAATAACTCCCGCTAATATCTTTATTTTTGTCACTTTTTGTAAATATACACTGTGCTCCTTAAAAAAAAGTTGTGATCCTCTTCTTCGAGAACTATCATAGTAGACCTAAGACCATGCTTGCCAACTTCAGCATTCTCTTCTCTCTGGGAGAATCCGGGAGAGGAGATAGCAGGTGTCCAGTGATGGAGACGGGAGCAGTCTCTTTGCATCATTAGAACCCACGCCCTCATGGCATAGCACCACAATTTGCCAGTCTATGAAAAGAAGGTGGATCCAAAATGAAGTAATTCTTTTAGAGTCACATTATATTGGCCCCGGCCCCTCCCTTTGGACCATTTGTTTGTGCCATTGGGGCAGATGTATTAAGCCTTAACAAGAGATAAATCCAAGGGTGATAAAGAGAGATAAACGTCCAGCCAATCACCTGCTAACTGACTTTTTTCAAACACAGCCTGTAACATGGCAGTTAGCAGGTGATTGGCTGGATGTTTCTCTCTCTTTGGGCGAGATTCTCTATTACAGAAATGCGGTAAAAACCCCGTTATCGGGCTTTTTACCGCATTTCTGTATTCTCTAACCTCCCTCCGCAGTGTCATCGCTGCGGAGGGAATCGCCAGCAAAAGCTGGCGGTTCCCTGCAGAAGCCTATGGGCTTCTTACCGCAGCGGTGTGTGAGGGATCCGTCATGGATTCCTCCCAGCATGCCCTGCGGCCGGCGCGTCAGTCTGCGCATGCGCAGACGGACTCCCGGGTCATAGACCCGGAAGTCCAGCAACGGCGCCGCATCGCAAGGGACAGCTCTTACCGCAAGAGCTGTCCCTTGCGTTAATGACCGCATATTTTAGAGAATATGCGGTAATTAGAAATGCGATGCCGGGCGAAGAGGGCTGCGGATTTTAGAGAATCCCGCCCCGAATCACCCTTGCATTTATCTCTTGTTAAGGCTTAATACATCTGGCCCATTATTCTCTATATGCCTTTCAATTGTGGATAAAAGAATTACACATAAAGTAGTATCTTTTGTAATGAAAAAGCTCCACGGCATAGAAGGTTTACATTAAATAATTCCATGAGCTGTCCCATGTTATCCACAGCTAGTCAGAGATCTATAACTAGATAACTAGTTTTTCCATTCAATCCTTAGCCATGACATATAGCTCGCTGCAACAAAACCTGCTCCATCAGTGCAGCATATGCATATAAAAGAAACTGGCTCCTTCTATTTTTCTTAAAATTAGAAATGCTCCATATTTACTTTGAAGCCTGACAATGTTTCTATTGCATTGCTATGCCACTGCTTTGCAATGAAAAGCTGTCATCTCTGACTGGTGGTCATTTATCAAACCCTGTTTCGTGTTAAGGTGGCTGTTCCGGCCGCAATGCCCGTTGACTTGACACTGGAGTGGAAGTGCTCGCCGTAGCAGCCACATTAACACATAAGAGAGATTGATGAATTGCACTCTCTGATAGTCTGTGACTCTCACTGATTTGGAGTCAGTCTCACTATTATGAATTCTAGAACAGTCATACATCTGATAATGTGTTAAGCCCGTAACACGTAGAAGTGGCTAGGTGGATTTCATTTGGGAGTACAAAATAGCATTTTCACATAGTTAATCACAAATGTTGAGGTCAAAAATCATGTTATGTAGATACCAGTGACTCCAGCCAGCATTGGTCACAGCTAAAAAGGGGAAACACAAAAAAAGAAAAGAATGCAGATTTTGAACTGTATTGTTTGCAAAGGGCAGCAGACCATTGGATATGAAAATACCTTTGTATGCTGGATTTTGCTTCATCTTCTCTTTTTTTTCTTCTTTAAAAACATAAATGAGAGTCAAGTGTTTGAAGAAGTGTTTTTAAAGTAGTCTTTTATTATCCATTTTGTGTTCTATCACCCCACTTCTATTTTTTTTTACATGACACAATGGCTTATACTCTTTATATGGATTTATTTGTGTATAATAGTTGTTTTTTTCGGTACTTGTGTAGTTTCACGACGCACAATATATCGATGCGATCTGAATCGATTTTTCACCTGTTCATAACCCCACTATCCACTACGCATGGAGTTGATTTTATATAGTGTGGCGAGCGCAGCGAGCCACTGACCCCGAAGCGTGGCGAGCGCTCGCCACACTATATAAAATCAACTCAATGCGTAGTGGATAGTGGGGTTATTAACAGGTCAAAAATCACTTCGGAACGCATCGATATATATCGGCCGATATTGCATCCGAAATATCAGCCAATATCGCACCCGATATATCGGGCACCGTGAAACTACACAAGTACCTTTTTTCTTGTTCGGTGAACAGATTAATTTGCTGGATTTACGCTTTTAAATTTCGTAATATAATTCTGTTTTGTTTGTTTGTTATAATTGTATACACTTCCCTGACATTTTGTTTAAACATCCAGGGCTGGCTTAGGAATGGTTAGGGCCCATGTGCACAGGGACAGTTTAAGGCTTCACAGCACCCTAGGCAAAACTTCAATTTACTGCACTCCCCATTCTCCCCATACTGCCACCAATACCCACTTTCCAACCCCTTAAGGCATACTTGACAAACATTCTGGAATATCAGGGATGCTTCCAAAAAATTGGGTGGTCCTCCCAGCCCCACCTCGGGAAGGTGAGCAGTTCCTCCGCTTTCCATGGAGGCCCCCCTTTGCCACCCACAACAGAGTACAAGGAGAAAGAGGCAGCAAAGTAGGGAAGTAAGCCTCAAGGGAAAGTACGGGGTGAAGTCTTAGTAGTTCCGCAGCCGCCACCTGCATTAAGTACATCAAGGATCCTCATAGGCATCCTTAATTTTTGATATGCAAACTTAGTGACATCCCCCAGAGCAACAGGCACCAATGCGTTTTGCAGTACTACTGACTGCTTTGACAAAGCAGTCAGTAGTACTGTGAAACGCGTTGGTACCTGTTGCCTTCTGGACCCAATTTGGTTTGACTATTTCCTCTACACCAAAGGACCATCTTTACCTGCTAATTCATCTGATCGGATTCTGTCTATTTCTGGAAGTCCCTTGCCCGAATCAATATGGACACCTGACCACTCGCAGCAGTGAGGACTCCCGAGTTGGCTAATTACACCTTGTGCCATCGGTTGAGTCCATCAAAACATCACCAGGATACCATAAAGTCAAAGTCAAAATCGGCCATAGACAATATGGCACAGTGCGTATGCCCCTTTATGTTTAGGCTCCAGGTTGGGTTGGAGGGGAAGGCTAGGATTATGTAGTGGGGTTGAAAGGTTAGAGATTGGTATTAAAGGTTAGGGATAGGATGCATGAAGGGGGTAGGGTTAGGCTACAGGTAGGGATAGGTGACAGGGCAGGGGGAAGGTCATTTTACTTACTGGAACCCTGTTGGGATTCTCTCCATCAGGATGCCGGCAAATGACCGCCAATTTTCTGACCGCCGGTCATCCATATGTATTCCCTTAGAGAGGATCCCAAGGGTTCAGTAGTATACATAATACACACACTATATTTTATTGTTGATTGCAAGCAGTTCTTGGCAGCCATATATTTCAACATCAACTCTTCCTCTAAAATTATTTTCCCACTGATAGGAATCTAAAAATGAAAGGCTGCAAATTTTACTGAGGAAGCTGTCTACAGCAAAGGAACTATTCTTTGAATGAGACATACATGGTTTTGTCGTATTTAATTCTGATATTACTGAAAGTTTCTGACCTTTCAAAGTGGAAAGTGCAAGAAATAAATCATCGATCTATAGAGCAGGAAAAAGCTACAACAATTACATAGCGGATACCATGATATATGTGTAGATTTATGTTTCTGTATTATCCTTCTACAAAAACAGCTATTTCCACCAGACCCATAGTATGTAGATAGCAATACACATGTTTTATGACATGCAATAAGCACAGTATAGTAACTGCCACAAAGAGATTTCTGGTTATCTTTTTCCCCCAAGGAATACGTTTTTATATCTTATTAATAAGATATAGATTAAGGGGCAAAGCGCAAGATGCATCAAACCTCTAAGACAGATAAAGTACCAACGAACCAGCTCCTGTCATTTTACAAACACAGGGGTCAATGTATTATAATGTTTCCTACTTCACCTCTTTACCAAGGTGAATCAGGAAGCAGGAACCCGCAAGGTGAGAAAGTACAAACTCATTCCTCCAGTGATCACAGCAAGCCCCCCACAGTGCACAAGGCTGTGTCTCTTCCCCAACCAGCTCACTGGGTCCCCGCAAGATCTCACGAGTCTCGTTAGATGTCACATGCAGCCAGCAGCCATCAGAGGACGCAGCCAGGACAGAGCTGTCCCGGGTGCAGTTTATGTTCCACAACACCTTTATTTGTCGAAATCAATAGCTACATCTGTCAAAGAGATCAGCGCTGCTGACCATTCATACATTGCCCCCAAATTATCCATTAGCCAGGTACAGATATGCCCTCACACATCTTTGCTGCAGGCATAGCAAACAGCCTCTCTTAGCTCACCAGGTTGTGTCATCTAATGTCTGTCTTTTTGTATACTCTTTTGACAAAAAATGCATCTTAGACACAACACAACTAAATATTTGACACTAAGGGGCCTATTTGTTACCATCCGCATCTGTGGATGTGATGTGATTAAATTGTCCTAATCTGCAATGCAATAAATGATTACATTGCATGGATCTATAAATGTTTCACATGCAGCGGCAAGATATTTCCTTGTGAATGCTCCCTGCAGACTTATTGAGATATTTCCTACAAAATACCCCAAGTACTGTATATGGTGCATATGCAACACTGCCATCGCTGCCACCAACACCACTGTTATTGCCAGACACCTCCCATCGTGATTACAATGCAACCCTCCCCTTACCGCTGCTCATACTCCACTACATGAGTATCATTGCTACAGTAGGGATGCCAGTCATCTGGTTCTCTTTCTGCTGTGACCTCCAGTACTGTAAAGTGAGCTGCTCTGGCGGCTGTTGTTGGGACAGTGTTGCTCTCTGAGCAAGGACCTTGGGCATCGAGTTCCCGTATCCGGCTTTGTGTTGACTTAATGCCTTTTCTCGAAGAATACATCAAGTCTCAATTTTCTATTGAAATCCAGTTATTTCAGTATGACTTTAGTGCATAACCAGATTAGCTTTTACTCACAGTAATTAATTTCCGCAGTAATGTGCTGTAAATGTTGGTCAGATACTGTGTCCTCGTGGATTGCATATATATAGAGTATGGTTGTGAAATGTCTTCTTCATATGTTTCAGATAGATGGGTAATAAATTATATAGCACATTAATACCTCCACCTTGTTTTATGTGTGTGTTTGACCACAACGCTAGCCTAATTATCTTTCATAGGCAAAAGCTATTAGAGATCTATTTTGTAGGTTTTACGATCAATAGCTCTTGTGATATTTGTGTAGCAATCACAAAATAATCAATTGAAGGTTGTATAAAGTAAATTGCCATCCGTACATAATGATTCCTTCCCTTGATGAGAATAGCGTCTATTAATTTATAAGAGGCTGAAGACCTCAAATGATCTCCCATTAACTCCTTCACATTTCCCTTTCAAAATTTTGTATGGGCTAAAAAAAGCAAATGTTGCAATATCTGAATGAATTCAGCATCTAGAATATTGACAAATACTTTCGGAACAACTAATTAAGTTTCAATATTGTGTTTTTGGAGAAAATTAAATATATGTATCCCTATAGTATTACACATTTCAGATCTCTCCAATTAATATACATGTCAGATACATCTGAATATACATTCATACACAAAGATTGGACAGCTGGAAAGAAATCCAACTTACAGTACACTTAGTATCGTAAGTTCCTGCCAGTTGCCTGGAGGCAAGATAAATATTGGTGCCCCCCACATAACTCAATCAGTAAGGTGTCTGTTTCCAGTAAGACAGGTTATGGGTTCTAATACGTAAGCGATATCAATGACTTTCAATTAACTGAGGAGGAGAGGTGCCCCTTTGGGAGCAGAAGCCCAGCAGCAGATGACTCCATTGCCTTCCATTGCCTCAGAGTACACTAGTTACTAACATGAAAAAAAAACCTTTACCAAACAGAGTGGGTCACAGGATTGACCCCTAATTTTCTGTACAGTACAGTGATAATGATGATAGTGAAACAAAGGATATTTTAGCCTGATGCTTCTGCACACCTGCCAGTTACTAATACTGACTCATCTGTCCTGCCAGTAACTCTTGCCTGCTATAGAATATCATTTTGTTGTGAACTGTTTAACTATTCTGTGCTTGCATTATTCTGGATTTAATCAATGCATCCCAAAGTCATTCATGACATCTGCAAACCTGTGATCCTAATTTACAGCAACACGTCTTAGCTGAGTCACCTAGCTTATAAACCTAGTACCTTAATACAGGAGCCATAGAGGCTGAAGAGCCAAAGAATTAGGGCATCACATTTTTTGAGCTCAGAAGCCATGTAAGCAAGCAACAGTCTAAAGATCTGAAACCCATATGTACTGAATTGCAAAACCAGCAAATAGAGCTTAAGTGAATCTGCTGAAAAACTTTCTTAGTTGCCAATATTATATGCCAGATGCCTCAGACTTCCTTACACCACAATTACCTCTGTACGTTAGATCAAAATGTATGGGATCTTATTCCCAAAACTGTATTTATATCCTTTTCTCTCTGACACTATATTCCCAATAGCCACATGAAGATTAAGGAAGCATAAACCACTACTGTACGTTCTGTGTCTCTGTCAGATTTTGCTGATTTCATAATGCACATCACCAATCCTGGTCCTATTTATACTATTTCCATCCTACCAGTTACATGTCTTCACACTACAACTTTGTAACTGCTAAATTCAGTCTCATTTTCCTCATTTGCAAATATGCCCCTGCCCTCATGTTCTTGTGACCACTGTAATGGCTGTAACACATTTATCTCCATTAACAAAGTGTTTATCTCCAAATAACTATACCTCCTGCCACTTACTAAACCCTAGATGTTACCTTCAGATACCACCTGTACAAGAAGACCCTTATATGGAAGTCTGCCTTGATGCAAATAACTTGCTGATGTCTACTGCAACAGTGTGCTGGTAGCCACGATATTCCTGATGGTGTATGCAATGTCCACAATTCCATTAGTTGTTGGTTCCAAAAAACTGCAAATCTGGTGAGTCAGAGGCTGGTTCAAACTGTATAGGGTTAAACCCAGATGTTCATAAAGATGGTTGCACAATAAGTGGGGCCCTTACTCATTTCACTGCTGACCCCTAGCAGCTTTTTTAAAGGACTTTACAGTCTGAACCAGCCTCAGACCTTATTTCCCATATTTTTAAAACCAACAACTAATTGTGGACATTGCCTACACCACCAGGAATACTGTGGCTACCTGCACACTGCTCCAGTGGACATCAGCAAGCTCTTTGCATCAGTGCACACCACCACGCCACTACCTTGGAGTTTCCAGCCAGCTGGCCATTACCACGTCTCCACAGTATTGGTAAAATTACAATTCCCCAACCAATTTACTCATGAAGAACTATATCACAAAGTTCAAAAGAGGTTCAATAGAAACAGACTGTCTATATCTTGCTTATTTTCAAAATCTCTCATATGTGCATGTGCAATAGTCTTTGTTTTTAATCAGTGTCTAGTTTTATAATAAATATTATTGGGAAGACAATCCAATCATACAGTATGAATGTTTTTTTTTAGCACTCCTCCATTTTGTTGTTCTGATTGTATGGGTTTCCTGCCCTCCCCCTCCTCCACTAACTCTATACCCATCCTCTCTCTCGTTTTCAGTTCCCGAAGTCCACACACTGTTGATGATGGTATAGCAGAGTAATGGTATACACAAGTGGATGTCCTGGAGTAAATGAACAGTACCTATCTGGTGGTGTGGTGAGTGTATGTGGGTTGTGGTGCAGAATGCAGGCAGTTCCAGCAGTTGCATGCTGTGTCCTACTGTGGTGCATAGTGAACAATTCCAGACATTGTCCATCTTGGTTAGGGAATGAGACTTCCATATATGGGCCAATATGGAAACTAAGCAGTAGTACTCTCCTAGCTTCAACTGTTTTTCCATATCCTACTTTTAGACATACCCACCTTCATCCTTCTATATTACCTGTCCTTCGTTATCTTCTCACTTGGATTCTCACAAATCACTAAAGCCCCTACATCTCCCATTGGACACATATCTAACTCAGACACAGAATCGTTTTAACATATCTGCACAATACCCAAGTACTGTACACCTACTGCTAGACCTGCACAACACATACACATCTATAAAGTATATTACTAGCCAGGAATTACCTTTCCATGCTAACCTCTAAGTTTTCCTGTGTTGGCCTCCTGGTTTCTCAATACAACACTATCATGTACTTTAGACAAGATGGTATCTGCCAAACTATACTGCCCATGCTCCGTCAAAAACATCCATGTAATTATATTACACAAGCTCTACTGACACCACAGATTCTGATGAACACAAATTAATACACAAATCTCGTTTCAATTTTTATTTCTGTAACCGCAAACAACAAATCTCTGAATGTGGCATCTTGCGCATATCATCACAAGCCTCCGTTCCCCATTGACCGAAAATAACTTACATTCCAACTCATTTCAGACTGCATAAAATAAAGGTTGCATTCATTAAGCAGCGAATGACGTCCCTGCAACAAAGTCACAGGCTGAGGGGGGTATGCAGTTAGTACCATTTTTTTCTCATAGGTGAAACATTTTTACAAATTTGATCCCTGACTATTCAATTTGTGACCTTTTTTGACCACTTCTGAAAGCATTTTTAACAAATGCCTTTTTACTTTTTCTTTGCAGTGAAAAAGGCATTGGGAAAAATGCCTAAAAAATGGCATAATTTTTCTCCAGCAAAGTGGTGGAAACAAGTAGATTGGCAGCTAATTCACCAATTAAGGTGTTTTTCACCACTTCCGCATTTTTCTCCAAGGTGAGGAATCGCCCCCCCCCCCCCCTCCCCCCAATTGAAGAGGGCGAATCTCCTTTCATTCTAAAAAACTGAGATAAGGGATGATTTTTTGCCTAGACCTAATTAAGTAATCCTCTGATTCTTTTCTCCTACTCCCTGTTAGTCTTTTTTCCTCAATTGCGAATTACCACCTACTTCCATGTTTTCTTTCTGTCACTTCTTTCATGATTTTTATCAAATGATTTGCAGCTTCCTTTAATCAATCTCCCTCTCTCTCTCTCTCTCTCTCTCTCTCTCTCTCTCTCTCTCTCTCTCTCTCTCATTGGTTTAACTTCTAATCATGAACTGGCTAAAGTTTCTCTTGAGCCCATATGACAACCTCCCCACAATTGGACTCCCTTTTTCTGTTTAACCAACAACTTCAATTTCAATTTCACTCAGGGATGTCTCAACGTAGCTAGAAGTAAACAATAATAATAATAATAATAATAATAATAATAATAAAATAAGCAGATAAACTCCATTATACTGCAAACTTCTATCTGATATCTCTGTATGGCACCGTCATTCTACCTACTTCTCAAGCTTGCTGTCTCTGCTTCACACCCAACCCTCCATTATACTGTATTCTTTGAAGTAAGACAATATCTACAGTATTCCATGCTGTTACCACCTGCATAATATCTCCAAAATGTATCCTTTCCTCACACAGGATGCCTCAAGCTGCTGAGCCAAGCCCTTGTAGTTCCCTGCATTGACTGCTGCAACCACCTGCTGACTGATTTCATTTACCAATGCTGCAGCAAGAAACATCTACATGCCCAGTCCTTCTTCATGTCTTGTCTGATTCTGTCGGTTCATAATCTTCAGAATGTTATTAAAAATTCTACTTGCCCACATGTCCCTCTACACAATCTCACATCTGTTTACATCCACAGCAACATTCTCTTCTGGTCACCCTCTGTGCTGCTCCTGTGACCTTCTAGAATCTATTGTCTTCCCTTCTTATAAGCTCACACCATGTATGGCTGTGTGATATTTCTCACGCAGATCCCTTTTATGGAATTATTAACTTGACTCTAACCCCAATATATTTACTGTAACTGATTACTGAACTAAATACTTCAATGACATGAATTCCTCTTAAGGGGCCTACACATGGATCAATTGTAGGGCATTTTCTATGGGATCTCACTATATCACTTAGAAAATGCACCTACAGTATATAGCCATGTGTAGCATCCATATCGATAGTGATGCGTGGCCCCACACAGTGATTCATATCCAGCATGCTAGATCTAGTAATTGCCAATATGCTAGATCTAGTAATTGCCGGTGTCAGGGACAATGCTCTCACCAGAGAACACTGTCCCTAACAGATGGCTCTAGCATTGCTCAGAACACTCTAGCTTCTAGCACATCTCCCCGTGTGTAGGCCCATTACAAATAATTCCTATTTCTACCTTAACTTTACCTTGCAATAGCTGATCCCTTTTTCAACGCCAGCTGCTAAAAATCATGTTGGCAAACCTTCTACAGTATATTACGTGTTCCCATCACCTCCTACATTGTAAGATAGAACCTTCTGTTCCATGTCATTTAATATGTCTCTATAATGAACTTCTCAGTGGACAGCATTGAAAAGATCTAAAACACCCAGCAAGAAAAGTAAGTAGTATTGTGTGTGCACTGAGGATCAATGTCATCATCAATGTAACATAAAATATAATCTTTCTTTTTGCAAGTTAAAATCTACATGATGTTTTGGTGAAATATTAAAATATAGATTGTGAATGTTATCCAAAATTCACTAAATAAGGGTTAATTACACCCTATATGTATGGGTAATGTTACTGGCTGCTGGTGTTTCACAGTTTGTTCCTCCTTTGGACAATATAAATATTTCATAATGTTACTCAAAACACTTCTGCCACAATTGTATCTGTGACCAACAATAGCATCTGTACTTGAAGTGAACCAATGTACTGAACGAAGGGGGTGACTTACGTTGGCTGGACTAAACCCAGATTTGGTCCTCGGACCAATGGTGTGGCTCTGAGCTTCTGTATTGGCGAATATACGTATGTACAGGGCTGCTGTGCAAACACCTTCGGTGACTATCACAGACGCCGAGTCGTTCGAACAGAAGGGAGTGGGCAGTGGGCTGACAGGGGGACTCCCAGTGTTTCCTGGACGTTCCCCAAAAAATGGTGGATGTGCCCAGAGAAACGCTGAACTTTCCCATGCTAACGAAGGCAGGCGGAAGGCTGCATGTGGCGGGTACCTAATGTCACATGATTTAACACTGTGCCCCCCATGGAATATCTTTCTGTATGACTGTACGTGTTCCCCCACCTGTTTATATTGTTTGTTTATATTGTTTACTGTTTACTTGTTACTCTCCTGGCTGTTGCACAGCAAACCGAAAACAAATTCCTAGAATACGCAAGTATACCTGGCCAATTAAGCTGATTCTGATTCTCGGCCATTTACGAGCCAAATAAAAGTCAGTCTAAACTGATTTTTATTTGCGAACTCCTCAAAAATCATTAGATGCTCGGCGACCATCGAATGATTTTGCAGCCGTATGCTTGCATTCAAATGAATGTGGAAACGTACACATCCATTCGCATGCTGCCGCATATATTCGCAGGGCATGGGAGTTTGTTCGGCAGCGTGCGGCATTAGCCAGCTCGCTAAGCAACAAAAGACCGCTGCTTAGTGAATTAACCTGAATCCGGTGCGAAGCACAATGTATAACTGCACTTCTGTATTTTCTCTCACCAAGCAGTTTTCAATATCACACAGCCATACAAGCTTATAAGAAGGGAAGACAATAGATTCTGGAAGGTCAAAGGAGCACCCCTATTGTGTCAGATTGCTCTATTTTCACCAAATATTCCAGCTATCAATTTAATATCTCCAATAGTCTTGAAAAGATAATCTTATTTATAGAGTGCCAATGTTGTTGGTACCCAATTAATAATAATAATAATAATAATAATAATAATAATAATAATAATAATAATAATAATAATAATAATAATAAATAGTTATTATTATTATTATTATTATTACTAAGCAAGGTATGCAATCAATTGTAACAATTGTCATGCTTAGCTATCCCTTTTTTAGCCTAACGTATAATAAAATTATTTTTGTGAATAATTTTAATATGTATGTTAATTGATGAAAAACAATATACAATATAACCTTATATGAAAGTAATAACTAATAAACAAACATTTATGACAGTTGGGTGGCCACTACTGGATCACAGGGACTCACTGTAGGATGTGTATGCACTTGCTTTCTCCTTGACCTTCATAATAGTTATAGTTATATTCTTATCAATACTGTATATTGCTGACAAAGTTTAATGCAAGCTTTTGTTGTCAATGTGATTAATAATTATTGAGTTTAGTTTGCATTACACATCCAGTAACATAGAAACATAGAATATGATGGCAGATAAGAACCACTTGGCCAATCTAGTCTGCCCCTTTTTTTAAATACAGTACAGTATGTTACCTCACACCATATTTGATCCTTATGATCCTTAGGATATCAATATGCCTATCCCAAGCATGTTTAAATTGTACTACTGTATTTGCCTCTACCACCTCTGATGGGAGGCTATTCCACTTATCCACTACCCTTTCTGGCCGGTGGCATTACATTACTCAATTTATGCTGCTTAACGAGTCAACCTGAATCAGGCTCCTATGTTAGCTAATGGTGTTGCGGGGAGTGGTTTAAAGATAGGGATTATATATTAAAGATTGTACCCAAGACGCCAGCCTCTGTTTCATGACATTCTATTTTTTGTTTTTGTTGGTGTGTTTTTGGCGGTGTGAGTGTCAGATTACAAATGTTGCCACTGCCACAGTACGCTAGCCAGCCAACGTCAAAGCCGAGCAAGGACTCAACTGTAGTAGATGAAAACAAGTCATTAGCACAGTTTGGGCGTATGGCTTGCCCCATGCTGGGTGACAGGGCTTCAGTGTGGACATTTATTCTACTTGCTTTCTTCATGCTAAAATACTAATTATTTATAGTGTTATCCAGTGGCGTAACTATAAATTTTGCTCCCCCAAGCCAGAATATTTTTACCCCCCCCCCCCCCCCTAATGCGTGATGCATAGCTGCTCCCAGTGCCATGGAGTTACTACTACCCTGTACTTATATCCAGCAGCTGGCAGGCAAGAAAGCTGCAACAAGTCCGCACTCACCGGAGGAGCTGGAAAACTGGTTGTTCACCGCTGCTGCCATTGTCGATAGGTCCCGCTGATGGTGCCCGCCGCTGCTTAGGGACTGACGCTCGGCCCACTCCCCTAACAGAGTGGAAGAGAGCTCTCATCCTGGGGAGCACGGCGATGGCTTGTGAAAAGCCACCTGCCGTGCCGGGTACTCAGAAGCAGCGGCAGCACTCACACAAATATAAACTTGTCCACGCCACTGCAGCGGACAGCGGCTGACAGCTTGCATTGTAGCGCTATGTGCCGTCGGGGCGGGGACTAGCGCTGCTGATTTGAAAAGACCGGCCAAATGCTGATTGGTTTACAGAATTCAACCAGTCAGAGTCCGGCCGATCTTTTCAAATCAGCAGAGCTTCCCGCTCCGACGGCACATAGCGCTACAATGCAAGCTGTCAGCTGCTGTCGGGATAATCCTTGCTGTTGCACATAGGTGAGGGGGGAGACCTGCGGCAGCCTAATGTCAGTGTTGGGCACCGCTGACACATGACTGGACACAGTGGCGGTAGCTATCCTGTGCCGGGCGCCCACCGCTGGCCCCGCTCCCCCAAGCCGCTGCGGGGGCTGCCACATGATAGCTACGCCACTGGTGTTATCAATACATTGATGACCAAATGTAATGCTAGCTCATGTAATTGTGTAATAAGATATGAGTTTGTGTTACACTATCTAGTAGTATATAGCCGGCGCATGTAGTTAAGGGGCTGAATTTTGATAGATATAGAGAGGGACTTAAGTGTTCATGTGGGCATTATACACCGGTGCAGCAGTATATATTGCTGGCAATTTGGTGAGTTTGGATCAGAGTTTTAACTAAAAAAATATAAAGATGATATTAATAATATATTCTTTGGATTTTTCATATATTTTAAATAGTCAAAACTTATACTGGAGTATGACAGGAAAGGTTTTACCTTACAACCCTCACCTTACCGCATGCCACTGGAAGCTGGACACTGGCATACTACCAGACAATCCTGGAGAGAGGGCAAGTATGTCTAGACTGCTCCAGAGAGATGAGTGGCTCATTAGACGCTTAGTAATGGACCATCCTAGGGATGTGTATACAGTGTATGATGGGGTTATCAATAAAGTAATTTTTTCAGTAATACATACCTTCCAACTTTTCAAATTGCGTGACCTTGTGGAAAGGAGGAGTGGCCTAAGCTAGAGAGACCTTCTTTATAGCATTTTTGGGGGCGTGTCCAACACTCCCCTAGTGACTGGGCAGCCTTGTGCTCCATCCCTGATCTGAAGAGATGCTGCACCCCGCCCTGCCTGCGGGACATTACCAGCCATGGGGGGGACAGTGGGACAGCCTCCAAATAGCAAGACTGTTCTGGTGCAATCGGGACAGTTGGGCGGTATTGTAATAGTAAGTTTGACTTGCAAAGTGGAAAGCTCTTTAAGACTCTTGCGTCACATACAGTACGGCGTTCATCCTGTAATTAAAACTCAGTAATAGATACACCTGTTTCATGTGTGAATGACAGGTCTGCTTTATTGATCATAGTTGTTTTCTGTTTTGTTCTACAATCACAAGCTGAAAAGTTTATCATGCTGATCTTACACCAAGACATTAAAATTTGCTGCCAGAATTGCCAGTGAACAAACCCATTACTCACAAGGGAAAAACAGGTGCAAAAATATATAATATCAGCATCAATGCAAAACTTATAAATTCTCTACAATGTGTCATATTTGCTTTTGATTATCTGGTGCATAGGAGACGTACTCACTGCAGATGCTAGTTAGCTTTAGGGCAATGTCCCAGTTGGCTGCAAGAGAAAATGATTTTCTCTGTACTCCTATATTTTCTTCCAGTAAATATGAGATTATAATAAAATAAACTGCGTTCTTTCCTCTTATTATTTCATTGAAAGTCCTGGTTTACCCTTAAAACCTCCTAAAATTGGATAACAAAAAAAAAGAGAGCGAGCTTTACAAAGATAAACAAATCAAGGGCTGTTATTGTTTAAAAATGAACCTCTTTGTGAAAGTTAATGTAAGAAGTAAATGAGGAATAATTATAAAAAACAACTAGTGCGTTTTTCCTACCAAATTATTTGTTTAAATAGCAGTTTGAAAATGAATATGATCATTTGATTGGTTACTGGCTACACTCTCAGCATCGGGAGTCTCAGGGAGAGCAGACACAGCCTCACCACTGGAACATACAGTGATGGGAACTACAGTATACTCTTCTGTAGGGGACTGAGCCTAACAGATTAATGTGGGAGCTCTGTCCATTACAGTTTAGGGTTCCCACCAGAGAGAAGACCAGCAACATAAATTGTATAGCCTGTGATACCTGTGGTATACATCTTGGCTGTAGGGAAGCCCAACTACAAGCAAATGATTCTTGCACCATAGAGATTCCTGCAGAGAACAAGAGAAGAAGTACTATCTGTCACATCAAAAGATCAAAGAGAGACCTCCAGCGAGGGGACATGGGAAGGCTAGTGGAGGTTCTACATAAAATGAGATAGGGTGAATACTTATATGTAATTAAAGGGATAAGCCATATAAATGGAGAACGAGAGTGTCCCAACTTCTGCAGCATAGAAACACATCAAGTAATGTTGCTGCTACTTAGTGCCACCATGGTCATTTTGTGTGGAACTCCTATACTTATTTTGAGAGTTAATCAGGAAGCCAGGTATCCATACCAAAGCATTGCCCTCTTGAAAGATGTTCTACTAGGTGCTACCATCAGATGGCGTGTTGCCTACTAATTACTACAGTCTCACAGCATTTTCTGAAGCATATGTTAAAGTAACATGTTAATCTTTACTGCAACAATATAACCATGTACACCTGATGCAATCATAACACTGCTGCTGTTTTGAGAAATGTAAGGGGTATAGTGGGCCAATTCACCATTCTCCCGATATCCAGGTCTGAGAATTGCCATAATCTGCATGTTAACAATCCATGATCCCCAATAGAGGTTATGTATTGGCTTCCCACCGCTAGTCGCCCTGTAGCAGTGGCATGGATAGACCCTATTCCTCACTAGCAGAGACGGTTTAACAGAGGAGTGGGCCCATGTAAATGAATCATTTGTGCATGAGCAGGTCTCCAGAGAAATTCCACACGCCATGTTATCAGTGTCTAATCTGTACTGTGCAAATTACCTAGAAAATAGCTGCTGCACTGTTTTCCAGGTAATTTCTGCTTCAATGCCAATGAGGCACTCCAGAGAGATAAGTATTTAATTATAGGTACAGAGGGTGACATTTATTAGAGATCGATGTTGGGTTTTTGGCCGTTTTTTCATTTTTTTCCCCAAATCGACTACTTAATGGGTGGCGATTTGCGGCATAAATCGCACTTTCTGAAAGTGCAATTTTTTTTAACTCCGGAATTCGCGACTTCCGGTTCCGGCTGCCTGATGAGAGGAGGCTGACTTCAGCAGCTCCGCTACTAAGGCTGCCCAGCACACCTTTTCAAGGCGTCTAACGCCTCCAAACCACCGCCGCTCACCTCCCCTCTCACAGCAGAAGGCACCCGCTGCATGGAGGACTCCCTCCCCGCTATGCCCAACACGAAAAGCCGCGCACAGCGCGATCAGGAGAAACGGGCCAGAGAATCCAAAATGGCGACCGACACAGCAGACAGCGTGGCGCAGCAGCAAACGCTGTCTCACACCACACCTGCACCTCGACCAGGACCCCCCAGCCGCAAAGAAGCTGACGATACCTCCCTACAGCCAGCGGACCTCCCTGACACCCGCTCACAGGTACTCCCAGCCCCCACAGACCCGGTCACCTATGGGGACATGATCCATGCCATAAGGGTTGCAATTGGGCTGACATATCTAATCAAATAGCCCAGCTGAATCACAGAGTGCTACTCACAGAACACAGGGTGGGAGAGAACCTGGTAGACATCACTGAGCTGAAGAGGGAGTCACAGAGGCACACAAAAGAGTTTTATCAAATCCACAATAAACTACAAGATCTTGAGAACAGATCCAGGCGTAATAACCTGAGGATTGTGGGGCTCCCGGAATCTGTTAAGGGCCAAGAGCTCTATGACTTTATTAAGACATCCCTCCCCACAATGCTGCAAATACAGAACCGCTGCGAAGATCTGGTAATTGAAAGAGCCCACAGACTGGGCCCCCAGAGACAGCAGGAAGGCTCCAGACCCCGGGCTGTTATTTTCAGACTATTAAACTACCTCCACAAGGAGCTCATATGGTCAGCTTCACACAGACACAGAGAGTTGGAATGGGAAGGGAATAAAATCCTGATTTTTCAGGACTACTCTGCTGAGTTAGCAAAGGCAAGAAAAGACTTCTCACCAATATGCACTAAGCTCATAAAAATCAACAGAAAATTTGCTCTTCTGTACCCCGCGAGGCTGCGCATTTTCACAGGATCATCCTTCCACGACTTTATGTCCCCTCTGGATGCGGAGAGATTCCTGAAGGAGGAAGACGCCCAGTCCTTAGATCACCGATCCATGTCAGACCCGTGACTAATCCTGCAACACCACTACAAGTCAAGACTGAAACCCCCCCCCCACGCTCGAAGACCTCCACTAGATGCCCCAATTCTCCACTAGACATGGATATTATGGCCCTTATTCTGGTTGGTGCGGTCAGAGCCGCACACGGGGCTCCGACCGCACAAACCAAGGGCCGCCCACCAGACGGATCGCCACGGCCGTCCGTACACAGACGGCTGGCGATCCGCATTAAAATGGTGGAGGCTACGCCTCCACCATGGTGGGAGCTGCCCCCTGCATTCGATGGTCGTCGACCATCGAAGGCAGGCCCGCACGCCGCGGCAGCTCCCGCAAGCTAAGACCACACGGACAATCGTCCGTGTGGTAGCTTGTATGGGGGCTGAAAGCTGACATCCGGCGATGTCAGCTTTCCGCCCCCATGTCATGGTAATGAGGGCGTCATGCCCTCATTACCATGCATACGCCCCGCGTTTGCATGGGAACGCCCATGAAACGCGGGGCGTACACATAGGGAAATGAGGGCATGAAGCCTCTCACGCCCCTATACGCCCCCTTTGCGGCGGACGAAATACGTCTGCGGCGAAGGGGGCTGCACATGCGCAGATTGACCTCTGCGCATGTGCAGAGTCCAAACATCGGCGGTACGGCCGCACGCGGGCCGTACCGACCGAATCAGAATAAGGGCCTATATCTGGACTTACCAGGGCGAGCAAGAGCCGATGACACACCCCCCCCCACCCCACCCCCCCACCCCCCACCCCCCCCACCCCTTTTTTTCTTTGCTACCAGGCGGTGGACCACGTTGAAAAATTGTTCTCCTCGGGCATTCCCGCCTTAGGAGCTCGTTTACGTCCACTTGGACACTAATGCACCTAGGGTGCACTCGTAGACTCTTATTTCCCCGGAAGTATGATGTTATCTACATGTTTGCTATAATGCTAATGTTTTTTCTCTCTATTCTCTTTTCTTCCCCCTTCTATCCTCTCCTCCCCCTCCTCCCCATGATACATGAAAATGACACAGAAATGTACCTCTCAATCCTGTTTCAGAACCGTGAGTATGCTTTATACTGTTCCAAGCTAATGTTTATGTATGTCAGTTAAAATGGGTTCCTGGAATGTAGGGGGTATCAACTCCCCCTGCAAGCGAAAGAAAATTCTACTATACCTTAACAAACTGCACATAGATGTAGCCTTTCTGCAGGAGACCCACCTTACAGCCGCAGAAACCCTCAAGCTATCCATCCTGGGCTGGAAGGTGTGGGCATCTGCTCCATTCACCTCTAAAGCAAGGGGCCTGGTACTCCTGGCAAAAAGCAACCTACCGATTACTGTAACTGACATAGTCCCTGATACAGAAGGACGTTATCTAATGTGTACCCTCACGATTTCTGATAAAAAATACACTTGTATGAATGTTTATGCCCCAAATGTGTACTCAAAGGAGTTCTTATGTAAATTGATCACCCTACTAACCCCCCACACACACCTCCCAATTATAATATGTGGTGACTTCAACTTGCTAGCCCACCCCCTACTAGATAAACAAGTGCAAGGGAACACCAAGAGACGCCAGCCCAAGTTTGGAATAACGACCCTAGCTTCAAAACTACATCTCATAGACATTTGGCGAACACTACACCCCACAGACAGCGAGTTCACCTGCCTTTCTGCAGCCACGGGAGGATTATCCCGTATAGACTATATATTAGTGTCATCCTTCCTCCTCCCAAAGGTCGAGGAGGCCAAAATAGAGCCCATTGTTCTCTCGGACCATGCGGTCACTTGGTTCAAAATAACTCTGACCACTGACAACCCCACATTCATCTCATGGAAATGCCCAGCCTCCCTAGCCTCCTCCGCTGCACTCAGAGACGTGGTGATGGAGACATGGGCAAACTATCAAAAAGACAACGCAGACACCTTCCAACAAAACCCAGTATTATTCTGGCAGGCCTCAAAGGCAGTACTGAGGGGAGCTATGATCTCTTTCTCCACTCACCAAAAAAGAAAGCTAACTGCGGACTATGTCCTGGCCCAAACAAATCTCACTAACTCATACCAGATGTTCAAATCCTGTCCTACACCCCAACACCGTTTGGAGTATACTTCAAACAAAGCAACATTTGAAAAGATACTAACCAAACTGGAAGCTTGGTACACATTCAGAAAAGAATTCAAGTTTCACAAATTTGGTAATAAATCAAGCAGACTATTGTCAAACCTCTTACAAGGCCAGAGAACCCCCTCCACAATTCACCCCCTAAAAACCCCAGACGGTACACGCACCACCACCAACTCCCAAATTGCCAATGTCCTCAATACATTTTATACACAGCTATACTCACTACCACATTCTGACCACATACAGAAACAAAACTTCTGGGAACACACCGACCTCCCCCAACTCGACGCCTCCTCAAAAAACACACTCACGTCAGAGATCACCTTACTGGAAGTAACCACTGCCATCTCCCACCTCAAACAAGGAAAGGCCCCAGGCCCGGACGGACTGACAGTCGACTACTATAAGTTACTACTCCTACACATAGCCCCCTCATTAGTAGCCATGTTTAACACTCTCCTTCATTCCGGAGCTACCCCCCCACACTTCAACTCAGCCAACATACGTGTAATACCTAAACCAGGCAGAGACACCTCAGACCCAGCCTCTTACAGGCCCATCTCACTTTTAAATCTAGACTACAAGTTACTGACAAAAATTCTTTCAGATAGGCTAAAGCCCCTAGTCCCCAAACTGGTCCACACAGACCAGACAGGATTTGTGACAGAGAGGAACCCTGTCACTAATATCAGGAAGGTTCTCTCTGTCATATGTCAGTCCCAGGGGGCCATGTCGGATGACCCAAAAGCAATTTTATCACTTGATGCTGAGAAGGCGTTCGACATGGTCCACTGGGACCACCTCTTCAATACTCTGCAGCTCTTTGGTTTCCCAGACACCTTCATAGAGTGGCTGAAGACACTATATGACTCTTCCTCTTCTAGGATCATCTGCAACGGCACTATCTCTGAACCCTTCCAGGTTCTCAGGGGAACAAGACAGGGGTGCCCCCTGTCCCCCCTCCTGTTTGCCCTCGCGTTAGAGCCCCTCGCAGTAGCCCTCCGTTCGTCCCCAAAATTCACAGGTATAAAACTAGGTACTAATGATATTCGAGTATCTCTCTTCGCAGATGATATGCTCCTCTTTCTCAACAACCCCCAACATTCAATTCCAACAGCCATAGAGATTATTAGCCAATTTGGAACCTTCTCAGGTTATAAAATAAATATAAACAAATCTGAACTTCTAACAATATCTGGCCATACCCCGACCTTCCCAGACCACCCTGAACTAAACACCATCCGCACACAAAATTCCCACATTAAATACCTAGGCATACAAATCCCAAACAAAATAACACACCTATATAAATTAAACTTTGCCCCTATCCTGACTAAAATACGCAATTTAATCCAGGGATGGATGGAGCTCCCCCTTTCATTAATAGGCCGCATGGAAGTGATCAAATCCATTCTACTACCGAAACTTACCTATATCATGCAACTCCTACCAATGAAAATATCCAATGCAGACGCACTCCAAATCACTAAATCTTTCACCTCATTCATCTGGAAGTCCAAAAAGCCCAGAATATCTATATTAAAGCTACAGCAACCTAAGGCACTCGGCGGGCTGGGACTACCTAATTTACTTCTCTATACAAAAGCCTTATTGAACAGATATGCATTGGACTGGCTCCTTGACTTAGACTACCATACCGTCCCGAACCTCGACAAAACACTTTTCGCACCCTATGCACCTTCGGCCCTTCTCCACACCCCAAAGAAGTCAATCCCAAAACACATCCTCAATCATATTTTCTTTAGAGATACCTATGATGCATGGCATCATCTATGCAAAGTCTTTAGAAAAGACCCGTCAAATTCACTGTGGTTAACGATATGGGGCAACCCGATGTTCTCTCCAGGCATTAATTCGGCTGCTTTCAACCGCATAAAACTAAAAGGTTTGGTCCTCACCTCCCAGGTCTTTGATCCGGGGGGAGGTATCCATACATTCCCGCAGCTGAGGGAGATGTTCGGACTGCCCCATAGCGCCCTGTTTCCAATAATGCAACTTAGTCACTACGCCAGATCCCTCCCGACCACCTCATTCTCTGAATCCCCTCAAGACCCTCTTCATAAAATAATCTTGCAATATAAACTCAGAAAATTCAAAACCAGAATGATATACTTCGAATTCCTAGCTCTTCAAACAAAAAAGGCTTGGTCCCATGCCACCAAGGCCTGGGAAAAAGACCTACCAGACACCCTCGCACAGGACACTTTATTTAGGTATCACAAAGACACAATGAGCACACTGCAATCCTCTTTATTACAGGAGACACACATGAAAATAATACACAGAGCCTACATTTCACAGAGCCAAAGAAGTCACTTTGTAGAAGAAGAATCAGGCACATGCCCCAAATGCAGGTCTTCATCGGCAACATTCTTCCACAACATCTGGTCCTGTGGACATATCAAAAAATTCTGGTACAAAATCATAAATTACATAAAAAAGCATTTCCACATCACACCCACCCTACACCCTATCCCACTATTGTTCGCTAACTTTGATCCCTGGCACCTCTCCACCCCCCAGCGAGAGCATACACCCTTCCTTACCATTTTGGTCACAGCCGCAAAGAAACTAATTCTAAAACAGTGGCTCTCACCAAACCCCCCTTCCCTGACAAATCTTATCTCAATACTGGTCAAGACAATGCACTTTGACAAGTACGACACTTCCCTCCCTACTGGAAGGATCTCCAGATTCAATAGAAAATGGGGTTTCTTCGAAGGACTTCAAACACCCCCCCCTAAACATGAAACCCCCTACCCATACACTCCATACCCACCTTGAAGTATGGCATACCTCAACGTATTCAGCACAAACTGACTCCTAGATACTACCAATGTGTTATTCCGAGTTAATCCCCCCCCCTTTTTCCCCTATCTGTCTCCTCTACCTCTAACTTTCTTCTATTCCCCCTATTATATATAAGTATATTAGATGTTCTAAGTTATTATAGTTTTGCAACATTGGTGAACTAGTAAAAGGACCCAGACACGCACGCACACGGAGCTCGTCTCTCGAGAAGGACAGTAATGGACCCCATAAAACTCTACTTCACCTTTACCTTTCCTTGACGACAGTGAGTCCAGAGAATCTAGGCCACATATAAGCGCCTCCGTGGAAATCACATCAACAGCTAAGGCTCCAACCTACAAGAAAACAGCAAAGAAGATATCCTAATGTGAATCAGCCCTAAGGTTGGATCATACCCTAAGGGACTCATAAAATCTCACCTCTCGAAATACCCATGTTGCAATGTATTCGCTTTGTGTGTTTGTATTTTTTATAACATGAAAACTTGAATAAATTTTGTTTGAAAAAAAAAAAACTCCGGAATTCGCATCCAGATGTTTTCCCCATTGAAAAATATACAATTCGCATTTTTAATGAGATGCGAATTTGGAAATCGCCAAAAAAAATGGATCTAAAGTTAAAAAAAAAAATAGACCTGATCCTGACTGGCGATTTTGTCAGAAACATGGCGATTTTGTCAGAACCATGCACAGATCATTGTGATCTGTGTATGATTCTTTGGTAAAATATGTGTAAAAGTGAAAAAAAAAATTGGCGTGAGGTCCCCCCTCCTGTACATAACCAGCCCCGGGCTCATTGAGCCGGACCTGGTTCCAAAAATACGGGGGACAAAAAGCGTAGGGGTCCCCCGTATTTCTGAAACCAGCCCCGGACTCTTGGACCGGTCCTGGTTCCAAAAATACGGGGGACAAAAAATCTGGGGGTCCCCCGTATTTTGAAACCAGCACCGGGCTCCAACAGCCCGCAGTGTCATGCCACAGCCGGGGGACACTTTTTACACAAGGTCCCCCGGCCGTACCATGAGCACCGTGGATGGTCAGCCTTGGACGGGGTACCTGGAGGAGTGGGGACCCCCCCAATAAAGGGGTCCCCCGCAGGCTTCACCCGTCCAGGGCTGAAGCCCGGGGCTGTCACCGGCGTCCCTGGCCATTGGACGCCGGCCTGATAGGGTTAAATTCACATTCCTAACATTGCTTAATACAGGAGAAGTACAAGTGCCAGCAGACCTCCCCCGCATGCTGGGACTTGGAGAACCACAAGTCCCAGCATGCGGGGCATTAATGGGCCCGCTGGGACTTGTAGTCCACCTGTAAAAAGAATGTTAAAATAAAGCACACACACAGAAAAGTAAAACTTTATTACATACACACATCCACACACCTCACTTTTACACCGCTATACATACCGATCCAGGATCCAGCGCTGGTCTCCCTTCTGCTGCAGAACCGGTCAGCACGCACTATCAGCGGGGACAACCGGCTGTCTCCAATGCAGCTAACAGCTTCTGTCGCGCTGTCCCAGCACGACACAGGCTGAGAGCGTCTTCGGCTTATGCGTCTCCATGGAGACGCATAGCTCAGCCAATCAGGGCTGAGCTATGCGTCTCCATGGAGACGCATCGCCCAATCACGCTCTCAGCCTGTGTCATGCTGGGACAGCGCGACAGAAGCTGTTAGCTGGATCGGAGACAGCCGGTTGTCCCCGCTGATAGTGCGGGCTGACCGGCTCTGCAGCAGAAGGGAGACCAGCGCTGGATCCTGGATCGGTATGTATAGTGGTGTAAAAGTGAGGTGTGTGGATGTGTGTATGTAATAAAGTTTTACTTTTCTGTGTGTGTGCTTTATTTTAACATTCTTTTTACAGGTGGACTACAAGTCCCAGTGGGCCCATTAATGCCCCGCATGCTGGGACTTGTGGTTCTCCAAGTCCCAGCATGCCGGGGAGGTCTGCTGGCACTTGTATTTCTCCTGTATTAAGCAATGTTAGGAATGTGAATTTAACCCTATCAGGCCGGCGTCCAATGGCCAGGGACGCCGGTGACAGCCCCGGGCTTCAGCCCTGGACGGGTGAAGCCTGGGGGGGACCCCTTTATTGGGGGTGTCCCCACTCCTCCAGGTACCCCGTCCAAGGCTGACCAGCCACGGTGCTCATGGTACGGCCGGGGGACCTTGTGTAAAAAGTGTCCCCCGGCTGTGGCATGACACTGCGGGCTGTTGGAGCCCGGTGCTGGTTTCAAAATACGGGGGACCCCTACGCTTTTTGTCCCCCATATTTTTGGAATCAGGTCCGGCTCAATGAGCCCGGGGCTGGTTATGTACAGGAGGGGGGACCTCACGCCAATTTTTTTTTTTTTTTTTAATCACAAAATCGCACATTTTAACAAAATCGCACCTTTTCATGACTAAAAAATCGCACATTTCATCCCGAAAATCGCCCTACATCGCACTTTCTCGCACTTTTCATGCCGGAATACACACCTCATTAAATATGCGATTTCTGGAAAAAAATGCGATTTGAAAAAACGGTGATACAGGGCGATTTGAGCAAAAATCGCATTTTCGGAAAAACGGTCAACACAATAAATCTCGCCCAGAGTGTTTAGTGTGGGCCCATGTGCACCGCACTGCGCACATTATAGACAATGCAGTGTGCTCTATAACATTGGGAACCCTAAATATGTATGCTACAGTGCCATTAGGGTTCACATTACAATAGTCAACTCTACCTTTTTTACTTTGCCATATTACAACCCTTTAGTACATAGGGTAATTTGCTACTCTTTTGTACCCCAAGGAAGCATTTTTACAAATTAGTTCAGTCAGCAGTTGCTCACTGGAGGTCCTATCGCTGTGAATGGCAAGGTAAGATGACAAAGACCAAGCTTTTCACGTTGTCCGTGATTGAAGAATGAATCACATGAGGACTGTAGCACTACGCACTCGTTCAGTAATCAATTAATTCACAACAGCATCTAACCATAGATCTCAAGGAAATAAGAAATTTGCATCCGACATTGGGATACATTTACTAAAGTAAATTATTTTCTAGGATACAATAGAGTAATGATAGACAAAATATGATTGGTTGCCATGGGCAACATCACCTCATTTTTACAAGTTTTAATCAATTTACCCAATCATATCAGGAATGTCCCTGACTATGCAAAGCTAAAATTCGGTTGGTTATAGCTATAGTGTATCAAATTATTAAAGAGTGTCTATAAAAGTGTGGTACCCTGTAGTTGCAGAGTTACATCCTCTAGTTAGGATGTTGCCAACAATACCTAGAGATTTAAATTGCGCAACCAAAACAAGTATTGAACTTAATTTGATCATTATTGGTAAGGAAGGATGAGATATTGATTTCTCAGCATATCAATAAAATAATACGTCTAAAATAGCTGATTAATTCTCACAATATGATTGAACAGTAAATTCATATAAAGCTGTATTATACAGTTATATAGTATGACCAGTGGCGTAACTAAATATTCACAGGCCCCATAGCAAAAGGTCGTAAGGGCCCCCTATTTAGCAGCTGATGGTGATAAATGTATGTAAAACATGTTACTTAGGCAGTAAAGATGGGCCCCCTTCAGCTCTGGGCCCCATAGCAGCTGCACCCCTTGCACCTATGGTAGTTACGCCCTTGAGTATGACATAAGATTACACACATTGCCATTAGACTGTCAGTCTATAAATACACACTTCAGTGGTCCCGGAATTAGTTATAGTAGTTTGTGTAATCGACATTACAAGTCTATGCCCTCTCTTGTATCGGGATACAGTCATTAGGTCACCAGCAAGTTGTTAGACAATCATTAGGTCGACATCATTAGGTCAAAATGCATTTAGGTGGACATGTGTCTAGGTCGACATGCAGGAAGGTTGACATGAGTCTAGGTCGACATGGTTAGGTCGATGGGGTCATTAGATCGACAGGGTCATTAGGTCGACATGGGTTAGGTAGACAGTCAAAAGGTCGACATGGGGTTTCTCTCTTTTTTTGAGCCATGTCGTCCTAAATGCATGTTGACCTAATGGTGTCAACCTAATTACTGTCTAACAACTTGCTGGTGACCAACTGATCCACACCCCTTGTATCTACAGCCCTTTTAGTTATTTGCAGGCTTACATCCCTTGTGCATGGTCTCATTCTTTAGAGAAGGCACAATATTACTAAATTCCTAAAGTTAAATGTGACTGTGGTGTGCAATATACAGGCCTGCACTTACAGTAACTGATCCAGTTGCAAGTACTGTAAGTGGTAGATATGATCCTCGAGAGGCTCTCCTTGAAGTGTAGTTCGGCCAGTGGCCTACCCATGTCTCCTGGTTTTGTCTCTGTAGAGCTATTCAGAAGCACTGGTTTTAGAACATTGTCTCTTTACAGTATCTCTATGGTCTTACCGTCCCAATCCCACTCTATCCACTTTATCACCTCTACTGATCTGTATTGATCCATGCTGCCTCCCTCGGTCTGCCCGGAATTCTTCTTCTCTCTGTACTACTGGTAAATGTCTACAGCTGCATTGATAGAGCTCTTCTGATCTTATTAACTCCTAATGTGCCAGACATCAGCCAACAATCTTTCACTGATCACCAATGCAGTTTTATAACTATTAATATTGATAATATCGTCACTTCTGTCACTTGATGTTCTATCACTTAACATTCCTATATCACCAGTATATTTTAGAAATTCTATGACAGTAATTATGCAAACATTATTGACACAGCATCAGGCAATGTGTTGATATTCTCAGAAAGCTGAAGTGAAATGAAGACAGTAAGGTTATGCTGTGGGTGGGGGATCTAGGGTTAGGCTGCAGGAGGGAGGTTAGGTTACAAGGAATGGGCTATGGCTAGGCACTAGACTGAGGGTTAGGGATAGGACAAGAATGCTTCCAGAACACATGACCCGGAAGCCGCTCTGGAGCCAGTAAGTCACTGCTGGGATAGTATGTCAGCATTCTAATATGTCAGCTTGTAATAAATGTCGGCATGTTTGAAATAGATCACCATTACAGTATGTACATGACACAACTTACTGTAGAATACTGTAGTCACTGCAATTCAAATCCATGTAAGGTAATACTCAGCCCAAGCATTCAGGGGCGGATCCAGGATAAAGTGACAGGGGGGGCACCATGATAAAAGAGGGTTTGGGTTGGGGAGGGGCGGTGTTAGTGGTGCCAGTGTACATGCTAAGAGAGCGGCAGAGAGAGGGTGGGAATGGGATTAAAAATAGGCCCTGGCATTTAAAGTATGCAGGCCCACCATGGCGACAAAAGTGAAGGACGTAGTTGTGCGCTCCGGAAAAGGGGGTGTGGACACTCAACAGGGGGCATGTCCTTGAGTGTAGTGTACAACACCATATACAACTTCTACACATTATGCAACAAAATACTAGACCCCATTATACTTGCCCCTTACACATGATGCCAAATGGAATAAGACAACATTCACATAATGCCACATGGATTGAGCCAAAATTCACATAATGCCAAATGGATTGAGCCAAAATTCACATAATGCCAAATGGATTGAGCCAAAATTCACATAATGCCAAATGGATTGAGCCAAAATTCACGTAATGCCACATGGATTGAGCCAAAATTCACATAATGCCACACGGATTGAGCCAAAAATCACATAATGCCACACGGATTGAGCCAAAATTCACATAATGCCACACAGATTAAGGAAAAATTCACAATACGCTTCATAAACAGGGACATTGTCCACCAAAGGCGCGCATTAAACATTTACACTATAATGTCCATTACACATTAAGTTACACACCATTATGTCCATTATGTATTATGCCAAACACCATAATACCTATTAAAAATTATGCTACATAAGTGCTGCTTATCTACATGCTCATTGCCAAGGGTTCCATGCTCATTGCCAGAGGTTCCATGCTCGTTGCCAAGGGGGAATACATGCTTGCAGTAAATGGGGGACAGCTGCCGCCAGGCAGAAGTGATAGACACTGACAGTGGCAGAGCCTGGCTGTATTCAGGTCCCGGCTATTTGAAATAATACCCCTTTCACACCAGAAAATGCATTCCTTGGTTGGCCCCTTTTCCACCAGCCTAGTCCCTGCATTTTCTGGTGTGAGGCTGAGAGAAAACTGCCCCTCCCCCCCTTAACCAGTTATCTCATTTAACCGGTTATATCTTCGGAACCAACTGACCCATTTACATGAGACAAGTATCATATTGAAGAACTTTTGAGTGGACTTTGAATGATTTTGGTTCAGTGAAACTGGAACGTTTAGTTCCAGAGTAATCTGACCTCAAAGAACATGAACAGCCATTAAATTACATTTCAAAAATAGAAAAATTGGTTTATCCGCAATATCTCTGGAACCAATTGATCGATATGGACTATCCTGGTATCATATTGAAGGCCCAGCTCATTGGAATTGAATGAAATGAACCACAAGCTTCTGTGATGCCAGGGGAGGAACTGGCAGCCGTCGGAACTGGGTGGGGTCAGAATTAACGGGTCCCATATTATCCTATGGGGAAAAACGTTACAACTTTGCCAGGCGATATCTCCGGTTCCCAGGGGGCTAGAGACACGGGGCTGGGCTCGTTGGAAAGCCCTGGTCCTCAGCTACAAAAAAATGACAGGGGGGGACGTGCCCAGGTGCCCCCCCCCTGAATCCGCCAGTGCAAGCATTCAACCAAATCCTTGTCAGTATAAAGAAGGGGGGGCGTGATTCGGGGGTTGTACCAAGGACGTACAGTAGTACAATGAAATTTAGCCACCTACTGGTTCTTAATTATATGTTCTAGGCCAGCGGTTCTCAAACTGTGGGTCCTGACCTTCTCATCATGGGGTCGCGACTCCATGTTGCTGACCATTAGGCTGATGACTTTTCTAATCTCACTCAGTGATTCAAGGAGTCTAATAAATCTGTTGAATTGTCTGTTATTTTAGACTCCTCCCATCATTCTGTGCCTCCACAATGCTGCCATGTATGTGCTGTCTGCTGACTACACATGTGATGTGATGACCTTCTGCAGTCACTTGCTGGGGTCCTGTCAGAGCAAAATAGTTTGGCTAATCATATCTATTATTATTTATTAATATCTATTTGTATAACATTCTGTTGTTCCTTACAATCGTGAACAATATTTCCCATTAGAGAATTTTGGACATTTATCCATAATTTTTCTACTTACTAATATAGGGGGTGATTCACGACTATTTAGAAGGGGCCAAGTTCGTCCCCGTTCCGATGGTAGGGGGTCTGCGCATACGCATGTGCAGACCCTGCACAGAGGGGGCAGACATTGGCCCGCAGCAGGGGAATGCCCAGCGTTTTATGGGTTTCCCCATGAAAATGCTGGGTGTTCCCCTGGGAACCCAGGCGGGCTGATGCCTTCTGGGGGCAGGCGGCTGACATCACTGGTTGTCAGCGCCCGCCTCCTCTTTGGCAGAAACCGAACAAAATAAAAGTCAGTATAGCTTTAAAGTTTTGACAGCAATGTGCCATAGGGTTAGCATTACTGCCTTGCACAATTAATTGTCTGTGTATGAATTAAAAAAACAATAATAATAATAATAATAATAATAATGTGCTGTAACACATGGTAATCAATAGTACTGGGTTGCAGGAATATGTTTTCTTAGTAGTCCATCTTGCCATAGTTTCCTATTGGTGATTACCCAGAGACAAAATAGGATCTAGCCGGCTGATTGGTGACAACACTACAGTGGGTTGTATGGTTTGCCTGGTTAAAAAATAAGGATCACTGAGAGATGAACATTATGCAACATTTCAATTGGGCTGATTTGGAGATTGACACCCCTTTCTCTATTATTGCATACCCTCCAGAATAGAGGCACACAACTGCTGATCAGCATAGGTAACCTGTAGATAACCAGTTGTAGTTGTTAATTGGTCAGTTGGGTTGGGTACGGCATTCCAACAGTCAAGATATTGACAGTCAAAATACCGACAGTGCCATCCCTGTTATAAATCAGACACATTTTGGTAAGTACTGTACACCATACCCATATCCTCTCCCTAACCCTTCCCTCTCACAGCCTAACTCTAACCTCTCCCTCCAGCAGTCTAACTCTAACTTAACCCCTGCAGCCTAACCCTAACCCATACTCGACTAAATTGAAAGTCTCCTCCCGGAAGAATCCCAGAGAAGTGATGCTGCATGTACCTTTGGGGAATGGGGCTGAGCTATCAGTCACAATGCCCCAACCCCCAAATATAGTAGTTTTATGGTCTGTAGGGAGGGGAAGGAGCTAAATAGTGCAAAATTGCATCATTGAGCCCCAACCCTCCTTACTGCTCCACAATTCCCTGTAAAACCTCTTCATCCTGCCCATTTCACTGGGAAGGGAAAGATAAGTCCACTCTTCTGTAGGTGCGGGAGACTGTCCAAAACAATCAGGAGTCTCCCAGCACTTGGATGCCGCTGTCAGTATTGTGTCCATCATTATCCTGTCTGCAATGATGCTGACTACTGTATTTTAAAGCCCTCATTAAACAGCGAGAACTCATCATGTTCATCAAAGCATTGTACATATGAACTCACTGGAGTCAGTGATGTCACAATTCTTGCTCGCGAGACAGACTGGTACATTCACTCCTAGACATATCAGTACTACATTTATTACTCTCTAGGTCTCTTTGTTCTGGGGACGAAAATTGCAGTGAATACCAGTGCCAGAACTATGTTACAATGAACTTTTATCTGTATTAAGCTCTGGATTCTGCAGTTACGACAACGTAAAATCATTCCCAGTGCATGGCGTCTCCTCAAATATGACATCAAGAGAATTTAGATTTCCCGAAACCTGAAAGAGACTTAGCTCATCACAGAATCAGTTCAGCTGCACAGAAGGATAATAAAAAATGTATCCCTTAAGCTGAATACAACACAATGTGCTTCACAAACAATAATAACAAACACTGCTAGCAGGAAATGTTAGCACGTAGCATCTGCTATGATCACATAACAATGAGACAGATGTTTAATCCCAACTGTTAACATAAGATCATTTGTATGTTTGAAGAGATAGATCCCTTTTGGGTTTACTCATTTTATCATTGTTTCCTAGAGTGCAAGGTGTTTTTTTCCCCCCTTCTACTCCACCTCCTCTCTCTCTCTATTTTTTTGTATGTTTATTCACATTATTTTCCATCTTCATAAATAGGGAGCGGTAGCACATTTGGCTGTTCCGTATTTGTACATCATCTGCAGATTGTGTGGTCTTGTTCAATAGTCCATTGTCCTTTCACCTACACAATCTCACAAGATGTCCTTGGGCAGATCATCAAGCATGCACCAGTCCAAGTCATGAAAGGGGCCACACATATGAAGCCGTATGGTTTGGCTGCATCAGCCAAGTTCCTGTGGAGTAGAATAGAAACTCCCTTGACTCAAATTAAAACGGTCTCTTTTATTTCAATTTGGAAGCAGAAGAGAAAAAGAAGAAAATAAAAGAAAGTGATTATCAGTGGGTTGGAAGTTTATGGGACTTATCAAGGTCTTAGCTTTTTGGGTGGCCTTCCAGGACACAGCTGACCTGACAGTGCTTTTGAAAGAAGCAAGAAGAATAATTAGTGTTTTCTTTACAAAGGGAAAACAAATAGAAATCTGGGTTAGATCTACTTAGTTTGTACAGTATATTATATTGATGAAAGTTCCCTAGAGCAATAAACAAGAGGAGTGCAGATATACAATTGTATATAGAGCCCTTTCTCCCTGCTCAGCAGAGAAGCTGACGAGTTGGGGTGGGTGATGTTTTATTGATGCAACTTGTTGCGGATCTGTGGAAAATCTGACAACAAAACAATTCACCCATAGATTTGTATGATATACGATAGGTTCTCTAGTGCCTGTAACCTGAATCTGATGCAGTGAATCAACATTTTAGCATTCTACTCATACTATTTTTTTGTACCCACCTCTTGGCTGCAGTGGCACTGAGGGGGGCTGGCAGGTACTAATTAGCCAAGCTCGAGCTTGTCATTGTGGCCCAGTGGGGGCCCGGGCCATCTGTTGAGAGGGAACAGAGGCATACTGTAGTGTTTTTCATTCATTTTACCAGAAGAGATGTGGCCATGCCCCTTCAGTATCACCTGAGTCAACCTTATTTCTTGACAGTACTGCTTAGCTACCATTTAAAGGCAGTAGCTTCCTAACACTGATGCATACTGTACTTACAGTACAGTACCTATGTTTTGAGACTTCTCTCAGTAGAAGCCTGGAGAGGAGACACCTCAGGGGGTAGGGCTGAGCAGGGCAGGCGCCACCACTAGGCAGCTCTAGGCATTTGCCTAGGGCGCCGGCCTCTGGAGGGTGGCACTTTGAAGTGCCATATGGAATTGGCGGCTGCTGCACCCCCCATGGAGCCAGGTGAGCGTTCCCCTAGTGTCTCTCTCCAACCCCCCCCCCCTCCCGACCGGGTCAGAGGTACGTGAAGCTGCCCAGTGCTTCCACAGCCGCGCTGTGGGGAGGAGGGGGTGTGGGAGTGTAGGGAGAAGCTGGTCATTGCCGCGCCCCCCCCCCTCTGTGCATCACTGCAATGTGCAAACAGCACCTGAGCCCCCCCCCCCCTGTGCCGTGGAGCGTCCCCGCGCGCCTGCTGTGCCCCGCCGTGCCTCCCCCCGGACCAGGTCAGAGCGGAAGGGGGCGGTGGGGTCAACCGGGGCGCTCAAACAACTTACACCGGCCCTGTGGCTGAGCTGTCTCTTCATTAGGCCCTTCTCCTCAACTTAGCGGTACTAAATGACGAGATTCAATCATTTTGCATAGCCCCTTTCTGACAGACCCGGTGACTATAGCAAAATCATGCCAACTTTGGTAAGCTGGACGGGACTACCCCAAAATCAGGAGCCCCCCACAACTTCTAGGAGGGTAGGCAAGTGTATGGCATGTTATACAATTGGGATAGAAAAGGCAAATTGTGCAAAAAAAATCTAATCAATGGATTTTTTTCCATGCTCGAATCCAATTTTGTGAATTTTTTCCATAAACTTTACCTTGGAGATTCATAAGCTGCGAGGTTCAGCCTAAATGCAGCACTCAAAAGTGGGGAAATCCATTCTGGAGGAGACATTTCAGAAGAACTTTACCTGGTTGAAACTTTATATATCTCGCTCTGGCTTGTGGAGAAATATACTAACATTTTTTATCATTGGGGTCATTGAGGTTCCCCTGTGATCAGTGCCGTAAAGAAAGCTACTGCTTTGCACTGTGCTAAGGGCAGATAAAGCTGTGGAGGGAAAACAGATCATGACAGCTATGCTTATGCCATCTGAAGCTGGTGTTATTATCACAAGGCTCACTGCAGTGCACAGTATACAGTATACGGCTGTATAACGTGATTGGGGGAGGGACTGGGAAGAGTTGGGATATGGTCATAAGGTTGACCCTAGGAAGGTGGCATGCATTAGGCTGACCACTGAAAGTCAACAGGGCTTAGGTTGACAACTGAAACAGGTTGACATGGCTAACGTCAACAGGGTCAGAAGGTCGACACAAGCATTAGGTCGACAGTGAGAAGCTCGACAGTCAAAAGGTTGACATGAGTTTTCAAGCCAACATATGCCGACAGGAGGTTTTTCATACCCTACCATCCACTATGGCATGACGGGTGAATAAGTGCTCAGCACCGAGCCATGCGAGGAGACGTGGCACACTTAGATGGTATCCATGTCGACAAAAAAAGTGTACAACTCATGTCGACCTTTTGTCTGTCGACTTTGCCATTGTCTATCTAATGCTTGTGTCAACCTTCTGACCCTGATGACCTTTAAGGTGTCGACCTAAGCCATGTCAACTTTCAGTGTTCGGCCTAATGCATGTCAACTGTATGACCCATACCCGAGTAGTTAAGGTTCCATTTTAGCTCTATAATATGTGCTTGCAGAGGGAGTGCCTCTCGTTTAGCGGGGGTCTGGCGGTCAGATTGCCAGCCGCCAGCTGCCAGAAGGGGATTCACGCGCTCACACGTGATGCTCATGCGTCCCCTTCTGATGGAGCTCCCCGTAGGTCCAAGCCGCCTCCCCGTCGCTGTCAGCGGGTCCCCACCGCCTCCCAGCATCCCCCCCCAACCCTGCCTGTCTCTCTGAAGCCCAGGTGGGCAGGGTTCCCACCCCAAAAAATCTGGGATGCAAGTGCATGTGAGACACTTGCACATCCCAGTCAGACGGAGCGCCTCTTCACTGGTGATCGCCAGCGGGGACATTCTGGTGATCCCCGGTGCTGGCTGAGAGGCACTCCATCTGTAAATGCGGAAGAAGGAACATTTTTCCCAGTATAACTTAGCTCATATTTGATCATATAGCTCCCCTCTCACTATTTCACCTCCATTCAACAAAAGTAATGTTTTTTTTTTCTAATTAACCCTGAGTTTCACCTTTTTTTTTTCAAATGGGAATTAATATGACTGTTACTTAATGTTCTTTTGTAATGAGAGGATTAAAAAGATTAAAAAGGGCAGAAATTCTATGTTTTTAATGTTGATAAATACATCCATGCCTGACCCTGCAGAATATATCTGACTTATTCACCCATATAATCATTTGGCATGAAGTGTGTAGTAAGGAAAAGTGCAGACATCTATCCCTGGGGGGCTAAGGCTATCTATCTCAATAAGCCATTTCCCCTGCACAGGTCACAATCACCAACAACTTCATGTGAGCAGATCCTCTGTTGACTGAATCATTTCCAGTTTTTGTTCATGCAGCTAGACAGGATATCCGGTAAGATGGAGAAAAGGGAGGGAAGTTGGCTCAATCAATTTATGATTCCTTATTAATTTAGCTAATGTCTTTAGGTATAGTATTACCTTTGTCTGCTTTGATTCCTGTGTTAAGCGAAGGATGCGTTAGTTATTAGTAGAACTTAGTTGTTCCGCCATCAAATAATTAAGAACTGTGTGACTGGGAAGTTCATTTAATAGCATGTTAGACAATACTGTAAGACTATAAACATGATAATCCTCATTCCTCTATTGTGGAACTAAAAGTTTCAGTAATCTCTGCCAGAGACTGGCACAGCATCATGTAACTGGAAGTCACAGTACTGTACTTTAACACTGATGATAATAGTTCTACAAAAAGTACAAGATAACTTATTATGGGTCTACAGATGGAGCGCCTCTCAGCCAGCCCTGCAGCTCGCCAAAATGTCCCCGCTGGCAAGCCAGTCCTCCATCGGCGCACACGTGCCAGAGTGTCCAGGGGGCAGGGGACGGTCAGGATTGGGGGGGAGGTTGGGGGGAGGTGGCGGTGTTCAGCAGAGACCGGCGGGGAGCAGCAAGGACCTGTGGGGAGCTCCATTGGAAGGGGACACGTGAACGTCTCATGCACGTGCGTCCCTTCTGGCATCTGGCGGGGGCTGGCAGTTGACAATCGGACCACCAGACCCCCCGCTGAATGACAGCGGCTCCATCTGTACTTATCAAACTAGGGGGCCTATTTATCAACAAGTGTTAAAACTGATAAATGGTGCTCCAGCCAATCAGCTCCCACCTGTCATGTGTTCAGCTCCTAACTTAAATATGTTTGAAAAATAACAGTCGGTAGCTGATTAGCTGGAGCCCCGTTTATCATTCAAGTTTTAACACTTGTTTATTAATGGAGTCCTAAATGGCAGGTTTAATAATGAGTCGTCTTGTTATCACATGTTACTAATGATAAATGACACTCCAGCCAATCAGCTCCTAAATGTCACATATTTGAGAAATTAGCTGATTGGCTGGCGCAGCATTTGAGATTAGTAATGATTGATAACAAGAATATCACTCTTTGTTAAAGCTGCCCTAATTCTGACCCTTCAAACATGTGGATATGGCCGAATAGCTTTTCCGAGCATCTGTCCTCAATATTGAATGTTCCAATAATTATGTATACACCACTGACAACTCACAAAAAATTGAATACTTGCTCATCGGAGCCATCACTTCACAGTTAATGAATAGGCCCCCTAGTGTGGAGAAGCCGGATAAGTCTGACTGAAGCCCTGCAAAAGTAGAAACATCAAAACATCATCATCAGCCTTGGTACCGCTTTTAAAAAAAAAAAATTATTTGAATAGAAATTCTGATATTTTCTCCCCGAAAATTGTTCATCCTGATTTTGGCTTATACTGAAGGAGCAGATCTCATTAAAGCTGCTACTGGCAATTCTATCGCCAATCGCCCTTCCGCCAGGAGGGGGTGCGTGCGCACAAGACGCGCGCCCTGTTCTGACAGAGCCTGCCGCCGCCCTCCGCCGGCTCCCCGTTGCCGGCCGCAGTCCCCTGCAGCCTCCACTAAACCTGCCTATCTCCTTGAAGCGGAGACGGGCAGGGAATCCACTCCCCGCCGCCGAGTGACTGGGACATGCAAGAGTGTGAGATGCTTGAGCATCCCCATCAAATGGAGCACCTCTCCGCCAGCCTGCGCCAGCTCAGGGAATATGGCTATTCCCTGAGCTGGCTGAACGGCGCTCCATCTGTGTTAATCATGACAACAATGGGGTTTTCTTTTTGATGGCAGGCATGCCCAAAAAACACTCACATGCTAGTGAGGGCATTTACCTGCTCACTGTGCAGCGAATATATATGCAGCCTAGCAAGAAAGGTCTGAATCAGGCCCATTGTACTACTTCCGCTTAGAAGTGGGTATCAAAAGAAGTGTAAATTGAAGATGCAAAACATCCCAAGAGCATAGTACACGACCCAGACCCTGTATCCGCCAGCTCCAAGTTGGTACTAAAATGAATTTATATTGTGGTATATGAATGACCAGATAGTTGCCCACCCACCCAGAATAGCAGCAGGATTCAATATAAATACTGGCACTTTTGGTAACTGAAACCTGCTGCGAAGCTCCTTAACTAGCAAATTTTATTAGAATATTGCAAGCCTCTGGATATTACATCTGGTGATTTGAAGGCCAAAGTCACCATCAATTTGCCTGAATATGTGGCAAGTTCATGCTTACGAACATATTTATTCTCCCCTCTATGATGCCCAGAGGGGAGATTCAGCTGATTGTTGATGGAGGCTGGGTTTGGGCACATCTCATTATGTCCACTTCCTTGGTGTAAATCAATGAAGAGAGGTCTGGGCCAAAATGTTGCGATTTTCCAGCAAACACTGCACAATGGGGGTCATTCTAGTTGGTTCGCTAAGCTATGGTAGTTGGCTGTTAGCGGGCCTTCTAACAGGCTGCTGTGATGAGCGCTAATATGTACTGTGTCCAGGGAGTCAGTAGCCACTGTTGGTTTGTGTTCCTTAATCCTCTGCCTTCAGAGCAGTGTTGAGGGGCAGTGTGCTGCAGTAAACAACAATAAAAACAAAAAAAATTAATCACAGTGAATTACGTTTTTTGTTTATTGTGGTATCACAGAGTGTACCTGCTCTGAAAGCAGATGAGCAGCAGCGCAAAGTGGAGCAGCAGCCAGAGAAGGTATGTGACTTGCAGGAGCTGGGTGGAGTAATGCAGAGGGGCTTTGGCTGGAGCTGCGGGGAAGCAAATAATATTATGCCTAGGAGTGGTCGGTATGCGGTTGATAGGTAGACAGTAAATTGCTTGATACCAAATGGTCGACATGCACAAGGTGGACATAGACAAAATGTGAATACAAGCAAAAGATTGACATTGCAATAGTCAACACATGAAAAGGTTGATGGGTGTTTTTGGGAATTTTTTCTTTTTTTGGACTTTTTAGTACTTTACCATTCACGTGGATTCTGATTGAGAACAGTAAAAGTGTGCCGAGCACAGTGGTAACAAAGCGAGGCACCTGGTCTGAAGCAATGAATGCTGGGTTATACAATACACTCATTTTGGGTCCACGTGGTAAATGTACAAATTGCCACAAAAACCATGAAAAACTTATGTCAACCTTCTCATGTGTCCACCAATTACAGCCTTTTGCTTGTGTGAACCATGTGTCTATGTTGATCTCATGCACGTCATCCGTTTAGTGTCGACCGATTGACTGTTGACCTACACATTGTCTACCATTTAGACCATAACCGAGCGGCCTGCCCCTTATATCCGAGTATGAGTAAGCAGGAACTGTAAAACATAATCAGGAACAGCATATTCTGGATTTCTGCCACACAAGTTGCTACTATCCAAAGCACCTTAGTTTTGTGAGGACGATGCAGGAAGTTATTATCATTAAACCGTAAAAGGAATATGTCAGAGACCCAACTCCCTTCCACGAGCCCTGTGCCCTCAGCGGGCCTGTAACTTAAGGAATATTCAGGGGAAACAGGGATGAAACCTCGCAGGGCATTAATGTGTAGCTAAAAAAAGTTTTCATTTTTTTCATAGTCAAACCCCGGATCTGCTGCCAGGACCAGCATTTTGGGTTATCATTGATTTGCAAGGTAGTTTTTGGATGTACTGCAGCTACAGCTTTCACCTTTCAGGCATCTTAATGGTTAATGATAGACATCTTGGACAAAATCCAGGCATCAAATGAGAAACATTTCACAGGTCAGCAGATGGCTGACTTCTCCCTGAGGCAAAAATAAAAAAATTAAAATTAAAAAAAATCCGTGAGAAAGTCGGAAAATGAGAGGAAACATGGAATACGATAAGTATCAAACTTTTTACCCAAATTAGCATTACAATGCCTACAGTAATAGGATCTGTCTAGCAATATGTGATGTTGTGACATACTGTATAGCTTTTTTTTTTGTTTTGATGACATGATGCAAGATATTAAGGGGGACATTTACTAAGATTGGAGTTCTATTTCACATGGGTAGTTGCTATGGGCAACCGATAATAATTTACTTAATATTTATTTGTCTCCTTCTAGAAGATAATAGATAGTATCTGAATGTGTTGCCAATTGTTCTACAATGTTAGGCTTCCTGGAGTAAAACACACATTTACTAACAGATGGTTTTTTATTAATGTAAATTAAAAAAATCAGTTAATGTGTGTTTTAGCCTCGAAGAGCAACATTGATTTAGATCTATTTTAATCAATCTGAAATATATTAAGATCAACCTTTATTAAATATACTCCCTATTGTATGATCAATGGTGCTCCATCCATCCAATCAACTCTTAACTGACATTTTTCAAACACATGGAAGGAGCTGACTGGCAGGAGCACAATTTATCAAAGAGTTTTAAAACACATTGCGTGTGTTGAAACCAGGGCCATAGACCTTACAGGGAAGATTCCCGGTAGGGCGACGCATAGGGAAGCCAAATCCGGAGCATTTTTTCAAAACCGGGATTCGGGATTGAAAAATGCTCAATCCCAGGATTCCCGGGATCCTGGGATTGGCTTTCCGAATAAAAAAAAGCCCTGGCCGCCCTCTGCATTTACTTACTTTTGCGGCCGGGTTGCTGGGTGGGTGGGCAGCTTCATACTGCCGGGACCCGGGTTGCTGCTTGCTGGCTAGGTGGGCGGGCGGGAGTGCGGGAGTGCAGCTTCATACTGCCGTGGGGGGGCGGGGAGCATGCTGCCTTGCTTTGGGCTGGCTAGGTGGGTGGGCAGCGTGATCTCTTCCTGCCTACGCAGCGTGACCTCTGATGTCACACTGAGAGGTCACGCTGCGCAGTGCTCTCCGGGTATGGGAGAAGCCGGGCAGCTTCTGAGCGTGTGCTGAGACGCTGACCGGCATTAGACTGCGCATGCGCAGTCTAATCCCGAATATCCCGGGATTGAAATCCCAGTGTTTTGGGGGCCAAATCCCGGGATCCCGCCGATCCTGATCCCGGGATTGGCCACCCTAGCGACGCACCTCTCAGCCAATCAAATTTTATTATGTGGCTCTGCCCAGTGTAGTAGCCCTGTCTCCCTCCTGTCTCCCACACATACAGTACAACATTTGCCAGTTCACAGAGCAGAGAACTCGATAGTACTGCAAATACTTATCTAAGTTGGGTTCCCATCTATATCTATTGTGACATCTTTTAAAGGGAGTGGAAGCTATCTGTGGTTGTATAAATTTCTGGGGTGATTGTGGGCTCCACTGGGGATAGTTTTGATATTCAGGAGATTATGGTAATGAGTTGTATGTCTGCACGATGAAGGTTTTGGGATATGTGTGCAGTGTCAGTGGGTGAGTGAGATATTATATGAAATGTGGAGGTTTGAGGTTTGCCACAGCAGTTTAACAGTCTGGGGGTAAGTAGACTGCCAAAACAATGAAACGGCTTCCGCCCAGGTGTAGTAATGTATAAATGCCACCTATTTTGGTGTTTTGTTCCTGCCTACATTTGATTTCGTGGCCACCTCTAGAAATTTTTCCAGGACCATTTTTATTTCCCAATCTTCCCCTGGTTGAAACTCATTGATAAATCAGCCTCCAAGTAGGAATGACACATGATACAACATGTGATTGATCAATGATAATGAGCCTTATTCAGAAGTGGACACAATTTTGATGTTTGAGCAGTTGAACAAATATAATTGTGCTGCATATGTGTTGCTATGGTTTATCACAGATGCTGCAGCAGTAGTGAGGATTTGGGTGCAGAGTGGGTGACAGAGAGGTCAAATTCAACAAAAAATATACCAGAGTATAGAAATTGTGCGCTATAAAAGCAGCACGAGTACCACTTCAAATAGATTTACATACAATACCACACAGATTTTTGGCAGGTATCCAAGGCGCTTATAAACATTCAATTCAGGATGGTGTACCCAAAAGAAGAAAGAAAAAAGCCACAATAGTGTATTATTGTTGACAATAGTGACATTCAACTGTATTGATATGGATTCATACAAAATCTCTTGGTCTACAACACTATTAAGCAATTTTGCATAAAGTGAGGGACGATGTGCGTCACTAAAGGGGCATACACACGCAGGGATTTGTGCTAAGCAATTTTGCTAAGCAATTTTGCTTAAGCAAAAAAAGGCCGGGTAGTGGTTCAGAATGAGAGATTGCGATCAGTATCTCTCATTTTGTACACATAGAGATATTTGCAGTCATTTGCTAAGCAATCTGACTAGATAGTGACTGCATGCACTGACTTAGTTAGCAAGAGATATTTAATCTCTCCGAGCATACACACGGAGAGATCTGTGCTTACTTTAAATAGCACAAATTTGCTCCGTGTGTACACCCCTTAAGGATCCACTCTCTTTTCCTTCCTTTAAGTGAATTGGTTTCATTTGATTATGTCCACAGGTAAGTGTAGACAATAAAAGCATATGATGTTACACCAGACAGGCGTCCCCGGATGTCAGTAAATCTTTATCATCATTGCCTTGATAAAGATACCGCAAGGTATCCAAACCGGTCGGCCTGGGGCTATTTGGAGAGGCAGAAAGAAGGTTTGGAGGACTCTTTTACCCTTTACTGACATCTGGGACGCCTGTCTGATGTAACATTATATGCTTTTATTGTCTACACTTACCTGTGGACATAATCGAATGATACCAACTCATACCAAAGGGAGGAAAAGAGAGTGGATCCTTAGTGACGCACATCGTCCCTCACTTTATGCGAAATTGTCTACTAGTTTTGTAGACCAAGAGATTTGGTACAAATCCATATCAATACAGTTGGATGTCACTTTATTCGCTGCACTCACCATGCTTCAGGCTCGGTGCCACACTACGCTTGGCACACTATTTTATTCTCCCAAAACGCCCTAGTGGATGGTAGGGCATGAAATACCCCATGTTGACCTTTTGACTGTCAACCTAATCCGTCTACCTAAACTCATGTCGACTTAGACACATGTCGACCTAAATACATGTCGACCTAATGACTGTCTAACAACTTGCTGGTGACCCAATGACCGTATCCCACAGGTGCTGGCTGTCTTTGTATCAGTGGCGTAACTATAGCCCCGCAGCCCCCGCGGTGGCGGGGAGGCGCTGAGGGACTGTGGGCGCCGATCTGCGGGGCTATAGTTACAACTTGCTACCTAGCCCTCCCTCCCAAGTAAACTTACCCTTACCCCTCCGCATGCCGCCGCCGCTGCATTCAGGGTCCCGGCCGCAGCGCAGATCTTGTCCCAGCTCCATCTCCTCCTGCAGTTCTATAATGACCATCAGAAAATGGCTGCCCCCTAACAGCAGACAGTTTTTTGGGAGGCTAGAGGAGGCGCGGGCCTCCTCTAGCATCCTTAAAAACTGTCTGCTGTTAGGGGCAGCCATTTTCTGATGGTCATTATAGAACTGCAGGAGGAGACGGAGTCAGGACAAGATCTGCGCTGCGGGACCCTGAATGCAGTGGCGGCGGAATGCGGAGGGGTAAGGGGGGGTTTTAACTTCACTTGGGAAGGTGTGTGGGAGGGCTAGGGGGAGGGGGGCGGCGCTGCCGATATCGGTAGCAGTTACGCCACTGCTTTGTATACTATATAATACAGAGCTGCACAATTATCATTTCCCTGTTCCACTGGTACAAAGAGGCGCTCGGACTTGGGATGGGATTTGAGTCCTCCTCTTAATCAGGCCCAATGTGATGTACCATACACTGCTCCCAAAGATGTTCAAAAAACCCCACAATGGAATAAAAACCTGCAGGCTTCACATTGCTACCGCAATTACGTAGTCCCTTCAGCATAAACATGGATTTATTAATGTAATAATGCCAATGAATGTCAATCCATTGAAAATTGGCAGGACTGGTGCATTATTAAGTATTGGGGAAATTTATTATGAGGCTGATGTCAGAATTATCCTGAGAGCGTAAACTATCAATTTACTCTTTGCTGGGACATAAGGCGAGATGTACTAAGCCTTGAAAAGTGATAAAATAGAGTGTTAAACCAACAACCAATCAGCTCCTACCTGTCAGTTTTCAAATCTAGCCTGTGAGATGACAGTTAGAAGCTGATTGGCTGGTTGTTTATCACTATCCATTTATCACTTTCAAGTTTAGTACATCTGGCCCACAGTCTTATTAGAGACACTCTCCAGGAAGATAATTCCCATCAATATTCAATAAATATCAAAATATGCTGCAATAAGAAATAATAGTTTCCAGGGACAGTTTACTAAAAACTATAAATAGGTCTTAAGGTGCGTACACATGGGGGCGATTTTGTACAATATCGTGGGAAATATGGTCGCTAAGCGACCATATTGCCCACGATGGGAGTGTGCACCGGCGATATATCACCGGATGCGCGCTCCCGTTTTTACCCCTGTAGTGATCGCTGGTCGCAGGAACATGCTCCTGCGACCAGCTGATTACCACTGCCGGGCTCCCCCAGTTTCCATCTCTGGTCGCTGATGAAAAGGAGAAACTGAGCAATATATTGCTCAGCCATATATTGCTCAGCGATATATGCCTGAGCAATATATCTCCCCCGTGTGTACGGGGCTTATGAATAAGAAATTATATTAGGAGACATCAAGGGAAGTAGATCTAGGTATTTCCCGAATACTAAAAGCCAGGAACATTGTAGTTCTGGGGACATACTGTATGTACAGATTTGGGACCTTCGGCATCTATGCTGTTAGGTGCACCTGTAACTTTAAGAACCTGAATATATGCAACTTACAAGCTGAGGAAAAGTTAACTTGGCAGTCATGTTAAGTATTGACTATCTGTCTTAGGTCTGAGGGCTGTAAATTCTCTCTGCTAAGATCCAAGTCGATTTGTTATCAAATCAGGCATTGAGAGGCTGATTCATTGCTATTCAGCGCTATGCTGATTTATATGCAGAATGTAAAACAGATGCCTTATGTGATACATATTTATGGTGAGTGCTGTTCTAGGAAGATTTATCACGGATTCCTTTGTCGGGGTGTGCATGAGCAGAGGCACGATGACTTGTATTTCCTCTCAGCTGCCAATGCCAAACTCATTAAAAAGAGGTGTGACTATTAATATACATTGTAATACTGACATGTTCTAATTTATAACACCCTGGCAGGGCAGGCTGAAGTATTCTCCAGACCTGTGAGGCGTTTTATTCATTCCTTTTCCTGCCACTTAGCCATAAGCATGCATACAAAAGCACCTATACCATACATATATGTGCATGTACCTCACAGTGGGTTACATGTATGCATGCATTACTTGAGTGTGTGTACATAATATACCTATGTAATACAGTATGTGTACTTGTATGCATGCAGTTATAAATTTAACTTATATAAAATCTACAGATGTAGTGCCTCATCAGATGGAGGGGGCACACGCAGGAGACACTTGCGCGCCCCGTCCCGTCGGAGCCCACCGCCGACCTCCGCCGCCTCCCCGCGGCTCCCCCGTCTGTGCCCGCAACCCCCCTCACCCCCATAACCCTGCCCTTCTCCCTAAAGTGGAGATGGGCAGGGATTCCGCTCCCCGCCGCCGAGAGACGAGGACGCGCGCGTGTGTGAGACGGTCGTGCGTCCTGTCAAATGGAGCGAATCACCGCTGGGACTCCCCAGCGGAGGGCATATGGCGAGGGCTGGCGCTGAATGAGAGGGCTGCATCTATATATGTGCATGTACCATGTAGCGCATGTATGCATGCATTACATTTAAAGGCCACTATCCACTAATGCGATATGGCCACTTTTTATGTGATTCTGACGCAGTGCTGTGACGGATCACAAAAAAAGGATCTACTCGCATGCGGCCGCAAGGCGGAGAAATAATCTGATGGTCGCTCACCAACGAGTGATGTTTCCACTGTTCGTAAAGAAAAATCATCCTGTACTGACTTTTGTAGCGTACGCTTCCCATTGAATTTGAGGTGGGCACTGATATCATGCCCTAAGCAGGCATGGGCTGCCTGCATTTCTACGGGAGTGCCCATAAAAGGCTGGGCGTTTCCTTGCTTCCCACCATGCCCGCCCACTATCCAGTATGAACTCGCATTTGCTCCAGTGGTTCGCACATGTGCATACTCATGTTTTGCATGTGCAAACCACGAACATCGGCCAGGGGAGTGAATTTGGACCTGACGATCTGGTCGGAATAGCCCCCAGTGTGTGTATTCATGTATGCATGCATTACATGTGATAATAGATATACCTATATAATACATGTATGAGCGTGTACCTCACAGTGGGGTACATGTATGCATGCATTACATACGAGTGCGTGTGAAAAGCATGAAAAATATATAATTCAATGACAGAAAAAGTCCACAGGGAGACGATGCGCAGCCCCGTGAACATCAGACCTAGGGCCTGATTCTGGTTCACTTGCAAAAGCAAATTCTTTCTCTAATGGACAAAACCATGTGCACTGCAGGTGGGGCAGATTTAACTTGTGCAGAGAGAATTAGATTTGGGTGAGTTATTTTGTTTCAGTGCAGGGAAAATACTGACTGCTTTATTCTTACACTGCAATATAGATATCAGTTTGAAATAAAAACCAAGTGCACATGGTTTTGTCCATTAGATAGTGAACCAGAATCAGGCCGTCAGACCTGCTGCCCATCCGACTTCTGACTCGACCCCTCTCCTGGCGGCAGGGGAACGGGATTGCATACAATACATTGCATGTGAAGGGACTTCATGCAATGTATCACATGCGATCCTGACACCCACGAAGATCTCGTGAGGCTCAGGGGAGGTCGGATGGCCATACACTGCTGCTATACATTGCAGTAGTGTATGGCCACCTTTACAGTTAAGGCTTAGAGTTTTGAGGTTGAGTTGACGGTTTATAATAGTTAATACCAGGGTGGGAGGTCACTTGCATCTCTGGAAGTCTGCACCAACACACACCTACTGAGATTGTAAGATTTATTGTTTTGCAGGAAAGAACAGTGACTGCATTGTTGCAGTATTGGAGGGCTCTCCCTCCATTACATGGGTTAAGGCAAATTCTACCCTACTTGGATGAGCAACACCACAGGTCACGGATGGCCTTTTTTTGTGTAAAGGGAGGGGAGTTTGGATGCCTTGAGTAGTTACCCCAGCTCTGATTTGAGAGTTGATGGTTATGGGCCACATCTACATCTAATCTCTATTACTGCATTATTTCTAAAATATGGTGGTGCTGTGTGTATGGCTGCCATATCAGTATAACAATATAATACCCTTCCATACCTCTATACATAGGTGTCATAAGGGCAGTGAAATTAAAATGTCAGCTCCTCCACAGTGACAGCAGACAGGTGCTGCTGTACGACATTTTCTTGTAGCAACCAGCGCCTGTCACTGCAAAGGAGCTGGCATTGAAGTCACTCATTTCTGTAGGCATCCTGGCATTTCCAGAGATGCTGTGCCATGCCCCGAGACTGAGGTAATAGGGAGCTTCCCATGAGAGCACGCCCCAACATCAATAGGACTTCCATCAAGGCCACACCCATTTCTGCAACTTCCTCTGTAATACTTGTCCACACTCCTTCCACTACTGTATATAACCTGTGCTCCATCTTTATTGCTATAATATTCGTCCACACTCCTTCAATAACCACATAACATCTATGTTCTGAACATTTTGCTGTATCTGTCTACATTCCTGCCATACCCATATAACCCCTGTATCCTTCCATACTCCTGTAAACGCAGCCTACAGTATACTCCTTTTATACTAAATTGACACCAACATTATGCTTAGGGTTACCAACTCATTCCCTTTATTCCGGGTACATATTAATTACACAGGTTCTGTGGCTGATTAAAAAAAAAAAAAAAAAAACAGTTGAAATGGAGTCTTGATGGCTGTTTAAAAAAAACAGTTGAAATGGACTCTTGAAGTGATCCAGCCACAGAACCTGTGTAATTAATATGTGTCCGGATTTAAAGGGATGAGGTGGCAACCCTAATTATGCTACTTCCTTACTCTTATAATAGCGGTTCACACTCATTTTATACCCATATAAAACCTATGCTACTTCCATACTCTTATTATACTTGTAAACACTAATTTTATACCCATATAACACCTTTGCTACTTCCATAACACTGCTGATTCCATACTTCAATAATACCAGGCCACACTCCTTACTCATATAACTCATGTGCCCATTCCATACTCCTATAATACTAGTGAACACTCCTTCCTTACCCATATAACACCTGTGATCATTCCATATTCCAATAATTAATACCAGTCCATGCACTTGGTATACCCATAAAATAACACTGCTGATTCCATACTACTAATCAGCAATGTAACGCCTGTGCTCTATCCATACACCCACGATGTCTGTCTACACTCCTTCCTTACCCATATAACACCTGTACTCTTTCCATACTCCCACGATGTATGTCTACACTCCTTCCTTACCCATATAACACCTGTACTCTTTCCATACTCCTACAAAATCTGTCTACACTCCTTCCTTACCCATATAACACCTGTACTCTTTCCATACTCCTACAAAACCTGTCCTCACTCCTTCCTTACCCATATAACACCTGTACTCTTTCCATACTCCTACAAAACCTGTCCTCACTCCTTCCTTACCCATATAACACCTGTACTCTTTCCATACTCCTACAAAATCTGTCTACACTCCTTCCTTACCCATAACACCTGTGCTCTTTCCATACTCCTACAAAACCTGTCCTCACTCCTTCCTTACCCATAACACATGTGCTCTTTCCATACTCCCACGATGCCTGTCTACACTCCTTCTTTACCCATTTAACACCTGTGCTCTTTCCATACTCCCACGATGCCTGTCTACACTCCTTCTTTACCCATATAACACCTGTGCTCTTTCCATACTCCTACAATACCTCTCCACACTTCTTCCTTACCCATATAACACATGTGGTCATTACATACTCCTATGATACCTGTCTGTAATCCTTCCTAACCCATATAACACCTGTGTTAATCCCATACTCCTACTATGCCTGTCCGCATTCCTTCCTTACCCATATAACTAATTTGCTCTTTCCATACGCCTACAATACCTCTCCTCACTCCTTCCAAACCCATATAACACCTGTGCTTGTTCCATACTGCCATATGACTGTTTGTTCTGCAATAACGTATCCTTCGTAGCTGAAAATAGAACATGAGTATAACATGGCAGTACCCCGCAGTTATTGATTTTCTCAGCAACTCAGACATATGCATCTTAGTTCACTGTTCTCTGTGCAATGAGATTAGAAAAAAGTGCCATCTTTATGTTTATCACAGTGGGAAATGTTTGTGACTGTTGCACAAGCTACTTCCAGTCTCTTCCCTGCTGCTCTGTCCACCTTCCATTCCCTCCACTTACCTATATCCCTCTTACATTGCCACAGATCATTTCACACAAGCCTACTTATATTGCTGGAGGCAAGGGGAACCAACAATTACCTTCAGCTCCCAATACCTATTTTATACCATTGATAGAAAATTCAATATGCCCCTGGGATAGGGAAGATTTGCGGGCCTCAGGCCAGGTCTGTCCCATGACCTTTGTAGCAACACAACTGTTTTGTCTGTATGAATGAAATGTATTTTACAATCACAGATGCTTGACCTATCTAATGACAAGGAATAGTTACAATGATCTCAGCTGGGATTTACATGTTAAATGGCTAATGCTGAATTTTTGGAACACACAGAAGAAAGCTGCTCTTCCTACCCTGATACGCGATCTCTAGCTATGCATTTCTTCAGGCTCAGAAACCAATGGAGATGTTTTGAGAAGGGCACATCAAGTATTCCTGGCAGTGACCATGGCTGACATGAGGCAACAGAACTCAAGAACATATGTTGCCCTATGCTATGAAGTCAGCAATCTATCAACCGAGAGGCAAAACAAGGGAATGCAATGATTAGCAGCTCCCTGCTAATCATTCCAGGGAGCTGCTGGAGGGAGAACGTTATATACAATGCCGGTTATGGGACTCTAGACAAAGACATTTTACAAGCAATTTAAACATTGTAATACTGTTAATGGATGCAGCACGAAAGGGCTAAAGAAGAAGTAATGGTCTTCACATTTAATTATTACTTTTCTGCACACAAGACCTGAGGTCTGTAGGGACAGGAGAAATACACCTGTTAAGGTGCTAATAAAACACATTACACAGCATTAAGTAAGCATGTGCATTCCGTTCCATAATGTGGCAGTCGCCATGCATATATTATGCTTAGCCATTCCGATGTAAAGAGGAAGGATTATCATAGAAGTGAAGTTGTTTATAATGAGCACTGGTCACTCATGTATAAAGGCATGCAATTGCTGCCCTAGTCAGAGTCAATACACTGTAACTCAGTCATGTTGTAACTCCCAGCTTTCTGGTTGCTTAAAACAAAGCACTGTAGCAACAAAACAAAAAAAAATCAATTTTAATGATGCCTTATATTTATTCCTGCCAAAAGCCTACATGGTAAGCTGAGATCAGTGGTTGCACCAAAATAAGCTACTATGAGGCCCAGAAGAAAAAGGAAGACTAGAAAAGTTAGTTTGAATACACATTCGATGCTCCTGTACCACTTCATAGGACTGGCCATGGAAAGGTCCACCATCAATGGTCACCATTGATATTTCCATAATCGTTTTACATTGACAGTATGAACCCACCAATGGTGAATCATAAATGGTTTGCACCATCAATGACCATGACACTAATAGTGCAAGCAGTTGTTTGAAATAAGTAAAAGACAAGTGAGATGATGGCCAATCCGCAGCCCTCTCTTCCATCAAATGCAAAATCATCAACAATCGGTTGAAAACCATTAGTTGTTGCCAAGCAACCATCAATGGTCAATAGCATCCCTACTATGCCACCAAGCTCTCACTCTGCTCTATAAAAAACAGAGCTGTGTCCCCCTCTGTAACAGGGCGTGTATACTTGGCTCATGCTCCGGACCACACATGCTCAGAAAAGGAAAATTCCCTGCTCTCTCCAGAGCACAGCAGAGTAGCCTGAGATACTACAACAGCATTGCCTAGTTCCCATCAACATTTTGCAATGGAGCATTGTGCATTGTAACGTCCCTGGCAAGTGAACATTATTACTGTCCATCCAGTGTTATGATTTCTGAATCTGATTGCTCACTCTTCTATTCTGCTATTTAAATGTAGGCTGGACTTACCTCTTTTCCTCTAGAGCAGTGATTTTCAACCTGTTTACCTTGCAGCACACTAAATATGATTTTAAAATTGCCTAGGCACACTATGAGATCCCCAAAGGGCAAAACACATTGGCTCCATAAAAAAAAAAAAAAAAAAACAATCACTCTGGTCCCCACAGGTCACAAAAATAAAATATATTGTCCCTTTACATAAAAAGAAGAGACTAGTAAATAACAGTTGAACTGGTGGTGGCTGTAAACTGGTTTGGGCATCTCTAGATCTGGGGGCACACTTGAGAACAGCTCAAGACACATTAGTGTGCCACGGCACAGTGGTTGAAAAACACTGCTCTAGAGTAATATCTCTTGTTTGAAATGTTATTTATAGCAGCTTAACAGGGTTTGATGTGAATTTTAATATAATAACAAATACTTTGCTAATAACTTATATATAAAGCACAGTGCTGTACATTGAGAAGATCACAATAAAAAAATATAATGACATAAAACATGGGCGGCGGGGTAGGGGTGCTCGGCGGGGCGGCGGGGTAGGAGTGCTCAGCAGGGCGGTGACGGGGGGGCGCCCCCCCCCTAACGGCGGGGGGGGGGGGGGGGGCGCCCAAAACGTAGCTACGCCACTGAGCGGACAAATAGAGAATTTTCCCATAGTAAACAATCAGTTTCTGCTTTTCCATTTTGAAGAATGTACTTGATAACTGCTAGCTACAGTAGAAGCTGATTGGTTGCTATGGTCAACTTTTCCACCCCTTAGAAAACCAGATGCTTGATATTTCCTATATCAATTTAGGACGTGTACAGTAAAAACATATATGTACAGGGTAGACAAATATGGCTGCATCAACGAACGATGCTGAAAAAAAATATCAAGGTGACAGAAAACCACAGGACTTGGTGCCATTGAAGATGGTTTAAGCAAGATAAGGGAAAGCACATGAGGGAAGAGGGCCCTGCTCGTGAGAGAGATTTCATTCTAAAGGGGAGGAGCAGACAGATAGAAATTACATAGATGGGGTAGACAGCATGGAACAAAGGGTCAGTATGAGAGTTGGCTCAGTTTGGTGTTTAAGTGGGTCTTATAAGTTTTGTAGAGAGGTGGAGAGTCTTAGGGAGAGAGACAGAGAATTCCATAGAAAGGGAGCAGTACGTGTAACATCTTGGAGCTATTAGTGGTAGGAAATAATCAGTAGGCAGAAGTGCTGTGCAATAGCGGAGTGAAGACGATGGGTAGGAGTGTAAAGGGAGATAAGGTCACAATGTCTCGGTTTATGATTGCTTGTTAGAAACCAACCACTAACTGTACATCTGTTTTTCTGGTCAATGTACTATAACGATATACTGATGATGTAATGTATTCAGCTCATAAAAAATAATATGTTTATACAAAATCTATCAGTGCAATTTATCTGCTGAAAATTTTTGCTGCCCAATAACATAGAAATATAGAAGCTACTTGTTTCCTAGCACGGCACCCACGATATTCAGTCGTATGGCATTGTATGCATTCAGGGCCGGCGCCACCACTAGGCAGCTCTAGGCATTTGCCTAGGGCGCCGGCACCTGGAGGGCGGCAGGGCAGTTCGCCCCTCACCCCCAGCACTGTGGTACCTGTGTAAAAAAAACTTCCGTCCCCGGCGTCCCTGCTGAGTGCTGGTGTAGGGGTGTCCGTGCCGCCGGGGGAGCCTGCGGCGCTGTTATTGTGTATAAGCTTGTCGCGCCCGGCGGGGTCCCTACAGTGAATAGAAAATAACTAGCGCTTTGCGTGCAGCGTTATTTTCTATTCACTGTAGGGACCCCGCCGGGCGCGACAAGCTTATACACAATAACAGCGCCGCAGGCTCCCCCGGCGGCACGGACACCCCTACACCAGCACTCAGCAGGGACGCCGGGGACGGAAGTTTTTTTTACACAGGTACCAACCTCCCCCCCCCCCCCGGCACCGGGGCGCCCCCACCCCGACTCGCCTGGGGCGCTCCGGTGCCTTGCACCGGCCCTGTATGCATTGTATCGCACCGCATGCCATATGCCCGCATGCAATGCGATGCAATACGATATTAAATTGTATAAGCACCCTAATGGGTTTTTTCAATGTAAAATGTTCCCCCTATACGATTTTAAATTGTATAAGCACCCTAATGGGTGCTTACAATGTTAAATGCACCACGACGGCACCCCCACTATCAACGCCAACCCGAAGCGTGGCGAGCGTAGCGAGCCCGCGAGGGGCGGCAGTACGCATCCTCCGACCTTTTCATACCCCCACTATTGACGTCGGGTTGGAGTTGATTTTAAATAGTGTGGCGAGTGCAGCGAGCCACCGAGCCTGAAGCGTGGTGAACGCAGCGAGCCCCGCGAGGGGACGCGTATTACTTCACATATATTCCCCGTACCCTCGCGGGGCTCGCTGCGCTCGCCACAATATCTATAATCAACTCCACACCGACGTGGATAGTGGGTGTATGAAAAGGTCGGAGGACACGTACCGCCGCCCCACGCGGGCTCGCTACGCTCGCCACGCTTCGGGTTGACGTTGATAGTGTGTGTGTGTCGTGGGGGTGCTTTTAACTTTGTACGCAACCATTACAGTGCTCATACAATTAATAATCTTATAGGGGGGGCATTTAACATTGAAAACACCCATTAGGGTGCTTATACAATTTAAAATCCTATACCATTGCATTGTATGGCATTGTATGCCATATACAATGGTATACAATTTTAAATTGTATGACATCGGGTGCCATCTCGTCGCATCGCATCGCATACCATTGTATGGCTTATGGTATACGAGGCTATGGGCGCCGTGCTAGGAAACAAGTACCATATAGAATTTGATGAAGATAAGTACCATTAAGTCAACAGTCGTAAGCAGACTGTCAGACACATGGGCATTGTGAGCTTGAGTTACACTGCCAGAGTATAGGGGTAGATTCTTTATTAACACTTACATCCAACAGAAGATCCACTAAAATGTAGTTGTAGCCAATGAACCGGCTTTAGCTGTTCTGCTGTGGTATGGTAGCATTCCTGTATGTGTTGGTAAAGTGGTAGAAGCTATTCCACCTGCAATGCAAACATTTGCCGGTATTACCTACTGAGACGTGTAAAATACAAACAGTGTTTTAGGACCTCTTTTTTGAATACTAAGCTATATTCTCTGTGTTAAAACAAAGTTGCTGCATTTACTGTTAGACAAGTGAGCGGTCTCTAGCTTCAGTACACTTAACATAATGCAACGTCTGGCGATTCAACATTCTGATGAGCTGACACTGTTGATTCAGTAGATAAACCATTTTTATGATAGGTCTGGAGTTGTTGCATTTCCAAACCATTTATTTACCTCCTCAAATCTCCTGTACTTGTACTTATCAAGGTGATAATGTGTTTTCTCTGGGAGTATCTGTCTGTTTTCATCTGTTTTATAGCAAAAACAATGAACAGTGAATATTACAGTGTACCGTTTACAGTGGAACTCGTCTTCTCAGACACTGCAATGTCATTTTCTAGTGACTTCAGCTTTATTTCCTATTAATAAATGCATTGTACAAGTGAAGAGGAAATATGAAAAACAATATTTCAGAAATGCTTAATCTAAATATACAGTGGATGGGATGCTTCAGTGCGATTCAATAGTGCACTGCCAGGTGATCATTAGAAAGTAGAAAAGATAGCGGCTCCTAGTACTGCTCATTACTGTGCCATTTAGTTACAAAAGATGGATAATGCTTGTTTTTCTGGCACTAACAGTGTTTGGTTTTTTTTAGGTATTAAAAAATGAAGTGGGCTTGCAATTGTGATTGTTAAGCAGATAACACAATAGGAGATGGATATGAATGTCATGTGACCACATAAGATCCAATCATCTGACAACCTCTTCCACAGAGATAAACTGTGCTATGGCAGTGCTACCAGATGAAAGGGCTAAATGATGCACTTCGGACACTCACCTTATTCAAATTTCTACAAATGTATGTAAAATGTAAATTGACATGTGTGACACTCCGGGCCAGTGAGGGTGTAGTGCAGGGGTTAAACTGAGGGGGAACGGGGTGGAACTGAGTTCCTCCACCTCTGCATGACCACTTTATGCCCTGGTGTAGTGGGTATATTGCGAAAAACGTGGAAGTACCTGGTTCTTGTTCAGCTTTTCAACTGAGATTTGCTCTTGCTGTACCACAGCCCTGCAGAAAGGTAAGGACTGTACCCAGAACAGACACAATGGGCAGTATTCGATTGTTTTTCACCTGCATTTAAGCTTGCTATCCATGGGGGTGGGGGGAAGAAATGCACAAATGTGTGGCTGGACCTGACCATAATGAGTGCGATATGTGCAAAAAAATAGATAATTTGACGATCGTCCTGTGATCTCCTGTCTCTAAAGACGGGAGATTGGCCGCGATATAAAAATTGAATACCACCCAAGGAGAATGATTCAGGTGATTTGTATAATAATTGCAATATTTATTCTACAATATGTCTGTAAAGCCAATGTGCTCAATTATTAAAGGCTAATAATATAATAAACATTCCAAATGACATTTACCTGCATTAAACTAAGTGCAATACAAAAACACAAGAGGAATATTGGCATATATTGCTACTTAGCAGTGAGGCTAACAACACACACTACTGTAGCTGTCAGGAAAATTGGGTACTTGTTTCCTAGAACGGCCACACCGATGTTGATCGGGTCGGTCGCATCGCATCGATCGCATCGCATGCGATGCAACCGATGCGATGGTCCCGATTTTTACATTGATTGAAATGTGAATAGGGTCCCGGGACCCTATTTTACATTGGATTTAATGTAAAAGTCTCCCCAGACCCCAATTTTAACCCCCTCAACGGCACCCCACGATTGACGCCAACCCGAAGCGTGGCGGGCGTAGCGAGCACGCGAGGGGCGGCGGTACGCGTCCTCCGACCTTTTCATACCCCTACTATCCACGTCGGCATAGAGTTGAGAATATAAAGTGTGGCGAGCGCAATGAGCCACCGAGCCCGAAGCGTGGCAATCGCAGCGAGCCCCGCGAGGAGACGCGTATAACTTCACAGGTATACGCGTCCCCTCTTGGGGCTCGCTGCGCTCGCCACGCTTCGGGCTCGGTGGCTCGCTGCACTCGCCACACTTTATATTCTCAACTCCACCCCGACGTGGATAGTAGGGGTATGAAAAGGTCAGAGGACGCGTACCGCCGCCCCTCGCGGGCTCGCTACGCTCGCCACGCTTCGGGTTGGCGTCAATCGTGGGGTGACGTTCACAATGGGGGGGGGCATATACAATGAGAAATGGGCCATATTGGCCCATTTCCCATTTTTTTCCCGATTAGAATGTTAAAAATATTTTAACATTGAACCCTATGGCAAAATTGGGTGCATCGCATCGGTCGCGTCGCGTGCCATGTTAATGCACCCGACCGACGCGATGGACCCGATTTTGCCTTTGCCGGCAAAATGGACCTGATTTCAAAGGAAATCGGGTCCATCGGGGGTGATCGTGTACCTTAAGTTAAGGTACACAATTACCCCCGATTGTGGCCGTTCTAGGAAACAAGTACCGAAAATTGTTATGCAACACTAAAGTCCAACATTTATCAACACTAGACCAGGTTATTTCAAGGTAACATGATCTTGTTGTAGCTTGTCAGGGCACGATGAGGCCTCTGAACATCACTAGCATGGCTAGCACAGGGCCGAATGCAGGACAAATTTGTTCTCAAAATGGGTCAGATGTAACATGTGCAGAGAGTTAGATTTGGGTGGGGTGGGTTCAAACTGAAATAAATTGCAGTGTAAAAATAAAGCAGCCAGGATTTACCCTGCACAGAAACAAAATATCTTACCTAAATCTGACTTTGCACATGTTACATCTGCCCCACCTGCAGTCAGAGCCAGATTAAGGTCTAAATGGGCCTGGAGCTGAAAATTATCAATGGCCTATTATGCACAATAATAGGGGTTGTGGCCAGCACCTAATAATGTGGGGGGCATGACCAGTATTCTGTTTGGGTGGTCTGCTCATGGGTGTGTCTGTATTTGTGTAAATACAGTACTTTCAACTAATTATATATGCCTGGAAAAGGCAGGGGGCTGGCATAAGAAAAATGCAGGAAGATATATTGGCGGGTGCCCTCCAAAGGTGCACATGCAGGATACCGATGTTCTAAGATACTTGCAGGGTGAGGCAGCATTCCAGTCATAAAAAAAATACTGAAAGCCGAAACTTGGTAGACAACATTTCAGCACCTTTTATGTGGCTACCTAAATTTACCACACCATATACCACTTATACAAATCATGCAACACAATAGTAACCCCCTTATACTGTACTTGCCTCTTACACATTGTGCCACATGGAATGAGCCAAAATTCACACTGACTGAGCCAAAATTCACACTATGGCACACAGATTGAGTCAAAATTCACTTTATGCCACACAGATTAAGGTAAAAATACACATTTTGCCACATGATTGAGCCAAAATACACATTATTATACCAAACAGATTGAGCAATAATGCACAATATGCTTCATAAATAGGGGCATTGCCCGCTGAAGGCGCGCATTAAAAATTTACACCATAATGCCCATTACATGTTAAGCCAAACACCATATTCTCCATTACGTATTATGCCAAACACCATAATGCCTATGAAAAATGATGCTACTTAAGTGTTGCTTACCAACATGTTCATTGCCAGGGGTTCCATGCTTATTGCCAGGGGTTCCAAGCTCATTGCCATGTGGGATTACATGCTCATTGCCAAGGTGGAATACATGCTTGCGGTAACTGGGGGATAGCCGCCGCCGGGCTGAAATGACAGCCATTGACAGCTGGGCAGAGAGCAGGGGGCTGCCTGGCTGTATTCAGAGCGCTGCATGTCCCGGCTATTTGAAATAATACCCCTTTCACACCAGAAAATGCAGGGATTTACCCAGGAATATGGCCCCAAGATCATGCAGGGACATTCCCGGACTGGACCGTTTTACACCAGCCTAGTCCCTGCATTTTTTTGTGTGAGGGGGAGAGAAAACAACCCCCGCCCCCCTTTAAACAACCAGCTACATCTTCGGAACCAACTGACCGATTTACATGTAGGCTTCAAATGATTTTGGTCCCGTGAAACTGGGCCATTTGGTTCCAGAGAAATCTGTCAAACAATATGAACAGCCATGAAATTACACTTCAGAAATGAAAAAAAATTGGTTTACCCGCAATATCTCTAGAAAGAATGAACCCATATGGACCAGGTATCAGATTGAAGGCCCAGCGATTTGGGTTCGACTGAGATCAACCTCAAGCTTCTGTGATGCCGGAGGGGGAACTGGCAGCCGTTGGAACCGGGTGGAGGTCGGAATTAGCGGGTCCCATGTTGTCCTATGGGGAAAATGTTCCAGGTTTGCCTGTCGGTATCTCCGGTTCCCGGGGGGCTACCGACACGGGGCTGGGCTCGTTGGAAAGCTCTGGCCCTCAGCTACAGAATGGGCCTATTTGGAGAATGGGCCTGGAGCTGTAGCTCCATCAGCCCCATTGTTAATCCGGCCCTGCCTGCAGTGGACATGGGTTTACCCATTTTGATTTTTATAGTCCTCCTTCATGACAAAATCATTTCTTTAGTACTTTTTTTGTTTTATGTTTGAGTCTCATAAGACTTGCAGCAATGGAATTTATGGGGTTATTCTGGTTGATTCACAAGGCTGCAAATTCAATATTACACAGTAACATCCATTCGCAGGCCAGGAGGATCCACACACATCTTTCGATGGTCGCCGACCATCGAAAGATGTGGAAGGTGCACGCATATGTAAGGTTGCTCTGAGCAACCTTACATATGCGTGCACGCTGGGAAGGAAATGCCCACCCCCACGTCATGGCCTCATTAGCATGGCCTCATTTCTCTTGGAAACGCCTATATGCTAATGGTATCATCCCACGCCCTTCTCCGTGCCACGCCCACTGTCCTGGGTGCGTGCACCCAGCGAACAGTCTGTTTGCCGTGGGTGCATGCACCCTGCGAATGTACAGTAAAACAACATTGGTCCCTGTGCGAACGCAGCCCTACTGTGAGCGGACCTGAATAAGGTCTTTAGTGTACAGTAAGTCTGCCAGCTTATATTGCAGGTTTATACAGAACATTTCTCTTATACCCTCTGGGTAGATGTCAGAAAGTATGAGGGACAGAGAAGTATGTGTACATTTATACAGGCCTTTCATCTGTGTGTACTTGATGAGTATATTAAGGATGCGGTCAAATGCATTATATGTGATTAGCAGACACTGGGTGAGATATACTAAGCCTTGGAGAGTGATAAAGTGGCGAGAGATACACTACCAATCAATCAGCTTTTGAGTGCCATGTTCCAGGCTGTGTTTGAAACATTACAGCTAGGAACTAATTGAATGGTACATTATCTCACTCTCTCTCTCTCTCTCTCTCTCTCTCTCTCTCTCTCTCTCTCTCTCTCTGATATATCTCCAATGTTTAGCACATCTGCTCAGTGTACTCATATGATCTTTTATTCAGGGTCCACCAATATCCAGCCCAACAGTGACAAAGGGTAAGTCCTGATCTCTGAACACTATTTCTATTCTCTCAGCTCTTCACACTGACACCCCAGTGGCTTTAATGGAAATCTCTGTCACTCTTCACAATATAGCTTCCCCCAGCCGTTCTTCTCCTCATACTTTTTTATTTTGGCTCGCGCTTGCGCAGTCATTCGATAACTGATATGATTGCAAATTCACACAATAGCAATCAGGTGTGAATAACCCCCTTTATTTGCCTGGATGTTTATGTGGGTCAAAATTATAATCCTTAACCCAGATTATCCAAAATGAAAGTCACCAAAAGCTATTTTTTTTGTTATCCACTATATCTGTGACACACATTCCCCTGATTGAGGAGTCTTCATTCTATTAAAGATTTCTACTCTATTTGTGAAGCTGTTATATGAGCAGTGAGCATCAGGAAAATCCAATTACAAAGGTGTGATACACTTTTCAGGCAAGGGACATGGCTGATATTTTTTATTCCAGCACTAGGGGGCAGCAGGATGACTTCCTGGGGGGGAAAAAGTGCTGGGCAATCGATCTCTAGCAGGAAATCACTAACGGCACTTAGTACTTTCACATAATAATTGGGCTGCGGGCCATAGTGAAAGGATGGCAAGCCAGGCCTTTGGAACCATAGTATTATCAGTCTAGAGAGCCTCTTCCTTGGAACAAAAGAATCTTCAATGACAACATTTCAAAGGCTATATGGTTGAGATTTCTATAAATGTCTTTGTTTAACGGCGAGCAATTTCTGTTTTCCATGTTGGTACTTTTTTAGTAACTTTTTATTTTTTCTTACATTGTAGCAGATCTTCCTTTCTTTGGGCATCTCTATTTCATAATGGAATATGTTCAGATGAGAGAAATGTTTCTATGCCTTAACATCTGAAGATTTAGAAAAGGAATCCCCGAGGGTCCTCCTGGACTCGTTGGCTGCTGGATTTTGTACAGTGGAGGTGTACAGCAAGACATGAAAGTTAAATTAGATGATTCCTCTCTGGCTTGTGTTATTAATGGAATATGATTGTGGCCACAAAGCATATATCATGTAGGAAAGTCCACTTTAAGTTTTTTGTTCTTTTTATAATGCTTTGAAGTGGTTTTCTTTACTTTTCTCTTTTCTAACAATTTTATATTTGAGCATTGTTCCTCTTTTTGTCATAACCTATTGTATCTATATCGTAAAACAAGGTTCCTTGGCACCGTACATTGAGGAACGAATATATCAAAATATGAAAGTCCATTTGACTGTTACAGACTATTTAAACATCTACAATAAACATAATTACTTAATACTAACCTGCCAATTAAGGAATTACATAGAAAAAAACATTGGTAGAGAAGGCCATATCCCATGAGTGCTTGAATTCCATGGATATGATGGGTGGACGGAAGGAGGAAGAAGTGAGTAGAACTGTCAGGTGGAGAGTTTAGAAGGTTAGAAGAAGGGGATTGAATGTCTTTGTGAAAAGATTAGTTTTAAGGGCATACTTAAAGACTTGGAGGCTAGGAGAAAGATGGGAGGCCATTGTAGAGGAGGCAAGCAACTAAGGAAGAATGTGGAAGATGTTTGTGGGATATAGTGGTCAAAGAGGAGGAGGTCATTGACAGAGTGGATGGGGTAAGAGTGTGTGTGTGGAAATAAGGTTAGAGATATAGGGATGAGGAGTGGTTGAGTTTGGTAGTAAAAGGAGTAGGAACTTCATTCTGTGTAATACAATGAGCCAGTGGAGCGATTGCTAGGGAAGGAGGCAACAAAAATCGAGGTTCAAGAGGGTAAAATGAGATACGCATCAATTTTGAGGATGGATTAAATAGGGACAAGGTGGTAGTATGGTAGAGAAGGACTTGGATCTTGGAGATGTTAGATAAACACAGAGCTGCGAACAGAGGGACTGGGAAAAGGAATGAATGTGAAAACGGAGGTGTGGAGTCAGTATGACACCCAGGAAGAGGACTTGGAAGACAGTAGAAGTTTTGAATTGCCAATGTAGAGGTACATGAGGGAGAAATGGGGAGAGAGAGATTCTTGGAGGGGAAGAACTTCAGCTTTTGAGATTTTAAGTTTATAGAAGCAGTGAGTCATCCATGAGGAGATGGCCGACAGTTGGTGAGACTGAAGAAAACTTAAGGGATCAGAAATCAGTTTGAGGGTTTTTAGCGTAAAGGTGGTAATGAAGACTGAGGAAGAGTATTAGGGAAATTATTATTATTAGATTATTAGAGATAGGAGGAATAGAGGGAGAAAAAAAAATGGAGGGTAGGACCAATCTTTGAGGTACACTGACAGAAAGGAAAAGAGGTGGAAACTGGCATATACAGTATGGATTGAAGACATGATTGGACAAGTAGAAGGTGAACCCTGAGAGTGTAGTATCAAGGAGGACAACAGAATGGAAAATTTGCAGGAGAAAGGGAGGTCAATGGTGTTGAAGACATTTTAAGAGATATAAATAAGAAATATAAACAGCAGATCCTTTTTATTATTAAAAAAAATGAACTAAGTCAATACACAATAGATATATTACGCCTATTCTTAATTGGTTACAGTGGTGAGATAGTTGAAAATATTATATTCATTTTACAGGATAAATACTGTACATCCCTTGGACTAGTAAAAAAGATGTTATTTCCCATGCTACTATTACTACGTATACTATGAACATTTTATTTTAGAGGGGAAAAATAACCATTTTTTACACCACACCTACGTGACAAGCTTTTCATTGTTTAATAAATAGGTTCCACAAGGCAAGTTGTCAGTCCTGGTGAAGGAAAGATTCATACTGCCTGTTTATTAACTCCATAATGGATCACTGATATCACTCTGGAACTCTTCATACTTTCTACAATGAATGATCTTTGCTCTGCAGCCATGAAGACTTTGTGCGCCATCAGAACCAGTCACCAGTTATGGTGATAGTCTATCTCCAGGTTTAGGTGACACATACACAATTCCTTGTTTCTGGCATTAAACATACGCTAAGGTCTAAAACATGGAAAAACCATAAAATGATCTTTTTGTCATAGCCTTCATTCACTCTCAATAGCTGTCCCCTCCCCTTCCTGATTATATGACTTTTACAGTATATTGCAATACACCGGGCCATATATATGCTTGGATCCATAAACTATGATGTCATGCTGATAAAAATAAAAAAAAGTCTTTGAAGCCATACTAATATGATATACCATCCTTTAGGCTGGCCCAATTTATTTACTTTCTTCTACAGCCACATGACCTTGCCATGTCAACTACCTGTAGACTGCATAGTACTATTTGCTTAAGTCATCTCCTTTGAGGGATATTTGGCCTCCTGTCAACTGATTATGAGAAAGACCTTTTAACACTGTCAAAGTGTTCAGCCATCCGTTTGGCTGGCTGGCTCTGGGGGTTCCTCATTGAATTCTTTTTAGATAATTTTTTTACTTGCAAAGAGCGATTAGCCTTACAGCTTCCTTTCACTTCTACAGCTATGCAGTACACCCCCTGATGTATGTGGGGCTGTGTTTGCCTTTGGCCGAAGTCTTTAAGGCCTTGTGAAGATGTAACAAAATGCAACTTTTTTTTTTCCGAAGATGACAGGCTGAGCATGACAATGTAATCCTTCAGGCTTGTCTTAGTTACTGAAAAGCTGAAGCAGTGTCAAAAGAGCCAGATGATAACAGTCTTCATGCCAAGTCTAACAGCTTCATTGCAACAAGAAAACTTTCACATTAAATTTCCATATGGTATCATTCCCCTCCAAGAGATAAGGAATCCCTGCTGCAAGAAATGAGTAAGTGGTGACTGAGAATTTCAGCCAACAAAAACAAATTGTCTTATTTTGTTTTTGTTTTACTATTTTAATCTTAAAAGGATTTTTCCAGCTTTAATTATAAAAAAAAAAAAAAAACATTTTACTAGTACATCAGCTGGATTCCCAGCCCCTAATTTTGTGTCATAGGGAGGGTATTCGGTCCCGACTGAATTTCCTGGCCAGGCAAAATATTGGCAATGATTGGCAGATAAGTATTCAATCGTAGGAGTTTTCACCCTTTTGAAGTATCATTTTACCCATGCCATTTCACTTTTTTTTTGGGGGGGGGGGGGGGGGAATCATATTTGGATGCAAAAATGGATGAAAATGGTTGCAAATTCACCAAAAACACATGAATTTGCCGCAATTTCCCAGATTTACGTGGGTTTCACTGATGCAGGACTTTTCATCCAGGCGAAAAAAGTTGACACGGGATTGAATAGGGCATATCGGCATACCGGTTCCCACCCCTAGATGGGTGGAAACCAGAACAGCAACATTTCTGGAGATTTCAGGCAGTATTCACTTACGGCAATTTTTGTTTTGCTGTCATTTTTAATGTGTGTATCTATTTCCAGACACAAGAAGATATCAGTGAAATAGTTTTCAGAAATCAATCAGATATTATAGAGAAGATTTATTAAGCCTGGTGAAGTGATAATGTGAAATGTGATAACGCTGAAGTCAGTCACCTCCTAACTGTCAAGGCTGGGTTTGAAAATTACAGTTAGGAGCTGAATGGCTGCTTTGTTATCATCACCAGACACTTTGTCACTTTGTTATTTTTTTTAACTATTTCGTTGATATCTTCTTGTTTCTGGAACTAGTTACCCACATTACAAATGACAGCAAAACAAAAATTGCCGTAAGTGAGTACTGATGAAAATCTGAAATATTGCTGTATGATCCTTCTATCCCGTACGGCACTACAGAACCCTTGTGGCACCATATAAATCATAGAACATGGTAATAATGTGAAGGGACTACAAGTAAAATAAACTTTTTGTCTACTATTTTGTTCATGCATGACAGCAACGTATCCACTAAACCACGCGACGTATTACAGCAGATTGTATAAAAAAACCACCAAAATAGTCCAAAAATTTAAAAAAGAAAAATTCTATTATGATTTACTGTACAACAAGCACAGCAACTCAATCCCATGGTCACGTATTTCAGAGCTGTCAGTGTCAGTAGCACCAGTTCTATTTAGCAGAGTCAATAAGAATAATAAAGTGTTTGTAGAGCCTATCCTCTGCTGTCACTGCTGATAACATCCCTGGTAAATAATAAGGTAATTTAAAAGATACTGAAGTCTTGATGTCCTACAAATTTCAGTGTTGCAGAAAAGTAAGTGTTCACAAACATAACCCGAAAGTCAAAAAGGCTTTCAAGATTAGAATCAGGGAACAGATAAGTAGTTGCACAGCAAGGGCTCAGTGAAAGTGCACATTTGCATTTGTTAAATGCCCGACTACATCTTTAAAGATAAAGGGTGGTCCCATACACAGGGTTTTAAATACACAACATAGACTGCAAGCAAGAACGGTCTGACACGTGGTCCTTTCAGCTTATTCAAGGAATGTCTTATGTTGGCTGAAACTATACAGTAGTGTACAGTTCCCTTTAAAACGTAAGCCCTCATGAGCAGGGCCCTCTTTCTGCATGTGCTTTTCTTGGAATATATCTCTGCCACCCTAATAATTGCATCAGTGTCCTGTCCCCTGATGGAACTGTCTTTATTTACCATGTACTTGTCCTAATTTGCCTTGTACTGTAATTTGTTATTTTCTTGTTTTACCCAGGAGTTCTATACACCTAGCTATTATACTAGACCTATTCCTGTCATGCCCAAAGCACCACGCGCTTGCGATCATTATAAAATAGCGTGATAGTCGTGTTTTAAGCAGATGAGGAAATCGCTGCAATGATTTAATGGCTAACATACAATCATACTGAAATCTTTGTCTTTGTGGTCACCTCTTGACTTTGTTTGTAATTATTGTTCAAGGAATTGAACTTAAAAACGGTCACACGTAAGATTGCTTTCACAAATTATTTAGAGGAAAAGGGTGCAGGATTTTACTCCTGCAATGCTACTTAGCCCTGGCGGACTTACTCATGCAGTCTTGCTGTGAATTTGTAATGAACGGAGCAGTACAGCTGGATTGAGGAACACTGGGATGAACGCTAATGCAATCTTTGAGTTTGCAGTTCTCCTTCGTTACCCCCCCTACTTTTGTTTTATTTACAAATGTGTCCCCAGAATTCAAATGAGTTATCTGTTGACTGTGACTGCTTCATTTTCCCACACAAGACTTGTCCCTGGCTGATGCTGGGTCCTACGAATATACGGAGAAGAAAAGGGAGCGAGCAAAAGAATTCTTTTCAGACCCTTTTTTTATGTTTCACCCCCCCCCCCCTCTTCTCACACCTCCCTACCCACTTCAGCGTTCTTTATGTTATACGATCACTCAAATTGAAGCCCAGGAGGGTCCTATAGGCAATGCATCGCATCCCTGGGAGAAAAAAGCCCCCAACAATCTATACACCAGATGTATAATGTTATATGGTCAAACTGGCAAACACAAAAGCTAAAAAACAAAAGGCGTGAATTAGGGAGAGGAATTCAAAGGCATGTTTTCAAAACAGCCCAGCCAAGTGCCTGACGAGTCCTCTAGAGACAAAATGCTTGAAAAAAAGGTGCTAAAGACTGAAAGGGAAAAAAGGATTGGAAAAGCCCTTTTTTCTAATTAGCTGAGGCCTAACAGGCCCTGAATATCACAACTCTTAGGGGGTTCTGTGGCTGGTGAAATGAAAGGAGTCTACTCAGAAGCATGCACACAGCGCGGCACACACACAGTCTCGCAGAATCAGGCACCCCCACTTCTCAGTGCTTCACAAGGTGACAATAAGGGACATTCTGCCAGTTTCGGGCTGGAATAAATGGTTATATAATGTGCTTTGGGGTTTCTAAAGGACAGCGCCCTGAAAGAAAGGAAAAACTCAACTGCAAGCGCAATGTTATATAAGACGTTTGTAATTAGTATTCTGCGAGCATCACTATGAAGTATCAAACGTCACTAAGAAGTATCAAACACAACTTTATAAATGCCCATTAATTAGCACAGACATTTGACAGTATTTGGTGTATTAATCTAGTAGATGGCATTCCCGGTGATCATAACAAACTGGACATTGTAATGGCTAGCATTGCTACCTCACAGCACTGATGTCATGGGTATGATTCCCACCATGGCTCTAACTGTGTGGGGTTTGTATAGTCTCCCTGTGCTTGCGTGGGTTTCCTCCAGGTACTCCAGTGTCCTCCCACATTTTAAAAATATGCTGGTAGGTTAATTGGCTCCCAACAAAATTAACCCTAGAATGTCTGTGTGTGTGTGTGTGTGTGTGTGTGTGTGTGTGTGCATGTACATGTGGAAGAAAATTTAAGCATTGTAAGCACCACTGGGGCAGGGACTGATGTGAATGTTCAAATATTCTCTGTAAAGTGCTGCGGAATACATGTGCGTGTGCACTATATAAATATCTGGTAATAAATAAATAATAATAATAATAAATAAATAGTGTTATATATGAAACCTCTCCGATTACATTATCTCTGGGGTGACAACTAAAGTACATTAAGATGTCTTTCACAATCTGTTTCATTATTTTATATTGTAGAAATATTACAAAACGGCCTTTACCACTATGTGCCTGTCTATTCTTCATAGGTGGGAAATGTCTATTATTGTTTGACTGCTGATCTGATTAAAGCTGATTGAGAAAATCCAAGCCAGCCCTCTCTCCCCCTGCACCCCACACACATACACACACCGCCCTCTGCTTTCTTATGAGGAATGTTAGAAATCACAGATGTTACATTCACATTTAAATACCTGTGATAGGTGGCAGACTGCTTTTTGTGTGGCCATTACGGTAATAGCATATGTCTGGCATTTCAAGCATCTGCAGTCCTACCTACACTGTTGTTATTTGTGCTTGGATCCTATTTTAAGCGAGCAATGTTTTGTCACAAATGTGTTCTCCTCATGAGCATGCAGAAAGCATAATAATGATACATGTTTACTCACAATGTATACAATAATTGAGGAAAACTTGTAAGTAGGAGTCATAGAAATAGATGTCTGACAAAGCAATATGTTGTTTTATATATTAATACTTATGTAAATCCTTTGCATAAAGAAAAACTGACAGGTACAGAGAAATGTAATAGGTATAATAATATACTGTAAATAGTTATTATGATATACGCAATCGTATAAACTCCTACAGATAAAAACTACAGTATATCAATGGTGCGCTCTGATTTCCTTGTTGGCGGGGCCACCAATAGGGGGGTACTGTGGGTACAGCTGTTCTGGGTCCCGGCCTCTGGAAGGGCCCGGGCAGCTCATTTTACCCACGGCAAACCCCCCCCCCCCCACCGACTGCCTCCGCTCTGCTGCCTGCGCTGAGCTTGGTGTACTGAAAGAAGCACAGGCTTCTTCAATGCAGGATGCCGACTGCCAATTAATATGCTGCACCAACTTTTGAGCCAATCAAAGCTTGTGTACCGAGCTCTGATTGGCTCACCAGCCGGTGCTGCATTTTAATTGGCCGCAGACATCCTGCATTGAAGAAGCCTGTGCTTCGGGACCTACTGCGTTCAGCAGGAGGGGAGTGAAGGTGGTGGTGGGGGGGGACGACGACTAGAAATCAGATTGTTTGCATACCACGCAACTGTCCACATTTTGGTGGGCGAGTGTCACTTTTCTGCACTCTCTGACAGACCAGGGTCCAGAAGGGAGAAAAGGTTGGGGAGTGGGGGTGGGGGGCAATCTCATTGCTGCCCTGCATCTTCATAGTGTCTGGGAGAGCCTGGGGCATCCAAGCAGCTTGGAGAGCACCAGAGGGATCAAATAAGGTGTATGTTGTGGCTGTGAGGCATTAAGTACAAGGTTCTGAATCCCTTTTTCCAAATATTGAGACATTTCTTTAGATTAAGCGAGGGCTGCATAAGCATGAGGGCATTTAAGAGCCTGTGCATTTAGTGATTGTCTCAAAAAAGCTTTGTGGCTGGATAGATTACCCATAGAAGCATAGGTGTGTGTGTGATTGATAGGTGATTTAGCCTATTAGATAGCCAAGGAGTGATAGCTTGTGCATGGGGTATATTAGGAGGAGTCAGATGATGCTGCTCCCTCTCTGAGGGCCTTATTCTGGTTGGTGCGGCCGGGCCGTACGCGTACGTTCCGGGGTTTTTCATGATCTGCGCATGCGCAGATTCGCTAATGCGCAGGCGCGACCATTCACCAACGCTTACGGACGGGTCTCTACGTGCGAAAAAACCTGTACGCGAGTGTACGGGTATTGGGGGCGGCATAGGGGCGTGTTGAGGGGAGCGGCCGAAATAATGAGGGAAAATGGGCGTAAATATGGGCGTACACGGGGGTGTGCACCAAAAATGAGCGGTGCTACTACCGCACGATCGCCTAAAGCACCGTTCATTTCGGACACCAGACAGGCGGCTGCCAACCGCCAGCTCAGACCACCCCTACAGATACCGCATGCCAGCGTGCACCTGAGTTTGCTAACTAACGCTGATTCCTACTCAAACACATACACCTGAATGTAATAAGCAATGCTGCAGTCTATTAAGTCCAAACCATGATTTCACTACCTGCAAGCCACACACAGCACTCAAACACATTGGAAGCTTATCTTTCTATACTTCTCGACATTTAAAGGTTTGTTTAATTTAAGGTAAGAATCTTTTTAAGACCTGCTTATATATGCTAAGGTAGGTATTTGCTAAACAGTTAGACACATTCACTACGTGCTTTCATAGACTTTACACAGTAGCACACTCAATCTACACAAGTCGACATGTGTCAACGTGTTCACTCTAATACAAACATAGGTTTTGTATTTAGGATACAATAACATAAACCACATCTAACACCTACAAAGGATGTTTCAGCAATGTTTTAAGCCCATGCCCACTATTTAGCACACAATCTTTGTATAGTACCCAAAATACAGAACTGTACCACTATCTCATCTGCTATGAATTGGATTTGACTACACTCTGGATGTAAGATGCCACCAATCACATTATTGCACTCACATCTCTCTAACAAAGGATTCCTACATCTGCTTATGATACTGTAAAATCATATATATTTAAAAACTTATACATGTTTGTTCACAAGCAATTTTATCATGTTTGGCCCATTCACACATCTTTTTTTAGGGAGGACACATATGCATTCCTACACAAATTTACCTTTTCACCCTTGTTTGTCTGCCTCACCCACTCCATGAGGAAAGCATTGTTCTGGACCTGCTTTTACCTACTACTGTAGGAGCTACCTCACCTGCACACAAACTGCTTTCTCACCTATTAAGTTGCTCTGCACATGTGCTGACACAAACTAATTAGCAGGGAAAAGTTGGATAGGAACATGGGAATGGCCATGGAGAGGGTTACACATGGGAAACTTCGACCACACTTCAACAAATGTTCAAAAATACCCTGGTCATTAAGTACACATAAATCTAGTATTTGTTTCACACAAGAAATTACACATACCACAATTTTGATTTAATTGGTAAAATAAATTTATTTGCTGTTCAGCATCACAGCTTATTTCACACTTTAATGTCAGAAATCAAATAAACAAATAAAATAGACACAAAAATAAAAAAACTGCCAGAACAAGAGGTTGCATATCTCCAAACATGTGTTACCCTGCAAATGCAATGGTGAAAGAAATGGGGACACCAGAATACGTACTGCAACAACCAGGGTGAATACTAAGCAAGATACACACCACCAAAAATTTATCCTGCATTTGTAGAGGTCAAAATACGAACTTTAATGCCCATGGCACGCAAATGGATAGATGGCCAACTCAGGAAGTGGATGTCCAGTGCAATTTAAACATTTGGGGTCCAACCACAGAGGAAGTGAACCATGTCTCATTATTTGGGCCCTTTTTTCCCCCTTTTAGATGGGGCCTTGGGGACAGGGGCCTTTGGCTCAGCTGGCTTGCGGCGTCTTCCCCTAGTGGACACAGGAGGGTCAGCAGAGGTGGAAGGTTGGGGAGCAGCTTGGGGTGGGCCAGCAGATCGGGGATTGTCCCTTAGGGACCTGGCGGTGGTCAGCTGCTCCGCAAGAAGTTCATTCTGGCGGCTGAGGTGTTGGCCAATGCTTTGCATGCCAGCCGCCAGAGTGTCATTAATGCGGTTCAAGGCCTCACACTGCAGCCTGTTTGTGGCCTTCCACTCCGCCAGAAATTCCGCCACCTGCTGTTGACGGATCGCAGCATCCACCCCTTGCTGCTCGATCCTCTCCAGCATCACCAACACGCTCTCATCCCATGTCTCCTGTGGCTGGGGCTGGGGGTGTCTTCTTGGTGGAGGCTGGACCACTTGCTCCACCTGTGGCTCTGCAGAGGAAGATGCTGCCGGTACATCCTGGGTTTCTGCTTCTGCTAGGATAATAATTGAAAACAATGTCACCATCACATACGCACTAAAAAATATCTTTCAAAATACAATGCATTACTGTGACTTACCATCAAAAGCAGCATCAAAGACCTCCGCCGGGAGCTCACTGTCCATATTGGAGATCCCCCTGACCTCGCCCACATCAATGACGTCCAAGGCGTCCTGCTCCAGGGGGGTATACTCCAAATGATCGGGCATAGGCCCTCTCCCGGTGGACATGCTGTGGTTGTACCGGTCAGTCATCTTCCTCTTCATTGCCGTTTTGAAGTCAGTCCACCTACAAGTTTAAAAATACAAATATCACCATGAGATATGTGCACCACTGTGCTACGTGTAGGGTTACCACCTAGTCCCTTTAATTCCGGACACATGTTAATTACACAGGTTCTGTGGCAGTTTAAAATTAGGTGAAGTGGAGTCTTGAAGTCAGCCAGCCACAGAACCTGTGTAATTAATATGTGTCCGGAATTAAAGGGACTAGGTGGTACCCCTAGCTACGTGACATTTCCTAGTGTGGGTGATCTTATGTTTTTTAGCCATATGTGTCCCACACACACATTAATGTCTCCATTAGGAGGCATTTCAGTGTCTCATCTCATTCATTAGGCCACTAAATGCACATACATACATCACTATGCAGAAATGACATCATCCATGGCCAAATTATGCACCTCCACCTGTTGTGAAACTACACATTCCACCATAGCTTGACAATGTGGTTATTATGGAGTAATTTAACTATGTGATGGCATACTGGGATGTGTAGTTTCTCAACAGCTACATGTGCACAGTTTGCTCATTCTTGTTTCAGTAGCATCATATGGAACATGTTACAACAACTCTTTCAAAAACACACTTTCTCTTGTCCCATCACATACTTAACATGAGCAGAACTGTGCCCATAACCTCACATCACACCAATGGTGCATGTTTCATATATCAATGTGGGTTATTAGACATGGTTGTGTTCACATGTGACATTGAAGTGTAGCACTATCTACAAACACACCTTTCTATTATTCTCAAAACATACATGTAACATATGTACACACATATGACATTATCAGGGGGACAAACACCAGGGCTATTTTTCAGCAGGCTCCAGCAGGAACTGAGGCCCTTATTCTAGTTCACTCTTTCTGGCCAAATATTTCTTAGATGGACAAAACCATGTGCACTGCAGGTGAGGCCGATGTAAAAGCCCACCCAAATCTGATTATTTCTGCACAAGTAACACCTGCCTCACCTGCAGTGCACATGGTTTTGTCCATCTAAGAAATATTTTGTCTGAGTGAACTAGAATAAGGGCCTCAGTTCCTGCTGGAGGCTGCTGAAAAATAGCCCTGACAAACACACTAACCTTTTCTTCACCGCTAGCCAATCTCTGACCACTGGTGACACCTGGTTCACTTCCTCTGTGATCTTGTCCCAAAGCTTTCTCCTTGCACTGGCACCCGGCTTCCTGGGTGCCAATTCTATCCATTCGCGTGCCCTGGGCACTAGAATTCGCAATTCGGCCTCTACAAATGCAGGGTTTCTCTTTCTGGTGGTGGTATCCTGCTCAGCCCTCACCCTCGATGTTGCAGCTTGTTTTCTGGTGGCCCCAGTTCTCTCACCATGCACCTGCTGGGTCACACCTGTTTGGAGAGATGCAACCTCTTGTTCTGGCTGGTTGCTTGGCCCTTGTGGAGCTGGTGGAGGTTGAACAGGGCCTGTTACTGAGGGGCCCGCTTGGTCTTGGGTCCTCCTTGTCCTCTCCTGCTCCCTCTGCCTCAACCTTTCAAGCAAGGATTCTGCTCTTGCTCTCTGGAGAGCGTCCTCAGCTGCGGAATCGTCTGAACTAGACATGTTTGCAGCAATTGTGGCCTGCATCTGACTGAATATTTATATGTTAATCTCCCGCCATGAACAAGGGGGCGTATATTTTTCCCCCCAATGTATTTGCTCATTTACGCCGATATTTCCCGCCGATAATTGCCGCTTAAATTACGCAGGTCTCAACGCACCTGATCAATCACCTGTATATGCACATACACAGGTTGTGGAGCATTGTGTGCTACATCGTGAAATGTGTGCACCTGTCATTCCAATGATGAGTGTTGTCAGCTGGTATCTGTTGGAGTTTGTGTATGCTTTGTGAGTCACATTTCAAAACATCACGTTATAATGCTTTCCTTGCATATGTAATGAGTATGAAATTGTCATACACCAACATGTTGCATTGTGCCCATTTATAAGTAGACGGTTGCGTGTATTATTTCCGCACACTGTATATACAGTACGTCTCTCCATGGGAAACGGTGTATTGTGCCCCCTTTAAGCAGCATATTTATAAGTAGACGGTTGCGTGTATTATTTTCCGCACACTGTATATACAGTTCCTCTCTATACATTGAATGCATGCTGTTGGTTTTGGTCTGTGTATATCGGAACGGTCCGCGTAAGTTTCTATTCGCATCCAGTTTGTTAATGTAAGAAGGATTAATAAAGTTAATACCAAACAAACAATTTTTTAGACCAATCAGCAAGCACCAAAAGTGATATATGTACCTGCAATTATTAACTGCGCCATTGCCACTATGACTTCAACCAGGGCTAGGCCGTTTTCGACCCAGGAGCTGTTGGCCTTGGTTGAGGTCATGGACCGTCACCTGGGGCCCAGGGGCCCATATGTCTCAAATATGGACAAGCGGCGGGCGTATACTGCTGCCCGCCGCCTAATATACTCCACGACCGGCGTCCGCAGAAGCCTGGGGCAAGTTGAGCGGCGCTGGTCTGACCTGCGCCGGCGGCAGCCAGTGTTGCTTTGCACACTTCGCCGCCATATTGCCCGATGTAAGTTTTTATTACTAGTATGTCTGCGTTTTTTTGCAAATGTTTTCTGTACTTTTTATAAATATGTTCCTGAGTATGTGGGTGTATAGGGGGTGTATATGGGGTGTATATGGGGTGTATATGGGGTGTATATGGGGTGTATAGGGGGTGTATATGGGTGTATATGGGGTGTATATGGGGTGTATAGGGGGTGTATATGGGGTGTATATGGGGTGTATAGGGGGTGTATAGGGGGTGTATATGGGTGTATATGGGGTGTAAATGGGTGTATATGGGGTGTATATGGGTGTATATGGGTGTATATGGGGTGTATATGGGTGTATATGGGTGTATATGGGGTGTATATGGGATGTATATGGGGTGTATAGGGGGTGTATATGGGTGTATAGGGGGGGGGGTTTAAGTAGTTGCTCAGTTTTTGGGTGTAGCATATCAATTAGTTTGCATGATAAATGTCTGAAATATAACAGCAATGATAATTTGGAAGGTTATGAGCATGACTAATGTGAATTTTTCTTTCCCCCTTTTTTATGAAACCCAATCTTCGATTTCTATGCCATCAACATGAACATTTCAGCACGGGCAAGAGCCCGCATAGAAGCCCGGGAGCAGGCAGCCCGGGACCAGGCAGCCCAGGAGCAGCCGGAAGAGGAGGAGGAAGAGGAGGAGGAAGAGGAGGAGGAAGAAGAGGAGGAGGAAGAGTAGGGGGAAGAAGAGGAGGAGGAAGAGGAGGAGGAAGAAGAGGAGGAGGAAGAGGAGGAGGAGACAATGGGTCAAGCTGGGGCCCACACAATTTCCCCATCCCCTTCCCCCACCCCCTCCCCAACCCCCACCCCCACCCCCTCCCCAACCCCCACCCCCTCCCCAACCCCAACCCCCACCCCCTCCCCAACCCCCACCCCCACCCCCTCCCCAACCCCCACCCCCTCCCCAACCCCCACCCCCACCCCCTCCCCTACCCCCACCCACACCCCTACCCCCACCCACACCCCTACCCCTACCCCCTCCCCACCCCATTTCCAACCCCCCTACACCTCTCCACCACCCACCCCCAAACCTCTCCAATCCCCACTCACACCCACTAGCAGCATCCAAAGGCCAATCCCATCCACCTTGCTCCTGACCCCCCCAACCACCGCACACCCAACCAGCGGCGACCAGGATGGCTCAAGTAGCCGTAAGTAAATAATGTGTCTAATGTTTACCTACACATTTCTACACATAAACAATCACAACAACCACATATGTGTATCCAACATCAACATTAGTTGCAACATATCACTGCAGGGCGACCATGAGGTGTGGCCTGTCCTTCTCCAGGAACAAGGGTCCCCTTGGTGGTTTTTTGGAGTGTGGCCATGCCTCACCCCTTGAATAATTGACATAACAGTACATCCAATGAGATATCCGACATTAGTGGTGTTGTAGTTATATGGCTCCAGGTGTTGGGTAACTCCAGTTCCCAGCATGATGTGCAACATAAATGTAGAGATTGTTTTGTTCATAGTGTGTGAGGCCATGCGGATGTATGCTTTACAAACATAGCTGTAGGCCTATGATTTGTACAGCAATGTCCTAAATTTAAAATAGTAAGGAGTGCTTAAGCCGCAACAATGTCATAACCCTTAAATAGCACAGCCTAATTGTGAGGTTAGAGGACAGTCCCCCAAAACCAAACTACCAATTGGGATACAGCATACATTCATCCAAGAAGGAGTAATTTAATTAATGTTATTTACTATGTACAGTATGTGTGTGTTAACATATTATTTTTTAGTACTGTGTTTACAGCAGACCCATCTTCAATGTAGTTTAAAAATGTATGTGGCCTTCACACATAACTCACAACTTTTTATTATGTACAAATACAACAAACATTTGTGTATGTTATATATTAATTTTTGTTTTTTATCCCTTCACTACAGACACTGAACAGCACCAGGATGATGTTGGCAAAGTTATGCGGGAGATTTTTTTAACCCTGCTCTATTTAAATATTTTTTTTGCCCGATTGGAGGCCCTACTTTAATCCCCCCGCCCCCCTTCAGTTTTGTTACAATAAAAGTTTATGTACAGTTAGAAGTTGCCTGTGTTGTTAATCATAAATATGTTTCATGGTTTGTAAGGGCAGGTACATACAGATGTGTAATGTCAGTTATATTTGTAATGTGAGGTGAGGGGTAACCATTGATGTGTGAATTTGTGTGTTTTTGAGTTAAAGAACACATAGTGAAAATGCATGAATGTTTAATGTTGTTAGATTAAAACATCACACATAACATCAGGGTAGGTATACATGTTACACATTTTGGACAAACTAATTATGGACATAATTTAGTACATATACAGAAACACCAACATAACTTGATTTAAAAGTAACAGCAATATGGGGACACATAGATAGTGATTAAAATGCCACATTAGAACATAACAAATATACATGTAATGAGGGTTAAAATGTTGTTTTATTAGGGTCTTTATTAAGGTAGACAATTGAGTTAATAGAAAACAATAATTGAATAACAATTAGAATAATTAATTAATTGTCTGATTTGTAGTTGAAAGGCAAGATTTGCAGGTCCATATATGTGAAGGGTATGCCAGCGTGCAGGGACGTACGCTCACTCTCACGAGCAGTGACATAAGCTGAGTTTTCCATTGAAAACAATAGGGACCCGTCCGTGCAAGCTGGCGTACGCTCAGATCTCCGCAAGAAGGCGGTGGGAAGACGGACGAGAGACGTCCGTAAACGGCGGCGTACGCTCAGTTGTACGCCAGTTGTCGGAGTGTAAGGGCTGGCCCGTCCGTGTACGTTGGCGTACGCTCATTTGTACGCCACTCCCCTTCTACGTTGTTTATGCCCGTACGTATGCGGCTGATTTGTGGGTGGACTTAACCCCAACGGCCGCGTACGGCTAGCGTACGTTAATAGTGAACGTACGCACGTTTGGCCGCACCGATCAGAATAACCTCCTGAGTCTGGAATCCCACCCTCCTTTCCCTTGCTCTCTCAATTGCTAGCTGACCTGTCGGTCATCAACTAATTTGTCTTTTTTAAAATCTTTAATTAAAATCGGCTAGAAGGCGCTCTCAACCAATGGTAATTTTGAGGTACAGGTGGTCGCTGTGCGGTGTTGCCCCCCTTTGACAGGATGGCTGGTAAGTCCTGCCTCCGTGGGGGGGGGGGGGCGTTGGCCACTTCCTGGAAGTGTCCTTGCCATGCCAAAGAAAGGGCGGTGAGATCGTTGCAGCATGGACTATACCTTTAAATAGATGGCAGCGTTTCATCGCCCATGTTATAAGTTGGGGCATTATACTTGCCGCCATTATTATCACCTTTTGACCAGAGCTGGGCTCCATGCTCTTTCCTAGCCATTCCTTTACAAATAAGGTAATATAATTTAACAAATACCCGAGACCTTTTAACTTATGCAGTTGTTGTCCGTGTCATTATTTCTATTGATAAGATGTGTCCATGTGAGTTATTTCTAGGGGTAATATAGAGTTAAGTTAAGGTTAAATGTCAATCATTATGATTCAATAGGTGCCTTATAATCAGTGGGTGCTGATCCAATAACTTCAGTGTTTGTCAGGAAAAACTGTGTACTATATTGGCTCATAACCTCTCTACAGAATCACGAATGCTGAATAAGCAGTGAGGGAGCATAAACCACCAGGTTACACTTGGAAGGTCATGTGATATGTTAATCAGGATTGGCACAAGGTCTATCAGAGCAGTGGGAGGGATTAGACAGTGTAAGAAAGGTCACATGCTAGATGTGAAGCTTCCTCTGTCCGGAAAAGCCCCACCCACCCTTCCCTATTCTTCTCTCCTCGGTGGCGGTAAAGAACGGTCATCCTTGTAAGATCTCTGTGTGTGTGTAGATAGTGGGGTGTCGCTCTCCCTTGACATCTATGGTCATGGGCCATGCTTCTGCCCGGGGGATGGCCACCACTAGCACGAGTGGATGACCAGGGAGAGTGATCACCAGCGATGGTGTGTATGGTAGACATCTTTAACCCCCACTTTCCTATAGTGACCGTTCTTTGGTGCCGCCACCATTTATAGTATAGTTAATTGTCAAAATAAATTTGACATTAATTTTGAAACGCCAGCACTTGTGTCCGTGTCTTTTTTATTAGATACGTTTAGTTGTTAAGGTTTACGTTAAGGTTTATGGTGAATTGTAAAGTGTGGACCTGGGGATACCCGATGGCGAGTTTATGTAAACGATTACATATATGTCAACTTAGATTTCTATGACTATATTAAAGCAAACATGTAATTGTAATGAACCGGAAAGTATATTAGTTAATTCCCTTTTCCTTTCCTCTAGCAGGTAAGTGTATTAACTGTAGGAATGTCCATGGCAATGTTTTTTCTTTTATATATCAGATATTTATTTTACAAGTTAAAACATTAAAAGGTATATAAATATACATAGGTATAATAAACATTGCATTAATACAGTAACAAAGATAGTTACGAGTACGACGAACACAAAACACAGAACTATAAGACAATTTATATATAGATATTCAACATAGATATACTGTTACCATTTTCACATTATATCAAAATGACAATATTATCACTATTATATGCTAAAATACTACTTTATTATTGCGCAATAATATACCTGCTGCAGCTGTAAACTGTTACTTAGTCTCTCTGTTTATTAGGTAGTCACTATAACCAAAGCGTCTAGTTTTGTTTTGTAGATTGGAGTCCCGCACTGAGTATTCTGACAGTGGGCTTACTTGTAATCCAAAAGTGAAAGTGAATCAGGTAATAATTGCTGGTTTAATCACAATGTAACAACACTGTAACAACACTGTATATATCCTCTCTGCACTTTTCTTCATATCCTTTGCCTAAGCGTGTGAGAGGCTACCTCTCACCCGCCTCGCACCTCTCCAATCCATTCTTAACGCTGCTGCTAGGCTCATCTTCCTCTCCCGCCGCTCTACCTCCGCCTCCCCCCTCTGTCTATCTCTTCACTGGCTCCCCATTCCTTTCCGAGTTCTCTTTAAACTCCTCACCACCACCTACAAGGCTCTCTCCTCCTCCACAGCTCCCTACCTCTCTTCACTGATCTCTATCCACACTCCCTCCCGTCCTCTTCGCTCCATCGCTGAACGCCGACTGACCTCTCACCTAATCACCTCCTCACACTCCCGTGTCCAAGATTTCTCTCGCGCTGCCCCCCTGCACTGGAACAACCTCCCGCCACCCATCAGGCTATCTGATTCCCTTACCTCCTTCAAGCGCTCCCTCAAAACCCACTTTTTTCGACTAGCCTATCCCTCCTCCTAACCTCTTTTGATCCTCCTATCCTGCCTCTGTTCCCCTCCGTTCCTACTTATCCTATTGTATTTCGTTCGTCCACCCACCTATTTTTAGTATGTTAACTCTTATGAGCAGGGCCCTCCTTCCTCACGTACTCACCCTACCTCATTACCTCACCTGTGCTCCTGTCCTGTTCTTCCCTTCCTCTACTTCATCTTCAGTCTCCTTGACAATTTTGACACCTACTTCTGAACTGATGCTGATTTTAGTTCTACCAGCTATACCCCTATTTATACTGTATCTATCAACACACCCTGTACGTTACCTTGTAATTTGTTTTTTTTGTTTGCTATGTACGGCGCTGCGGACACTTTGGGCGCCTTATAAATAAATGTACTACTACTACTGTAGCATGAAGCCAGCTGTATAAAGTCTTTACACCATATTGCTTATTACAGTCACTATTTCTCCATCAAATAATATTAGTCAGGTAAAACGACTTCTTCTTTCCTTCTGATGAGGAAGCACATTAATGTCTGCCTGTTGTACAGTTATCATCTGAGGTAAATGCAGTCTCTCTGTTAACCCTGCATTAGGTTGTTAGCGTCTTTTAACCTTCCTGGGATAATATATCTTTCAATGTATACATTTAGGTGAGTGAAGTATTACAGCCTTTCTGAGGTAAAAAGTCTCTTTTCTGTCTGTGGCTGTGCATAAATATAGCTGACTTTAGTCCCATGAGGTAAAGTGTCCTTTTCTGAGGTAAAATGTCTTTAAACTGTATACAGCTGTGTAGGTAAATATGAGAACACCCATTTTCTGCGCTGCTATGAATGTATTTTGGGGCAGGACTCACCACACCTCTACTCTCCTTTTATCATTTACAGTCCAACAGGTGACAGTCATAGTTGCCAAATCATCCCCTTTAATAAGCGCACATTTGAATTACACAGGTTCTTGACTAATTTTCAAACTTTTCAAATGTAATGACAGCTGGTATGGTTGGGAGGTGACAGAGTTCAAGAGTTCATACCAACTGTCATTACATTTGAAAAGTTTGAAAAGTAGTCAAGAACCTGTGTAATTTATATGTTGGGCTTATTAAAAGATGATCTTGCAACTATCGTGACAGCAATAACTTGAGAGGGAATCCCAGCAACTGATGAGCCATCTCTGCATGCACCCAATAAGTATAAGCGTCCTCCATGCTCCCTCTGTCTGCCACACTCTTGGACCTTCCCACACCAACTGCCCTGTCCAACTGCTCACCCCTCCTTCTGACATAAGTCATGTGACATGCTACAAACTTTCTGTGCAGCTGCCGAGGATGCTGGGAATTATTCACCACTGTAAACAAATTCACCGTAGTGTGCTTCATCATGACACACAATACATTGTATAGTAGGTTATTACACTTGTACTCTGTACTGCTTCTGCACACACATATTACATAATTGTTCTGTGAATTGGAATGTGACTACAATTTTAGAGGTTACGCATTGTTATAAATCAACATGTAACTGTTAAAGGATCTAACAATATATGATCATGCCCAATAGAGAAGTAAAGTAAAATGTGCAAGAAATGCAACATTATAATGGCTGGAAGAAGCTCAATCCATCAATGTTGGGTTCCTCAAATACCACATGGGCCCTTATTCTGATCGGTGCGGCCCGATCAGAAATATGCGGTGATGTCCGTCTTGGCGAATCCCCGCCTTCCATACGGATCGCCACCTCCGTCCGTATGCGGATATGTGGCGGTCCGCATGAATGTGGACGGGGATACGCCTCCTCCATGGTGGGAGCAGCCCCTGCATTCGATGGTCGCCGAACATCGAATGCAGGGCCGCACGCTCCACCAGGTCCCGCAACACAAGACCACACGGACACTTGTCCGTGTGAAATCTTGTATGGGGGCGGGCAGCTGACATCCGGCGATGTCAGATGCCCGCCCCGTACCCACGCGTCACGGCCTCATTACCATGCATACGCCCACGTTTGCATGGGAACGCCAATAAAACGCGGGGCGTATGCATAGGGTAATGAGGATAAGTAGCCCCTCACGCCCCTCTACGCCCCCTGTGCGGCGTATAAAGAATCCATGCGGCGAAATCGCCTGCACATGCGCAGAGTGACCTCTGCACATGCGCAGACGATAAACATCGGCGGGCCGTACGCAAGCGGGAATATCCGCACCGATCAGAATAAGGGCCATGGTTTGAGTATATTAACCCTTTGAGTGCCAAGTGAATTTGTCAAAATAGGTGTCAAATTTTATAATTTGTTTTTTTATTCATCATAGTGACCTGTATTGTTTACCTTATATAGGAAGTGGTCGATATGGGAGATATTTTGTGATAAGTAAACAGCTATATGCTGGTGTAGTATGGTTAACAGCTTTATATGCGAGTAGCAGTATTTTATATTGAATACAGTAAAATACAGGCAACCAATGGAGGGGCTGGCAGAGCGGATCAGCAGACGATGAGCATCTTGCTAGGAAGATCAGCCTAGCAGCAGCATTTAAAATGGATTTCAGTGGCATGAGTCTGTTCTTGGGAAGACCAGTTAGGAGACTATTGCAATAGTCAATGCGGGATATAATGAGTGCATGGATAAGAGATTTAGTAGTGTCTTGTGTGAGATAGGGTCATATTTTAGATATGTTTTTTAGATGCATGTAACATGATTTGGAGAGAGATTGAATATGGGGAACAAAGGACAGTCGAGGATGAACCCTAGGCAACGAGCTTGTGGGGTAGGGTAGATTGTCGAGTTGTCAACAGTTATGGAGATATCAGGATGGCAACTGTTCTTGGCTGGTGGGAATATAAATATTTCCGTTTTAGAAATATTGAGTTTGAGTTGGCAAGAAGAGATTCAGGATGAGATGGCAAAGAGGCATTCGGATACTCGACCCAAGACCGCTGGTGATAGATTTGAGTATTGTTTGCATACAAGTGATACTGAATATCCAAAAGAGCTGATTAGTTTGCCAAGAGATGAGGTATAGATTGAGAAAAGCAGAGGACTTAAAATCCTAAAATTGAGCCTTGTAGAACTCCAAGTGACAGATTTGGACATTTCTTACAGAGATGTTGGCACTCAAAGGGTTAAGAATGGGATTGTATAGAATATTAAAAATGGCAATCTTTCCTCTATGTCTTGTTTTATTACCACGTTGCCCTTAATTCCACAGCACAATGGAATATACTACACTTTATATGAGAAGAAAAAGAAGAAGAAGAAGAAGAAGAAGAAGAAGAAGAAGAAGAAGAAGAAGAAGAAGAAGAAGAATGGGCTATTATACAAATATCATTCTCCGAATAGGGTTAAAGTGGTCCAATACACAACTTGTGCACAGTAATATACCAACTCAAGAAATAACTAATAGCACCTACTGTATTACAGTAGCAACTAATAACAGTGTTGCATGAAGATGTACAATATAATAGAATTAATATTAAAATTTTGTTACTTATGTGCTAAACTGGATTGTCCTTCACTACATCTCCGCTTGGTTATGCGGAATTATGGCTTGTGTAACTACAATACACTTCTGTCTGCACTGGGCTTATTCTGAATTCCTTCCACTCTGGAGTCACGGAACATGATATATGGTAGGAAGGTTGGGTTGCATTGCTGGAACAGATAGCTTTTCCAGGCGTTAACAGGGCCTAGCATTCAGTTTAATGGGATTACACTTGAAGATGCTGGAGCAAAATTATTCTCATCTCTAGTATCTGCTCAGGCAGCCTCTCTGCTGTTATTTTAACTTTTCCTGGTAATCTCCTTGCTCGGAAAATAAGTGTAGGTGTGTTGTAAGTAACTACTGTATGCACTATTTTGGTTTTTGGTTTTGCAATTTACTGTATATTGTGAATTTGTATTACCTTGGCTGATAATTATATAACTGAATATTACTGAATATGCAGAAAAGGATATATCACAATAGCAAGCTTTTCTAAATTCTAAAATGTCAGTGAATATACTGTATGATAGCATTAGCAATGGTGGGAAAATCTCTTGTAGACTGGTAGCATTTCCCTCTAATACTGTGTATACACGGTGACATTTTGTGTTGGATTTTGACTATATAGTCAAAATCTAATTGCAATCGAATGGAATTCGAATGGTTTTCAGACTTATTTGATGCCGATTCGATCCCCATGCGTGCTCCCTTTAAGGTTAATCAGTACTTATATGTTAGTTGGGTGCCCACTAAGCAATTTGCTTAGTGGGCTATTCTGCATAGGGAAATCGCATTGCATCGCATGGGCCACGCAATGTGTGATGCGATTTTCCTATGTAATTTATTCTCCGGGTCATCGAATCTGCCGCAAAATCGCATGTGATCGCATTATAAGGTGTGCGATGCCATGACATTAGGTATACAATAATATGATTGGGTACTTATGAGTTATCCAAACGCCCGATTTCAAAATCGGGTCGGATCGGGCACATCGCATCGCATCGCATGCGACCATCGGATGCGATGCGATGCGATGCGATGACCCGATTTTTCCATAGGAATCAATGTTAAAATGGACTGAGTCCATTTTAACATGGAATTCAATGGGAAAAAGGGGTCCTTTTCATACCCCTACTATCCAAGTGGGCATGGAGTTGGATATAAACCTGTGGCGAGCGTAGCGAGCCACCGAGCCCGAAGCGTGGCGAGCGTAGCGAGCCCCGCGAGGGGACACAGAATACCGTCCCCTCGCGGGGCTCGCTTCGCTCGCCACGCTTCGGGCTCGGTGGCTCGCTACGCTCGCCACAGGTTTATATCCAACTCCATGCCCACTTGGATAGTAGGGGTATGAAAAGGACCCCTTTTTCCCATTGAATTCCATGTTAAAATGGACTCAGTCCATTTTAACATTGATTCCTATGGAAAAATCGGGTCATCGCATCCGATGGTCGCATGCGATGCGATGCGATATCGCATCGCATCGCATCTGATTGTATGCCTTAACTTAAGGCATACAATCAAAAAATCGGGCGCCCAGATAACTCATAAGTACCTATGATTGTATGTCACAAAAATAGGTTTAACGCACCCCCCCCCCCCACTATCCACGCCACCCCAAAGCGTGCCGAGCAGCGGCGGAACGCATCCTCAGACTTTTTCATTACCCCACTATCCACGTTGGCGCTGAGTTGATTTTATATAGTGTGGTGAGCGCAGCGAGCCACAGAGCACCGTGGCGAGGGGACGCGGAATACATGCAAAATAATCCACATCCACTCGCCTCGCTGCACTCGCCACACTATATAAAATCAACTACACGCCGACGTGGATAGTGGAGGTATGAAAAGATCAGAGGACGCGTTCCGCCGCCCCTCGCAGGGTGGCATGGATAGGGGGGGGGTGCGTAAAAGCTATTTTTAGGACATACAATCATATTATTGTATACCTCATGTAATGGCATCGTACACCCGATAAAATCGCATGCGATTTTGCGGGAGGTGCGATGCTATGCGATAAAAAAAATTACATTAAAAAATCTATTCTACGTTGCCGTCCGTATGCTAATTGGGCGTCCAACTAACATATAAGTACCGGTTAATCATACAGAAAAATAGACTGTGCAGGCAAGACTATATAGTCCAAATCTAATGTGTTTTGCTTGCTGTTCGATTCAATCCCAATTCGATCCGATCGAATCGCAAGCAAAATCGAACTGTATTAACACACATTGGCCACTTTTGGGGCAATTTTTAGACATATGTGATTTTTATTTTTTTACAAAATCGCAAGTTTTCTCAAATTAAAACATGTTTTAGGATGCAAATTGCAATTTAATTTGCATATTTTGCTGTAAAAATCGCACGTTTTGACAAGATCACAATTGTAATAGGGTACGATTTTTGGTAAACATTACAAAAAAATCACACACAAGACAGACCAGGTCCAGGCTGATGAATTTGACAGAACCATGCACAGATCTCACTGATTCTGTCTAAAAAAAGTGTGTACAAGAATTGTTTTTATTTTTTACGGAGTGGGGTCCCCCCTCCCAAGCATAACCAGCCCCGGCCTTATTGAGCCAGTCCTGGTTCCCAAATAAAGGGAAAAGATAATTGTAGGGTTCCCCTGTAGAACCCTTTAAGAAACCAGCACCGGGCCTGGTTCCAATGAAAAATAAATAATCTTGCAGCTAAGTCCAATATTCATATTCAGGGGTGGATTGGCCCACCGGGAAACCGGGCCATTTCCCGGTGGGCCTGCCCAAAACTCTTTAAAAGGGGCCGGCCGGGATCCCCCCTGGGCTGGCTGGGCCGTGGGCAGCGGCCGCAGCACTTTCCCCAAATCCAAAATGGCCGTGCACAGCACCTCCCAGGGCCTTCAAGTGGCACAGCACCAGACTCCCAGAAAGAAGCAGCAGCAGGTGAGCCGCCCCCCAAAGCCCCCCCCCCCCCCCCCCGCGTGCATTACCGCTGCCACACCCCCCCAATCTGCTCCTGTTGATATTAGAACATATTAGTAATGTATTAAGGACAGGACTTGTGTCACTTGTGTCAGGTGTAAAACATAGTAAACTTACATGCCCTTACTCAGCAATCGGATATCCATGAAATGTATTCTTGAAATTTGTCAAGATGATTGTATATATAATAACAGAAAAGCTTGTACAGTGCATCATTAAAAGTTACATATAGATTCAGAGCATTGTCATATAGGTGTAAGAACATAAACATTACTTTCTGCCTAGATTGCATCTATTGCGCTGGTACTGGAAATGTACGTGAGAGAGGGGATACAGCTGATACACATGTGTTTATTTATTATGCAAACTCAACTTCTCCTTCATGTTCATGAAATGATAACAATTTTCATACATCAAAGGATCACTGCTGCACTAGTCCTGTGCTATGTATGCAATGTTTAATGGATCATGGCATATGTGTTTCCAATGTGTATATCCATAGGGCAAACTGGGAGTTGTGCTGAATGGTGATAAGCTGAGGAGACCTGCCACCAAGTGTGTTGAGCTGTGAGAACTATTGACAGACCTGTAGGAGAGTCTATATGCATTACAGAGTGCAGAATTAAAGAATTTGTCCTGTAGAATGATTTCCAAAATTCTAGGTCAGGGGTTCCCAATCTTTTTTGAACCACGGCACCCTAGAGTATCAGAATTTTTTCACGGCACCGCTAGGCCAAAAAAAAAAAAAGTCATAATAATGCTGCCCATACACCTATGAGATATTGCATGCAATCATTCGATATCGACTACATATGGCCGATAAATTGAATGATTGTATGCACAAAATGTGTACCATTTAACGTGATGCACAGGCACGCCGGTCGAATGTCGGGTCTCACGGTCCTACTGTATGTACTGCACATAATATTTATTGAATTGCAAGAGCAATCGCATGTAGTTTTTAACCACATGCGATGCTCGAATGCAATCCGCTGGTGGGAGGCGGAGGGACCGCTTTTTAAGCTGCATGGGGATGGGGAGAGGGGGCTGGAGGGACAGCTGGCGGCGTGGGAGATGGCGGGCAGAGGGCAGCATTTTAGCTGTAGCGCTAGCAGGTGGCGGGGGTCAGTAAGAGATGGCGGCAGAAGTGTTTAAACACTGGGCAGCCCTCTGATTGGCTGAGCTACCCCCGCCGCCCGCTAGTGCTATTTGTTGCGCTACCTTACATTGCTGCCCTCTGCCCACCCTCTTCCAGCACCCGATGTGCCATCTCGACATGCGACATCGGGTTATGTAAAGGGGGCACTTTTAGCACCACAATATGTGATTGGGTTCGATGGACATCGCACACGAGATATGCATATCAGGGCCATAGCTGGCTATGTGCATGTAAATAAGTGAATATATATGCCTATGTGCACACATAAATATATATATATAGTTATATGTTTACACACATTTCTGCGGGTAGACTACACCTATCCGTATGCTTGACTTGCCTATACTTGGTGAAAGAGATATGCCACAAAGATGTACTGCAGCAGGGCCCTCTTAACCTCTAAGGGGGAGATTCTCTAAGACAGAAATGCGGTTAAAACCCCATTATCGGGGTTTTTACCGCATTTCTGTATGCTCTAACCTCCCTCCGCAGTGGCAGCGCTGCGGAGGGAATCGCCAGCAAAAGTTAGTGATTCCGTGCAGAAGCCTATGGGCTTCTTACCGCAGCTCTGTTTGAGGGATCAGTAACGGATCCCTCCCAGCATGCCCTGCATATGCGCAGACGGACTCCCGGGTCATAGACCCGGAATTCCAGAGCCGGCACCGCATCGCATCGCAAGGGACAGCTCTTATCGCAAGAGCTGTCCCTTGCATTAATAACCGCATATGTTAGAACATATGCGGTTATTAAAAATGCGGTGGCCGGCGAAGGGGGGGGGGGGGGGGGGCGAACAGGGCTGTCTGTCTGTCTGTTGTTACCCAGTTTGTTTTATCTCTGTTTACAATTGTAAAGCGCAACGGAATCTGCTGCACTAAATAAGAAACTGTAAATAAATAAATAATAAGGAGCACTACTGACACAGTGTGAGTTTTAATTCTGGTCCCCACACTACAAAAAATACATTGTAGAATTGGAAAAGGCTCAGAAAAAGACAACTAAGCTAATTAAAGGGATGGAGTACATGTGTTACAAAGACAGATTAGCCAAACTAGGAATGTTTACTCTTGAAAAAAAGATGTTTAAGAGGAGACATGGTATATAGTCCAAATCTAATGATATTCATCATGGTATAGTTTAGTGAACGGAGCAACAGGCCAAATAATGCCAATACAACTCACAGGTTAAGCCAAATATGGAATCAAAGTGTATAATCCTAAGGGAGTATATCACATCTAGAATTTACTCCAATGAGTTTAGTTAAAACAGGTTTAACTTGATGGAGGAACATCTTATTTAACCTTACCTACTATGTTACTATGTATGCTTCAAGAGTTATTAACTGGAGAGTAAGTACCAACCAACCAATCAGTATTTCAAACACAGGCTGTAACATGGCAATTAGGAGCTGATCGGTTGGTACTTTATCTCTTTCTTCAGGCAGGATGTACTAAAGGGAAAATTCACACATTTTGGGCTTTGGACGCATTTCCATATGTACTAAGCTCCGGACAACTGGGCTTCAGTGTGGACAGTGATGCCTCTTAGCAGCATTTTGTCATTATTTGCTACAATACTTCAGTAGCCCATACCACCTGCCATTGGGTCTAGGTCACCTTTAGAGAAGAGTGTCAGTTCTGCAGATACGCTCTAATTGGGACCATGGCACAAAGGTTTCCTGTTTATCTGCATGGAATCCGTTCATTCATAACCAGAGCTCCTACTTCCAGAAAGAATATGTATAGTTGATTTTTTTTTTCCCTTTGCAAAATTTCCAGTCTGTCATTTATAATGATTGATAGATTTATTTCACTGAGATCCTGGTGAATGATTGAACCCCACTGAGTCGCCTGCAGTAATATGCATGAAAAGGCCTTTCGGATTCCGCAGTCTCAGTATTGGGGAAGACCTTGGTCTGCCTGGGGAGCCAAGACCTAGTCTTCCAACTGATTGGATTAATTTGGGACAGACTTTGACAAAGCTGAAGATAAAAAACAGTGAGATGCTGCAGCTTTCAGGCAAGAGAGAGGAATAACAATGCGAGGGGGGAAAACAAATCTGATTTCTTCTGAGAATGGCCGCAGCTGAAATAACATGACAAAGTTCACAGAGAACATAGTTTACAGACAGGAGAGACACAAATAAAGAGAGGAAGTGGAGATTTGCTGTAAAAGTGATGGCCTCTGAGGTACACGCCGAAGCCTAAGAGCAAAGAGCATATGTTATGTCAGGACCATAGCCATTCAATGTTGCTGGGTGAAGTGACACACAGCAGCGCTGCAGTGCTTTCATTGCCTCTTTCATCTGATGGATTGACAAGCACTCTGGTGCTGACCTTGCTACTTTAGCAGAATATAAACACATTACATTAACATTTTTCCCAAATAATCTTGTTGACCAAAACCCAAAAAATATCAATTTGTTATCTGAAGCAGATCACTAATTTGTGCTAAGGGTCAGTCAATGTTTCCATTTATATAAATTATTTCCACATGGAATAAAAATGAAAATAAGTTGCAGCCCCCAGACTCCTAGAGGCCTGTTTTACATGAGGGAGCAACACTTCTCTGATTTGAATCTATTACGATTCGGATTTGGACATATAATTGATGGTTTCCTATGGTAGGTGCATTTCAGTGGTGCAAGACCAATCCTGCTCATGTGAAGTACGGGTCCCGTGTCATCGCATGCAGTGCCTCAAAGCTGCATCTTGATTGACAGGCATTTGTGGGTCGGGAAAAGTTGGCACCGGGCAGAGCTCTACAAAATGTTTTGTAGAAGTAATATTTCAAGGGTCACTTCACGGGCCTGGCAGCAAAACAGCCAGGCATGCGAGTAACGCTATCCTCACTTTACTCAGATGACCAATGTCCCTGCTAGTGATCCAATGTTACATCCTTTGATGATGCATCAGATCAAACATGCATGCAGGATACACCTGGTGTAAAGGATAGCATCTCCGCTGTGTGCAAGCATAATACTGCACAAATCAGAATTAGGACCTTGCGCTGAATGAAAAGCTCTTATTTGTATCAAATGGGTTGCACTGGGTGATGAAGACATTGGGAGTCTGGGGGCGGGCTTAGAAGACTACGTTGAGCCCTAGTGTGGCTCTTTGCCTGATTTACACAATGCTGCTGATCCCTGGGGGAACCAGCCAGCATATGCTGTATATTCCATACATAAGAACGGGTGTAGTATGCTGGGTCAACAGTCAGGATTCTGGGTCTACTGCCAGTTCTCTGACTGCCGGTTCTCCAACAGGGGGGCAAGCACAAAAAAGCATCTTGTGAGCTTGGTTCTATTCTTCCTCTATGGGGGTCATGAACCCCAATGAGGGAGAACAGCCCCTTTAAGTCAATCTCAACAGTCGGGAGGTCATCTGGCACCCCATCAGAACATGTATGTTTATATATACCTCCCAACTGTCCCGATTTTCACCGGACCATCCCATTTTTGGGGGATGGTTCTGCATTCTGCGTCGTGACATCCTACGTCAGTTTCTGCGAGGATCTGTGTGTACCATCTAAAACAGTTAGATCCATGAATAACAATAAGCCGTGGTTCGGCAGTCAGCTAAGGAAGCTCCGCCGGGCCAAGGAGGATGCCTACAGTGGTGGGGATAGGGCACAGTACAAAGAGGCCAGGAACACCCTGACACGTGAAATCAGGCTGGCAAAAAAGCACTATGTCAGCAAGCTGACAAACAACCTCTCAGCCAACGACCCTGCAGCATTCTGGAAAAGTATGCAAGCTATTACCAGCTACAGGAAAGCCCCAAGTCCAACTCCAATGCTCCAGGAACTGACTGAGAAGCTGAACGAGTTTTACTGCAGATTCGAAAAAGAAGCCCAGTGCCTCATACCTTCCTCTTGACCATAGTAAGGCGGCTCCACCGCCACACCACCCTGACCGACACTCCTAGGTCTTGCAGGTGGACCAGGGGGAGGAAGAAGCTTTGTTCAAAAGGGTCAGACTTAGGAAGGCTGCGGGTCCTGATGGAGTGTCACCATCTACCATTAAGACCTGTACAATGCAGCTTGCACCCATCTTCACTGTCATCTTTAACACCTCACTGGAAACGAGTAGGGTCCCCGCCTGCTTCAAACGCTCAATTATTATTCCAGTTCCCAAGAAGTTGGCTTTGAAGGATCTAAATGACTACAGGCCAGTCGCACTAACATCAGTGGTCATGAAGGCATTCGAAAGACTGGTATTGAACCATCTAAGGGAGGTGACAAACACCCATCTCGACCCCCTGCAGTTCGCCTACCGAGCAAACAGAAGCGTTGAAGATGCAGTTAACCTAGGGCTGCATTATATCCTGGAATACCTGGATCATCCAGGCACCTACGCAAGGGTCCTATTCATTGACTTCAGCTCTGCATTTAACACAATTGCCCCCACTATCCTAAAGCCCAAACTTCTCTCCCTAGGAGTTCCAGAATCTACCTGCTCCTGGATTGTGGACTTCCTGATGGCACGGAAAGAAGTGGTGAAAGCCGGAGCCTTCACATCCGTCATTCGTAGGATCAGCACTGGTGCTCCCCAGGGATGTGTCCTTTCCCCCCTGCTCTTCTCCCTCTACACTAACGACTGCATCTCGAGTGACAAGTCAGTAAAAATCATAAAATTTGCTGATGACACCACCATCATCGGCCTAATCCAGGAGGCAGATGAGTTTGCATACAGACGGGAAGTGGACAGACTTTCACAGTGCTGCGGCAGAAAGAACCTGGACCTAAACCGCATCAAAACAGTCAAGATGATAGTAGACTTCAGCAGAAAACCAAATGTCAAGTTCCCACTGGTTATTTCCAACAGAGTGGTGTCATGGGTAGAGGCGTTCAAATTCCTTGGGACAAAAATCTCTTGCAACCTCAGATGGGAGCCCAACATAACTTCCATTGTCAAAAAGGCCCAACAGCGGCAGTTCTTTCTGAGGCAACTGACAAAATGCAACATTCTGCAGGAACTGCAGCAGCTCTTTTACACTGCTATTGTGGAGCCCGTTCTATGCTCCTCTACTACAATCTGGTATGGATAGGCCAATGAATCTGACAAACGAAGCCTGCAAAGAGTGGTGAGGACAACAGAGAGGATTATTGGGAAGGACCTCCCCCCTGTAACAGAACAATACTTAAGTAGGGTCAAGAAGCGAGCTGGAAAGATCGTGGTGGACAAACTCCACCCTGGCCATAACTTGTTTGATGTTCTCCCATCAGGTAGACCCTTCAGGTCCATCCCTGCCAAGTCGTCAAGAACCGCAAAAAGCTTCTTCCCGACAGCTATTCAACTATCAAACAATGTACTCTAAGATACTGATAATCTAAACACCTAACTGCTCTATCTAACCTTGCAAATCCTAACATGTGAATTGTCATTTGTATGGGCAACTGATACAATGTATGTATGTCCTGTTATCCCTCTTGTACCATGCTTGAAGCTGCACTGTATCCACAAAAAATTCCTAGTATAAGAGAGTATAAATGGCCAATAAAGTGATTCTGATTCTGATTCAACCCGGGGCCGGCAGTGTGCCACAGTTGGGGCGGTGCAGTTGGGATTCCCGCCTGCCTGTTGCTGGCAACGGTGAACAGTACAGATATTTGAATGTACTTTTTAAAGGGTACCATGATGGAGCATCACAGCATGTCACAGTTATTCCTGTTTGACTTCAATAAAAGGTGTGATAAAACTTTTGACTTAATACCAGTAATTTGATTGCACAATTAAATAAATGCTGCAGTAAAGATCGTGTCGTGGATGTACAGAAGTTTTTTTTTTTTTCAATTAGAGAGAATGTACCTTTAAATAAAATGCAATGTGTTATATCAATCACAATTCATTTTAAAATCTCCTCTCATAAATTAATATTCAACGGTATAAAGTGCTTTCAAATGGGAAAGCTGTTTGGGAAAGAATAACAGGAAGGAAATTCTCAGTCAGGGCTGCAGTCGGTCACGTGTGCATTATAACACCATCACCATGCAACATCTTTAACTACCTAGAAATCCCCTGCCGTGCTCAGGTATTGGAACAAAAAGAGCAGGTTTGGGTCTAAAGTTCCTTCCTTTCATTGTTTTCGGGTAAAGCAATCTTTGAAAGTAACAGTTTATATCCATCCTGTTTAGTTTCTACATTTATTTCTCTCACCCAGCGTGTGTCATTGTCAGGAAACGTACAGTTTACGTCTCAACAAAAGTAGGTTCGGCTTTATGTAAATTAAACATTATGCATGCTGCCTCACCATTTTTGTCTGCTTAATTGACTTTAAAATTAATTAGTTTACATAAGCAATAGTCATAATAGGAGTTTAAAAGTGCAAGCGCACACACTGCTAGTTACAGCCCTGCATGTAAGGATAATACTGCCTGCTTTAGCCTGTAGCACAAAATAATGCAGCTCAGTTATAACGCCGAACGTTAGAATTGGACCCCTCACACCCTCTCCAAGGCCCATATGTAATACTCTACGACAGGGGTGATCAAACTGGTCCTCGTGATTTACAAACAGTTCAAATTTTCCAGAACACCAACTGATGCACAGGTGCAGTCATTACTAAATGTCACACTTTCAAACAGGTGCTGCTTTCATTCCTAACCGACACAATCTACAGATCCACTGGTGGCCTGGAAAATATGGACTGTTGGTAGATCTCGAGAACCGGTTTGGTCTACGAGATGCAGGAATTGGTGTGATTTGGCAAACCAAGTTGGCTTTACCTTTTAAATGAATACTTATTCTTCTATGGGCAAAAGTAAAATGCTAGAATTGTGAAAAATCCTGCAACTCACGTGCGGTTTCATATATTACATTTTACCATTTTACATTTGCCCACTTTGCCAATCCGGAGCACATGTAGACTTTTGTTCTTACAGGTATGGCTTAGTAGATTGTCGGCATGTTGACCATATGGTTTCGCATACGCAGCTTAACTACCCCACCAGCAGTGTAACACGATGAGGGTAATTTTCTCAAGGATTTCGCAAGCCTTGCAAAGCAATTTGCAGGCTTGCAAAGGGCAGGATTTGACTCTGGCTGGGAGGCAATTACCTGATCACGGGGCTCTGCAAATTTGCAGGTCTGAATAACGCCCCATATCCGAAGCCTAGGACTAATAACAGTGTAGCCATAACTGGGCAGCACGGACAGTGTAATAGTTAGCATTACTGCCTCACAGCGCTGAGGTCATGGGTTCGATCCCCACCATGGCTCTAACTGTGCGTAGTTTGTATATTCTCCCCGTGCTTGCGTGGGTTTCCTCCCACAAACCAAAAATATACAGGCTTCCAACAAAATTAACCCTAGAATGTCTGTGTGCATGTACATGTGGTAGAGAATATAGATTGTAAGTTCCACTGGGGCAGGGACTGATGTAAATGTTCAAATATTCTCTGTAAAGCGCTAAGGAATATGTGTGCGCTATATAAAAAACTGTTAACAAATATTAAACTGCAGCCTAACATTATATGAATAATCTAACCATATCGCCAGCCTTACACTAACAACAGTCTAACCACAACTGTAGTCTCACCCTACCTCTGACCCTAAAATCAGCTACAGTATAATCATTTGTTGACATTGTGTCTATTAACATTCACAATGTTAACATTATGAACATTATGTTGAATGTCTACATTTTGTCCACAACGACATCCTGAATGTTGACATTAAGGCTACATCAACATTCTAAAGCCATCATGCTGAATGTCAACATGTAGAACATATATCATTTAGCATACCCCAGATCTGGCATCATTGAATTACGGATCCTTCCTGCGGTACCTTGATAAGTTATTGCATACTGATTGGTGAATAGTTCCAGCCATTCCCTAATCACAGTGTGCAGACCTTGTACTATTTCTGATTGTTGCCATCCACAAATCAGTGCGCTGCTGAGTATAATGCCTTAATATGACTGTCCCCTTTGGGTCTGCTTCTGTCTGGGTCAGCCAAGGTTCTAAATTGCATATTCTAAATTGAGTTACTCCTGACTTATATGTCTCTTTGATGGCTTTTAAGCGCATCTGGTTAAAAGAGAACCTGGCAGGTTTGCGTAAAATTCTTACATGCAGAGAACCCTAAGCAGCGCTTGGTATCAACCCCAGTGGTGATACACCCCATTTCTTAACTCTGGGAAAGTTGTATGCAACTTTATAATGTGGGTCCATATTAGCAATGGCATCCGTTGCACCCTCTATAGTTACACCCATGCCCATTACACCATGGAGTAGCCCTATAATAGTATTAAGTGAGTAATAGGATTGCTCTGCTAATCCCCTAATGTAATGTTCTATGTATTGTATTGCTGCTGAGAACAGTAGGATAGCCATAGCTAGCCATGGTGAGCCATGACCTAAGGAAGAGATGAGAGGGGCTCCAACTGTATGATGAAGAAATAAAAATAATGTGCAATAAATAAACAATGATATAGGAACATATGTTTCTGTCAGAAATGCTAGAATTTGACAAGGAAAAATATTAATTAATACAAAGCCGCTCAGCACTCCAGCCTTCATCATGTATACCATTTGCTACCAAGTACTATCCACACCACCATTGTGGTCATTTCTAGGCTGTGCACTTCCCAGGACAGCTGTATAAACCTTCACACTTACCTTACAGTAATAAAGCCTATGATATCAACGGAAGTAAAAGATGAATAAGTGAGAGAAAAAATCCAAAAGTTAGCTGAGTTTTAAATCTACAAACTTTTCTTATATAAATCAAAAATAAACAATGAAGAAAAGTGGCATATGTTCCCCCTGTACTACCTTTTAAAACAATATTTTATTGTGTTATATGTGGGTGTCACTTGTGGCAAAGGAAGGGTCTTACTATATGTGTTTGGGAGATATATTGCCCTTTTTTCCAGTATTTCAGGTACATTTAGACCGATCAAACACTGAGGCTAGCCAACTGTATGTAGGAAAGGAGTGAGCTGACAGCCCCGGAACATGGATTAACACCAGTCCATTAGGATAGAGCTGGGGTGGAACTTTGGGTTCATACAGGATGCTGTTTTCCTGTGGGTCGAGTGATAGATGTTCGGCATGCTGACCTATCGATTTTGATGATGCTCTGTGTAATGTTATACCCTGATTCAACAAGGCTCACTAAGCGGCAGATGTTTGTTTCTTAGCGAGCCTTGAAACGCTGCCCACCGCAGGGTGAATTCCCCCCCCCCCCCAGCTTGATGCCAGTCTCCTCAGTAACATGCGAGGGTATGTGTATGAGCAAATATAACCTCACATGCCTCTGCTAGCAGGAGAAAACATTCAATGGTTGCCCACTATATAAAAAAACCTACATGGACAGAAATAGTTTGTACCTGTAAATGATTTTTGATGTTTAAAATCAGTTTGTTTAGAACTGTACATTTACCATGGACTGGGGCAATTTCCCATTTTGAAGATGACTGTATGGGGGTACAGCAGTAATTGAAATCTCTAACCAGGGTGTCCAACATGCTGCATTTAAGCAACCAATCAGGGCTGGAGACCGATTGTCGATTTTCTGACTGTTACTAGTCAATTGATGAGCCTTTCAACATTGACAGATCAGCATTAGCTGAAAATGATCTGCCAATGACTGGATAATACCAGCAATGTATGTGTGCATATTAGTAGATTCAAGAATTGTAAAATTGGGGGGAAGAAACACAGAATTGTTGAATTATTATTTTTTGTTTTTTTCTCATTACTGTTGTATGGGCTCCAAAACGATGATATGTACAATGCAACGAAGAACATCCAATGAATGAGCACAATCACAGTGCCTCTTCCATCTCGCACCGCTACCATGATTACAAGATTAGGTAATTACAAATTTGGCAGCTTTGACCAACAAGAATTACTAATTAGCTGTAATGTTCTTCATTACATATCACTTGTAAAGAGCGCACTGAGCTAACAGCGTAAGATGCTGGGGCCAATGCATTCTTCCTATAGAGAGAGTTGTCTGTGAGCGCTCACCCTTCATCTCCCTGCCCATGACATCACCAGGATATGTCCAAGCACATGAAATGGAACAGAACAGGATGTCCATACTTCTCATTTTCCTGGAACAAACATGTCTCCAGTTTATACAATCTGCACAGGTACAGTCCAGGATTCATGTATAGAGTTACACATACTGCAGTATGCTACAAGCCTGTCCGGAGATTCATCCCGTTGGATTCTCCATTGTTAACTCTCAGTAGTAGTAAAATGAGGCAGCCAAACTAAGGGCCTTATTCTAGTTCACTCTTTCTGACAAATTCCTTCTTAGATGGACAAAACCATGTGCACTGCAGGGGGGCAGATGAAAAATGTGCAGAGAGAATTAGATTTGGGTGAGTTATTTTGTTTCTGTGCAGGGTCAATACTGGCTGCTTTATTTTTACACTGCAATATAGATCTCACTTTGAAGAAAAACCCCACCCAAATCTAATTCTCTCTGCACAAGTAACTCATCTGCCCCACCTGCACTGCACATGGTTTTGTCCATCTAAGAAGGAATTTGTCAGAAAGAGTGAACCAAAATAACCCCCTAAGTGCCACACATTACGGTAAGCCAGGAAGCCCCGGCATAGGAGATGATGATGAAGTCTGAAAACAATGAGTCATTAGTAAGCGATACACTGTATAATGATGTTTATGTTATCCATAACACTGTAATGAGCCATATGGGGTTCTGCAGAATTCAGGTTTATGCTGCATAGATTTCAATGATGAAATTCTCTTGTTATTAATAGGTAATTGCTAAATTAGATTTGGTACTTTTGTATTAGCAGGGCACCTGGCTACGCTATGCTGACAACGTACCTTAGGCTATGTTGTCAACATAGCCTAGCGGGGCGCCCTGCTAGGGTGACGTTATGTGCGCGGTGGTGACGGGGCTGATCTGGGACGGGGTCTCGGCACTGAAGGGCGGGCGGTAGGGCTTGAGTGGAGTTGGAATGTGGTCCCGGCACCGAAGGGCGGGCGGCGGGGCTTGAGCGGAGTGTGGGCGGCGCGGCAGTGACTCCCCGGCGCCAGCAATGTATGTAATTCAGCGTACTGCCACTGGGGGAGCATCACATAGTTTCCCCCAGTGGCACTACTCTAATTGTGTACATTGCTGGTGCCGAGGACTGACATGGCGGAGGAGGGGGGGGGAGTGACTGCCGGAGGAGGGGCACCGTAAGCAGGGATTGTGGACGATGGACGCGGTGGCCGGCCCGGAGGAGGGTAAGTATAAAGCCCATTACACACACACACTAACAAAGTCATATCTCGACTATCCACGTCATACCCCCAGTATCCACGAGCCCGAAGCAGCGAGCCACCGAGCCCAAAGCTCGCCGCGCTTCGGGCTCGGTGGCTCTCTGCTCTCGCCACACTTTATAAAATTAACTCCACGCCCACGTGGATACTGGGGGTATGACGTGGATAGTGGGGATATGAACCATTGTGTATTAGCACAGCTCCAATTACGTAAATTTCGTAGTTTACATAAGTTACGTAGTTTACGTAGCCAGCATAGTGGCGTATTGGTATTCTCAATACATCACTACGCAAACTACGTAATGCTAATACACAATTACCTTAGATTTATCTTTGGATAACAATAATAATAGATAAATCTAGGGTGACAAACAATAGACCAGCTTCAGGATACAGAGCACTTGCACTGAGCAATCTTAAGGGCCCATTGTTTTGCTATCACTGTACTGTCCTTTTGTATTCTTTTACATTTTATCATACAGGATGTCTATCTGGTATGACATTGAGTGTCGGCGTGTTGGCTTCCTGCCCTGGACAATCCATGTTGGCTCTGTTCTGCAGCCATAATGCAGGCCACATACAGGTTATTTAGGTTCCTTGTATCTCTCTGCTACATTACATATATTTACTCCACAGTGTTCCTGTCACGATTCGGGTATTACAGCAGGTAATTATCAAGTAGCTAACAAATAGTTATCTAATGACTTATGAGTGTTTTAAGGTGAATCACATAGTACCTGGTGTAACAGCACACAGACCATGCTTCATGGTCACCCAGTGTCACCGGTAAGGAGAACCAGCATCCAACACCTTCATGGACTAAACCCAAGCTGAGGCCGAGTAAGTCTCTGGCTACTCAGAGCCTGCGATGACTTGTGCACAGTGTAAAAATCATTACGATGGGTTTCAAACATATCCGCTTGGCTGTGAATAGATGTGTAGCCCTGCACAGCAAGTACATTCATTAGCAAGGTGGAATTTTTGGAGCAGTGCGATCAAGTCTGAATTACCCCCAATGTAAAGATGCTTGCGATTGGTTAATCATGTGAAGCTTGATCTGTAAAATATATTAAAATCAAGAAATATGACAATCTGTAACAATTGTGAGCAAAAATGCCTTTGAAATCAGTGCGAGAAAAATATTGGTAAATGAATCTCGTTGGAAAAATTCACATTAAACATAATTGTGTTAGGTTTACTCCACCTAAGCCCCATATTGATTTACTAGCAATCCCACTCAAAGCAAATGCTTTGAAAGGTAGTCTGCTACCTTGTGATTGCCTCTGTGTTTGTGCATGTGTGAGAAAGAGATGTCTTTTCACTCGCCGCCAACAGTTTGCAGTGTTTCGGAGACACACAAATGCAAATGGGCAATATATATATATATATATATATATATATATATATATATATATATATATATATATATATATATATATATATATATAGACAAGGAGGGCACTCCGCAATCAAGCGAGAGTAATGCCATGGTGCTGCACGCAGGCAGAATATGTATAGGTGGGGGTATCGTGGCACTCTGACGGACTTGTAAAGAAAAGAGGCTCCACACACTGGGGCGAGGACAACATTTCGGAGTTTAATCCGAAGCCTTCACAACGTAACATGCCCAGTGCAGTATTCTTACTGTAGTTATCCTATAGAAGTGTCTAGATGATTGATGTCATCAGATGAGTGTATGTGAAATATACAGTGACCTCCAGTGACACAGAGAGATTTCAGGGGCCAGCCATGTTTATTTGATGAATTCTGAACACAGAGTGAATCCAGTAATCCCTTCTGCAGACATCAGCCAATCGGTTATCCATACACAGAAATCAGGAAATACTGTATATCATATGATCTTTTGTATTGACTGAGTCGTTTATCTCCTAGGTATAGAAAATAAAATAAACGTATCCCACATTGAGGAACATTCTGAACATAGAGTTGCATTTAATTTCCATATATTAATTTACTTCATCTGTTACATTAAGAGGGATCAATCTTTACACATGTGTGCCTAATCCATCTTCAATTAAAAGATGAAAATAAGCTGCATTGCCGATGTGTTAAATGTAGTGTAAGGACACTCAGATCTGTTCCATACTGTTAATGTATGGGTTCCCTGTCTACAAGCGCGCCAACAGAGGGGAATTAGTATTCTACATGCAAAGTTTATCACTTGAACACAACACAAAGTAGCATTCTTGTTTACACAGCAACAATCGACAAGAATGTTGCCATTATGCTTAACTGTTTACATCCTCAGCTGTACTCTGAGTAGCTGGATCTTAAGCATCACAGGAAACATCTATATTTCTGGATATCAGAGTGCTACATATTCTGTGTATGTAAATAGCAGCTCGTAAAGGTTATCCTAAACAATGCTAAGATTGCTAAAATATTATAATGCCTTAGCCGTCTGTAGTATTACATGTCCATGCAATCCTTATTGCATATTTACACACACACACAAACATATATATTACAACATGCACATGTAGTACTTGTAAATTCAGTGATTAAAAAATTATTTCCTGACACAGTCCGCTATAGGTGAAATGAATATGTATAATGGGGGTTATTTAGATGCGCTTGGAGTTGTCATCACTTCTGCTTCCTGTATGGTAATGTAGTAGGAGCCGACGCCTCCTACTGCAATTGTCTTGCAGCACCCATCTTGAAATCTCTGAATGACAGATCCCCAGCCTCTTCCCTCCCACTAAACATCAGTTATATGCCTCCATTTTGAGAAACAGAAGCTGTCACCGCCCGATGTCAGTATGTTGCTGTCATGCTTCCTACATCGCAAGGGTACTTGTGTACAATCACGGCTCCCACGATGTCCATCGTATAGGAAAAAAATCGCATCGCATGCGATTTTTAACAGAAATGCATCCAAATGCATTGAAATTAGTATCAAACATGTTCAATGGCCCCCAAATGTCATTTTTGAGGCTTTCCCACCCCCACTATCAACGCGAACCCGAAGCGTGGCGAGCGCAGCGAGCCCACGAGGGGCGGCGGTACGTGTCCTACGACTTTTTCATACCCCCACTATCCACGTCGGCGTGGAGTTGAGAATAGAAAGTGTGGCGAGCGCAGCGAGCCACCGAGCCCGAAGCATGGCGAGCGCAGCGAGCCCCGCGAGGGGACACGGATACCTTCACGACGTGGATAGGGGGGGGGGGGGTATGAAAAGGTCGTAGGACGCGTACCGCTGCGCTCGCCACGCTTCGGGTTCGCGTTGATAGTGGGGGTGGTACAGCCTCAAAAATGACATTTGGGGGCCATTGAACATGTTTGATACTAATTTCAATGCATTTGGATGCATTTCTGTTAAAAATCGCATGCGATCGCATGTGACCGAATCGCATGCGATGCGATCGCATGCGATGCGATCGCATGCGATTTTTCAAAAAGAAAAATGCTAAAAAAAATGCAAAAATCGCATCCCATCGCATGCCATCGCATGCCACTACATTTGGCATGCGATCGCATGCGATGGGAGCCGTGAAAGTACACAAATACCACTACAAGTCCCATCATGCCTTGCCACAGTTTTGCTATAAGGGAATGCTAAAACGATTGCAAGGCATGCTGGGATGTGTAGTTCCACAAAAGCAGGAGGGCCACAGTTTGGAGATGCCTGCTATACAGGGTTTTGCTCCAAAACACAGCGGATGCAATGTGTAATGTGCACAATTGTCTGCATAGGTGTGTGCACATTTTGTCTCAGGTGTTCACAGGCACACTCTAATGCTGTGCACACCCTAATGCTGTGCACACCCTAATGAACACCTCCCTGTCACTATGGTGCTACAGTTACAGGGCCTCTGCACATGCACTGGCCCCCAGCCTCTATGGACTGCTTCAGCAGCAGTCCATTAAAGTATATTCATGGTGCACAGGATGGTCCTTGGTACTGCGCAAGTGCAGAACCTGTTTTTATGGGCGCTGCCACAACAGCCCGTAGAGGCGTACCAGAGGGAACACCTCCCAATGGGACTGCCTTGGGTGACTGGCAGGTTGCACTTCCAATAGGAAGTCACTACCAGTCAACGGGGTCAGGACCAGCGGTGGGGACCAGCAGGCGGTGGCGGGGACCAGCATCAGCTGCTATCGCGGCAACCCCCCTCCCCCACAGAGACCAGAGCCACCACTGGTTGTAAGGTTTCTTCATATTCAGGACATGGAGAGCTAGACCAAGAGTGGACTGAGGCCATATATCCCTAGGAGCCAATTGCTTATACTATATAGTATATACTGTGTATTTGAATATTCATAAGATCCATTCTCTGTTTTCCATAGTAGCTAGAAAAAACAAATATGAACTTGTCCCTGTCATTGATCCTTTGTGCAGATTCATAGCACTGATGATTTCTCGTAACGTAATTGCTATGCAGGTATAATGGCCCCCTACTCTTGTACCCAGATTGATGTAAAGCTGATGTTATATATAGATGATGTGATCATGAATACATCCATTGGATATTCATAACCGCCCGAGGACTCTACAGTGTACTGCATAGTAATGTACTGCAGTCACATCTATTGTTGATATAAACAACACAACACAGCTTGTGATCATAAAAGAGAGAAAGAGTATGACAAATAAGACACTCCTTGTGATTCTCCCGAAATATTCCCACACTCATCCCAAGTATGCAGAATGAAGAACGCGTGGATCCAAAGTAAATATTGTTTCCCATTTTTTAATGATTTAACCAAGCCAATAATTCCCTCATTTTCCTAAGACCACCCATAAAGAAATAATGTGTTTTATTTTCACTTGGAAACATTCACGCAGCAGAATCAATTAAAAGAGCTCTACACACCAGGCTTAATTAAGTTAAAACCCGCAGACTAAATGAAATAGAGAGTTAACTACTGCGTCTTAATATTCATTATCCATCTTACTGTCTGTCTATCTGTCCACTTATCTATCACTTGCTACTTCTACATGACACATTTTGCTAGAGTGCCTTCTGAAATTAGAGGGGGGGGGGGGGTCCCCTACATTCCCTGCTGTACAGATCCCATGTACAGTATGTTAACTTCACAACTTACTGTAGCAGCAGAAAAGCTCTCCTCTAAGAATTGTGCCGTCTTGTCTGCAATGCAAAAGATCGTATTAACAATTGTAATGGGTTACTTATATGTAAATGACAAAATAAGCACTGACATTGCTATTCTTTACTTACTTTGCTATAGTTGGATAGTTTTAAGATAATATAAAAAAAAAAAACGTTTTGAAATTAATTTTTACCAAAACACACAGATCAATTGTAACATTGGGGACACAACCACAAACATCATGTTTATGGCAGGTAGAACCAAGGGTGTGCAATACAGTAGGTACCAATTACCTTGCTAGACAAGAAAGCTGGGTTAATACTCCAAGTAGGGATAGCCATCGGTGCAGCCATCATCGATGGTTGCCATCACTGGTGATTTTGCACCCAGCCATCGATAGTCAGAAACTATGTGATGGATAACCATCGATAGTTTTAGCTATGGATGGTTAATCATTATATTTGACTGACTGGCCAGAGGACCAATCAAAATGTGGGGCGAGGCTTCCGGGTGTCGGGGGATGGAGATATGCTTCGTGACTCAACACATTGAAAAAAAAAAGTAACATCGGTTCTCCTTTGCCATCGATGTAGGGAAACCATCTGATTCTCCCACATCAATGGCAAAAATAATCAACATCAGCCATAAACCATCAATGATTTCAAATCATCGATGGTTTATGGCCATCCCTAGCTCCAAGTCAGATTTTTTCTTTTTTTTCTCAGAACAGATGTGGCAATTCCAGTGCTTGGCCAACCCATTTATCTCATACCATGGCCCACAGCTAAATATGTCAGAGCCATGTCTTATGTCATACTGAGTGCTGCAATGCAATATACAGAAATAAAGTACTAGGTCATGAGAAGTTTAGAATATGGTCATCTAAGTAAGGGATGTGGCCCCATGGAAATATTATGAAGGGTCCCCTGATTCAATGCTTCAAGAGAGACATCTCTGCAGCAGTTGTTAATTTTATGCCACATACAGTAATAGTGACCTAGTACATTTTCTGAGCCTTAATAATGCCTTGGGGTGTGTTTAAACTAAATTCTAAATTGCAATGTAAAAATAATGCAGCCAGTATTTACCCTGCACAGAAACAAAATACAGTAACTCACACAAATCTAACTTTCTCTATACATGTTACATCTGCCCCACCTGCAGTGCAGTATGGTTTTGCCGATTTTGATAACTTATTTATACTACGATCAGATCGGAATAAGGGCCATTATGTAACAAAGTACCCCAAAATCAAAATAAGACACACATTGTCCCCAGTTCATATTATGCCACATTATTATGCATCAACTTCATATTCTGCCACATTACAGCGTCCCAGTCTATATTATGTAACAATTACCATTATACTGTAAGGCCCTCAAATTCCTTTTATACCACATTACAATGAGCAGGTTCAGTGGCATAATTAGATTATACTGTAGACCCCCAAGGCAAAATGTTGTAAGGGCCCTAGGTACCACACAATGGTGAAAATCTATAACACAAGTAACTTTCACAGACAAGGTGGACCCCTTTTAGCTCTGGGCCCCAGAGGGGAACTAGCGAGTTGTGGGCCCAGGTGTAAAAATATTCTTTGTCATCATCCCCATACTCAAAATAGGAACAGTGTGCGCAGGTACCAAAAATTTAGGACATAGATTTGTGGGAAAGTGGCGTGGACACATAATAGTGTCACAGCAATGTCCGGTATTCACATAACACCACATAGTGGTGTACACAGTGTGTACAAGTGGCACAGAGTAGTGCCACTTGTATACACTGCGCCAGGTACAGCCCATCATGCCCCTTTCAGATCGCATTTATAACCCGGGTAGAGGTGCAATGTTAAAGCCCCAAACTGAATAAGCAGGGTCGACTAAACCGGCATTTCAACCCAGGTTATAAGAAGGGTTAAACCCAGGCTGTCCTGTGTAAAATGTGCGAAATGGATTTAGTATTAAAGGGTCACACCAGGGATCAAAATATCATGTCAGACCCGGGATAGCGATCCTTACTAGAGTCCCTTAGACACACTGCACCAGGATAATGCATACCGTAATGCCCAGTACACATTGTCATACACTGTAATGCCAATTACATATGGTCACACACTGCAGTACCCATTACACATTATGCCATGCACTGTAGTGCCCATTACACATTATACCACACACCGTAATGCCCATTACATATTGTTGCACACTGTAATGCCCATTACACATTGTCACACACCGTAATGCCCATTACACATTGCCACACACCGAATTACCAATTACACATTATGACACACAGGTAATGCCCATTACATAGTATGCAACCAGTAATGTCCCTTACACATACTGTAATTTCTCCAGTAGTGCCCCTTATGGAATTCCCATATTAGTACCATTTAAGAGGGGAGGAAAGAGCTCACTGCCATGGCCCTTTGTGGTATGTGCTCAGCTCCTATACTGCTGAGTGAGTCATACTATCACCGACAGACATTTAAAAAATGGCGCAGGCTAGTGAGCCAATTGGATCTTGCAGACAGCAAACACTAAATGCGGCTTCTGGTCCATGAGCTCTGATAGGCTGGTGGGCAGGAACCATATTTCAGATGTCGGTCAGCGCTGGTTTGATCCCCTCAGCAGCCAAGGAGCTGAGTGCACACCACACAGAGCCATGGCAGTTGGCTATAAGTGGTCAAGCTCTGCTCTCCACCAGGAACCGGCACTCCGGGCTGCAGTTTGATTAACATATTGGTTTATCAGGCCCTGGCCCCCTCCCTGTAGTATAATTATTATATAATAATTATTATATATCAGCCCCCTCCCTGTAGTATTATTAATATTAACAACCCCTTTCCCCCATATATTTACCTATACCTTTGGCTGGCACATGCTGCTCCCGACTCCTCACTGCTCCCTGCAGAGTAGGATTACAACTGTAATGTGACATCACTTTAGATAGTCCCTCCACCTCTCCATTTCCGTCACCCCTGCATCTGTAACTCTCTCCACCTCTCCTTCCCCATTACCCCTGCATCTCTCACTCCCTCCACCTCTCCATCTCCATCACCCCTACACATCTCTATCACATTGAACCTCTCCACCCTCCTGTTACCCCTGCACTTCTCCACCCCCTTGTCGCCACTGCACAGCCCACATACATCCCCTAAAAGCTATCTCCATACCCCTATAACCACCACACACACTACTCCCCATCTACCACCATACACCCCAATAGCCTCTACCCTTACATAACTTACTGCCCATGTTTTCCCATATGCACCCCATACCCCTCTACCCCCAACATACCCTAATCCCCCTCACTCCTACAAACACCCCATATACCACTATCCTTAACACATCCTGCACTTAAGTTCCTGTCCCCCCAACATACACCCCATAACCCTCTATCCCCACTACACACACCCTATTCCACCTACATACACCCTATAATCATCTACTCCCATATACGCACTAGTCCCCATGTTTGTCCCACATACGCTCCATGTTCCTCTATACCCAATTACACACCCTACTTTCACTGACTGTCCTCATATACACATCCCACCCCACACCCGGTGGTGACCCTCTTTATCTTTGATATTGCAGCCGCATGGTCTCCTTCTGGTAGCCACGTTCCAGCACATCAGGGGAGCCTGGCCCTGGTGGGAGGAACTTAGCTGCGGTGGTGGCAGGCTGTGTTCTGCCACCACAGCTGGCCTCCAGATGGTATTCATTAATAAAATGGGTGTAGTGTGTGCGATGCGGCATCCCCTGGGACTCAAGGGCCTGTGTACACCACGCACAGAGCACCCATTATAAATACACCCCTGTGCGCCCGCCAGTCAGCTGTACCTACCTCAAGAACAAACTGTTAATGAAGAAGCTGCTATATATAAAATATATTAAAGCACAACACTTTGACATAACTAGAATATAAAGGTTCTTGCTCTGTAACTCACAAAACTGGACATTTGAAAATAAGGTTTTCAAGTCATATGACAAAAAGTGGCATTGATCCAATCAACTACAAGGTTTATTAACCTGTAGCTTTCAGATGACTTACCAAATGAATGTGTTTAACCCTGTTATTCCCTAGTTGGAGCCTTACGGGCTGCACTGCCAATATAGGTTTGCTACAGAACAGGCAGATTTAAAATGGCAGCAGTGAGGTATCCTGCTAAAGAGTTCACAAAGATATACCGCTTTCAGACCACAAATGCCAGGTTGCACTTGGGATTAGGACATGGGTCCATCCCAGGAACGACCCGGCATTTCCGGTCTGAAAGCTTTGCGTCCGACTTGGCTTATTGCTGGTTCGGTGATGTCACACAGGGTAGGGCTGAGCAGCGGCTCATCATCGGGGGGCAGGGGAGGAGGCAGTGCTTGGCGTTGACAGTGCTGCCCCCTCCATACTGTGAACGGGACCCGGGTTACCCATTCCCACTGCACCTGACATGGGTCAGAGTTGTGTTCAACCTTGGTCATGACCAGGGTTGAATTACCGGTCTGCTCAACCCAGGCCCTCAGACTGCACCTGACCTGGGTTGGTGACGTAAAGACCCGGCAATAACCTGGGTTGAACGTGCGGTCTGAAGGAGGTATAAGTAAAGTGTATATAGTAGAGTCTTGTGTCAGTGTTTGACACAATAATAAATCGGAAGTCCATAAAAACTACAAATATTTATTTGTTAAAATGTCTCTTTTTCTCGTATTAATTATGGCGTTTCAGACAAAGGGTACTTGTGTATTATAGCGGCGCCCATCGCATCGCATACCATAAGGCATGCAATGGTATGTGATGCGACACGATATCGCGCGATATTGTACAATGTCATACAATTTTAAAATTGTATGACATTGTGTATGGCATACGATGCGATGTGATTAAAAATTGTATAAGCACCCAAATGGGTGCTTACAATGTTAAATGCACCCCCACGCCACCCCCCCACTATAAACGTGAACCCGAAGTGTGACGAGCGCAGCGAGCCCGCGAGGGGCAGCGGTACACGTCCTCCGACCTTTTTATACCCCCACTATCCACGTCGGCGTGGAGTTGAGAATAGAAAGTGTGGCGAGCGCAGCGAGCCACCAAGCCCGAAGCGTGGCGAGCTTCACAGGTATCCGCGTCCGCTCGCCACGCTTCGGGCTCGGTGGCTCGCTGCGCTCGCCACACTTTCTATTCTCAACTCCACGCCGACGTGGATAGTGGGGGTATGAAAAGGTCGAAGGACGCGTACCGCCGCCCCTCGCGGGCTCGCTGCGCTCGCCACGCTTCGGGTTCACGTTTATAGTGGGAGGGTGGCGTGGGGGTGCATTTAACATTGTAAGCACCCATTTCTGCTTATACAATGTTTCATCGCATAGGGGCCAAAATCGCGTCGCATGCCGTCGGGTGCATGGCATGCGATGTGATGCGATTAAAACATTGCGCGATGTACATCGGGGGCGCCGCTATAATACACAAGTACCGACAAAGTTTTTAAACTTGTTTGGTTGTTTGTACCTGTAGAGTTATCAAACAGAACCCAATGTGTTTCGTCTTTTAAGAGTCTTCATTTGGGGTTTTCGAAAAAAGTTTGGAATTAGGGGTAAAGATGTCCTCTCATATGTCTATCTTATACAGCAGGTACATGGACCGTGTATTTTGTAAATGATCCTATATTATGGATCCTCTCTGACACCGAGTGAATTCATTCCTCTGGTGGTCTAGGGGTGTCTAAACCGGATAGACACACATATATGTTTGCTTGAGTTTTTTTACTTAAAATGTTCAGGCCCAAGTTGACAACCTTTTAGAAGTGTGCAATCAATGTAGAGGAAAAAAATCCTTTATATAGGTTCAATAGGTTGAGGGAAATTACTATGGAGATGTGTTCCTGGGTAGAACTCTGTAAGAATATATATATATATATATATATATATATATATATATATATATATATATATAATATTAACTAGATTTTTCCTTTAATCCATCTAACTTCCAGTACATCTTGTTATTGCACTCTCCCTGTCTTCCCTATAGTGAGAAAGTGCATTGTTATCTGCAGACTACATAGTAAAATACAATTCTGGTAAATCCTTTTACATTTGTCCCACTTTCTGTGATTGGTGTATGCAATCAACGTGTCACTCTTATATAATTACACAATCCCTATTAGTATACTTGCCATTGCTCTTATCAAATTCCATTGCACAGTCATTGGATCTCACACGCCTGATCCAGTGTGTAAAACTAATCATTTACTTTTGTAATGACATCCTCCATTCCAGCACACTTCTACATACATACTCTAGAACAGGCATGTCCAACGTTGGCCCTCCAGATGTTTTGAAACTACACATCCCAGCATGCTTTGCAATAGTTTTAGTATTCTCTAATAGCAAAACTGTGGCAAAGCATGCTGGGATGTGTAGTTTCAAAACATCTGGAGGGCCAACGTTGGACATGCCTGCTCTAGAACAAGTCGTCTGATTGGCTCAATAAATACACAATTTTTTAAATTTAGATAACTGTTCAAGCAGCTGCTCTGGAGCTTGGAAATGGGATAGTTTAACAAAATAAAGGCTGGGAAAAATATCCATAAATAGCTTAACCAAACTTTGAATGTTTTCCCTTCTGTAAATAGATACGGTACACAGATATGATTATCTTGCACAAGCAGTAATGTCTGTGTCAGTTTAACATCAAACTGCTAGAACTGATCTAATCAGGACTCTCTTCTGTCAGCTGCATGGTTTAACCTGAAAGCTTCATCCCAGTTGCTTACATGATAGTCCCCATCGAATGCCTTAGAGACAGTTATGCTGGTGGACTGCTCCCCCTGGTGGTTAAAGGATATAACAACTAACTCAATCAAACATTTTTTTTTTTAATTAATAAAGTTCTTGGGACGATCTTACACAATATCTAAACATTTCCAGCAGTAATATTAAATATACCTTTTCATTTTGTTCAATAATCATCATTAAAGTTTTCATGATGCTCATTTACCAGAATGTTAGAAATGCTTTAGTACACCTAGATTTTCATTATACATTTCCATGCCATTTAATCTAATCTTAATATATAATATATATAATGAAATTGTTAATATTTGAAAAATAAAAACTGCACGGCTGTTAGAGCTTTTAATGGTACATTTTTTGCTTGAACTTTAATTACTGTTTTTTTGGTACTTGTTTCCTATCTGGGCGCCCGCTAAGTTAATTGCGCACCATGCTATTCTCCGTAGAGAAATCTGATCGCATCGCATCATACAAAACCCACAGAGCAGTGGAATGTCCCCCCAAAAGTAGTTGACGCCACCCCGCCATCAACGTGAACCCGAAGCGTGGCGAGCGCAGCGAGCCCGCGCGGGGCGGCGGTACGCGTCCTCCGACCTTTTCATGCCCTACTATCCACTAGGGCGTGGAGTGAGAATAGAATAGTGTGGCGAGCGCAGCGAGCCACCGAGCCCGAAGCGTGGCGAGCGCAGCGAGCCCCGCGAGGGGACGCGGATACCTTCACAGGTAAACGCGTCCCTTTGCGGGCTTCCCAGGTGTCCGCGTCGCCATGGACACCTGGGAAGCCCGCGAGGGGACGCGTATAACTGTGAAGGTTCGGGCTCGCTGCGCTCGCCACACTATTCTATTCTCACTCCACGCCCTAGTGGATAGTAGGGCATGAAAAGGTCGGAGGACGCGTACCGCCGCCCCTCGCGGGCTCGCTGCGCTCGCCACGCTTCGGGTTCACGTTGATGGCGGGGTGGCGTCAACTACTTTTGGGGGGACATTTCAATGTTCAGGGGTGTTTTTGGCCCATTTACTATTGTTCCTATGATAATTTGGCTAAATTGAGCCATTTCACATTGTTTCCTATGGGAAATCGAATCGGATCGCATCGCATCGCATCGTTCAATATCGTGTATGTGTACGATGCGATGCGATCAGATTTCATTACGGTGCCGTACGTAGAAAACCTGGGCGCCCAGATAGGAAACAAGTACCGTTTTTTTTTTTTACTTTTCAGTTTACAAGTTCCTCATAACAATTATTGTTTTTTAAACAATATCAAAAAGATTGCAGATGTTTTTTTTTTATTCTTCTTTTGGTTGTACATGGGAGCTATTTCAAAATGTTGTTGAACATCCCACAAATATGTACTGAATTCCTTAATGTAGGCATCATTCTCCTTGCTCACTGATGTAGTTTCACACTTATTTATTTAGGGAAATTGCTGTACGAGTATTTTGCATTTTCATTTTACTGTTTACTTTTTACCTTTAAAGGAAATCCTGATATTCCAACTTGTACATTACTTGTCATTTTCCATGTCCAGAGCAGTTATTTTCCATAACATGATAATTACTTCTGTTATTAAGCCTTTCCTTACCTCAGTGCTCAAAGGACATGAAAAACACTTTCCATAAAAAAAACGATATCGACCCAGGTTTCTGGACAGTTCCAACCCATGTCAGACCTGAATCAGACCCTGTTTACACTGCACCTTGGATTTATTCCCAGGTCAGCTACATTTACAGTTAACCTGTATATGACCCATATCACTTTTGCACTACCATCCGCAGCCCCTCTCCGCCGCACATCAAGGGCTACCGCATAGACAATTATCGCATATGCACTAACATATGCGATAATTAGCGCAAAGGACAGCTTTTATGTTAAGAGCTGTCCTTTGCGATGTGCCCATCGATAGTAGCGGGTCCCCTGCGGCTCCCCAGGGGCTCCCTCTCCTCTCTTACCCAGCTGCTCCTTCCTGCACCCAAAAGGTAATGTGGGGCTAGGGAGGAGGTGGTCACTGGTCCCGGACTCAGGTGAGGGGGGGGGTAGTTTGCGTCATTGTGGGGCGGCAGGGGGCAGTGCAGGGTGGTATAGGTTGTGATAAGAAGCCCATAGGCTTCTATGGGGTATCACCAGCTTTTGCTGGCGATACCCTCCGCCGCGGTAACCCGTCAGTGGGGCTTTAGTGCATCGTAAAATGCAGTGAAATCCCTGAAAACAGGGTTTTTACCGCAGTTTTGCGTTATTGCACCCCCATCTGGGCCTGGGTCTGGTCTGCATGTTACAGATACTCCCTTGAGGTAAATAATAAATAAAAATAACCGAGCCACTAATTTAGTCACATGTGCTCCAGTATTGTTATCCTTACAACCTGGACTGTTATACACCTTTCACATCGCAAATGCCTGGTCACACCTGGGATTTGGACACAAGTCGGTCCTAGGTACCATACAACATTTGCAATGTTAGGTCCCCCCACAGCGACCCGGCAATAAGCAGGATCGACTGGAATGCAGGGTGGCACAATGACTCATCACCGGGGATTCATCCCTATAGTGTGAACGGGACCGGGGTTACTTGTTCACATTGAACAGCAACTCAGGTCTGACCTGGGATTAACCCTTCTTTTAACCCATGTCAGAATACCGGGTTGCTGGAACTGGGTATTTTCAGAAGGCCCTTTCACGCTGCATGACGAGACGGGTCAACCTGACAACAACCCGGGTTATTTGTGAAAGGGGTATTAGTGTGCCTTGAGAACTGCAATTGGAAAACAATATACTAACGTTATATAAATGACCGTACTAATTAAAAAAAAAATGTCTATGCTAAACAGTAGCTATAATAATTAGAGTGTATTCCCTTTATGCTTCAATATTGCTAAAGCATATTATGTGACTTCTGGAACCAGCTGATTCCAATCAGTATATAGTTCTTTTCTAATTCAAAATAATATATCGGAATGAGCCCAGCATTGTTTATTTTATAAAGAAAAACAGTCATTTTTAAATCCTAAAATTTGAGGTCAACAGGTTTCGTGTCTGTACGCTAAACAGTAGTCTTCATACTCCGTTTCAAAATATACATTGTTTTACTAATGTTGCCATTTACCAAGTATCTCAGTGGCTTGATAAATTAATCTTTCAAATTCTTTTCATGATGTAGCTCTCCTGAGGTAGTTGTTGATAAATGCATATCTAATAAATATGCAGTCTCGTAACCACTTTGCAAAATAACTGCTGCTTCCTTCCTTAGAATTAATGGGGAGGAGGCCTGTGATTAATTCCTTGCTTTGTGAATTCTAAAGAGGACGGAGAAGGGAATAAAAAATAACAAGAAGGATAATACATTTTTAAAACCCTCTAGTTAGCAGCGCAGTTTGTCTGAAAGAAAAAAAAAAGATAATTCAAGTGACAGCAGCATTATCGTGATAAACAATGCTTAGTAGCCGCTTTCCAGTGTACGGTCCTCGCTGCTTAAAGACGACGGCAGTATGTAGTTCCGTGCGTTGAAAGTTCTCTCCAGGCCGTTAAGAGTTAAAGCTGCAACACGCAGTAAGATATGTCTGCTGGTAGGGAATTCTCTGAAGGTAAGCCAACTCCTGCAGTGTCTAACTGCCAATAAAACCACATGTCCTATTACAAAAGCATATAAAAACCCAGGGATGTATTGTAATTAAACAAATTGTCTGGGCTAATCCTGCCGAATCTTTTTACTTCCCACAAAAATGTAAAAAAAAAAAAAAAGACAAAATCCCTTAAACCTTCAACTTGTTATTATATAAGGAAATAGACCAGAAACCAATATTTTTGGGATTGTATCTGCAGCAACCATACGATGAATTTCTGCTAAGCACATTATTGCCTTCATAGCTTACCCAGAATATATGAACATCTGTGGTGCTCGCATTTCCAACTCGTTATTCAGGTTTTTTTTGCAAACGTCCTGATTATTAGCACCAGGAAGAAAAGGAAGTTTTCAAAGTGAAAATGTGTATTACGTGTGTTATAGGGCCTGTCTTATTATGGAACATATGATATATTGTTCTAGGAAGGACTGGTTTTCCTGCAAAATAACAATTGCAAGAAGGAGGCAGCTAAATTACAGGTTCTGAGAAGAACATCTAACATTATATGTTACTTTATAAGTACAGATGTAGCACCGCTCAGCCAGCGCTGGCGGAGAGACGCTGCATCTGACGGGGACACACATGCGTCTTACACGCACGTGTGTCCGCTTTTGGTTGGAGGCGAGGAGCGGAAATTCTGCCCGTCTCCGCTTCAGGGAGATGGGCGGGGTTAGGTGGAGGAGGGCAGCAGCAGAACAGGGCATGCAAGAATCTTGTGCACGTATGCCCCCTTCTGGTGGATGGAGGAAGGCAGTGAGTGGCGATTAGAGCTGCTCATCTGTATATTGCATATGATCCCCCACCATACACACACACACACGCACACACACATGCACAGACAACATTTAATTGATTAGTATACACAATTACTTTTTTTTATTTGTAACTGATAAGCCCCCTACTGTTACATTATAGGCAGTATATAATGACAAACTCCAAAATAGGGGCTGCTTCCCACAATTCTTATTATTACTTAATGTATTTAATGCTTCTCCAAATTCTTGTCTCAAACTATCATCAGCTAGCTATCGAGACATCAAATATGTATAGTTCATGCAGAATCTTACGCCATTATCTGAAACAGGGACAAAAGTCAGGATTACCTCAAAGCAGGACTAAAATGCCCTTACATCGTGTGAGAATCGGGACAGTTCCCGTTTTTTCTGATGACTGGTTCAGGGAATCAGGGAAATACAACAAGTTGCCGATGGCGACCAATATAATGCTGCGATTGCTGAGTCTGGGATTATTAACATGCAGGATTCTGACGATTCGGAAGGTTTGATTGGCAATCGGCAGACTGGATCAATGTCAGCAGGACGGGGAGATGCGGCTCAGATGTATGGCCCATATAAGGTGGGATAGTGCAGGGGTCTATATGATACATTTTGGCATTATGATACCATTTGGAGACTTTGAGGGAGGTTATCATTTCTTGGTATATTTACTAAAGTGTGGGTTTTTAAAACCACAGATGTTTCCCATAGCAACTAGCGTAATCAGATTATACAAGGGAAATGTAATAAGGTCCGAGTTGCTGGAGGTCCTGAATTTTGTCCGGGAATCGCTGTATTTTTGAGGTGCAAGCTTTTACAAGGCAAAACCGAGACAAAGCAGTCCTGCTCATGAGAGCCTGGAGTCTACAGCAGTGGGGGATATAACTGAGAGGGGAACTAGTAAGAGATGAGGTGGGAAGACAGACTGCCTGAACTAGGGGTGAGCAGGCAGGCTTTACTGAACAGGTGAGTTTCTCAGGCATATTTAAAATAATATATCGCTAGATAACCAGATAGGGTAAAACTCGCCAATGAATTATTATTCTTCTTATTAGCGATTGGAGAAGGGGTAGGACTTTAATTTTAAATTAACCCAGGTCAATTACATTGGCAAATGTCAAAGAAAATCAGGTGCAGATTTATAAAGTCTGGTGAATTGATAAAGTGGCTGGTTATAACACAGCAGCCAATTAGCTCCTAAGTGTCAACGTGTAGGGTGGGTTTGAAACATGACAGTTGTGTGCTGATTGGTTGCTGCTTCAATGCAAGCCATTTTTTCTCTTTACCAGATTTAATAAAATCTGACCCTCTTCATCTTGTCATAAAAGAAATTAGGTTTATCTAAAATTATCTATGTATCTATATATACAGTCCTGTAGGGGTCAATGTGCGTTCTCCCCCAAAAAACCTATCTATCTATCTATCTATCTATCTATCTATCTATCTATCTATCTATCTATCTATCTATCTATCTATCTCTGTTTAACTATAATTACATTAGGTATTTTGCTTCTAATAGTGATCACACTGCCATTACTTACAGTACTGTATATTACTCACACACCTAACTTCCTGTACACAGTTAATACAAATTGCAGGCTTGTAGAAATGATCCTTGTTCTTTTGATAGTTTGAGAAGGAGCGGTTCTGTAATTGTGAGCCCCTGTTATTCTTGGCAGGTACACATGTTTTGTGATCAGATAAACACACAGTTTAGAGCAATGAATATTAAAAAATAGCACACTCCTTTTTCTCCTGCATTCCTGCTATGTGTGTGGTTACAGCTATCCCTTCACCAGTAATTTTTTGCAGGCCTGTGCACTGCAGGAGTTTGGTTACCCCGAGATAACCTTACAGCCACAGTGCCCAGTTGTAAAGGCTGCAAAATGAAACGGTAAGATGCTTAGTGTTCTAGAGCAGTTTCGTAGCTGGAACAGATGTGAAGCAATGTACATAAAATTAATTTCTTCAGGCGCCCAAGGGTAAATTAACTCTTCATCAAGAAGAACTCTCTTGCAAATGAGTTAAATAAGTTAATTAGATTGTCAAAATTCTGGCTAAAATCATATTGTGATGGGATCTGTCCATAACAGAATTATTTAAGGGGAAACTACATGGAAATGTGAGGTACATAAATGTTATAGTGGAAATGTTATTCAATAGGAAAATGGGAGCACTTGTTTGACATTAGGCTACCATCAAAACAATGGACCAGATGCATTAATCCTGGTATAGTGATAGAGTGGTGATGAACTGAGTTTTGTAGACGAAAACGTAGCATCGGATGAACCCTATGATGTTTAAAATGTAATTTGAATGTAAAATGCTGGAGCCAGAACCACTGTGTAAGAAGACCCAGTCGCTAGCTGCTACATGCCTCCAAAATGGATGTGTTTGAGCCGGCACACCTATGTTATCTCCCACAACTGGTCACTACCTGTCACTCACTCACTGTCCTAATCATTGGCAGCTCCAGAGTGAGGGCTGCAGTACAGTTGAAAATTCATCAACTGATGTTGTCCCTGACTCACTGGCAGTTGGTGCGGGTCCCCTTTTTGAATTTTGGACTGCACTGCAGCCCCTCCTCTGGAGCCACCACCTGTCCTAATCCACACTTTGTGGTCATAGGGACAACATTTGGCACCCAGGACAGCCATATCCTGTGTTGGGTGCCCCTAGAATGCTACCACCGCAGTTGTATATTTGCGAATCTTCGCAAAACTAAAACTGAAGCTGTCCACCCCCCGCAACCCTGTCATGGCCTCATTAGCATGAGAACGCTAATGGGGCCACCCGCTGCCCAATGCCACCTCTCCACCCCCCGGCCTGATTTCCTGGGTGCATTCACATGTGCAGAAATGCGCATTAAAACAACATCGGTTCCCGAGCGAAAGCAGCCCTGCTGCTAAAGGACCTGAATAAGGTCTAAAGTGCAGTATAGTTCGATTTGGATGTGAATGATTCGCTCAATCAAAAACCACTTTTACGTGCAGTTAGTGGTAAAGATCAAAGGTATTATAACCTGTTGCGGTAGTCAAGGTCATTTTCCAAGCAGGAGGTAGGTATTCCCCTGGAGCAGGGGCCGTCTGATGGAATCTCTAACTAGCAAGAAAAGAAAAAAGTTGGTGGAGCGCTAGAAAAAAAGGATTTATGATAATTATTTATAATAAATTGGGTATCACAATAATATATTTTTATTTTGTTAAATTAAAATAAAATATAATAAAACACTGTAAATATATATAAAAAACTGAAAGAAAAGGTCAAATGACAATAGCAAGTGTACTATCTGAAATAATCAGGTATAATAAGGTTGTAGACTTACTGAGTTGTTGTCCCACTTTCACAGCTCTTAATTTCTTGTTTTGGCTCACTTTTCCACTGGGTATCCTTAATAAAAAGGACATTTCTCAGGGGGTCCATAAACCTTGCAGGGTAGGCCGCTGGAGGGTAATGGCAGTCCTCAGTTATTTGGATAAAGGCATGCTCACAATATTTCGGCCTTTGTATCCAGATTATGCAGGTGGTGGATTCCCAATAAAATGCTTGCAGTGCAAAATCCTGTGCAGACCAGGGACGTGCAGTCAGGGGAGGCAGTGCCCTCCCTGTCATTAGTGATGAACATAAAAAAAAATACAAAGAAAATACTTATGACACATATTATGTGTCATAAGTATATGCTTTATATTAGTCTAATACTTTTTACCACATCACGGAGGCACCTATAGCGGTGCCTCCGACTGACCATGTTAAAGGACGGAATCAGGGGGCGGGCGGTGGGCAGAGTGAAGCAGCAAGCTACAAAAGACCATTAAAAAAAACAGCATAAGCAGCACTATAGAAATGCCTCAGTGACAGGGACGTGCTTTCTGTCTATATGAAAGCACGCCCCTGTCACTGAGGCAGATCTGTGATTGGTGTCTGCTGCTATGTACCTGCCTGTCAGTGCAGAGCCCGCGGCACCCCTCCCCTCCTCACAATGGGACCCACCAGCGGCAGCTTGTTCTGATGCCGACCGGATCTTTGCGTCGTCGCCCACCCTCCCCAAGCGGCAGGTACGGCACGCACGGGCCTCCGCACCCCAGCCCTCCTCCATGCCTGACAGCTGCACGGGGAAAAGACCTCCACACCCCCCTTTCCCTACCCGGCGGGTGCATGCAGAGCTGTCCCTGACACCTACTAAAGACCCGGTGCACCCTCTTTGCTGGTCGGGCAGCAGGCTCTCACAGCGCCAGGTCTGCCCTGCCATGCCTATATGACTAGGCCATGCCCCTGATTTTGCAGTGATTTTTCGGAGATGACTGCGGTGTGTTGGTGACATACAGCGACAGACCTGGGGGAGCTAACTGCCAATGGTGGGTGTGTGTATGAGTATGTATGTGAGTGTGAGTGAGTCTGTAACTGTGGTAATGCTGGTGTGTGTGTGTGTGTGTGTGTGTGTAGGGAACAGTGGTACTGTGGCAATAGTGGTGTGTGTGTGTGTGTACTGGTAATGGTGGTGTGTGTGTATCAGTCAGTCTTGCAGGAGGGAACTGTGGTACTGCTGGTAATGTGGTAATAGTAGGGTGTGTGTGTGTGTGTGTGTGTGTGTATTAATTTAACATATATATTTATATTGATTATACACACACACACACACACACACACACACACACACACACACACATATGAGCTCAATAACATGCAGCACCCACAGGGCATGTAATGTAAAGTATTTATATGGGTTGGTTATGAGATACAGGAGCTTGGGATGCCAGTGGTCAGAAAACTGACAGTGATATCCCGAGGCGCACAATCCTGACACCTCCCCACCCTCCTAACCCCCAGCCCTCCTTACCTGCAGCCTAAGCCTAACAACCTCCCCAAGCAGCCTAACCCTAACACCCCCTTAGTTCCTAGTCACACCTCCTTTCTTAGTGAATTACCCTATTCCCCCTTATACTGCCTAATCCCTTGGCAGGTGTATAAGGGACGATTCTCCACAACCCCCCTAAATACACATACCTAGCAGCTGCACAGTGGATCGCCCTTCTACCCTTGCACCAACTGCAGAGCGGGCGGGCCTCCACACCCCTATCCTTAGATGCCTGCTACAGGGCAGGCGACCCTCCGCTTTCCTCTCCCCACACCAGGGTGGACCTCTGCACACCTCTCTACAGCTACAGAGTGGGCATCTCTCCATACTTCTCTACCCAACCGCTGGCTGCAAAGTGGATGACCTCTTCCTGGAAAAGGCTGGAGCCATAGAGGACCGTGGCAATAAGGCAGTGGTCTGGTGAGTAACGTAGGGGTGCGGAAGGGCATCCATAATCTTTGCTACATCTAATCTACACTCACTCACTCTCCCTATTCACTACATTTGTCTCCACTGCTCCCTACAAAAGGTCCCTACAACTACAATTACTGCTCCCTACACTTGCCCCCATTACTCCCTACACCTGCTCTTACTGTTCCCTCACAAATTACACACGACACATAAATAAAAAACACCTAGTATAAGGTGTATTACTGTTGCGTACTGCGTATAATGGTACGACTGTGAGCGCAGTGGCATAACTACCACAGATGCAGGGGATGCAGCTGCTATGGCGTCCTTGATGATTGTAGGACCCACCGCTCGCTGTACCAAGTCATGCTACTGCCAGTGCCTCACCAACCACTGACCTCACCGCACGTCACTGGTGCAGACTGTGGTCCAGGAGTGAGCTCAGGTGGCTGGTTAGAAGTTTTTAAATAGATATTTACATTGTTTTATTATATTTTATTTTCATTTAACAAAATATTTTTTTTTCTAGTGCTCCACCATCTTTTTTCTTTTCCTGTATCCATATAGGGGATTTGACTTCCTCTGTGGGAGCAGCTATACACTACACCCAAGTAGGCGCCTGTCTAATTTGCAAAGCCGCAAGGCTTGTAAATATTTTTCTATTTTACTGTAACTAGCAAGGCTCTTTGAATTGATGAATTGAATATGAAGTATGGTGATAGCAAAATTTCCCAATTGGTAAGGTGCTCTGTAACCAAAGGGTGTACAAAAGCTCAATGCATTTTCGGTGTGGCAAGGCCCCACACCTTCTTCAGGAAATAAGTAGTGAGGCATCAAGGGAACTGGAGGAGGAGAAGGAGAAAAGTATCTTGCCAGCCAAGAGCTGACAGTATGGATTAATGGTACTGAAGGAGAAGGCACACATAACGCCATCCAGAGATGGCATTACTGTATGTGTGTTTGAGAAAAAGAGACAAAAAAATGTCTCCACTTTATATAAATTTTTGTCAGGCACAAAAAAATTCAAATATTCTTGGTTGTTTAGTGCACCTACTATCTTGTCTCTGTGTTGTAGTACTAAGTCTCAGCTAGGTAGCACATCCCATTATGAGTAGCTAGGGCAGGGGTTCCCAATATTCTTCTAATCACGGCACCCTAGAGTATCAGAATTTTTCCACGGCACCCCTAGGCCCCAAAAAATATACTGTATATCAAATTAAGTAGATTGTGTTTATACAGTATGTGCTTCTTAGGTTCATTTATGTGGTAAAGGGCAGGATTTGCTTCTGATTGTAAACATTTTATAATTGGCAGCCACCAGCACTGGTTTTGTCCAGTAATAATTGATCATAAATTATTTGAATTGGTCCTGGATGACCAACCCAAGGCACCCTTGCAAGTGTCCCGAGGCACCCCAGGCAGCCTAGGCGCACAGTTTGGGAACCACTGAACTAGGGTGTGCAGTCCAGGCCCCCTCCCTTGAAGTTGTCTGAGAAATCAGTCATTTCTCCAGGCTTTTCACTCTACTTACATATGATGAGAACCTAAATATCTGCTATATCATTGGAGAAGTGTGAATATTAGGTAAGTAAATAGCCTATTTGTACATTACATGGGATAAGTGCTCTGAGGTAGTGTTGCAGGTGTGTGGGCAGAATTATGAGCTACTCAGAGCTTAGCGTATTCAGAGATATGACTTCTTGCAGCAAGGATAATGTTAATGCCAATGCAAGCTGATACTCATGATGGCTACTTTCTATAGTGAATGGATAGTGGCTGGTCAGACACATAGATGCATAGTACAGTACTCTGAATACCGATAAAGATCAGCGCTTATTTCTACATCTGTGATTAACTTATGGGCAACCTGGAATCAGACGGTAATAATTAGCAGTCATCTTGGACCCAGAGGTGTCGATTTATGTTTTGCTCAATGAGTGAAACACAGCCGGAGAGGGGGTGCATTTTGGGGTCCCGGGATGGTTGTTAGGGGACAGAGGGCTGCCGCCTACCTGTCTCTGCTGTCGTGCTGGTGGTCCGTCATAGCTGTGTGTGGCCAATGGGCTGCTGGGGCTGGCAGGTGCGGCTTTGGCAGTCCCTCAATGCCTGCCGTGTCTGTGCAGGCAGTTCTCTGAGTGGGGCGGGTTCGCAGAGCTGCATGAAATCATGGCGTGACACACACCGGACCTGCAATGCACCTTTGGGAATGTGGCCTCCTTGTGTGAGGGCTATGGATGGATTTTCTGGGGCCTATCCTCTTGATACCCACTGGAACCTGTCTTTGGGTGCTTATCATTTTCCAAGTGTGCTCAGGCCCGGGAGCACTCACAGAATCGCCACCTATGCTTGGACCAATTGGGAATGGGAAATTAGGATTTAGTAAGAGGCAACCCTAGGGAAGGAACCTGTATGGTTAAACCATATTCCATCCAGTGCTAGTCATCATTACAGTGCCGAATGTGACTACAGTGGCATGCTGGCATGATTTACATTTTCCTATGGTATGCTTTGTATGTTCCCACTGTATATAAAGAAACCACATAAAAGCTATTATTAATGGTTGTTCAACTTCAGTATAATGCTGTAATGGGATAAAGACTGCAGGCTATAATAAATAATGTATCATAAATTACAACAATATGGATGGGAGTAAGTATATTGGGAGACAATAATAAAACAATATCAAACATCATAATCACATTTATATACTTCAAATTGTTTTCATTCTGTTTTGTAACATGTAAATATATACATGTAAATATATTAGGGGTCCCTTATGAACCATACCTGATAAGCACGCTCTGGTTTTGAACCATTGCATCTGGATAGAAGATGGTACTGTATATCCACTCCACCTCAAGGTGCACGCATGCCCGCCACTGTTTGGAGATACTTCCTGTACCTAGATGTGCTCCTGAAGAGTCGCACACAGGACACCGGCCAATGACATGGAGGAGAAGCAGTCGGTAGCTGTCTAACTACAGTGGGAGCCACTGCCATCTTTCTCTATAATAGGATTAAGGGCCCTTCGCATGGCAGCCGCCGCGATGCTGCCGCATATGTACTAACATATGCGGCCAGCATCGGGTTGCGGTGACGGAGACCCCCGCGATACCTGTGATGGGTCTCCGTCACCTCCCGGCAGCTGCCAGCATCCCCCTGCGTCGGTCTACTCCTCCCCCCTGAAGCCGGATGTCCTCCCGGCTGTGACACCAGGGGGGAGGAGGAGATCAAAGGAGGACGGGAGGGGGTGGGCGCGCGTACGGCAGGCGGCGAAAGAAGCCCATAGGCTTCTATAGGGTATCAGAGGGTGGCGATACCCTGCCTTTCGAAAACGGGGCGGATGGGTATTGATACATAGGAAAATGCGGTAAAACAGGGGTTTTACCGCATTTTCCCTTTAGTACATCTCGCTCTAAGTGAGTAATTGGATTACTCTGCTAATCCCCTACTCTATTGTTATATGTATTGTATTGCAGCTGAGAACAACGGGATAGCCATGGCCTAAGCAAGATAGATGAGATGTGCTCCTACTGTATGAAACTGTTGGCTACTTCTCCTCTACGCAAGCAAGTGTGGTGCTTGCCTATGATGGAACAACCCCCACACTCCTACTCTCTGCCTGCTGGAATGTGGGGTTCAGTAACCTAAAGGGTGAACAGTTTCCAAGGACACCAATTTCAGAACTTACATAGTAATATGTAAGTTCTGAAATTGGTGTCCTTGGAAACTGGACCAATAAGCAATTTTTACAATCCCATAGAAAGCTATGGGGGTTGCGTGATCAAAAATAAAGGGCACACCCTAATATTTGTGATTGCACCCATGTCATAAATTGCTCTTACATAGTATCAATCCCCCTAAACTGCTGTTGCTGGTCTTGAATCATATTATACCATGTATTGTCCAAGATTCCCAGGATCATACAGAGACACACCTTTGTACGGATGAATTCTTCTCAGCAACCACTTCAATTCCACCCACAGTACAGTCATTATATTATTCAATCCTTTTACAAAAAAAGCAGAACATTTTTTTCCAGTCCATATTCCTATTCCTAAAATATTTTCTCAAATAATCCTGGAGCTTTTGCAAACACATCCCCACCAGATTGACCGTACAATTTATTATCCACCATATCGGAAAGGGATTTGCACTTACAGTATATCTAATTGCTGTAGAATTTGAGGCATATTGTACAAATGGGAAAGCCCCACTGTTTTTTTGCAACCACAGGTATTATTATTATCATCATTATTATTCTTTATGTATTTGTTCCATCTATATATTTTTGTAATTACATTGCAGTTAAATGAAAGAAAAACATGGACATTTCATTTTATTTTCACTATAACTTGTAATGTTTCATATGGACAGATCACACATGTATCACGTTAACCTTCGCTTTCTAAAAATATTTATTTTATTTAAGGTTACCCTATTATATATACTGTAGATCTGGGCGGTAACAAGGGGTGTGCATGAGTAGTGCCATCATACAAAGAGCAGGGAACATCATCATCACTGCCCCATGGCATTTGCTTCTGGTTAGTAGGGTGCCTGGGACCGGAAGAATAGCTGAAGTGCCACCAAGGGCATCCTTTGGACACTGCAGCAGTGCCTTAATGGTCTGCTCAGTGCCCTTTACCAGTTAACCCTGACCATGGTGACACAAAGGGGGAGGGTCCACCGGTACTGGTAAGTGGACTATTACCTGGAATATCCTCAGAATATGCTCCGAAGAGGACCATGGGGTTTATTCTAGTTCATTCTTTCTGGCAAAATCCTTCTTAGATGGACAAAACCATGTGCACTGCAGGGGGGGGCAGATGTAACATGTGCAGATAAAATTAGATTTGGGTGAGTTATTTTGTTTCTGTGCAGGGTAAATTCTGACTGCATGATTTTACACTTCAATATAGATCTCACTTTGAAGTAAAACCCCACCCAAATCTAACTCTCTCTGCACAAGTAACATCTGCCCTACCTGCAGTGCACATGGGCCCTTATTCTGATCGGTGCGGCCGGAGCCGCATATGCGGCTCTGACCGCACCAGGCGAATCCCCGCCTTCCATACGGATCGCCACGGCCGTCCGTACGCGGACATGTGGCGATCCGCATGAATGTGTACGGGGATACGCCTCCTCCATGGTGGGAGCAGCCCCTGCATTCGATGGTCGCCGAACATCGAATGCAGGGCCGCACGCTCCACCAGGTCCCGCAACACAAGACCACACGGACACTTGTCCGTGTGAAATCTTGTATGGGGGCGGGCAGCTGACATCCGGCGATGTCAGATGCCCGCCCTGTACCCACGCGTCACAGCCTCATTACCATGCATACGCCCCGCGTTTGCATGGGAACGCCCATGAAACGCGGGGCGTATGCATATGTAAATGAGGCTTAGTAGCCCCTCACGCCCCTATCCACCCCCTTTGCGGCGGTCAAAAAACTTGTGCGGCGATTTCGCCTGCACATGCGCAGAGTGCCCTCTGCACATGCGCAGACCGAAAACATCGGCGGAACGGCCGCAAGCGGCCGTTACCGCTTCAATCAGAATAACCTCCATGGTTTTGTCCATCTAAGAAGGATTTTGTCAGAAAGAATGGACTAGAATAACCCCCCATGAGACAACTATGGTGCTGTCCATAGAACCCTGTGCAGCAGCAACACTCAAACAACCATAGTTACTGCCCTGCACTCCAGGCACTTGCACAGCGGAGTGTCTTAAGGAGGCTCTGGGTAGCTCTGCACTGCCAGGGCCAGCAAAGGGCATTCTGCCACTCTGTTATGCCACTGCTGTAGATATAGCACAAAAGATCATAGATGCATTAGGATAGGAAGTTATGGCAAAAACAATGCCAAAATTAAGTTACTGTAGGTAGTAAAAAGAGTATCTGTCCAGGAACAACAATAAAACTTAGGCTGCAAGGGATACGGTCATGATACATTGGGTCGACACTCTTAGGTAGACCCCTATAAAGGGTCGACATGGACCATAGGTCGACAGGGAGTTTAGGTCGACGTGACAAAGCTCCACATGGTTTTTAAATGGATTTTCTGCAAAAAAGGTGGTTTTTAAAACCCTACCATCCAGTAGGGCATAGTGGGAGAATAAAATAGGTCTATTTACTAAGATGGAAGTTCTATTGAAGATAGGATGTTGCCCATAGCAACCAATCAGAATCTATTTGTTATTTATTTAGCACTTTGAAGAAGATAATAGATATCATCTGATTGGTTGCCCATAGCAACATCCCATATTTAATAGAACTCCCATCTTAGTAAATAAGATGCATTTCATAAGGAATCAAAACAGATTTTTTTTAAATGATAATGACTTAAAACAGCCGAAAATGTAGTTTATGGAGAATTGAATGAGCCCCTTTTAGCAGCGGCTGATTTTACAGGAAGGAAATATTCCAGATGTTGCTTGCAAAGCTTTCTGTTAGCAGCTGAAACATCTGGTCCAATAGCGACTCTAGCGAGCCCATTCTCCTTACACTGATTGCATCTCACTTTTACTTTCTGCTGCAGACGTTGAGCGTCAAAAATGGGAAATTTAGCTGTATTTATGCTTTTAGTTGGAATTACATGGATAATGTATACACACTGCGGATGCATCCAAATCTGTCCTGTGTCAGCAGGCTGTGGCGTCGCTCACAGCCTTTAGCATGAAGGAATTAAAAAGAAGGATCTGGCTAGTGACAGGCCAGGTTATGGAGGCAACACTTTCCTAAACATATCACTGGATCATACTTGCAGCAGATCTAATAAGTGGAGTATGTGTTAATTAGAGAAAGGCTTTAAAAAAACTAGTGGATGACTCGGACAGTCTTAAGCCATGTGTGGGATTCAGATATGAATAGTGGATACCAAGCTGGATGTCAGCCAAAATGTCATTGGCCAATATCCAACGAAGACTTCGGTGATTGGTTACTCCGCACACAATCACAGCAATATGTTTTGCAGCCAACTTTTCTACTGGCTTCCTAACCCTCCTACCCGCAGCTTAACCCTAGTGTCATCATTCTGTCAATGTCAAAATTATAATGGTGGTGTCTGTGGTGTCAACATTATAATGTGAACATTGTTTTTGTTGACTTTCTGAGTACATCACCTATATAACGGGGTATTTAAACATTGTGGCTAATTGCCACACCTCAGAAATCCAATTAACAGAGAATTCGCAACAAGTGAATGACCAAAGTCGGATTGAACATTGCAGCTCAATTAGGGATTGTAAGCAGCATTTAAACCGTGGGGTAAAGCAGTCTGCTATAGATACCTCCCATAGTGCAAAGTAGATATCTTCCCCAAATATTAATGAATCAAAGTACTAAAAAAAAAAAGACATGGGGGGGGGGGGGGGGGTTGTTTCTGGGAATTCAATTGAGAGCAGAAAATATAATTTTTTTATTTCCCCGCAGGCGCATTATTATGACTTTTTTCACACGCACACACCCCCCAATATTACGTCTGATTTTTCTTAATATCGTTACTTTTGGGAAAATCACCAGCACTGGCTCTGGCACATACGGCACCCCCATTCTAATAGACTAATAAATCAATTGGAAGTTTGCATTTAGCTTATGTATTCTGTACTCACCTTCTGAGCAGTGACTTCTCCTCCAGCGCCAGGATATGGGTCTTCTGCGTGAAAGTGTATTCCCTCCCATACATCTCCTGGGCCTTCCAGTAGGCCTTCCTGAGTGAGAAGATGGATGGTAGACCAGCGGGAGACACCACTGGACAGTTACTGCACCATTTATTTTGTTATGTATGCACAGGGTTATCACAGCTGAAAACTCTGCAACCAAATTTTAAAAATAGTTAACCACAGTAATCCAAATCTGGGTGCGAGTTCCCCATGGCTTCGCCTCCCCTCCAGAGTGTATTTCTTCCTACATATATGCCTATTACAGCAGTTCATTGTGGTGTCGGATACAGTCTCTTTGTTGAAAAGCTTGCTTCTTTCATAAAGGAATAAATAAATCTATAAAACTGCAGTTCTATTGAGAACATAGATGGCCTTACATTCTGCATTCTTGATGTTTCAAGAAAGACCTGACGATTAAATACGTGATATAGATGCAATACAAGTATAACTTAGATAAGAAAGAACTCAATACAATGTTATTACAGATCAACTCTAACAATTAGAATCTAAAACGTTTCTGCGGCAGATTTTGCAGGGGAATTAGATGTAGTTCGATTCCTTATACAAGTTATAATATACAATACACACTATATGTAAAATCTAGGTATATATATATATTTATATATTTTTTTTTTAATGTTGTACAAATTATGATAACATGATCGTAGCTTGATAAAGAAGTATTGTCTCTAGCATGTGACATTCACATGTGTACAGTACCTAGGCAATTGTCTTAGCATAGCAAGACAGAGGTCTATAATCACATAGGTCGTGACCTGTAGTGCAGGAACCTGCATGTAATATGACCCACGCCAGGTGTGTGCCTGCAGGTCACAGGGCTGACATAGCAGGCTGCGTGTGCAGGCCTTTTCCCAAGCTCCAATATTATTTTAACTGTTTCAGGTTTTATATATATATTTATATACATGTACTGATACATAAACAATCTACATGCATAATTAACATCGCAGGATATTTATATATATATATATGTCGTAATGGAACACAGAACCCTGTTATCACCAGGGACTGCTAAGTGGCTTCTAGTATAGAAGGGTGTGGATTAAAAGGTCTACTGTTTTTTAGGTAGACAGTCAATAGGTAGACAAAAAAAGATCGACATGCATTATGTCGAATCCATCGAAAGGTCAACATGTGGAAATTGCCGTTGTAGAAACGGTTGACAGATGAAAAGGTCGGATTTTTAACAATTTAAGTGTTAGTGTACACACCAGTGGAGGCTCCAGCACAGTTCAAAATTCAAATAGGAGACTGCCACCAACTGCCATTCTAAACTGACTTTGGAATGGCAGGGGTATGGCTCCTCTATGTAAATTTTGAACTGTGGTGCAGCCACACCTCTGGAGCCACCACTGATCGACATCTGTCGACATGGACACACAATTAGTGTAGTGCTTACCCTACTTTAGCCTAGTGTCTCGCTCCACTGGGACTTTGCTTGGCACACTTTGCCATACCCAATTGTAGTCCACATGGATTGCAATGTATGAAAAAGTAAAAAAAAACAAAAAAACTCATATCAACCTTTGTCCTGTGTCGAACCTTTGTCAATGTTGACTTATTGCACGATGACCTTTTGTCAATGTCAACCTAGTGCATGTTGACCTTCTGGTATCAACCGATTGGCTGTCTTCCTAGACACATTAGACCAGGCATGTCCAAACTATGGCCCTCCAGCTGTGGTGAAACTACAAGCCCCATTTTGCCTTTCCTCAGTTTTCCTATTAGGGAATGCTAAAAATATGGCAAGGCATGCTGGGATGTGTAGTTTCGGAACAGCTGGAGGGCCACAGTTTGGACATGCCTGCAGTAAACCTTTCAACCTGTAAGAAGGAACAGAAATAACAACATTTCATAAAAAGAAAAACAGGAGCTTTACTGGATGCTCTTCTACCAGCTGCATAAACGAGGGGTGATAGTCCGCCCTACCAAATGGAATTTTCAGCAGTAGAAAATTTACAGAACAATTCTATTATGAGGAAGGTGTAATAAAAACCATTAAGTTTATGAAGTGATAAAAATAATACATTTATTTAACCAAGGGAATTGTCTATAAAACTAAGACAATGGATGACAATAATTTTTTTAATAAAACACGTATTAATTAATTATTTGATTAATAATGACTAAAGGCGTCCTGTTCCCATAGTGTCCGTTGAATTGTATGGGACCCTGATGGGGTGATAAATCCCTTACATAAACTGTCCACTAACAATGTTGAGTGTCCTCCCTGCTGTGGTTATATTTCACGTTCATGGTGGAAAGTCCTCTGTAGTGTCAGCAGATAGAATAGTAAATCTGTGGGACCAAAAGCATTCACCTCATTGGATAGCATTTAAAGATCCTGGAGGTCTGGTTCAGGCTCCTTGTGATGCTGCGGACTCTGTTATTCCCGAGAAGAGATTGGGTGCCAAACATATTAAGCAATTTACTGGGTGGGATTCCAGCTTTTTCCTTTGACAAATCTAGGAGGCCACCCATATTTAAGTAGGTCAATGCATTTGGTCCATTGGACTTACTGTTCCATCTGCTGACACTCCAGAGGACTTTCTACACAGTATGTGAAAGATAACCACAACAGAGGGTTCCTCAACATTGTGACTGGACAGTTTATATTTAGGACTTATCACTCTTATCAGGATCCCATACAATTCAAGGGTCAAAATGGGAATATAACTCCTTACCCAAAAAGAGAGGTGCATATTAATCAAAGAGCTATTAGATATGTTTATTGTCATTTATGGAACCAATTTTATAGTTATTTTATTGGTGATGTAAATGTGTTATTTTACACCTTCCTCAAAATATTTCTTTAGATTTTTCTACTAAGTTCTATAGCTTCCTGTAGGGAGATCTACTACATTAGGTACTAGGGCAAACCTCACAACCATCCCAATTTTTGCAAGACAGTTCTGCTTTTTGGTAAGACAGTGTCCGCTGGTGGAAAGGGAAATTGTGAGTACACTCGGTCTACTTTATGCAGAGCAATACTGAATGGATGCCGGACACAAGACCACGCTTTCATACACTGTAGAGAGAGACTGGTGGCCGTCCTGCAGCTTGAGAACTGCTAGTCACGCCCACTGTCTGACAAGCAACATGGGCGGCAATGTCCCAATGTGAAACACAACAGAGATATGACGCACAATAACCCAACTCAGGATCCCATTCATGGTGACCAACTAGCACAGGAGTCCTCAAACTATTTTGCTGTGGGACCCCATCAGACAATAAAAATAATTACAGGACCCCAGAAAGTAACTGTAGTAGGTCATCACATCACATGTGTAGTCAGTAGACAGCACATGCATGGCAGCATTGAGGAGGCACAGAATGATGGCATGTGTCTAAAATAACAGATTTTTCAGACCCCTTTGAATCACTGACTGAGATTAGAAAAATCATCAGCCTGATGGTCAGCAATATGGAGACGCGACCCCATGCTAAGATGGTCCGGACTAACTTTGGGGTCAGGACCCACAGTTTGAGAACCGCTGAACTAGCAGATAAAGCCATTGCTAGATTAGTAAGATATCATGTTCTCAATTAATTAAGAATGAAAATTTAAATTGTGACCGTTCTCGATTGAATTTACACCAAATGTGGTTATCTTATCTGAGATTTGTATTTCAACAAAATGACAAATTACTTTCATTTTAAAATAGATGTACTGTAATATATATGACATAAACCAAAATCTGTGCAAAATGTAGGCTCTTATTTTGGAATTTGCAGTCAATGACAGCGTTTATAGAATTAGTATTCTGCTCCCTTTACTCTACAATATAGCAGAGAGACTTACAATAGACTTGTGATTAGAAAGCTTTGAAAAATAAGCTTTTATACCGCATAAACGTTTAGAACATATAATTTTCTTTGTTGAGGAGCATTATTTTATATTTTGGAATTGTATTTGTACTTGTTACGGATCTATTGTTTATGTTTTACTGCATGAAGTTCTTCCATTTTCCTCTATCTATTATTATTAGTACCAGTTATTTATATAGTGCACACATATTCCTCAGTGCTTTACACAGAATACAGATGGAGCGCCTCTCATGCAGCGCCGGGAATCGTCAGATGGCCCCTATGGCAATCGCCGGCAGAGAGGCGCTTGATCTGACTAGGTCGCGCGAGCGTCTCACGCACACGCACGTCCCAGTCCCTCGGGGGCAGGGAGCAGAAACCCTTCAGGGAGACGGGAAGGGTTAGGGGGATGCGGGGAGGTGGCGGGAACTGGCGAGGTGTGGCAGGGAGGTGGCAGGGAGGCGGTAGAGAGCTCCATTGGAAAGAGGCACGTCTCCAGCGTATGGCGGGGGCTGGCAGCTGGCGATTCTTTCACCAGCCCCCGGCTGAATGAGTCAGGCTCCATCTGTAGTTGAACATTCACATCAGTCCCTGCCCCAGTGGAGCTTGCCAGCTATATTCCCTACCACATGTACAGTACATGCACACACATTCATTCTAGGGTTCATTTTTTTTTTGAGGGGAGCCAATTAATCTACTAGTGTACTTTTGGATTGTGGTGTTTTTGGAATGTGGGAGAAAACTAAAGTACCCAGAAGAGAACCTACACAAGCACCGGGAGAATATATAAACTCCGCACAGTTGGGGCCATGGTGGGGAATCGAACTGTCTGTGCTGCCCTATTAACAAATTAATTCTTCTCTTTTTTTAATGAGGATGATTCCGAAAGCCTGGGAATTGGCTGCTCCTTGATGGAAAATCGAGTGCACCGGCACAGGTATAAGGAGCATTGCAAGCCCACTTTGGTGGTAGATTTACTGAGGCTTTTAAAAATTGAAAGTGTAGGTTTTGCCCATAGCAGATCAGATCCTGTCTATCATAGAAACATAGAAACATAGAATTTGACGGCAGATAAGAACCATTTGGCCCATCTAGTCTGCCCCTTTTTTTACCCTTCAGGTAAACTCAACCCTTTTTACAATTTCTTTGTAAGGATATTCATATGACTATCCCAAGCATGTTTAAATTGTTCTACTGTCTCAGCCTCTACCACCTCTGATGGGGGGCTATTCCACTTATCCACTACCCTTTCTGTGAAGTAATTATTTCTAACATTTCCTCTGAACCTACCTCCCTCCAGTTTCAGTGCATGTCCTCGTGTTTTATTACTCCTTTGAAGAAAATTTCCCTCCTGTACTATGTTAAAACCCTTGATATATTTGAAGATTTCTATCATGTCCCCCCTTTCCCTTCTCTGCTTCAAACTATACAGTACATGTTAAGATCTTTTAGTCTATCCAGGAAAGTTTTGTGATGTAGGCCATGCACCATTTTATTTGCCCTTCTTTGTACACTCTCCAATGTATTTATACATTATACATACCTTCTGAAGATATGGTCTCCAGAACTGGACACAGTATTCCAGATGAGGTCGTACCAATGACCTATAAAGTGGCATTATTACGTCTTTTTTTCTGCTACTGATTCCTCTCCCTATGCAACCAAGCATCTGACTAGCCTTCCTCATTGCTTTGTTACATTGCCTCCCTGCCTTTAAGTCACTTGAAATAGTGACTCCTAGATCTCTTTCCTCCTCAATAGTTTCCATTATAGTACCCTTGATACTATATTGAGCCTTTGGGTTTTTGAGTCCCAAGTGCATAATTTTTTAGCATTAAACTGTAGTTGCCATTCTCTTGACCAATTCTCAAGTTTACTTAGATCATCAGTCATTTGATTTACCCCTCCTGGTGTGTCTACTCTGTTGCATATATTTGTGTCATCTGCAAAAAGGCATACTTTTCCTTCAATATCATTTGCAATGTCACTAACAAAGATATTAAAGAGCACTGGTCCAAGTACAGATCCCTGGGGTACTCCACTGGTAACATGTCCCTCCATAGAATGCACTCCATTTACTACAACTGTCTGTTTCCTATCCTGCAACCAGGTTCTTATCCATTTAATTGTTTTATAATCCAATCCCACACTTTCAAGTTTATTTAGCAGCCTGCGATGTGGGACAGTGTCAAATGCTTTACTAAAGTCTAGATATGCCACATCTACAGCCCCCCCTTCATCTAGTATTTTGGTCACGGAGTCAAAAAAGTCAATGAGACTTGTTTGGCATGATCTCTCTGCAGTAAAACCATGCTGTTTTGGATCCTGTAAATTGTTTAATTTAAGATATTCCACTATTCTTTCTTTTAATAGAGTTTCCATTAATTTCCCTACTACTGATGTAAGGCGCACTGGTCTGTAGTTACTTGCTTCTTCTTTGCTTCCGCTTTTGTGCAGTGGAACTACATTTGCTCTTTTCCAGTCCTCTGGAACTCCACCTGTGTCTAGTGACTGGTTGAATAAATCTGTTAATGGCGCTACCAACACATCTTTTAGTTCTTTTAGTATCCTTGGATGCACTCCATCTGGCCCCATTGATTTATCCACTTTTAGTCTTGAAAGTTCTGTTAGGACTTTCTCCCTAGTAAATGTACTTCCATCTACCTTACTTTTATGAATGTCCTTGAAATTTAACTGTGGTCCCTTCCCTTCTCCTTCTATAGTGAATACGGAGCAAAAGTAATTATTTAGATGATCTGCAATTGCCTTGTCTCCCTGCATTCTAGAAAACGATAGTATCGGTTTGAACGCAATGAGCAACATCTCCACTTGTCTGTTTTAGAAGCTTTAGTAAATCTACCACCATATATTAATGATTTTCACATGTGTCAACCAAAGACCAAAATATCTTCAATATTGACCCTTAATGAGTGCTTCCATAAAGCCTTTGTCCTACTACATGTGCAAAGTTCGGAACCCCCCACACCACCACCGGAGAAACACATTTTAAAAAAGAGCACATTTGAGTGAGATAGTGAATGAATAAAATCTGCTAAAAGACTTTATTAGCTGTCAGGAGACTCCGCCATTAGTTTGTTGTTTATGTTTCGTTTTGGTAAACTAAGAGGATTACAATTAGAGCAGAGTTAATTGCTCCTTGTGTAGATTTCTGGCAATAAAACAAATAACTGTAGCGCCAAGAGGCCAGTTAGTCCATCTCTCTCCTACCTTTCCTGCACAAAACAGTTTACAAACACTAGAAGTATAAAGTGTGTGTGTACCGACAACTAATAAAATGATAGATAAATGCTCTTAGAGACATACTTTGGTGCTTTGACACACAGATCCTCATTCTAAACAAGATGTTGTTTTTATCCCCTAAAGACACACTACAGCTTTTAGAGAGCGAGTCTTTTAATGTGTGATAGCTAGCGGAGAATATTCTAAATATAGGAGCTGTTGGAATTACGGAACAGCTGTCCGGTTAACCTCTGCAAATTCATCTTTTCCTCCCTCAGAACAGTTGTGGAATGCAGCTGTACATTGATTTTTCATCTCTTCCCTACATCTGGCTCCGCTCATATTCGCTATTGAAATATTAAGGGTTTTAACATATCCTTTTCCTTATACTAGTGCAGGGGATTTAAAAGCTTTGGGCATAGACCCAAATGCCAGCAAAGAAATCTGTGTTTGCCACTCTCCAAAAACCACTGCATATCCTCTTTATACCACATCAGTTCGGGAACTAAATCTCTTTCATGTAGAGGCTTCAGACAAGCTGCTGCGGTTTAAATTCAGCTGTTTCTGCTTTCAGTAACGTGAAGGGCTAAACTGATGTTATCAGACAGCAGGAAACAACACTGTTATGTGTTCACGGTCAGAGCAGACAAACAGCCATTTATGCCATGCACTGGGCTTCGGGTTTGCAGCTAATAACATTCTGGAACTAATAACTTAGGGATTCGCAGGATTTGAAGGTCAGTTTGTGTTGTAGAGTGTAAGGCCTTTCATTCAAGATATGTGGGCAGCAAAGGATACTCTTCTGGCAGCTATCACCAGTCAGCCAAGAATGGGATTCGTAACTACAGCAACATGTTATTGGTTTCATATATATGAATAGAAGACATTGTACCCGGAAAAAAGAGAAATAAATAGACAGCAGTAACATACTGTATTAGTATAATTCTCTCTACAAAAAAGCGGACTCGGACAAGACCCCGGAACGCCGGACCGGATATCAATCTCTTCATTCCAGAGCTTGTAGTGTCCAGTCCGGGAGGTGTACTGTCCAGGGGTGTCTTGTACAGAGGGGTCACTGTGAAAGCTTTCATCAGGGACATGGGGAAGGGGAGATTACAGCCTCCTTGTGTGGTCCTGACCGTTCCAGATTTTATTACACCCCCAGACCATGCAGGGAGGCTGTATTCTCCCACTTCTCATCTCCCTTGTGACAGGTGTCAGAGCAGACCCCCCGGATGGGACACCCCTGGCCATACACCCCCTAGAGCGGACACTACAAGCTCCATAATTACATATATTGAGGAATGGAGCCTTTCCGGTCCAGCGTTCTGGGGTACTGGCCGATCCGGTTTTTACCCATATTATTGCTGAGCTTCTCAGTATGATACATTTATCTTGAAGGGTATACAGCGTGACTCTGAATAGGGTATGACATCATATGTATATAGCAAATACTTTTTAACCCCTTCCCGACATTTGACGTATATATACGTCATGGCCGGGAAGTACTTCCCGACACATGACGTATATATACGTCATGACTTCAAACTGTCACTGCGTCTAGAGACGCAGTGACAGAGGGACGATGTCTGCTGTCCCTGACAGCAGACATGTCCCTGCATGCCCAGGGGGGGCTGCGATGCCGCCCCCCCGTCGGCGATCGCTGTGATTGGCTGTTCAGTGTGAACAGCCATTCACAGCGTTTTCTGTGTCACCGGCGAATAACGTTCGCCGGTGACACGGGATCGGAGGTGATTGGTGCTGTAAAGTACAGCACCAATCACCGCGGGGTGTAAGGGTGACACTGGTGTCACCCCACCTCACCCCGCCCGCCCCCAAAGGCCGTGATTGGTTCGTCGGACCGACGGACCAATCACAGCCATGGAGGGGGGTTTAAACTAACGGTGACTGCACTGCAGACGCCATTCCGGTCTGGAATAGCGTGCAGTGCGGTCACCGTGCCCAGCTGTCGCCATTTACTGACCAGAACCTTGCTAAATACTTACCTGATCACTGCCTGGATCTTGCTTCCTCTTGTGACATCCTGTGCTGTGTTGTGCTGTGTTGTGCTGCTGCGAGTTATTAGATAGAGAGATAGAGAGAGAGAGATAGAGAGAGATAGAGAGGCCTAGTGACAGAGAGTGCTATATTTTGTGCTGCTGCAGTGTAATAGAGTTATAGATAGAGAGATAGAGAGAGATAGAGAGAGAGATAGAGAGAGATAGAGAGATAGTGACAGATTGTGCTATATATTTTTTATATAACTGACTGCTGCCCCCCCTTTTGTGCTGATCAGTATAAATTAACTGATCAGCAACTTTTTGGGGGCGCAGGTTTTTTTTTATATATATATATATATATACCTGTCAGTGCTGCTGCTGCAGTGTCATAGAGTGATAGATAGTGAGAGATAGAGAGATAGAGAGATAGAGAGAGATAGTGACAGAGAGTGATAGAGACTGCTATATTTTGTGTCTGCTGCCCCCATTTTGTGCACCCCCAGCAACTTTTTGGGGGTGCAGGGGTTATTTTTCATATATATAACTGTCAGTGCTGCTGCTGCAGTGTCATAGAGTGATAGATAGTGAGAGATAGAGAGATAGAGAGAGATAGTGACAGAGAGTGATAGAGAGTGCTAAATTTTGTGTCTGCTGCCCCCGCCTTTTGTGCTGATTACTATATCTGAGGTGATCAGCAACTTTTTGGGGGTGCAGAGGTTTTTTTTTTTTATATATACCTGCCAGTTGCTGCCAGTTGCACTGTCAGTTGCACCAAAGGTTGTGCACCTGCTGCCCCTCACTGGTAATCAGTGTCGCATCACTGATCACCTTTTTTTTTTTTTTGAGGCTGCTGTGGGGTCTTTTTAAATTTTTTTTTTACACACACTGTGATTTTGTGGGTGTCCTGTGGCCACTGTGCGCTGATCAGTGACGTACATCACTGATCAGCTTTTTCGGCACAGGGTTGATCTTTTTTTTTTTTTTTTTTATCAAATTCCTGTTGCCTTTGAGCGCTGTTCAGTGACGGACGTTACTGACCAACATCTGTGCTCAATTTTTGGCGCAGGACCTTTTTTTTTTTTTTTTAACCCCTTAAATTTTTTTTTTAACCCCTTCAATTTTTTTTTTTTTTAACCCCTTCAATTTTTTTTTTTTTGTATAAAGTATTTTTTTTTTCTGCACTACATACACACTACACACTACATACCCCCCGGGTTGAAATAAAGTTTGTACCCCCCCTACACTATACACGTGTTGAAACATTTCACTACCAGTAACACAAAAATAAAAATGTCATCCCAAATGTCATCCCAAATGTCATCCCAAATGTCATCCCAGTCATCCAGAAGAATGTATTCAGTGGAGGAGGCATATGCCATGCTTGCCTCTGACTCTGACACAGCCAGTGATGCAAGCGGGGAATTTGAAGGATTCGTCTTAAGCTCCTCTTCCTCCTCTGGTGATGAGGAACCCCCTCAAAGACGCCCCCGTAGAGCAGCTGAGACCCACCCCCCAATAATTGATCTCGTATGGACCCCACCACCAGACAATTTTGAGCCCCAGGTTCCTGAGTTTTTGGCCATGCCAGGAATCCAATTTGATTCCACAGGTCTCAGAGAAATTGACTTTTTCAAATTATTTTTCTCTGATGATTTTATAAATTTAATGGTGGACCAAACTAATTTATATGCCCAGCAGTTTATTGCTCAAAACCCCACGTCATCATTTGCTAGGTGGACCCCTGTAGATGCAGTAGAGATGATGACGTTTTGGGGTCTGGTGTTTCATATGGGCATAGTAAAAAAGCCAGAAATTAGGCAATATTGGAGTACAGATGTTCTGTACAGCACCCCATTTTACCGTATGGCCATGCCCCGGGCTCGATTTGAGACGATCCTTAAATTTTTGCATTACAACGATAATGCACAGTGCCCACCCAGAGATGATCCCACCTTTGACCGGCTATTCAAAGTCAGGCCGGTCATTGATCATTTCAGTGCCAAATTTGAAGAGATGTACATCCCAGATAAATTCATTTGCATAGACGAGTCCCTTATACATTTTAAAGGAAGGGTTAAATTCCGCCAGTACCTTCCCAGTAAGAGGGCAAGGTATGGCATAAAAATGTATAAGCTGTGTGAAAGCACCTCAGGGTACACCCACAGGTTTAGGGTATATGAAGGGAAGGATTCAAGAATTGAACCGCCAGAATGCCCCCCCTCCCTCGTAGGTGTTAGTGGAAAAATTGTCTGGGATTTAGTGCACCCCTTCCTGGATAAAGGTTATCACCTCTATGTGGATAACTTTTACACTAGCATCCCCCTGTTTAAGGCCCTTGGTTCAAGAGGTACAGCAGCTTGCGGTACTGTGCGCAAGAACCAAAGAGGCCTCCCAAAAACGCACATTGCCCAAGTAATGAGAAGGTGTGAAAGCAGGGGAATATGCACCGAAAATATGTTGTTGGTCAAATATAAGGACAAGAGGGATGTCCTTATACTGACAACAATTCACGGAGACAGTACCACCTCCGTCCCTGTACGAGGTACCAGTACCCACACCTCAAAACCTAATTGTATCCTGGATTACAATAGGTACATGGGCGGAGTGGATCTTTCAGATCAGGTACTGAAGCCGTACAGTGCCCTGCGGAAAACAAAAATCTGGTACAAGAAGCTGGCCGTGTATATCATCCAGATGGCACTGTATAACGCTTACGTGCTATTCCGTTCTACCGGCCAGAGGGGGACATTTATGCACTTTCAAGAGGAAGTCATAAAGGGCCTAGTATTTGGGAACCAGCAGGCAGAGGGCCCCAGTACTTCTAGTACTGGCCCCCGTATTGTACCAGGGCAGCATTTTCCGAACGAAATCCCCTCCACTGCAAGAAAGGGCAGGACACAAAAAAGGTGCAAAGTTTGCTATAAAAAGGGAATAAGAAAGGAAACTATTTTCCACTGTGAAACTTGCCCCGACAAACCCGGCCTATGTATAAAGGAGTGTTTTAAAATATACCACACATCTATGGATTATTAGGTTCATCATTTCACCGTGCTTCGGGGGTCTTGCTAATGCCACATAGCACCCACCAACATTCCACCAGAATCTGAGCTGCAAAATCCAAAAATCACTCCTTCCCTTCTGATTCCTGCCATGCACCCAACTGGTATTTTTTGGTCACACATGAGGCATTGCCGTACTCGGGAGAAATTGGGGCACAGATTTTGGGGTGCTTTTTCTCCTTCATACCTTCTGAAAATGAAGAATTTTGAGCCAGAACTGCATTTTTGTGTAAAAAAATGTAATTTTTCATTTTCACTGCCCAGTTGTATCAAAATTGGTGAAACCCCTGGGGGTTTGAAATGTACACTATACCCCTAGATGAATTCCCTGAGGGGTGTAGTTTGCAAAATGGGGTCACTTGTGGGGTGGTTCCACTGTATTGGTGCTTTGGGGGTCTTGCTAATGCGACATAGCACCCACCAACATTCCACCAGAATTTGTGCTGCAAAATCCAAATATCACTCCTTCCCTTCTGAGTCCTGCCACTTTTTGGTCACACATGAGGCATTGCCGTACTCGGGAGAAATTGGGGCACAGATTTGGGGTGCTTTTTCTCCTTCATACCTTCTGAAAATGAAAAATTTTGAGCCAGAACTGCATTTTTGTGTAAAAAAATGTAATTTTTCATTTTCACTGCCCAGTTGTATCAAAATTGGTGAAACCCCTGGGGGTTTGAAATGTACACTATACCCCTAGATGAATTCCCTGAGGGGTGTAGTTTGCAAAATGGGGTCACTTGTGGGGGGTTCCACTGTATTGGTGCTTTGGGGGTCTTGCTAATGCGACATAGCACCCACCAACATTCCACCACCAAAAATCACTCCTTCCCTTCTGAGTCCTGCCATGCACCCAACTGGTATTTTTTGGTCACATATGAGGCATTGCCATACTCGGAAGAAATTGGGGCACAGATTTTGGGGTGCTTTTTCTCCTTCATACCTTCTGAAAATGAAAAATTTTGAGCCAGAACTGCATTTTTGTGTAAAAAAATGTAATTTTTCATTTTCACTGCCCAGTTGTATCAAAATTGGTGAAACCCCTGGGGGTTTGTAATGTACACTATACCCCTAGATGAATTCCCTGAGGGGTGTAGTTTGCAAAATGGGGTCACTTGTGGGGGGGTTCCACTGTATTGGTGCTTGGGGGGTCTTGCTAATGCAACATAGCACCCACCAACATTCCACCAGAATCTGAGCTGCAAAATCCAAAAATCACTCCTTCCTTTCTGAGTCCTGCCATGCACCCAAATGGTATTTTTTGGTCACATGTGAGGCATTGCCGTACTCGGGAGAAATTGGGGCACAGATTTTGGGGTGCTTTGTCTCCTTCATTCCTTGTGAAAATGAAAAATTTTGAGCCAGAACTGCATTTTTGTGTAAAAAATGTAATTTTGCATTTGCACAGCCCAGTTGTATCAAAATTGGTGAAACCCCTGGGGGTTTGAAATGTACACTATACCCCTAGATGAATTCCCTGAGGGGTGTAGTTTGCAAAATGGGGTCACTTGTGGGGGGGTTCCACTGTATTGGTACTTGGGGGGTCTTGCTAATGCGACATAGCACCCACCAAAATTCCACCAGAATCTGAGCTGCAAAATCCAAAAATCACTCCTTCCCTTCTGAGTCCTGCCATGCACCCAAATGGTATTTTTGGTCACATGTGAGGCATTGCCATACTCGGGAGAAATTGGGGCACAGATTTTGGGGTGCTTTGTCTCCTTCATTCCTTGTGAAAATGAAAAATTTTGAGCCAGAACTGCATTTTTGTGTAAAAAATGTAATTTTGCATTTGCACAGCCCAGTTGTATCAAAATTGGTGAAACCCCTGGGGGTTTGAAATGTACACTATACCCCTAGATGAATTCCCTGAGGGGTGTAGTTTGCAAAATGGGGTCACTTGTGGGGTGGTTCCACTGTATTGGTGCTTGGGGGGTCTTGCTAATGCGACATAGCACCCATCAAAATTCCACCAGAATCTGAGCTGCAAAATCCAAAAATCACTCCTTCCCTTCTGAGTCCTGCCATGCACCCAAATGGTATTTTTTGGTCACATGTGAGGCATTGCCGTACTCGGGAGAAATTGGGGCACAGATTTTGGGGTGCTTTTTCTCCTTCATACCTTCTGAAAATGAAAAATTTTGAGCCAGAACTGCATTTTTGTGTAAAAAAATGTAATTTTTCATTTTCACTGCCCAGTTGTATCAAAATTGGTGAAACCCCTGGGGGTTTGAAATGTACACTATACCCCTAGATGAATTCCCTGAGGGGTGTAGTTTGCAAAATGGGGTCACTTGTGGGGGGGTTCCACTGTATTGGTGCTTTGGGGGTCTTGCTAATGCGACATAGCACCCACCAACATTCCACCACCAAAAATCACTCCTTCCCTTCTGAGTCCTGCCATGCACCCAACTGGTATTTTTTGGTCACATATGAGGCATTGCCATACTCGGGAGAAATTGGGGCACAGATTTTGGGGTGCTTTTTCTCCTTCATACCTTCTGAAAATGAAAAATTTTGAGCCAGAACTGCATTTTTGTGTAAAAAAATATAATTTTTCATTTTCACTGCCCAGTTGTATCAAAATTGGTGAAACCCCTGGGGGTTTGAAATGTACACTATACCCCTAGATGAATTCCCTGAGGGGTGTAGTTTGCAAAATGGGGTCACTTGTGGGGGGGTTCCACTGTATTGGTGCTTGGGGGGTCTTGCTAATGCAACATAGCACCCACCAACATTCCACCAGAATCTGAGCTGCAAAATCCAAAAATCACTCCTTCCTTTCTGAGTCCTGCCATGCACCCAAATGGTATTTTTTGGTCACATGTGAGGCATTGCCGTACTCGGGAGAAATTGGGGCACAGATTTTGGGGTGCTTTGTCTCCTTCATTCCTTGTGAAAATGAAAAATTTTGAGCCAGAACTGCATTTTTGTGTAAAAAATGTAATTTTGCATTTGCACAGCCCAGTTGTATCAAAATTGGTGAAACCCCTGGGGGTTTGAAATGTACACTATACCCCTAGATGAATTCCCTGAGGGGTGTAGTTTGCAAAATGGGGTCACTTGTGGGGGGGTTCCACTGTATTGGTGCTTGGGGGGTCTTGCTAATGCGACATAGCACCCACCAAAATTCCACCAGAATCTGAGCTGCAAAATCCAAAAATCACTCCTTCCTTTCTGAGTCCTGCCATGCACCCAAATGGTATTTTTTGGTCACATGTGAGGCATTGCCGTACTCGGGAGAAATTGGGGCACAGATTTTGGGGTGCTTTGTCTCCTTCATTCCTTGTGAAAATGAAAAATTTTGAGCCAGAACTGCATTTTTGTGTAAAAAATGTAATTTTGCATTTGCACAGCCCAGTTGTATCAAAATTGGTGAAACCCCTGGGGGTTTGAAATGTACACTATACCCCTAGATTAATTCCCTGAGGGGTGTAGTTTGCAAAATGGGGTCACTTGTGGGGTGGTTCCACTGTATTGGTGCTTGGGGGGTCTTGCTAATGCGACATAGCACCCATCAAAATTCCACCAGAATCTGAGCTGCAAAATCCAAAAATCACTCCTTCCCTTCTGAGTCCTGCCATGCACCCAAATGGTATTTTTTGGTCACATGTGAGGCATTGCCGTACTCGGGAGAAATTGGGGCACAGATTTTGGGGTGCTTTTTCTCCTTCATACCTTCTGAAAATGAAAAATTTTGAGCCAGAACTGCATTTTTGTGTAAAAAAATGTAATTTTTCATTTTCACTGCCCAGTTGTATCAAAATTGGTGAAACCCCTGGGGGTTTGAAATGTACACTATACCCCTAGATGAATTCCCTGAGGGGTGTAGTTTGCAAAATGGGGTCACTTGTGGGGGGGGTTCCACTGTATTGGTGCTTGGGGGTCTTGCTAATGCGACATAGCACCCACCAACATTCCACCACCAAAAATCACTCCTTCCCTTCTGAGTCCTGCCATGCACCCAACTGGTATTTTTTGGTCACATATGAGGCATTGCCATACTCGGGAGAAATTGGGGCACAGATTTTGGGGTGCTTTTTCTCCTTCATACCTTCTGAAAATGAAAAATTTTGAGCCAGAACTGCATTTTTGTGTAAAAAAATGTAATTTTTCATTTTCACTGCCCAGTTGTATCAAAATTGGTGAAACCCCTGGGGGTTTGAAATGTACACTATACCCTTAGATGAATTCCCTGAGGGGTGTAGTTTGCAAAATGGGGTCACTTGTGGGGGGGTTCCACTGTATTGGTGCTTTGGGGGTCTTGCTAATGCAACATAGCACCCACCAACATTCCACCAGAATCTGAGCTGCAAAATCCAAAAATCACTCCTTCCTTTCTGAGTCCTGCCATGCACCCAAATGGTATTTTTTGGTCACATGTGAGGCATTGCCGTACCCGGGAGAAATTGGGGCACAGATTTTCGGGTGCTTTTTCTCCTTCATACCTTCTGAAAATGAAAAATTTTGAGCCAGAACTGCATTTTTGTGTAAAAAATTAAATTTTTCATTTTCACTGCCCAGTTGTACCACAATTGGTGAAACCCCTGGGGGTTTGAAATGTACACTATACCCCTAGATGAATTCCCTGAGGGGTGTAGTTTGCAAAATGGGGTCACTTGTGGGGGGGTTCCTAAATTTTAGCATCTTATGTTGCCTAGAAACCTACATGGTGCCTAAAAAATAATCTCATAAAAAGGAGGCTCCAAAATCAAGTAGGTGCTCCTTCTATTATGAAGCCTGTGGTTTGGTCAACGTGCACACTAGGGCCACATATAGGATATTTATGAAAACAAAAGAATTGGGGGAATCAATTTTTAGTCACATTTCTCTAGTAAAATGTACTGTATTCCTTGGAAAAATGTATTAAAATTGCAAATCTGCAAAAAAAATGAAATTTTGAAATTTCACCTACACTTTGTTTTAATTCCTGTGAAACACCTAAAGGGTTAACAAACTTCCAAAATGCTGTTTTGAATACTGTGAGGGGTGCAGTTTTTGAAATGGTATCATTTATGGGGGTGTCTCACATACAAGTCCCTCAAAGTCACATCAGAACTGAACTGGTCCCTAAAAAAATCAGTGTTTGAAATTTTCTTGAAAATTTGAGAATTTGCTATTCATATTGTAAGCCTCCTAGTGTCCAAAAAAATTAAAAGGAAGTTGAAATAATGATGGAAACATAAAGTAGACATATGGTCTATGTTAGTTATCAACTATTTTGAGTGGTATGATTATTTGTCTCACAAGCAGAAAATTTAACATTTTGCAAATTGCTAAATTTTCCATTTTTTTACGACATTTTGGTATTTTTCACAAAAAAACACAGACTGTATCGACCCAAATTTACCACTAATTTGAAGTACAATGTGTCACGAAAAAACAATCTCAAAATCACTGGGATAAGTAAAAGCAAAAAAAAGTTATCCCCACTTAAGTGATACATGTCAGATTTGAAAAAAAAGGGCTCTGTCAGGAACGCAAAAACTGGCTCTGTCAGGAAGGGGTTAAAGAACAAACCAAGCCTGAAACAAGGCATAACCTGCTTATGTGACTTGCTTGCTAGGTTTCTCTCATTTACCCCTTCTCCCATTTTATATTCCAGTAAAACTAGAATAAATCTCATTACATAGTTATGCATAGTTAATGAACTCATACTGGGCTAGTGTTTGCATAGTCAAATACAGTAAAATGTATTACCTTTCATCAGATAAACATTGACTTCACTTTTAACCTGTCTATATTTGTCATAGTATTCCTTTAGATGCAATCCAGGCCAGGCCGCATAGGTCAGTGGGTGCTCACATTTACAAATTGTTCATAATGCTGTTTGGAAATGAACAGGTGAACAACACTAGTAAACAGGTATATAAATGTTTAACTTTAATAATTACAACTTTATTATGCTCTAAGCCAAAATAACTAGCTTTACTTTTAATACACCATGCACCACACATTGCTTTTCGACATTGCGCTCCGTGATATTTTCTCCAAAGCAATTACAGCCTTCATTCTCCCTGCATCTTAAGCTGACCATACATCTACAGATGAATTGTCCGATCTTGCTGGTTGGAACAAAAATCTGGTAGTATATGAATGACAATTTGGCAGTTTTCCAGCATTTCAAAGCAAATGGTCAACTGTCATTTGCTGTCATCCATTACCAGGTTTTTGTTCCAACCAGCCAGATCTGACAATAAATCTGTGGTACTTATATGTTAGTTGGGCGCCCGTTGCGTAGTTTGCGTAGTGGTGTATTGACAATACTAATACACCACTATGCTGGCTACGTAAACTACGTAACTTACGCAAATGACATAAGGTACGCAAATTACGTAACTGGAGCCCTGCTAACACATAAAGGATATTATGCCCACTATCCACGTCATAACCCCAGTGTCCACGTGGGTGTGGAGATCATTTTAGAAAGTGTTGCGAACGCAGCGAGCCACCGAGCCCGAATCGTGGCGAGCGGACGCAGATACGCGTCCCCTCGTGGGGCTCGCTGCGCTCGCCACACTTCGGGCTCGGATTGTCGCTGCGCTCGCCACACTTTCTAAAATTAACTCCACGCCCACGTGGATACTGGGGTTATGACGTGGATAGTGGGCATATGATTGTGTAAGTGTGTGTTGTGTGTGTGTAGTGTGTGTGTATGTAATGTGTGTGTGTGTGTGTAGTGTGCATGATACTTACCATCCACGATGTCCCCGGCGGCTCCGGCACTCGGCTTCCCGCAGTCCCGCCCACTATGACAGTCCGGCATGTACGCTATTAGTGTAGTGCCGCTGGGGGAGCTGGGAAACCATGTGATGCTCCCCCAGCGGTGACTATACTAAATTGCCGCCATTGATCACTGCCGCCTAGAGGTTTCGCCCTCGCCCGGCCGCCGCTGAATCCCCACTGCCTGCCCTGATGCTCGTCCTTCAACAGGACAAAGTAAGTAAACCCCCCTGTCTGCCTGGCACCCCGGCCCGCCGCACAATCCCCGCCCGACGCCCGAGATTAGCCGGCCGCCCGGCAATGGCATCTCTGATAATGTAGCCAAAGCTACGTTGTCAGCGTAGCGTAGCCAGGCTAACATATAAGTACCAAATGTATGGCCAGCTTTAGCATCAGGTTGATGTCTAGATCAACAATCAACAGGTTGACACCAAAAGATTGGCATGCACTAGATTAACAATGACAAAAAAACAACGTGCACCAGGTCGACATACATTAGGTTAACATGCTGTAGGTTAAAATTGACAACATTTTATCAATATTGACCTTTTCCATGTCAACCTTTTGTCAGTGTTGACCTTGTGCCTGTGAACCTTTTGACTGTTGACAAAGCACTGTTGACCCTGTTGATCCACACCTCTGCAACTTTCTCCTCAGTACATATTGCCACCTCAATTATACACTACTATTATCTATTGGCATTTCCACTAATTTAGGCTCATACCATTTACCCCACTCACATTCACCTGATTCACAATTACAGATGTAGTCCATCTTGCACACATGCCTGAATGCACATGCATCCTTGTCACTCCCATGTACCATTAACATTCCATTAGCCAGTGGCATGACGCAGCCTAGCATCCTGAGTCTCAGATGTGACTAGTGGCACCAACCGGGCACATGCAACCACATCGTAGCTATGATGAGCATGGCTACATCTGTACATAGAAATCCAGCTTACCTCATAAATATCACATGACACTCATCACCCTCCAAATCATTCAAATGTGCATTATGGAATGCACACTCTGTTTGTAACAAATGAAAATCCATCAATGACCTCTTAATAGCTAACAATTTTAATCTAATGTCTATAACAGAAACATGTCCGAACAGTAGGTTTGGAATATTATTAACCCAAAATTTCACATATACAGGGTCCAAAACTAACATTCACATCATTTGGAGGGTATGCAGTTCATAGGTCAACAGTGTCTATGTAGACAGTCAAAGGTGACACCAAATGGTGGCATTCACACAGCCGACAATGACAAAAGGTCAATAAATAAATTATTATGAGGTTTTTTTTGGAATTTCTTCCTTTTGTAGGACTTTTTCATACTTTACCATCCACACTGATTCCAATTAGGATGGGTAGTGTGCCAAGTGCAGGAGCAGCAGAGTAAGACAATTGGCCAGGAGCAAAGTGAGTACATTGAGAACATTAATTAGGGGTCTACATACTGTAATAAAATATAAAAAACATCCTAGAATCTGATCCTAGAGTGTGACCTTTGCATGTATACAGTTTAGCATTCAATAAACTTACTTATCTAAACCTGAAATAAAGACTCGAAGACTTAGGTTTGGCAGAAAGTGTTAGCTGAATTTATTATTAAAGCACTTTAAGCTAGTTCATTTGATTATAATTAATTAATGGTGGCCAAGAAAGAAAGGCTAATTATCTAAGCTCCACCCCACAATTGAGGTACGTAATCAAACATTCCCTAACAACAAGCTGTATCCGCTCAACCTTCTACAACGACTGCCCACCCGTCCGTTTTGTTGTCGCTATCCCCGAGCGGCTGATCCAGCGAAGGCCTATAGTCAATGAAGGTGAGCGCACCCAAAAACAATCTATATACACCGAATCATCATTTAATGAAGACCTAAATCAATTAACCTGCTGTTCTTTCCTAACAAAGAGCCAATGCAATTAAGTACTCACCATTAACAAAAAAGGGGATGGAGGGCGGGAAACTTCAGGAAAAAGAGGAAGACTCCTCCCTTCTTGCCCCTAATATCCCAGCTAACTCTGCCATCCCCTGCATCCTTATTGGACCCGAGTCACATGCTTCCTTAGGTGTACACAGCCTTGGATGTTTAACCCACTACATGCCTATGTCAGTCATTCATTATTTAAATTGGCACAAAGAATCATGTCAAACTTTTTGTGTGTCAATCATTTCCATGTCAACCTTTTACTTATGTCGACCTTTTGTAAATGTCTACCTTGTACATGTCAATCATTTGGTGTCGACCTATTGACCTACTACCTAGACACTGTCTACCATTTAGACCATATCCATTTGAAGTACAGTACTTTCTATCAGGATTTACAATCCTTCCTTCTGCTTGTTCCAGCCATCTATTACCCACGTGATCAACCCATACAATTTAAGGAAGATTTTTATGCCTGACTTTCTTAGTCCTATCCTTTGACATCTCCACCGTTATCATGAGTGATTTCAGTATGGCATCATCAGCATCACGAGAGGCATAACCATCATGGGTGATGCTGCTAATGCCTCCAAGCTACTATCTCTAACCTCCTCTCTTGAAGTCTTTTCATCATTGACTGACTCATCAAGAAGGCCACTATCCTGAACTTGTATTCACCAGAGTATGCACAGTTTCTCAATTCACTTTCACTCTTTTCCCTTTCTTGGATCACAACCCTATCACTTGAATGCTTGATTCTGTTTACTTGAAACTCAATTTCTCAGAAGTCCACCAATCCTGCTCATACCAACAGAAATATTAACACCATTCATTTTCAAGAACTATCCAACTCTCTGGAACAACTGATCTCATTTATTCCTTCACTCACTTCTCCTTAAATTACTGAATCACTCCTGATCCAGACATGGGGCCTTATTCTGGTCGGTGCGGATGGAGCCGAATATGCGGGCAGGACCATGCGTCCTAAACCCCGCCTTTCGTACGGATCGCTCACTCCATCCGAATGCGGTAAGCCGCTGACCACACGGCGCACGAGTGGATTTCTCATGTATACACCTCCTCCATCTCTGGGAACCTCCCCCATCATTTCTCCGTGCAAAAGCAGGGATCTGGGCGGGCAGCTGACATCCGGCAATGTCATATGTCCGCCCCCTCACGGCCGCATTACCATACGTACGCCCAGCGTTTTCATGGGAACGCCCATGAAACGCGGGGCGTATGCATATGGTAATGAGCCCAAACAGCCCTTCACGCCCCTCTCCACTCCCTGTTCGTAGTGTACACATTTCATGCGGAATTTGCACATGCGCAGACACAAAACATCGGCGGCACAAACGCACGCGGACATTACCGCACCAACCAGAATAAGGGCCATTGTAACGTGCCCTTGATGAATTAGCTGCAGGTAATCAATCCCACTCCTAATAGGTCTGGTTGTAAACCATGCCATTCTAAATTAACAAGACACTTACAGACACAATCACACAAAGTTGAACATAAGTGGAACCAATCTTGTACACCAAGCAATTACCACATGTACAGTATAAGACTACCCCTCCTAATGTAATCCCCTGGACACTGACAAGCTCTATACTCTCCTCAAGCCTCTAACCCCAAGCAACATTTTAATACATATAAAACACTTCTCAACCTTCCATACCCAACACCTATTATAAATACAAATGGCCTGGCTTCATACTTTAAGGAGAAGATTAATAAGTACTGAGATGAAATGCTCTTCCTCAGTAAGTGACCTTATCAATTATTTACATGAATCCTCTCACACCTTCTCTTCATTTGACACCACCAATGAAGATGAAGTATCAACAGTCTTTTTCTCCTACTCTGCTCAGTGGCATAGCTACTATAAGGCAGCCCCCGCTGTCGCTTGGGGGAGCAAGCTCCAGCGGAGACTGTGTTGGCGTCATCACCCGCCCGACACACTAACATTAGCCCTCGCTGCTGCTGCCGGAGCTGACACAGGAGGAGAGTTCAGCAGCAGTGTGAACTTATTTCAGCTGCAGCGTACTAATAGGCTGGGCCTGTAGAGGGAGCAGCTCCTCTCAGGCTGCTCATGGCCTTACACGTGTTGGAGCAGGAGGTGGACTTCAGAGAGCAGAGAACTTTAATTCCCTCGATACTGGCACACTTCTGTGCAGCAGTAAGTTGACAGGAGCTGGCGGGTAAGAGCAACTACTGTATTGCATGAGCGTGGGGTTGTGGAGGGGGTAATGCTGCAGAATGATCATCACAGTGACGATGGTGTCTCCTGGTGGAGGGGGGGGCAGGGGGGGCTGAGTATCTGTCTATTTGGAGAGGGGTGTATGATGATGCCTGTGTTGTCTGTCTATTTGGGAAGGGTGGGAAAGGGTTGTTTTATTATCCCTGTGCTGTCTGTCTATTTGGAGAGGGGGACTATTTGGGAAAGGGAAGTATGATGACGCCTGTCTATTTGGGGAGGGGGACTATTTGTCAAAACAGTGTGTCCTGGTGCAGCAACTTCACTTACCTGGTAGTGGATTCCTCCTGGGTCTGGTGGAAGGGTGAGCTTGACTTTTTGTTGTTGCCTGTTGACATTTGTTTGTCAACATAGTCACTACATAATATTACAAATGGGTGATCCTTGTCTCTTTGCAAAATATCCTCCAAGACTACTACTACATTACCCCGCATGTATGCCATTATACACTAGACTTTTACCAGGGATGTAAGTTCATCCCAGCCGCCTTGAGGCAAGTTGGAGTTCAGTGCCCCCCCCCCCCCTTACTACTCTCAGTGGGTGTACAGGTATCAGTGCCCTCAGTGAAACGACGGTGGTTACATTGTGATTCAGCCATCTGCAGAGTGCAGAATCTACTTCCACCAGCGGGTGTCATATCACAATCCAGCAGCACCATTTGTTGCTGCAGTTCAGGCTCAGCAGTACCAGGCAAGAGTAGTTATGTGCCCTATATCAACTTTTACCAGGGCTCCTAGGTTTGAGCCTTTAACTCTGCATTGGTTGTGTCACAGAGCTCCATTGGAAGAGCGGTGGTCACACTTGGGTTCCGCTGTGAAACACACAGGTGCTTATGTACATGCAGGTGATCCTTCAGGGCTTGTAGCCCGGAGGCAGGCTTCTCCATTGCTTGGAGAAGCCTGCTTCTGGGCCCTGGTGGGCTCCACTGACTGTGGAATCACCACCTCCCCTTGGGAACACTGTATTTTTTTGACAGTACATTGCTGTTATTAATGTGGTACATCATCATGCCTGCACAAGCAGCATTTGCTGTATTGATTTATCTATGGACATTGACCATGCTCTTTCTAATGGTTATCCAATCATCTATAGATGCTGGCAACACCTCTATGCATGGGCCCAACCATTGCATTCTCTTGGTCGACCCTTCGTGCCCAAGTGCAACACTGTTTGGAAATGCAATTTCCTATGTCTCAGCTCCTATCTGGTTATCATTATAGTCACAGTGATTCTTTGCCCAGCTGTGTTAGTAAAGCACCATTGGCACAGGCACCTTTTGCTCTATGTCGCTATATCCCGATTCTGTAAATATAAGAGAAAATTAATACTGTACCTTCTAGGAAGGCCTACATCATATATCTAATGAAAACTTTGCAGGAATCAATAACAATGTGGGAGTCCTGAACTTTAAATTTAAAACACAATATGCAAACTGATATTGATATGCAAACAACAGCCTAAAGGTTTGTGGACACAAATAATTATCTGTATTATTAAAAGTACCAATTTAATTCATGCTGCCAACTTTGTAGTTCTGCTCCCTGGCAGATACAGAAAGGAGGTCAGCAAAGCCAGAATGGGCTACTCAGGGTAACATATGAGCCACACTGTAGTGGTCAGCCCATCGCTGGATCATGTTCCGCTCACTGATGCAAGATGACGGCATTATCACATACTGTAACAATGGATGCGCTGTGATATAGCAAATAGTCATTGTGACCTTGTCTTACCAACTCTATGTCTTTCCCTCTAGGAGAACAGCAGACTCTCTATTCATGTGTTTCTATATTATACATTGCTAGGTAAAAAGATTCTAAGTTATATAGAGGTTCCTTTTGAACTGTTGGTGGTCGAAACGTACAGGTACAGCATGTTGAATAAAGTCAGCATGCTTCTTATATTGTCATGTCAGTCAACAGCTGTTTTGAACATTCCCCATAGCCACAACATTTAGATTTGTATTGTTGACATTGTAACTAATTACATGGGTCATATGGTGACATTTCAACCATGCTGACGTGGTGCAGATGTCAACATGTAGTATGTGAACATGGAGAAATTCAGCATTGTGTGATTAACATAATAACAGTCTTGATACTGCGGCTGCATATGTTTTTTTTTTTCCTGGAATAGCATATGAAAGGTATTTTACAATGGCTACAACACCATAGACGTGTGTGTGTGTGTATACACAGTGGCGTAACAATAGCCCAGCTGACCCCACGTGGTGCTGAGTAAGTGTGGGCGCAGAGAGTCTGCAGGACTATTGCTGGGCTGCACCACTGCTGCCTGCCGGAACCTACGTTACCCCTTTGCTGGCCGCTGGCCACTGGCCGCTGGCCGCTTACCACCGTGTTTGTCGCCGGGACACGCAGATCTACTGGTCAGCAGTCCCGGCACTCCTCCTGACTCCTAATGCAAAATGTCCCTCACAAAATGTCCGCCCCCTTAAAGAAGACAGTTTTTGAGTTTTTTAGCATCCTTAAAAATGGTCTGCTGTCAGGGGCAGTCATTTTGTGATGGTAATTTTTTATTACTTGGAGCCAGGAGGAGCGCATGCAACATTCAGCTCCAGGCCAAGTAGGCCCTTATTCCGGCCCTGATCTCAGTTTATAGAACAAATCAGATGACTGAGGAGACACAAGGAGCACATCGATCAGATTACCGACTCTTACCGATCAATGATCCATGAACAGAGGTGTTATTTTGTGTGTACTGTATGTGTGATCAGCCTATGATCTATTAGACAAACATGACTACTCCATACCTCCCAACTTTTGCATTCAGCAACCCAGGATCCTCAAGCATCACAGGCATGCATTCTAAAAAAGGGTGCATGGCTTCAGATGAGATTGAAATTTCCTTTGTTTTAGGCATGGCCTGGTTTTTACCATTTGGTGGACATGACTAGTGCTCCCCGAGCATCTGGGCAGCCCCTGGCTCATGTCCCTGTACTGTATAGATGCTACAGTATTCAAATGCACATTCCATCTATTCAGGGATAACTTGATGCTTTGCAGAATAGAGCTGTGGGTAATCAAGGCTCTCCCAACATTTTACCGCCAACCGTGGGACACTGTGGACCGTGGGTGGGACAGAGACAGTGTCTAAATAGTGGGACTCTCTCACTGGAATTGGAACAATTGGGAAGTATACTACTCAGTGCTCTGTTAGCATGAGTAGGGGAAACAGGAGGACAACTTAATAACGCCATCTTTAGATGGGTTATTATCTCAAACCTCCCCAATTATTTAACAATAAAAGGAAATTAGATCAGCTTATTTTAAGAATTACATTTTTCAGGAAAACACCTCCAAAAGCCCTTTGATACATTTCTGTAACACACCTGTTTCACATTATTTTAGTTAAAAAAAAGTATAAACATGTCTAAAAGTGTCTTAAAAGTAATCAATATAATAATAATAATATTAATAATAATAATAATAATAATAATAATAATAATAATAATAATAATAATAATAATAATAATAACAACAACATAAGAAACAAGATTAAAGACCAAAAAAAAACAACTTTATTAGCAACCTACTTTACAATTGTTCCAGAGTTTGGTAAAGAAGGCCGTCAGTTCTGAAGACCTTCTCTTTCAAATGAAACATTCACTTTTCTGCTTCACATCTGCTAGGAACTCTTCATTAGTCATGTGATACCCTCTGAGCATTAATATTTGTCAAAATAATGACACTGTTACATGATTAGAACTCCATGTATCTCAGTGTTCTGTGTAGAAGAAAGAAATAAACACACGTGAAACTTATAAGAATACATAATAGGTCACAGAGGGATATACAACTCACAGACACAAGTGAAAGGTTAGATGTTTATCTGCCACGTGTGGCTTCATCATTTATAAATTGAAGATCTATTACTCGCACTTGGGAATATGCATTGTTTATTTGAAACTCATTATGCCTTCCCTCTGCAGACTTGAAGAGTGCTATTTCTGTTTGTACGTGCATATTTCTACAAGGTGATGAATGGAAGTAGGATCTGTTCCACTCCTGTCCAGGGATATCGGGCCAGTGATGATTTGTACAGTATTTCTAAGGAAGTTAGCGCTAGTCTCTAAACGTAAAACTTTCTGCAGATAAAAGAGTTAATAGTGCCTTCCTAGGGACAAAAGCAGTCTGCTACCAATATAAACCTGCAAATTATTCACTGATGTCTCATGCAGCCTTTAGAGGTTATACCACAGGGGCCATGGGTCCATTTCGACAAGGGCACTATTTATTACAGTTATTTATGAAGTGCCTACATATTATGCAGGACTTTACAGAGAATATTTAATCATTCACATCAGTCCTTGCCCCAGTGATGCTTAGAATCTGTATTCCCTACCACATTGAGAGACACAACTAAAGTTACCTTTATCAGATACCAATTAACCTAGCAGAACTGTATGTCTTTGCAGTGTGGGAGGAAGCTGGAGGACCCAGAGAAACCTGTGCAAACATAAGAACATATAATCTCTATCGGTCAAAATGTAACACATGACCCCAGTGCATCCTTACCTACTCTCCCAGATCCTGCTGAGAACTCTCAATTTTTAGGGTTGTCCCTTACACCCCCATAAGAGTGCACACCCCTCGAACATCCTGTCCACTTCCTAATAAAGTGGGCAGAACAGAAAACTTACTGGCTGTCAGTTGGAGTCGGCAGGACCTAATGCTTTGATTATACGCTGCTAATTGTGTCGTATGGAGTTGGATATAAACCTGTGGCGAGCGTAGCGAGCCACCGAGCCCGAAGCGTGGCGAGCGTGGCGAGCGTAGCGAGCCCCGCGAGGGGACACAGAATACCGCTCGCCACGCTTCGGGCTCGGTGGCTCGCTACGCTCGCCACAGGTTTATATCCAACTCCATGCCCACTTGGATAGTAGGGGTATGAAAAGGACCCCTTTTTCCTATTGAATTCCATGTTAAAATGGACTCAGTCCATTTTAACATTGAATCCTATGGAAAAATCGGGTCATCGCATCGCATCGCATGCGATATGGTCGTATGCGATGCGATGCGATGCGATATCGCATCGCATCGCATCTGATTGTATGCCTTAACTTAAGGCATACAATCAAAAAATCGGCAGCCCAGATACTACAGAAAACCTAATAATGGCTGGTAACACTTCATTGTTACTATACCAAGAAAACATGATCTCTGTGCTTGTGATCCTCTATTGGTTAAAGAGTAATTGCTAGCAAATTCATACCTCCAAACTTTCATAGCAGTGCCGGCAGGACCTCTGCGCACACTGCAGACATGCAGTACCTGAAATTTGGGGGTGTGGCCTCATGGAAAGGGCAGGATGCTGGAACATCCCCAAGAAACAGGATGTTCCCATGAAAAAAACGGGACAGTTGGGAGGTATGCAAGTTGAATACTAGTGTAGCAGGGGCTGGCAACTTTTAGCCTGGGTGGCTAGTCCAGTAACAGCCCATCATTAATTTGAATCAACTCAGACTGGCAGAGACACCCCTGATGCACAGTATACAGTACATATCAGAATGAATGCCTGCTGATATGTGAAGACAATACGACACAAAAATACGCTTATTGTTTTTCTATTAACATCTGCATGATTTCCATCTCCATTCAATACTTACTGTAGATGTCTGCTGATACCAAAGAGAAACACTGGTTTGCAGGAATTTATGATCTGCAAACTCTCTTTGTTCTAGGGAATAGGGTTGCCACCTAGCAACAGCTGGTGGGTTAGGGTGCAAAGCCTCCGACATACGCTGGGACGGGATAGTGAGAAAAAAACTTTCACTTACCTTCCCACAGCCAGGAGAGAAGGGAGCATAGCTGCTGGTGTGTGATTAGTGTACACTGGCAGTGCACGTGCACGGCAGGTACTGCATGTGCACTCTGGTTACATGTACCTGCTGCGTATAAGGCTAAGCCCCACCCCCGGAGGTCAGATTTTACAGAAGCTTACAGATAGCAATCCTAAGGTGGAACAAGAGAGAAATTAGAACGGTTGGCGATCTGACCTGCAGCTGGTGGGGGCTGGCGGTTGGCGATCTGACCGCCAGACCCCCGCTGAATGACAGCGACTCCATCTGTACCTAATAAAGAGCTAAAGAGATGTTATTGCCTGAACAGGCATCTCTTGAAGAAACACAAACTGTTTTTTTGTTTCTATTTGCCTTTCCACAACACTTTGTGAGAATAGGCAGGAGGAGGAGGAGGAGGAGGAGGAGGAGGAGGAGGAAACTCTGCCTGACTGGGCTCTCCTTTCTCCACAGAGGTTTCCCTGCTGTCTTCCAACCTGACAGTGTTAAATAACTTTCTCCTCTTAAATAATACCTTATTCTGAGAGGATAAGGAGGTATAAGCAGTCACAGCCATTAAATGTTTGGAGGGCTGTCTGTTTTGCTGAGGGATGGGCATCTTATTAGACTCTCTGTGGCAGACACAGCTTCCTCCATCCTGCAGCACTGAGGTTAATTCTGACCTCAGGGGTGGGGCTTAGCCTTATATACAGCAGGTGCATGTGACCAGAGTGCACTTGCAGTACCTGCCATGCACGTGCACTGCCTGTGCACACTATTCATGCACCAGCAGCTAAGCTCCCTGCTCTCCTATCTGTGGGAAGGCAAGTAAAAAAAAATTAATTCACTATACTGTCCCAGCATATATGAGGGAAGCTTGCACCGTAACCCACCAGCTGTTGCTAGGTGGCAAGCCTCCCGACGAACAAAAGTGATTTATTTGCTTTCATACATACCAATGTAAATGTTGCACAGCACAGATTATCGCCCATTTTACATTTATCACCTTGTATATATATCCTAAAAGACAGTTTTGTGTGTTACAAAAATATCTGATGTTTAGGGATCTATGCAGTAGCTGCACTGTGCACATGCAGATTTGTTCCTATGATGTCAAATCTGCGGTAAGATTGACATGCTGCTGCATTTCAGAAAACGTGCCAGTGCTGGGTGCAGAAGCGTGATTTTGCAGGACATTCAAAGTAACCTTAGGGTTACTGAGATGTCTGATGTTCATGCAGTTAATACTGCATCTTCAGACACAGCAGTGGATCACAGAAGCCTGTAGTGGGCTTCTTTTTTTATTTAGGACACTGGAGGTCATTCTGATCTATTCGCTCCCCTGCGCATTCGCACGGGGAGTGATGTTTTGGTTATAACCATTTATGGGCATGGGCATGCTCAGTTTGCGAACAGATGTGCCGACTTGCATAGATTCAGGCCCATTTGTGTGGAGCAGTGTGGGCAGGGGGCGGGGGTGGCGGAGTGGGGTCATGCCCATGGAAACGCCCAGGGTTTCATGGGCATCCCCATGAAAATGCTGGGCGTTCCCATGAAAATTGCGGCATTACGCGGATGGGCAGCTGACGTCACTGAATTTCACCTGCCCGCCCTGTTCACTTAGCAGGGCGCTGCAAATCTGGGTCACCAGAGAGTGACTTAGATTTGCGAACGCTTAAGAAATCATTCGATGGTCGGCCCCGCACAAAAGGCGGTGAATGGATGTTTATGCAAAACATCCATTTGCATGCGTGTGGGGACATTCGCCATGCGAGCAGGGGGTGGGTGTTGATGCAGGCGGCATTTAATTGGCTCACAAAGCTGCAAAATTCACAGCTTTACGAGTCAAACAGAATGACCTCCACTGCATGTGGCTATTACATCTTTTTGCAGTGGCAGCAAAATTAATGTCCATGTGTGAATCAGCCTCATAGTACATACATACATACATAAAACTGACCTTTGGGGGAACTTATGCATATATTGTCTCCTTACAGTGGCGGATTCAGGGGGGGGGCACCCGGGCACGTGCCCCCCCTGTCATTCGTTTTGTAGATGAGGACCAGAGCTTTCCAACGAGCCCAGCCCCATGTCTCTAGCCCCCCGGGAACCGGAGATATCGCCTGGCAAAGCTGTAACATTTTTTCCCCATAGGATAATATGGGACCCGTCAATTCCGACCCCCACCCAGTTCCGACGGCTGCCAGTTCCCCCCCTGACTTCACAGGAGCTTGTGGTTGATGTCATTCAATTCCAAATCGCTGGGCCTTCAATATGATACCAGGATGGTCCATATCGGTCAATCGTTTCCAGAGATATAGCGTGTAAATCGATTTTTTTTATTTTTGAAATGTAATTTCATGGCTGTTCATGTTCTTTGAGGGCAGATTACTCTGGAACCAAACCTTTCAGTTTCACTGGACCAAATTCATTCAAAGCCCACTCAAAAGTTCTTCAATATGATACTTGTCTCATGTAAATGAGTCAGTTGGTTCCAAAGATATAGCCGGTTAAATGAGATAACTGGTTAAAGGGGGGGGAGGGGTGGTTTTCTCTCCCCCTCACACCAGAAAATACAGGGACTAGGCTGGTGTACAAGGGGCCAACCTGGGAATGCATTTTCTGGTGTGAAAGGGGTATTATTTCAAATAGCTGGGACCTGCAGTGCTCGGAATACAGCCAGGCTCTGCCACTGTCAGTGGCTATCACTTCTGCCTGGCGGCGGCTGTCCCCCATTTACCACGAGCATGTATTCCCCATTGGCAATGAGCATGTAATCCCACATGGCAACGAGCATGGAACCTCTGGCAATGAGCATGGAACCCTTGGCAATGAGCATGTAGATAAGCAGCACTTACTGTATGTAGCATAATTTTTAATAGGCATTATGGTGTTTGGCATAATACATAATGGACATCATGCCGTGTAACTTAACGTGCAATGGACATTATGGTGTAAATGTTTAATGCGCGCCTTTGGTGGACAATGTCCCTGTTTATGAAGCGTATTGTGAATTTTGTCTTAATCTGTGTGGCATTATGTGAATTTTGGCTCAATCCATATGGCATTTTATAAATTTGGCTCAATCCGTGTGGCATTATGTGAATTTTGACACAATCCATGTGGCATTGTTTGAATTTTGGCTCATTCCATTTGGCATCTTGTGTAAGGGGCAAGTATAATGGGGTCTAGTATTTTGTAGCATAATGTGTAGAAGTTGTATATGGTGTTGTACACTACACTCAAGGACATGCCCCCTGTTGAGTGGCCACACCCCCTTTTCCAGAGCGCGCCTTCGGCGCGCACACAACTGCATCCTTCACTTTTGTTGCCATGGTGGGCCTATTTTTAATCCAATTCCCACCCTCTCTCTGCCGCTCTCTTAGCATGTACACTGGCACCACTAACACTGGCCCTCCCCCACCTAAACCATCTTTTATCATGGTGCCCCCCCTGTCATTTTATCCTGGATCCGCCCCTGTCTCCTTACACCAATTTTTTCAACAGCAAAATACAATAGATTAAAAAAATAACATATTGCAATATTATACTTAGTTTACATTTGCCTTGATTTCATCTTTTACTATTTTCTCTGCTTTTCCTTGCTCTTGTCTCTTCTCTTTTATTTCCTTTAGCTGGTTTTTTGCTTCTTTTCTTCTGCTCTTACCATGCTTGTTTTCCTCTGTTTCACTTCCTTCTAGGGTGAAACCAGAGGCGGACTATTCATAGCCCTATGTATGCTGTAAGTTTATTAAAGCTTTTAAAAATGAAAAGAGGTGATGTTGCCCATAGTAACCAATCAGATTCTGTCTATCACTTTTAAGGATGCAATAGATAAATCTGATTGGTTGCTATGGTCACCACCACCTTTAGTAAATTTAGCCCTTTATGGGAGTCTCTAGTTGACAGAGGCTCCCACATAAGGTCATAGACTCATATAAGTCAATGGAATAAGCTTTAATATTCATATACAAGCGAGCCTCCTATTCTGAACAAAGCTCCTACAGTAGTTATTCTATTTTTATTATTTTATTTTGGCATTGGCTTAGGTGTCAGTGGCAAATGCAATATTTCCAAAGAATATTTCCCAACTGCTTGATTTGAGAGCGAGTGTGGCCAGCCCATAAAAGAGCCTAATTAACATTTAACAATCTGTATTCTACCTTATATGAAAATGAAGTATACAGTACTGTAGGTGCTGTTGTTGGGGAGAGAATCTAGAAAAAATAACTTCCGTACCAAACATATCTATTTAATATATGAATCAGCGCTTACGAAAATAATAAACATTCCATTATACTGTAAATATACAGCAAATAAATATTAAAAGTCAGAGCTGAGCTTTCTACTGTAAGTGCATGTTCTGTCACCTGTCTCTTCTTTCTGGCAGCTGCTCTTTGATCCGATGTGCTCAGACCTACACACTTAATAGAGAAGTTGCTGCACCCCAGGTACACACAGAAGATAATTTCCATCGCTCATACTGCATGTTGTATCCGCATTGGTCATGATTTTCAGGTTACCCTAACGGCCCTATGCATGTATTCATACCCATTCAATGTGTAATATGGCTGGTGAATTAGCATTGGTTTATAAACTACCATCCAAATATGGCTGATTTACCGTATTTATATATGGCAAGCTCAGCCGAATTGTGGTGTAATAATGAATACATCATCGCTAGAACTGGGCCATATGTGACCATGAGTTCTATGGTGGTGTGCTCACTTACTGACATTCATATTGCTTAATTCGACAGAAAATACAAATGGAAAATACTCCTAATTTTCCAGGCATATTTGGCTGAAGCCTGCACGGATCAGTCATATCCATGCAGACTTCTCTGTGTAAAAATAAGAAAAATAAATAAATAAATAATTGAGTAATACAGGGGCCTAGTTGTCAAAATATGGGGGAAAAAAAGGAGGAGCAGTCCCCTATATTTTGGAAACCAGCACAGGGCTCCAACAGCCAGTGGTGCCATACCACAGCTGGGGGAAACTATATTAGTTCCCCCGGCCAAAACAATACACCCTGGTTGTATCCAGGGGACCTCCGGCCCAGGGTGAAGCCTGGGGCTGTCCATGGCATCCCTGGTCGATGGATGCTGGGCTGATAGTGTAAAAAGGGTTAACAAAAGGTGTAAAAAATAGATATTGGGTTCTGTACTAGAACGAGAAGGCCCAGCAAGCCTCCCCATGCAGGGATTTGGAGTTACACAAGTCCCAGCATGTGGGACATTAATGGTATTCCCCACTCTCAATAGCTGTGGGAATCATACCGCAAAGGTTAATTTGATCAGAGCACATACTTAGCTTAATTAACCTTTGTGATTTAAAAAGTACCCGCAAATCCCACCCCCCATCTGTGCTGCTGCACACAGGCAGTCTGTGATATGGTTGCCAGTGCATGGCGCTATCACTTACACTTTCTTCTAACACAAACTTTAAAGCTACAGGACTTCTGTTTCTTTGTAGGACATAAAGTAACAATAAATAATAACAGGTGTAGCACCAATGCGATCAGACGGCTAAAGTGGCAGTTGGATTCTAGTACAGAACATCAACCGCTGGACATATAGTGCTCTGCAGAAGACAGTAAGTAACTGTGTGGCCTGGGAGGCACATGGCTCCTTGCTCCTTGACACAGCCAGTGCATATCTCCCAACAGTCACTTTTTTCACAGGACCATGCCCTTTTTTTGGGAAGGTTCCGCCACCGCCCAAGGCCGGCAGTGTCCTGCGGTGGGGTGGGGGCAGTTTGAAGCACCCCCCGGCCTGAAAGAATAGACGCAGTGTGCATGTGCACAGGGTCTATTTAGCGATGCAGAGGGTGGAAAATGGGCATGACCCAACTGAGACGTAATTTGCATATGGCATGACCATCATTTGCTAAAGCCACGTCCCTTTTCAGAGGGTCCCGCTTCATATGTTCAAGAAGTTGTGAGTTATGCGTGTGTGTGTGTGTGTGTGTGTGTGTGTGTGTGTGTGGTACAGAATCTATACTATACTGTAATCGTCACTGGGTCAGGGAATGATAAAACTTTCTTTATAAAGCTTTTTAATAGTAGTACAATCATATATGATTAACTCACACAAATATTGCAACATCTGGATAAATAATCATTTGGGGTGGAATGCATCATGCATCACATATTGTGATCTATACATGGCAATTTCGCTCTCCGGAACTTGATAAATATGGGTAATGCAAACTGACTGCATTTTATCCTGTACATAACACTTCTTAAAATGATTGTTTAGAAATGTGGTTCAGAAAAAAAGAAAATGTGGGTTCCATAAATATCCTAGAATCTGTAATGAAATAGCTTAAGCTAATTCAGAGATATATCAGGAATTGCCATTTAACATGGACAATTTCCTAATTGCGACACATTTCTTGAAAAATATTTTTTTTTGTTAGAGAAAAACAACATAAGAACAAAGTTTAACTTTCACTTTCTCTACAAATCACTTGACTCTAATTTCGAGTTGGATGACTACAGAAAATCTAGACTGTAAACAGCTGTTTCATCTACCAGTTTTTATAGCCACCATTTTTTTCTTAGCTACAGTAGAATGTACCCTGGACATGGCGTGAACCAAGATTTCCTCCAAATACTCCCCTAGCTCTTAAGTAGTCAGTATCATAAAAAAAGTACCATGAGTTATTGCTTTGAAGCCTAAGTTTACACAATTTCAGCTGCAAACTTTTATGGCACTGCTCAGTAGTGAGAAGATGTTCCACAGAGAGCACACAACTCATATACTCAACTGTCCTTTCCAGACTTAAGATGATGACTGCCGGCAACCATGATCCCTAACATTCACGCAGATCATCCAATCACAGTGCACTGTACCAGTCAATCTGCGTTCTAGCTTACAAGTGCATAGAAAATAAAATTATGCATTGCTCATGTTTTTCTAGACTAGCATTAAAACATTGTATTGTAACACACAACTGTGAGTTGTCACATACTGTAATTATCGAGGTCATAATCATCATCGTGTCTCTACCCCTTCGCTATAGAGTGCCAAAAAATTCATGCACTGTAAAGTAGGGGACTAAGCTATGATAACACGATTCATGGCAAATTGTGTCATCGAGTTCCTCTTAGACTGCCCACTTGTACACGGTTGTGTGTTGGCAAATCAGGGAGGTGAGTGCATATCCAAGTAATTCATTGGTTTATACAATAAAAATACATAGATAGTGAGGAAGGACTACACTTTTCTCCTGCATTAACTCCCACAAAGTCCCCTATTGAGTACTTTACATATTAGGTGTGAATCTTAAACAACTACTGATGCACCTACTGGGTCTGCTGCATCTGTTCTTGCATTGCAGGTGCGACAATATAGAAATGCCAGGTTCTGCATACCTTGCACACAGTGGAACCACTGGTGGTTCTAGATAGTCTGAAATCGACACATCATCATGTCCACCATCAATGCTGCATATGGATGGTGCAATGTTTCTATCTGACCATGGTCTTTGTGAAATTTGTAGAACCAGGTCCAGCTCTTTGAGCCCAGAGCTGGTTATGGCCGTGGGGGGAAGGGGGATTATTTATTCATTCTTTCCATTTTGTTTACACTGAAGCCTGCATGGATCTGACTGATCCATGCAGGATAAAACCAAATACTCCTCACTTTTCATGCATATTTTCGAGTCACTTACCGGCTGTATATTACACATAGCTGGCTATTAAATTAGGAATCACCATTGGACTGATTGGTGATTCATATTTGTATTCTATAGATATATACATTAGTATTTTAAAATATGAATAAGCCTTAAATACAAATATGACTGGCTGTACTGTATATCGGCCCTAGTAAATTAAAAAAATACGAATTTATAGCCATAGGTATATTCGTAGCCATTTCTTCTTAGTAAAATTTCCGCTAAATATATTACAACTGTGTTGATCATTTGGATACTCCTTCACTTACCGTCCGGCTCCTCCATCTCCCCCTTCTGCTGTGTTGCCTGAGCTGCTCAGTGGCTTAAATAAGCCCCTGGACATCAGATTCAGGATGCTGGCAGCCACTTATTATGTGGCACCTGATGGTGAGCTAATCAGAGCTAGCTCTGATTGGCTCAACACCCGGTGCCACATATTAATTAGCTGCCAGCGTCTTGATGTGAAGAGTTCTGCGCTCCAGGTGGTTTTGTTCAGCCACTGAGCAGTGCAGGCAGCACAGCAGAGGTAGGTTTAGTTGGCAAAATGAGTACCCCGGGCCCTTCTCTCTCTCTTCTCTCTCTATCAGAGAGGTTGTGCCTAGGACAGCTGTACCAACAGCACCCACCTAATGGCGGTCCTGGATATCCTTAAAACCTGGACCATTATGGTGTCTTTAGAAGCACAATTGGGAACCTCCTGGTTAAAGAATAAAATATAAAATGTAGACAAATCAAACAACAAACCTTTATCCTGAACAGAAAAGATTGCTTCAAACATACAGTATGAATAAGGATTATTGTTTTATTTTTATAATGTAACTAAAAGGATGAATGTTAGCAATGCATACATGAGAACCACCCTTCTGGTGCAAAATATTTACTGAACACAAGGCCTCCTGAGAGCCAGAATAGTAATGGGAAGAGAAATGCTTGCTGCAGAAAAGTCCTCAACTTAAATGTAAATGTGAAATAATGCATAAAAAATGTTTTCTCTGCCTGAGATCTTGCATTTTAAACATTGTTTAACATTTATTGGCAGTGCACATACATGACTTGGCAAATAAGCAGATTAAGACATGTTTATTATACATTATGCGTACAAATAGCAGATATCCCTAGTGTGCTTGTTGCAGAATGGGCAAGATGAGGACAAACATATACTGTAGCTTTGTCCTAAACAGCATTCAATACAATCTAATATAATAAAATCTAATACTAATATTTATATATCTATATATAGATATATCTATATTTATCTAAATATATATATATATATATATATATATATAAATATCTCTCTCTCTCTCTCTCTCTCTCTATATATATATATAGATATATACATAGATACATAGATAGATAGATAGATCTATATCTATCTATCTATCTATCTATCTATCTATCTATATATATATATATATATATATACAAACAGTCAATCGGCACTCACAGGGTCTTAATCAACTAAGTAAAGAACTGCTTCAGGCTTCTAAGCCTGATGACGAGCCAATAAAGGCTCGAAACGTTGCTGTACCTCTTGACCTCCGTGTCAGTTCTTTACTTAGTTGATTAAGACCCTGTGAGTGCCGATTGACTGTTTGTATACTTACCCGGACCGGCTGTTTGGGTTGAATAAGGCACCTGGGCATCATTGGCTTGTATGGAGGATCGCTGTGAGTGCCGGTATTAAGCTATATATATATATATATATATATATATATATATATATATATATATAGAGTACTTGTATGAGCTGGCACCCCCTGTACAAATGTGGCTGCCCAGGTGCCTCCAAAGGTGATGGGTACATATATATATATATATAGATATATAATGCCCATTACACATTATGCCGCACACTGTAATGCTCATTACATATAATACCACATGTCGTAATGCCTACTACATATTAGTCCACATAAATGCCACTTACCTACATGCTCGTTGCTACAGGTTTTTGCTTGATGCCAGGGGTTTCATGCTCTATGCTGGGGGTTGCATGCTCGTTGCTAAGGGAAAGTCGTCACTGCCACAGGGGAGAAGGGCCCACACAACCCTGCATGGCACTGTCTGATTCTTGCCACAGACAATCAAAAATGCATGCCACATACTTTAACATCACATATACTGACTGTATTGGGGCAGAGGAGGCACATTGGGACTGGCTGGCTGGATGGAGAGAGGCAGGGCAGTAGTGACTGTCAGCGCCTTGTAGATGGCCCCAGGTGCAGGCCGCAAACCCAGCGTCCATGAGGGTCCTGTGTGCATGCGCTGGCCCGGACCATGCCTGCTTTACGTTACGCACAGGCTGATCATGGGCAGCATAGGTCAGACGCGCACGTTGCACAGCAGCAGTGCAGCACCGGGCAAGCCCAACATGTACACTACATCACTGTCAGTGCCACAGCTGCAGCAGGGTGACGAGCCTACAGTATGTCGGACTCGGAGGACTTGGCTGCAGGACTGTGTGTGTCGCCTGTTTTCTCAGACATTTTATAGTCCAGGAATGCCACCCGCCCAGACTCTGGACACCGGGCTCAATTCCCGGAATGTCCGGAGTAATCCCGGACGGGTGGTAACCCTAAGTGCATCTAACATCATACTGTACAGCTCCCTCCTCATCTGTAAAGTTCCTTGATTGACTCCGTTCATACTTACACAGTACAGCAGTACATGAAGACTTTAGGGTTTATATATATCAAATAGTAGGCCGACAGGCTTGGAGTCCCCAGTTTTCCTGGGGACTCCAATCCTGTAATAACACATGTGACGGCAGCGTACTGTTGTATTCCCCCAGAATGAACGGGGGGTTACCTAAAATCAGGGAGCGCCCCAGGCCCCCAGGAAGAGTGGACAACTCTATTGGCCACCAGCCTGCACCCACTGCAGCCTTCACCCACCTATATGTCATCATAGTCCCACCCCCTGGCTCACAATGCCTTTAATTTTGGAATTGTGTAGCAGGGATGGGCGTGAAGTGATTTTGGAGCCACACTTCTACTCAGTCCCTACCCATCACCACATCCCCAGTATGCGGCACCATGACCACCCCCCCACCCCCACCCCCCCATGCTGAACCGGCTGCCAGAACATCAGCAAGCATGGTGTATGCAGTCTGACATTGTGGTCATGTAGGGCGGCATATTATTATTATTATTATTTTTATTATTATTATCATTGTTTATTTATATGGCGCACAAGCATTCCGCAGTACCTGACAATACATAGATAAGCAATAATAAGAAAAAAAAGAATTTAAGCACAAGGCAACTACATGGTAAATAAAGACAGATAGGTAGATAAAGTTGCATAAGGGGACAGGACCCTGAAGCAATTATTAGGGTGGCAGAGATACAGTATAACTATTCTAAGAAAAGCACATGAGGACAGAGGGCCCTGCTCCTGAGAGCTTGCAATTCTAAAGCATATCATTCTGAATTAATTTCCTCCCTCCGTCTTCTGTGCTCAGTGTTAAAAAGAAAGTTCTAAACTTTTAGAGAATGTTCTTACATTTAAAATATACCATCTGGTTATCAATTCCTTTTCTCCAATAGCCTGAAATGGTTAATACTGAACTTTGGAGACACTAAAAATAAATCCACAAGAAGCAAGATATTCAACGTTACCAGGCCTTGCCCTTTATTCTACTCTTACTGTCTATATGCAATTTTTTTCATACCGCCTGGAAAAATGATAGAAAAATGTGATGCTGGGAAGACCTGCCTGCGCAACCTATAACCTCTGGTTCTGAGCTGACAAAAGTCTCAAGATATCTGACAGTAAAATATGCGAACAACAACTCCACAAACAAGAACACAGGGCTGACTGCTTCAATCATATTACCATCCACGTCCAGAACAATATTGTTCTAACTGTCCTCGCCTTTGTAGCTGGAGAAAATTGAGAGTCAGAATGCAGCAGTGTTATCAGAATTAAAGTGAAGCGAGCAACAGTCTGTCCAGGAAAAATAGAATTACACATGGCTAAGGGAAAGCCAAACACTCAATGGTAATCTGATTACACGAAATGCATACAGGATAAAATGTTTCCCACTGTAATACCCGGTGCTCTTGTTTTCTATGCACAGTGGGAGGACCCATATTACTAATGAGGGTTCCCTTACTGAAATGTATGCATGATTCAAAAATGCTCATAATGTCCCCAGCGGGCCAAGAATGTCACATTATCATATATAGACACCAAGGGCCTAATTTAGCAGGTGTCACATAAACGATCCTCAAACAAAACTGCACATATTGAAAACTCAACTGCCTGATTTAGAGGCAAAGGCATTTGCTGGGTGGGACCAGGGCGGAAGTGGCCTGTGTTTGGGAAAACACCCTCAATTCCCAGGCAAGGCCAAGGACTGCGTTGTTAAAGCAGTTTCCCTGACCTGGCAAGACTCTCTGGCTCTGGCCATACAGCTACAGATTTATTGTCTGATCTGGCTGGTTGAAACAAAAACCAAAAACCTGGTAATCGATGAGAGTAAACGACAGTTAATCATTTGTTATTATTTATTGCCAGTTTCTTATATAGCCCATACATATTCCACAGCTCTTTACAGAGAATATTTGAACACTCACATCAGTCCCTGCCCCAGTGGAGCTTACAATCTATCTTCCCTACCACATGTACATGCACAAACAGACATTCTAGGGTTCATTTTGTTGGGAGCCAATTAACCTACCAGTATATTTTTGGATTGTGGGAGGAAACCGGAGTACCTGGAGGAAACCCATGCACGCATGGGGAGAATATACAAACGCTGCACAGTTAGAGCCATAGTTGGAATCGTACCCATGACCTCAGCACTGTGCTGCAGTAATGCTAACCATTACACCATCCGTACTGCCCCATTTGTTTCGAAATGCAGGAAAAAACAAAAACTGTCATTCGGATATTTCCAGGGTTTTGTTCCAACCAGCCAGATATGACAATACATTTGTAGATGTATGGCCAGCTTTACTCAGACTGATGTTCCTCTAAAACTACAGTTTTAAGCATTCACAAGATCCATGCTGAATCAGGCCCCAACACAGTAGTTTTACCAGTGATGGTTTTTTTTTTTTTTTACCTATGGGCAGGCAATCAGATGTTTCTTAATATTATCTCACCTCTACTTAGATGTAGAGACAGAATATAGTGAACAAGGGAAGAAATGAATTGAATGAATGTCACTGTGCGGATGGTATCATACATCACATATCATGGAGCATCTTAGGCTGTAATTGATCCCACAGGATAGAGGGAATGGCATCCAAGGTAAGTCCACAGAAAGTCCATACTTATCACATATGTACTAAAATAAACAATTAGTTCTGCAAAGGGCAGCTCTACCGATAAAAGCTGCTCATTGTGATGCACTCCTGTTTCTGGACTTCTGCGTTTGTGACCCAGGAGTCCCTATGCTGGAAGGGGCCGTGGGAGGGGCCATTGACCATGGGGCATGCTGGGAAGGAACCATGTTGGATCCTTCACACAGCGCTGGGAAAGAAGACATATTCTTCTATAAGGTCATGGGGCAATAGTACATTCAAAAATCCTGCAAAAAAAACAGTATGCCCTGTGTGTGAATTGTATTGACAAAAAGCTTTGGCTGCTGCATTGTAGCACTTTGTGTACAGATTCTAAGACTCAGTTGCACATATATATATATATATATATCTATATATATATATAACAATGTAGTGGGTGCGGCGGCACTCTAACAATATTACACAGACGGCAAAGTTTGTTTCGTGGCGGCATTGCTGGCACCTTGATAAAGTGGCAACGCCGCCACGAAACGTTGGAAACAAACTTTGCCGTCTGTGTATTATTGTTAGAGTGCCGCCGCATCCACTACATTGTTATATCCGTTGAACTCCTTACGGGAGTCACAACTTGGAAGGCACCTACAGCTTGCATTGGCTCAACTGTGTCGCTTGCATTGGAGTGCCGCCGCCTCCCCCTCTATATATATATATATATATATATATATATATATATATATATATGTGTGTCAAATATCAAGTTAACCAGCACAGTCTCCAGGTGTTTCTGTCCTAGTCGCATAGCATTAGGTATAAGACACATTTTCATAGCATTAAGGTCAAGACACGCCAGCTGAGGTGCACAAGACCTGGCATCTCAATCATCGCAATGCAACTAAGAAGCACTTTCAGTAGTATTTATATATATATATATATATATATATATATATATATATATATATACTCAGGGGCGGATTTAGGGATGATGGCGCCCCTAGGCACAACAATAATGTTTACTAAGTAGGACAGTTTATAGGGGCGGTATCTGCATGTCCTATCCATTTACACTCTATTTAAGATGGAATATAGTACAGTACAATGGATATTTTGCAGTTATTGGTACATTTTGGGCTGACAGTACTATCATAGGCATCCAAGTGCCGCCCCCAAACATGTGCCGCCTCTAGGCATGTGCCTCACGTGCCTAATGGGAAATTTGGCTCTGTATATACTAGCAGAGTATGACTAAACCTGGAAAGAGGATATGTTTGGCACGAGTGCAGCAGTGATGTATGAGGACACATCTGTAGATCCTGGATTTGTTTATGAGGACAGATTGGTAGGTTAGATAAGCACAGTAGCTCGCCTAAGAATTCAATATCTGATAAACTACTAAAAGGAAGATAGGAGATGCTATTGGGTGGCAAAAATAGCAAATAAAGTACACATTAACTCAGCTACAGCTACTTGTTTTAGTTTAACTCCTTTTTATGAACATATATATATATATATATATATATATATATATATATATATATATATATATATATATATGTCTGTGCAGCATTCTTCAATATTTTATTTTTACCTCAGAAGTCATCAGACTGCCAGACGTTTCTTTAGAATTCAATACTAGTTTTGTCAAGTACGGTTGTTCTTCCCTACGTTCCCTTGGAAGATGCCACAATCGAAGACCTCTACCTCAATCACCACAGTTTCTTAGACATGCTCTCCTCACCTATGTTGTATGCTTGCGAGCCACGTCTGAACCTCTGCTGTCAGGGACGTTCCCCTTTAGGGCTGCTTCCTTGCCCTTGGAACACACGGACTGTTTTTCTTGATGAGCATTGTAAATGGAATGGAATTTATGATTACAGTGAAGAAAGAAAAAAATAATATATATATAAAAAAAAGCTACCATGCATCACTGGCAACAATGAATATATGAATACCTGCACATAAATATTACATACTGTACTATCGATCCTGATACATCATCCAAAGACAGCACAGCACTGCAGTCAAATACAAATGGACATGTATCATTATTGCAATAGCATTGGGATTCACTTGTTAATTATGCAGAACTAATTAATTTTTTATGTTAACAATTACAGTAAACATAGGTTGTCATAATTTAAAAAAAACTAATAGAAGTGTCAGAAATATGTCTGGAAATAAGTAAAGGGCATCAATAAGAGTGAAGGTCATGTACTGCACCATGTACCAGATAGAAGTCTATAATCTTTGTTTTTCAAATAACTGTTATGAAGGCATATATCTGCGCAGATACATACTGTATTTACAGATGACGTTAGGGTAGGGCATGTAGGCCATTGGTCATGACTGAACTTTGGGGCTTTCTCGATCAGACAAGGTACTGTAGCTAAATCTGTTTGATTTAAACAATTTGCTTGTTTTTGTCCATTTTCCTGAGTCTTTGAGCAAATACCCGATATTCAGTCCATCCAACATGGGCAGGATCCCGGGCATTTTTGGCTGGGATTTTGGCATTTTATACCTTACTGATGTGCAGCTGAACACCAGCAGAGCTCAGCTCAGGTGCTGCCCGTTAAAAATGCCTTGCGTCTGTCCAGCGTGATTTTAGTGGTCACGCTGAGCAGTCACGCACCCCGTCTGCTGTGTCCATCATTCCATTCACGCCCTGCATGCTGCTGCTGCCTTGGGAGCTCGCCAGCTTATTACCTTGTACCGGCTGCTGCTGTCCGGTCTGTGAGCGCCTAGGAGGGAGCTGGTAGAATTTAGGCTAGTCCGGGGAGATAGTACAGTGAGGACAGTTCCTTAAACCTGAGATTGCAGATTACAGTGCCATGACAAGCACAGCAGCCTGCGAGGCACAGACAGCACCTATCTGAATACAGAGAGAGTGGGGAGGGATCCCAGCAGCCAGGCAGGGAGGGATCAAGGGCAGACCAGATGGGGACGGTTGTTGTGTCTGCAGACAGCTGACTGCCAGGCAGCGGCTATAGCAACAGAACATGTCTGTTTCTTTTCCCGACTATAACATTTGCAGCCTTGAGAAGTTGCAAAGGATTATAGGAGACATGGCTGTTCTGTCCGCTGGTCTTGCACGTCATGTCCGCCGGTCCCCTCATGCCCTCTCTGCCGTTATGAGGCCAATCTTGGGATCCTGGAGTTTTTCAATCCTGAATGCCGGGATTGACCTCCCTGTTCACACTGAGAAATTACAGCTTCTCAAGGAGCAATTTTTATTGTTTGATGAAGCATTTTGATATGCAGAAAAACCCGCATGCTGGGTTTTCTCTGTGGGTGTTATCGCAAGTAACTCCCCGCCACCCCTCCATGGACCCCCGCCACCCCCCTCACCTGTGACCGGGTAGCACAGTGCTGTGCTGCCTGGACCAGTGACCTCCTCCCTACACTATACATCCTCTTTTGTGTGCAGGGAGGAGGAGGCGGAGCCCACCCACAGCAGCCTGGTAAGGGAGGGAGGGGGAGCTGCTGGAGACCTGCTAACCCTCCACCGGCTGCTTTGCAACGGGCATCTCTTATTGCAAGAGCTGCCAATTGCTATACTAATCGCATATGTTATAGCATATGCGTTTAGTATCAATGCAGTAGTTGGCAGAGGAGGGCGGTAACTGGCAGAGGGGGTAGTGCATCAGGCCCCTAGTGGTTTATTCTGGTTGATTCGCTCTGATGCAAATTCGCAAACACAACTCGCTCTGCACATGGTGCTACGCCCACCTCCTTGCAGCGTGTGTTTGCACACAGGTCCTGTGAATGAATGTTTAACATAAATGGTGTAAGATGATTGCCAACAATAGAATGATGTGGAACACGCACACATATCTGAGTGACCCTCAGGTCACTAAGATTTGCGTGCACCCTCGGAAGGAAGTGGGCGGGCATCAGACATCCAGTGATGTAAGCTACCAATCCCCAGCACCGTCATGGCCCGATTACCATGGGCGTTCCCATGGGTGCGACTAGCCGCCAACGACCCACGCCCCCCGGCCACAGCCATGGGTGCGTACACCCAGTGAACAGTCTGTTCGTCATGGCCGCATGCACGTGCACAGAAATACGGCTGCGCATATGCCAAACATCAGTCTCCATGCGAACAAACACTGGCTGCGAATGGACCTGAATAAGATCCCTAATCTCATTGCATTATTATCAGTTTTGAATCAGTTTTTGATAAGGACACAAAGTACAATGGAATAGTCGTCACACTGCGGGCACTTTGAAGTCTGCGGGACCCTTCTCTCCAAATCTGTTTTGTGAAGCAGTGACCTGATGATACCACAATAAAACAGGTGAGCTCAATAAAATGGTATATCCTGCCACCTGAGTGCTGACTCTTATATACACTGCGGAGAAAACAATTCCAGCAAGCACTAGGGAGGTGGAAGATTCACTGCTTATCTGAGTCTAGCATGGGAGGAAGCCGCCCAGTGTTCCAAAGTGCTGCTGTTAGATTACTGACCACAAATCATAGGGGAAAAGGTCAGCCGCTTCTATGACAAAAAGAGTGAGCTCAGGAGAGCCCAGGAGTAATTATGCCAGACTGGATAAAACCAGACTACATTTGCAGTGTTACTGACGAGAGGATCCTGAAAGACTTTAGGTACATACAATACCTAATTGGCTCAAAACCCGCTTGCCTTAATTAAAAGCTGCATCTCTCTCTTGCCTGCTAGAACGACACAGCTCCAGAATTATCTTAGCAAGATCAGATTCCTTTGTCAATAAATAAGATTCAGCAACGAAATGCTATGAGCTGTAATGATAACATGATTGTATGGGAATACTTTCGTGCTATAATTTACAATAGAACCTTTGAAAGGAGTATTGGTTATTTTTGGTCTGTCCACGGACTACGTTGCAGTCAGTATGAAATGGCACGATGTAAATCCCCATACACACTAGGCGATAAGGGCCACGGGCGATATAATGAACAATATCATCCATGGGCGCCCGATATTGTGCATAAACACTGAACGATATTAGCTGCTGGTATCATTTAGTGATGTCACCAGGACCTGCTGAACATGCGGGTAATTTGGCTAAGTAGCCAAATTGACCTGCATGTTCAGTAGACATCAATCACATTTAACGACTTCCAGGAGAGTGGAACGTTAACGATATTGAGTGTACACACTACACGATATAGTGTACAACATCATTCACAAAACCCTTTCTGAAGGATATCTTACGGCTTGCTGGAGAGTGCAACATTAACGATATTGGGTGTACACACTAGACTATATAGTGAACAACATCATTCACAAAACCCTTTCTGAAGGATATCTTTTGTCTTGCGAGAGAGTGCAAGGTTAACGGTATTGAGTACCCTTTCTGAAGGATATCTTATAGTGCAGCATTTTTCAACCACTGTGCCATAGCACACTAGTGTGCCTTGAGCTGTGTGCCACCAGATCTAGAGATGCCCACTACAGTTTACAGCCACCACAGCCAGTTCAACTGTTATTCACTGTCTTTTGTTTTCAAGTGAGGGCAAATGTCTTTTTATCTTGTTATCTGTGGGGACCAGTGTGATTGTTTTTTAGTATGGAGGCCAATGGGTTTGCTTTTCCTGTGGGGGCCTGATGGTGTGCATTGGCAATTTTAAAATCTTGTTTGGTGTGAAAAAGGTTGAAGAGCGCTGCTCTGTGTGTATGGGTCTTTAGACTGCTGATAAGGTTCTGACAACCATACAGTTTCATTTTCTTTTCAAAGGGGTGATGTATTATTGTACAGTCAGATCTGTGTAGCAGCCTCAAATGACATGGCTGGCTGCCAAAGCTTCATTATACCAGCTGGAAAGGCATTTCGTTTGACTGACTAGATTCAAGCCATCTTATTTAAGCGGATCTGGTCATTTTAACAGATCCTAAACAGAATATGGAAGATATCTACAGTACAATCACCTGTTTAAACTTAAATGCTGCAAAATTGATTATTTGCATCAGAACATAATTCCTATCTGATTACTGCAAAGATAGAAAATGACCACATGGCTTTATAGTTGAAAAGGCCTCTACCATCGGGATACACAATGTGAGGAAACAGGTGTCAGTTTTAAACAAATGTACATTGGATCCTAGTTATTGAAAAGGCAGAACAAGAACTTCAAATGACCAGAAATAATATGATGTTGTTTAAGGGGGAGCATAAGAAGGTTGTTGAGGATGCTGCAAATCAGAGTTGGCTTCATAAATGCAAACAACTGTGTTAAGCTTTTCCTCTTCACTGATTCAGAAAGGACTGCTGGGCTCTACCTACAGCAGATCTGAGATACTTTGCTTACTTCTTAAGGTGCCCATACACGTTACAATTATTGTATACAATATTGTATACAATATCGCATCTCACCCGATCTCGGTTTTGCGATGACATCAGATGAGATGAGATCTAGTACAAAAAGTATGTGCAGCACGTACTTTTTGTACTAGATCTCATCTCATCTGATGTCATCGCAAAACCGAGATCGGATGAGATGCAATATTGTATACAATATTGTATACAATAATTGTAACGTGTATGGGCACCTTTAGTCAGTGGATACCAGAGTAGAAACTCTCTCCGAATGTTTAATGTCGGCTGGCAAACACAGGAGAAGCAGATGTTGAACAACAGCAAGACCACTGTTAATTTTTATCTAAACCGGTCCTTTTGACCTTCTAGCTTGTATTCAGTATAATACATACCTTTTTATTGTCCAGGTCATGGTTAGAATTCTTTGCACACTAGGGAGAGACAAGTTCCTGATTTTTTTCAGAAATTATATAATTAACCCCTTCCCGACATTTGACGTACATTTACGTCATGGTCGGGAAGCACTTCCCGACACATGGCGTAAATGTACGTCATGGATTTAAACTGTCACCGCGTCTATAGACGCGGTGACAGTTTCAACATGTCTGCTGTCCCTGACAGCAGACATGTCCGTGCATGCCCAGGGGGGGCTGCGATGCCGCCCCCCCGTCGGCGATCGCTGTGATTGGCTGTTCAGTGTGAACAGCCATTCACAGCGTTTTCCTGTGTCACCGGCGAATAACGTTCGCCGGTGACACGGGATCAGAGGTGATTGGTGCTGTAAAGTACAGCACCAATCACCGCGGGGTGTAAGGGTGACACTGGTGTCACCCCACCTCACCCCGCCCGCCCCCAAAGGCCGTGATTGGTCCGTCGGACCGACGGACCAATCACAGCCAAGGAGGGGGATTTAAACTAACGGTGACTGCACTGCAGACGCCATTCCGGTCTGGAATAGCGTGCAGTGCGGTCACCGTGCCCACCTGCCGCCATATACTGACCAGAACCTTGCTCCATACTTACCTGATCGCTGCTTCATCACTGCTTGATCACTGCTTGATCTGTGCTGGATGCTTCCTGGATCCTGTTGCTACTTGTGCCTTCCTGTGCTGTGAAATTGTGCTGCTGCAGTGTAATAGCTAGATAGAGAGATAGATAGAGAGAGATAGAGAGAGATAGAGAGAGATAGAGAGAGATAGAGAGAGATAGAGAGAGATAGAGAGAGATAGAGAGAGAGATAGTGTCAGAGAGTGCTATATTTTGTGCTGCTGCAGTGTGATATAGTTATAGATAGAGAGAGAGAGATAGAGAGATAGAGAGAGAGAGATAGATAGAGAGGCCTAGTGACAGAGTGCTATATTTTGTGCTGCTGCAGTGTGATAGTTAGAGAGAGATAGAGAGAGAGAGATAGAGAGAGATAGTGACAGATTGTGCTATATATTTTTTATATAACTGACTGCTGCCCCCTCCTTTTGTGCTGATCAGTATAAATTAACTGATCAGCAACTTTTTGGGGGCGCAGGTTTTTTTTTATATATAGATATACCTGTCAGTGCTGCTGCTGCAGTGTCATAGAGTGATAGATAGTGAGAGATAGAGAGATAGAGAGAGATAGTGACAGAGAGTGATAGAGAGTGCTAAATTTTGTGTCTGCTGCCCCCGCCTTTTGTGCTGATCACTATATCTGAGGTGATCAGCAACTTTTTTGGGGGTACAGAGGTTTTTTTTTTTTTTATATATATACCTGTCAGTTGCACCAAAGGTTGTGCACCTGCTGCACCTCACTGGTAATCAGTGTCGCATCACTGATCACCTTTTTTTTTTGTGTGTGTGCTGTGGGGTCTTTTTTTAATTTTTTTTTTACACACACTGTGATTTTGTGGGTGTCCTGTGGCCGCTGTGCGCTGATCAGTGACGTACATCACTGATCATCTTTTTCGGCACAGGGTTGATCTATTTTTTTTTTTTTTTGATCAAATTCCGGTTGCCTTTGAGCGCTGTTCAGTGACAGACGTTACTGACCAACATCTGTGCTCAATTTTTGGCGCAGGACCTTTTTTTTTTTTTTTTTTAACCCCTTCAATTTTTTATTTTTAACCCCTTCATTTTTTTTTTTTTTTATTGGTATAAAGTATTTTTTTTTTTTCTGCACTACATACACACTACACACTACATACCCCCCGGGTTGAAATAAAGTTTGTACCCCCCCCTACACTATACACGTGTTGAAACATTTCACTACCAGTAACACAAAAATAAAAATGGCATCCCAAATGTCCTCCCAAATGTCCTCCCAAATGTCCTCCCAGTCATCCAGGAGAATGTATTCAGTGGAGGAGGCATATGCCATGCTTGCCTCTTACTCAGACACAGCCAGTGATGCAAGCGGGGAATTTGAAGGATTCGTCTTAAGCTCCTCTTCCTCCTCTGGTGATGAGGGACCCCCTCAAAGACGCCCCCGTAGAGCAGCTGAGACCCCCCCCCCCAACAATTGATCTCGTATGGACCCCACCACCAGACAATTTTGAGCCCCAGGTTCCTGAGTTTTTGGCCATGCCAGGAATCCAATTTGATTCCACAGGTCTCAGAGAAATTGACTTTTTCAAATTATTTTTCTCTGATGATTTTATAAATTTAATGGTGGACCAAACTAATTTATATGCCCAGCAGTTTATTGCTCAAAACCCCACGTCATCATTTGCTAGGTGGACCCCTGTAGATGCAGTAGAGATGATGACGTTTTGGGGTCTGGTGTTTCATATGGGCATAGTAAAAAAGCCAGAAATTAGGCAATATTGGAGTACAGATGTTCTGTACAGTACTCCATTTTACCGTATGGCCATGACCCGGACTCGATTTGAGACAATTCTTAAATTTATACATTACACCGATAATGCACAGTGCCCACCCAGAGATGATCCCACCTTTGACCGGCTATTCAAAGTCAGGCCGGTCATTGATCATTTCAGTGCCAAATTTGAAGAGGTGTACATCCCTGAAAAATTTATTTGTATCGACGAGTCCCTTATACATTTTAAAGGAAGGGTTAAATTCCGCCAGTACCTTCCCAGTAAGAGGGCAAGGTATGGCATAAAAATGTATAAACTGTGTGAAAGCACCTCAGGGTACACCCACAGGTTTAGGGTTTATGAAGGGAAGGATTCAAGAATTGAACCGCCAGAATGCCCCCCCTCCCTCGTAGGTGTTAGTGGGAAAATTGTCTGGGATTTAGTGCACCCCTTCCTGGATAAAGGTTATCACCTCTATGTGGATAACTTTTACACTAGCATCCCCCTGTTTAAGGCCCTTGGTTCAAGAGGTACAGCAGCTTGCGGTACTGTGCGCAAGAACCAAAGAGGCCTCCCAAAAACGCACATTGCCCAAGTAATGAGAAGGGGTGAAAGCAGGGGAATATGCAACGAAAATATGTTGTTGGTCAAATATAAGGACAAGAGGGATGTCCTTATACTGACAACAATTCACGGAGACAGTACCACCTCCGTCCCTGTACGAGGTACCAGTACCCACACCTCCAAACCTAATTGTATCCTGGATTACAATAGGTACATGGGCGGAGTGGATCTTTCAGATCAGGTACTGAAGCCGTACAGTGCCCTGCGGAAAACAAAAATCTGGTACAAGAAGGTGGCCGTGTATATCATCCAGATGGCACTGTATAACGCTTACGTGCTATTCCGTTCTACCGGCCAGAGGGGGACATTTATGCACTTTCAAGAGGAAGTCATAAAGGGCCTAATATTTGGGAACCAGCAGGCAGAGGGCCCCAGTACTTCTAGTACTGGCCCCCGTATTGTACCAGGGCAGCATTTTCCTGATGAAATCCCCTCCACTGGAAAAAAGGGCAGGACACAAAAAAGGTGCAAAGTTTGCTATAAAAAGGGAATAAGAAAGCAAACTATTTTCCAGTGTGACACTTGCCCCGACAAACCCGGCCTATGTATAAAGGAGTGTTTTAAAATATACCACACATCTATGGAATATTAGGTTCATAATTTCACCGTGCTTCGGGGGTCTTGCTAATGCCACATAGCACCCACCATTCATTCCACCAGAATCTGAGCCGCAAAATCCAAAAATCACTCCTTCCCTTCTGAGTCCTGCCATGCACCCAACTGGTATTTTTTGGTCACATGTGAGGCATTGCCGTACTTGGGAGATATTGGGGCACAGATTTTGGGGTGCTTTTTCTCCTTCATTCCTTGTGAAAATGAAAAATTTTGAGCCAGAACTGCATTTTTGTGTAAAAAAATGTAATTTTTCATGTTCACTGCCCAGTTTTATCAAAATTGGTGAAACCCCTGGGGGTTTGAAATGTACACTATACCCCTAGATGAATTCCCTGAGGGGTGTAGTTTGCAAAATGGGGTCACTTGTGGGGGGGTTCCACTGTATTGGTGCTTTGGGGGTCTTGCTAATGCGACATAGCACCCACCATCATTCCACCAGAATTTGTGCTGCAAACTCCAAATATCACTCCTTCCCTTCTGAGTCCTGCCACTTTTTGGTCACACATGAGGCATTGCCGTACTCGGGAGAAATTGGGGCACAGATTTTGGGGTGCTTTGTCTCCTTCATTCCTTCTGAAAATGAAAAATTTTGAGCCAGAACTGCATTTTTGTGTAAAAAAATGTAATTTTTCATTTTCACTGCCCACTTGTATCAAAATTGGTGAAACCCCTGGGGGTTTGAAATGTACACTATACCCCTAGATGAATTCCCTGAGGGGTGTACTTTGCAAAATGGGGTGACTTGTGGGGGGGTTCCACTGTATTGGTGCAACATAGCACCCACCATTCATTCCACCAAAATCTGTGCTGCAAAATCCAAAAATCACTCCTTCCCTTCTGAGTCCTGCCATGCACCCAACTGGTATTTTTTGTTCACATGTGAGGCATTGCCGTACTCGGGAGAAATTGGGGCACAGATTTTGGGGTGCTTTTTCTCCTTCATACCTTCTGAAAATGAAAAATTTTGAGCCAGAACTGAATTTTTGTGTAAAAAAATGTAATTTTTCATTTTCACTGCCCACTTGTATCAAAATTGGTGAAACCCCTGGGGGTTTGAAATGTACACTATACCCCTAGATGAATTCCCTGAGGGGTGTAGTTTGCAAAATGGGGTCACTTGTGGGGGGGTTCCACTGTATTGGTGCTTGGGGGGTCTTGCTAATGCGACATAGCACCCACCAAAATTCCACCAGAATCTGAGCTGCAAAATCCAAAAATCACTCCTTCCCTTCTGAGTCCTGCCATGCACCCAACTGGTATTTTTTGGTCACATGTGAGGCATTGCCGTACTCGGGAGAAATTGGGGCACAGATTTTGGGGTGCTTTTTCTCCTTCATACCTTCTGAAAATGAAACATTTTGAGCCAGAACTGCATTTTTGTGTAAAAAAATGTAATTTTTCATGTTCACTGCCCACTTGTATCAAAATTGGTGAAACCCCTGGGGGTTTGAAATGTACACTATACCCATAGATGAATTCCCTGAGGGGTGTAGTTTGCAAAATGGGGTCACTTGTGGGGGGGTTCCACTGTCTTGGTGCTTGGGGGGTCTTGCTAATGCGACATAGCACCCACCAAAATTCCACCAGAATCTGAGCTGCAAAATCCAAAAATCTCTCCTTCCCTTCTGAGTCCTGCCATGCACCCAACTGGTATTTTTTGGTCACATGTGAGGCATTGCCGTACTCGGGAGAAATTGGGGCACAGATTTTGGGGAGCTTTTTCTCCTTCATACCTTCTGAAAATGAAAAATTTTGAGCCAGAACTGCATTTTTGTGTAAAAAAATGTAATTTTTCATTTTCACTGCCCACTTGTATCAAAATTGGTGAAACCCCTGGGGGTTTGAAATGTACACTATACCCCTAGATGAATTCCCTGAGGGGTGTACTTTGCAAAATGGGGTGACTTGTGGGGGGGTTCCACTGTATTGGTGCAACATAGCACCCACCATTCATTCCACCAAAATCTGTGCTGCAAAATCCAAAAATCACTCCTTCCCTTCTGAGTCCTGCCATGCACCCAACTGGTATTTTTTGTTCACATGTGAGGCATTGCCGTACTCGGGAGAAATTGGGGCACAGATTTTGGGGTGCTTTTTCTCCTTCATACCTTCTGAAAATGAAAAATTTTGAGCCAGAACTGCATTTTTGTGTAAAAAAATGTAATTTTTCATTTTCACTGCCCACTTGTATCAAAATTGGTGAAACCCCTGGGGGTTTGAAATGTACACTATACCCCTAGATGAATTCCCTGAGGGGTGTAGTTTGCAAAATGGGGTCACTTGTGGGGGGGTTCCACTGTATTGGTGCTTAGGGGGTCTTGCTAATGCGACATAGCACCCACCAAAATTCCACCAGAATCTGAGCTGCAAAATCCAAAAATCACTCCTTCCCTTCTGAGTCCTGCCATGCACCCAACTGGTATTTTTTGTTCACATGTGAGGCATTGCCGTACTCGGGAGAAATTGGGGCACAGATTTTGGGGTGCTTTTTCTCCTTCATACCTTCTGAAAATGAAAAATTTTGAGCCAGAACTGCATTTTTGTGTAAAAAAATGTAATTTTTCATTTTCACTGCCCACTTGTATCAAAATTGGTGAAACCCCTGGGGGTTTGAAATGTACACTATACCCCTAGATGAATTCCCTGAGGGGTGTACTTTGCAAAATGGGGTGAATTGTGGGGGGGTTCCACTGTATTGGTGCAACATAGCACCCACCATTCATTCCACCAAAATCTGTGCTGCAAAATCCAAAAATCACTCCTTCCCTTCTGAGTCCTGCCATGCACCCAACTGGTATTTTTTGTTCACATGTGAGGCATTGCCGTACTCGGGAGAAATTGGGGCACAGATTTTGGGGTGCTTTTTCTCCTTCATACCTTCTGAAAATGAAAAATTTTGAGCCAGAACTGCATTTTTGTGTAAAAAAATGTAATTTTTCATTTTCACTGCCCACTTGTATCAAAATTGGTGAAACCCCTGGGGGTTTGAAATGTACACTATACCCCTAGATGAATTCCCTGAGGGGTGTAGTTTGCAAAATGGGGTCACTTGTGGGGGGGTTCCACTGTATTGGTGCTTGGGGGGTCTTGCTAATGCGACATAGCACCCACCAAAATTCCACCAGAATCTGAGCTGCAAAATCCAAAAATCACTCCTTCCCTTCTGAGTCCTGCCATGCACCCAACTGGTATTTTTTGTTCACATGTGAGGCATTGCCGTACTCGGGAGAAATTGGGGCACAGATTTTGGGGTGCTTTTTCTCCTTCATACCTTCTGAAAATGAAAAATTTTGAGCCAGAACTGCATTTTTGTGTAAAAAAAAATGTAATTTTTCATTTTCACTGCCCACTTGTATCAAAATTGGTGAAACCCCTGGGGGTTTGAAATGTACACTATACCCCTAGATGAATTCCCTGAGGGGTGTAGTTTGCAAAATGGGGTCACTTGTGGGGGGGTTCCACTGTATTGGTGCTTGGGGGGTCTTGCTAATGCGACATAGCACCCACCAAAATTCCACCAGAATCTGAGCTGCAAAATCCAAAAATCACTCCTTCCCTTCTGAGTCCTGCCATGCACCCAACTGGTATTTTTTGGTCACATGTGAGGCATTGCGGTACTCGGGAGAAATTGGGGCACAGATTTTGGGGTGCTTTGTCTCCTTCATTCCTTGTGAAAATGAAAAATTTTGAGCCAGAACTGCATTTTTGTGTAAAAAATGTAATTTTTCATTTTCACTGCCCAGTTGTACCACAATTGGTGAAACCCCTGGGGGTTTGAAATGTACACTATACCCCTAGATGAATTCCCTGAGGGGTGTAGTTTGCAAAATGGGGTAACTTGTGGGGGGGGTTCCTAAATTTTAGCATCTTATGGTGCCTAGAAACCTACATGGTGCCTAAAAAATAATCTCATAAAAAGGAGGCTCCAAAATCAAGTAGGTGCTCCTTCTATTATGAAGCCTGTGGTTTGGTCAACGTGCACACTAGGGCCACATATAGGATATTTATGAAAACAAAAGAATTGGGGAATCAATTTTTAGTCACATTTCTCTAGTAAAATCTACTGTGTTCCTTAGAAAAATGTATTAAAATTGCAAATCTGCAAAAAAAATGAAATTTTGAAATTTCACCTACACTTTGTTTTAATTCCTGTGAAACACCTAAAGGGTTAACAAACTTCCAAAATGCTGTTTTGAATACTGTGAGGGGTGCAGTTTTTTAAATGGCATCATTTATGGGGGTGTCTCACATACAAGTCCCTCAAAGTCATATCAGAACTGAACTGGTCCCTAAAAAAATCAGTGTTTGAAATTTTCTTGAAAATTTGAGAATTTGCTATTCATATTGTAAGCCTCCTAGTGTCCAAAAAAATTAAAAGGAAGTTGAAATAATGATGGAAACATAAAGTAGACATATGGTCTATGTTAGTTATTAACTATTTTGAGTGGTATGATTATTTGTCTCACAAGCAGAAAATTTAACATTTTGCAAATCGCTAAATTTTCCATTTTTTCACAACATTTTGGTATTTTTCACAAAAAAACACAGACTGTATCGACCCAAATTTACCACTAATTTGAAGTACAATGTGTCACGAAAAAACAATCTCAAAATCACTGGGATAAGTAAAAGCAAAAAAAAGTTATCCCCACTTAAGTGAGACATGTCAGATTTGAAAAAAATGGCTCTGTCAGGAACGCAAAAACTAGCTCTGTCAGGAAGGGGTTAATATTTTCACCGGCTAATACCACCTTGAATATCATTTGATTTAAAATTAAATTTGAAACAATTTGTTTCAGTTGTCTAACAGGTAGTTTCATTATACCCAACTTTTCGATCACATGTATTGTTTCTTGTAATCTTTGAGTAATTTTACTAAAAGTTTAATAAAGTTATGTTTCTTTCTGATACGCTTGCCCCAACAATGAGTCTTTCATTCCCTCATGTTTTGATTTTTTGACATTTACTGGCTCTGGGTGCACCAACAATACCTAAATGACACTAAACCTATAGGTGTCTACAAATTGTGTACAATCATTGGTCTTCATTTTAGTGCACTATTTGTTCCACTACACTAAATTAATATATAAAGGGCGGGATGTTCTAACATCCACAGCTCAGCTCCGCCACCCTTCGCCCCCATTCGTGACATAATTATCGCATATGCTTTAACATATGCGATAATTATGGCAAAGGACAGCTCTTGCGTTAAGAGCTGTCCTTTGCGGTGAGTCAGCAGGTTCCAGCGGGTCCCGGTGACTCCTCGCTCCCTTGCTTTTGCTGGCGATGCCCCCTGTTGCGGTAACCCGGCGGGGGATGTTTAGAGCATCCCAAAATGCGGTAAAACCAAGATAACAGGGTTTTTACCGCATTTTTAGTTTAGAGAATCTCCCCATACCCAACCCATTTTTATAAAATAATAACTTACCTCCCAACTGTCCTGATTTTCAAGGGACAGGCACGTTTCTTTGTGACTCTCTTACTGTCCCAATAGCGGATAGTAGTATTGTGTGGTGTGTATGGGCAATTGGGAGTCCCCATGTAACTTGCTGCACAACTTAGGAGAACAGCAGTGAATAGTCACTGTGCCCACACTCCCAATGTCTATTCATGATGACCGAGGGACATGCCCCACCCCACAGTGTAAAGGGCACAGGGTATGCACAGGGTTGCCTACCTGACCTCTCCTTCAGGGAGAAAATGCTCTGTTCCTGGACTTCCCTGGTAATGTAGGATTGCCATCACCTGTGTTGAAACACCTTTCTTATGAATTACCTAACTCACCACAGGTGATGGCAATCATACATTACCAGGGAAGTCCAGGAATAGAGTATTTTCTCCCTGAAGGAGAGGGTTAGATAGGCAACCTTGGGTATGCAATAAGTATATAGCAATGTATATAATCTATATACAATAAGGAGATGTGCCTCAATTTATATCATATAAACGTTTAAGATTACATTTTTACAGATATGAAGTTAGAGAGAGAGAGAGAGAGAGAGAGAGAGAGAGAGAGAAATAGAGAGAGAGAAATAGAGAGAGAGAGAGATTGTCTATGTAACAGTATGGTGGCAAAAAATTCAAGATATCAATTTAAGGGTTTACAGGATGTTAAAATGGCGCTATATGATCAATACCCTTATTAAGTAATACTGACGTCATCTAATGAGTTGCAGGACCCTGCTGTGTCTAAATGGTAAAAAGCACACTTAAAGTGGGAGTCAGTTTCTAAAAGATCAGACTTAACATCAGTAGGAAACAATGGTGCAATTATCCAGGCTGATTTGACAGCTAATTATCATGTCAGCCCTTACAAAGAACAGATGATTAATGGTGAGTAATCAATATTGTTGCACAGACTCTGCTGTGAACTTAGACGCAGCCTGAGTAATGCTTTAATAAACCCTTGGCAATGCTTCTTTCTAGGCTTGTGAGAGCTAAACAGCCAGAGAAGGTGATATCTTTTTATAGAAAGACCTTTTGAACTTTGGGCATTTTAAAACTCCCTTTTCCTCTTGAAATGTATCTTGCTAATAGTAGGGATAGTTTGGCTCGATAAGTGTTTTGAAAGTTTGTGTATAGTATTTTTACATTTAAAAACAGGTAATAAAAATGCTCACCTTTGACCGACAGTTTTATGTGTTTTTTAATGCAGCTTGTGCCGATAAAAGCATGCTTCATTTGAGAGTGAAAAGGTCACCAGCAAGTTGATCAGGGATGCTTTAAAAACATTTTATTGACCTTAAATTAGTGGAGCTCAACATTTTGCTCCATGAAATTAGAAAAGGTAATGCGAAATAAAGCTTGCAAGACTTCAGGTTGGCCCAGAAGATCTGAAAGCTCTTTAAAAAATTAAAAATAAACATTACAAACTATTGAAATTGAATGGAACATATAGTGACATAGATCACCTAGTACTTCATGATTATATTGTGGGGAAGGTGAATAACATTTTACTGGGTCGCTAGTCTATAAAGGCTAAATTCAGTATGTATGTTGTTCTTTCTTTGCAAGGCTATTGATCTTTACATTTCCATGTAGTTTTATGAATCTTTTTGATTGAAACATGTGCTTAGAACGTTACGCATTCACAAAGGAAGCACAGTTTAATATGTGTCTACACGGAATCAAAGTAAACACAGTCAAACATTTAATATTCCCATTGGTTTATGATATAAATTCATTTAATCGGTGGACTGCAGATATCCTGAATGGGGTACTAATTAAGTCACCTATGCCAAAACACAAATGTTCTTAAAATGTAGACTGTTGGGGAGCCTTGAGGATCATGTTTGTGAACCAGTGGCGTAGTAACATAGTTCCTCAAACTTGATACTCAGAGCCACAAGTTCATGTTTTCCAGATCTCCAAACAGAATCGCATGTGGAATACAAGGCTTGTGCAAGGGGTTTCCGGATGAGCAGCACACAATTAAAGTAGCCCTAATCTGACTGGTTGTGTACTGTAATCTCTGACTAAAGTTCTTGTGATATGTCAAGGCACAGAACCTTATATACAGTAAGCAGTACTGCACATTGAAGAAGTCAGCATGTTCACTTCCTTCACAAACCCGTTATGGAGCTCAACAGAGGCCACTGCAGAGCCATGATCTTCTATGACTGCAAGAGTGGTGGATGCCAATGCAGGAGAGTTTTGACAGATTGTGAGCAGCTTTTTGGGGAGGCAGCATTGTCCCAAACAACAGTCTTAATGTGGTTTACAGAATTTTAGCAGGAGAGACAGTCCCTGGAAGATGAGGAGTGTTCCACTTTTACTTAGGACAACATTGCTGCTATGTGGGCAGTGATTGAGCGCAACAGTTTTTTCAGTGGACCACAGTTGGAAGTTGTGCCTTCAGCACGGTGTGTGGCCAAGCAGATGGTGACTGTTTTTGTTGGCAACGGACGGGATTTACTAACATTCTCTGGTACATTCCAGCAAACATTGATTCTAATTAAATATTTGATAACATGTGCTATTAGTACTGTAAAGAACAGCCCTTCCGATAAGAGCTGTCCTTTGCTATCAGCCAGTAAAGTGATGGATTTTCTGGCCCATGAACACATTCAGGAACTTGGTCATTCACCATACAGAAAGAGTTTTACCAATGGTGTGGTGTAACTAGGCGATGATGTGAGGAGCTTCTTTTATATCAGTAAAAAGCTGCTGCTTCGATGCGGTTATAGAGGACCACTAAGGGTTAATACAATATATACAAAGAAAATGCAGCGCTAATGAAATTTACATTCATCACAAATGCATGGAATTGCCTGTGTAAAATAACAAATTTATTAAAGAAATACACAAATATAATAAGTAAAAACAATTAATGTGACAATTTAAAAAGGAACCCTCTCCTGCTTGTTAACTGGATTAGCTGGCTATATAGTATGTCCTTTTTTAAATTGTTGTGTTATAGCAATCAATTTTATATATGTTCATAACATCTCACCACTTGTTGGTAAATGGATTTTCCGGCTTTAATCCAATAGTCCTCACTAGAATGTGGTTGTGCAAATGATGGTAAGTAGCCGCTGGAGGAATTCAAGGACCTTGTGGGGCTTCCCAAAGTACCTGGTGGTGTCCTTTGTTGGAATAAAGCAATGCTGGTCACTCCAATGGCCAAGTGATGACGATAGCCATTTTGAAGATTTTAAAGTGCAGTTTGTGCCAGGATGAATACCAGGATAGGTGTACCAGGTAGAGGGTTCTTTGTAGATAACACTGACGTGTTTCGCTGCGTTGTGTCAGATTTTTCACGTCCAAACCTCATCCTCTGCGACTTGTTCATCTTTCCACCAAGATGAATTGTGAGTCACTGGAAGCTAGTAGAAGACATTTATATAGCAAGTAGCAGACACACCTGTTTTAGCCCACCTGCTTCACCCAGGGGTTTCAATGCATGTAACTTTGCATAGACTCTTCTGAATGCTTTATCATGTTCACTTTGTTTGTAAATAAATGTACTGTGTATCCTTAAACTAATTACCCCTTGTAATTAGCTACTGTAGAAATGTGTCTGTGAGTAATGAATACACCTGTCCATTTGTTAGGTGACCTGGAAAATGTGACAACTTAAGGGTCCCGGAGAATGAATTTGAGAACCACTGTTTTAGAGCATAGAACAGAAAGCAGTTGACAATGTCAAATCTGCAAGGGGTATCAGGGATACCAAAAGTAGCCCAGCAAGTTAAATGGTATGATGTGATTGTGCCTAGGGCTACATTAAAAAAAATAGTGGTCAAGGCAAAGATCCCATTTTTGGGCCCACTGTCCCACTTGGAAAAGTTAAGGCTTAATAATGACATAAAACTGTGTGAAGACAAATCACTCTTACAATTGATGCTGTTATGGGGTTTTCTAACAATTTTGGCATTTAGGCAGCAAACATAAGAGATCTTTAGTAGTTGAGATAATTTTATAGTTTGAGATTGATTGTTGGTGACTGTGTATGGTAGGATAACGACTTACCATAAGTTGAATGTATGATTACCATTTATTTTATAGAGCGTCTGATTCTCAATTGGGAGAAAAGTAGAGATGTGCAGACTCGGATTCCAGAGATGCGAGCCCCCACAGACGTCCTCATTCCGAGCCCGGTTCCGAGCAGTGCTCAGAGATTCCTGCCTGACTCGGGTCCGTCCGCGTGGGCAGAACGTCATCGCCGGATTTTGCGAGGCTTTAAGTAGCGGCTGCCGTGCCCGCCATCTTCACTCCTGTCTAGTAGTGGGTTGGGAGAGGGTGTGTTGGTGATGCTGCTGGAGTTTAAACTTGAGCTTGAGCTTGACCTTGAACGCAATATTTTATTCGCTGGGACTGTCTCCCTCAGTGCTGCTGTGTACTCTGTTCTCCTCTCTGCTTACGGTGGGATCACCCTAGCAAGGAGGACAGTCTAACTGTGTACTTGTAGTACTACTGTCTCCTCTGTGCTGGGGCCTACCTCTGGTGCTGTGCTGTAATATTATATGTTATATTAATAATTAATTATATTATATATATAGTCCACTGGTGCTGCCTGCACTGAATCTGCCAGTATTATTTACTCAGTCCACTGTTGCCACTGGCAGTGCTACTGCCTAAGTGTACCTACCTAGTACATACTAGGCTGCTATATATAATTGAATTAAAAAATAATACCTGTGCTGCGTGTGACTGTAAAAAATAATTCCATGCTGCTGGTGCACTGGTGTGGGCCACTGAGTGCCACTGCCAAGCAGTACCTAATAATACAATTAATTATTATAAATTCTGCTGGTGCACTGCATAATAGTGTGCTACTGGTGGTGTGTAACTACCTTTTGTGGTGACCACTGGCAGTGCTACTGCCTACCTACCTAGTAGTTTAGTTTCTCTACCTACTAGGCTGCTATATTATTAATATTTAATTAATTTAAATATATATAGTCCACTGGTGCTGCCTGCACTGAATACTTGCAGACAAACTCTGTGCTGCACAAAATGCCCACCGCTCCTTGGCTGCACATGGTAAACAGTGCACGATCAAGCCAGATAGGGGTCTTTTTGGGGCCTAGTCTTTTAAACTGCCATCCTGTCTGCCGCTGCAGTGCCACTCTTACATGAGCCACGTGTTTGTGCCGCACACTTGTGTGGCTTAGCATAGTTATCCAGCTACCTCGGTGCAACCTTTTGCCCTAAAAACAATATTGTGAGGTGTGAGGTGTTCAGAATAGACTGGAAATGAGTGGAAATGAATGTTATTGAGGTAAATATAGCGTAGGAGCAAAAAAAATAAAAAATTCGGCGATTTTAGCAGTTTTTATGCTTTTTTAACAAAAAAATCAGAACCCAAAACCCAAAAAATCCAAACACAAAACGTTTAGGAGGTGTTTTGGCAAAACCCATTAGAACCCAAAACCTCAAGGTAATCAGAACCTAAAACCCAAAACACGAAAAGTGGCCGGTGCACATCCCTAGAGAAAAGCAAAAATGTTGCACGAGATGCATTGCAACATGTATTTATATTTGCATGCTATTTTTACACTGCAGTTTAGATTTGAGTTTGGACACGACACTCACAAAATTCTCTGTGCACATATTAAATCTGAGCCGCTTGCAGTGCAACATGGTTTTCCAAGGTGAAAACATACAGTATCTTCCAACACTGGTGGCAGCAGAGTAGGGACACTTAGTAATAGGAAGCATAACCTCGTGGTCAGGGGGTGTGACCACTGATTGCAGTACTCCTGTGAGGCCATGCCCCCATGGGGTAATGGCCAGCACTCTGAGAGCTACTAGCCATGCCCCCAGCCCCTCTGTCTCACTGGAAGATGCTGTGTGCCGTAGAGCAGTGACGGGCAGGGGGGACTCCCAACTGCCCCCTCCATTGCCGAACACTGCTGGCCCCGGATGGGACATGGGACAGTCCCCCAAAATTCAGGACGGTTGGGAGATATATGAAAAGTTTTTCTAAACTCTGAATAAGCCCAGTAGACTTTATTGGTCTACCTAACAAGACTCTGGTTTCAATCATTATGTATAGCTGAATATCACAGCAGTAAAACAGGATGTACTGCTGTACTATAACAAGCTCGGTTTCCTAAAAAAACAAAATCCTCTGTGATAATCATCAGCAACACTGCAGGTGAAAGTCTAACGTCTAGGCATGTGCATAGTACCATAACCCTAAAGGGAGACAGCTTCCTGAGCCTACTTTGCCAGGTTTAAGTGACACCAGCGTCGCTTTTTTGCGTTTTTGCTATTTAATGGTAATTTTATTGTTTTCAGAATAACTTTATTATTTTCAGCCTTGTTGCCTGTGCTGCTAGTCCTGGGTTTCTACATCTGCTGCTTGGCAAAATACATATGGGCCCATTTATCAACTAGTTTTAGCCATTTAAAACTCATTGCATATAATAAATGGTAGAGCCATAACTAGGGTGGTGCAGAGTGTACACCACGCTGCAATGTAGGAGGCACTGATGGTGGCTCTTTTAGCTGTTTTAAATACTTTCACTTGCAGCTGAAATGTAAGTATTGTTGTATGAATGCAATGATTAGAAGTGCGTTTGCGCATTACATAGATCTTCTCAATTGCACCCATTTCTTAAATACTCACTTTTCTATAGACTTGTGTTGGCAACAGCAGGTCTGCAAATCTCCCTGGGAATATAGCATGCCAGCCATTTTCCCAGTGTTTTGTGCATGTGCAATAGGAGAATCACTAGGAAAATGGCCACCACACCATTGTCCCTGAGACCTGTGTATATGCAGCAGACTCTGGCACAGCACCAGAGCCTACTAGCATTCACAAATACATTGCTGAGGAGGAGACTGCACATGGACCCCCTCCTGTCCTGATGTCCTTGCACAAACACCAAATTAGCCAACACCAAATAAACTACCAATACTGTACATTTTTGCAGCTAAGGGCATCAGCTCTTTTACCTGAAGAAAAGTAAAAAATAAATAGGGGAAGAAAAAAAAACAACAACCAACATCCCAGTGCTGCAAGACCTGCTGCAAGACTTGCAGTGCTGCAATGTAATATAATTAATTTAAGATTTTTTTTTTTTGCAATCAGTGTTTATTATAAGATAACAAATAAACATTGTAGCATTTACATTTTCAAAGGGGTCACAAAGAGTATCAAATCAAAAATAGTATGCAGTCCATATATTAATCGTTAGCGAACGTATGCATCAACATTGTCAACCGAGGGAAATAATACACTTTAGAGTAAGAGCGTTAGATAGGAGAAAAGAGGTAGTGATAGAAGAACATAAAGAGTGAAGGAGAGAGAGTAGGGAAAGTGGGCGAAGGTAGAGTGCAACCAGTGTCGTGTCATGGTTGTGTGGCAGGCATCAGTGAGGGAGTACTGACATATGATGCATATTCATGACTTTCTTTAAAGTTCAGCCAAGGGGACCAAGTGGTGGTAAATGTATTAGAGGGTGGTTTGGAGGAAGAGGAAGATTTAAGGTCTTCCATGAGCATGTATCGGTCTAGTCTCTGGAACCAGTGTGAGATTGGAGGTCGTATTTGGGTTCTCCAGAAGCAGGGTATGGTTGCCCTTGCTGCATTCATTAAGTGTCGGAGAAGGGATTTCTTAAACACAGAGATAGGGATCTCCATGTAATTGAGCAACCAAAATTCTGGAGTGTGTGGTAAGGGAGTGCCTGTAATCTGTGTGGATAATCTCCTAATTGTCATCCAAAAGGCAGTCAGTTTGGGGCATTGCCACCAGATGTGTAACGGGGAGCCTTGAGAGCGTTGACATCGCCAGCATGTGTCAGGGATAGTTGGATGCATCCGGTGTACATGCATTGGACATCTGTACCACCTTGAGAGGATTTTGTATTGGGTCTCAAGAACCTGAGTCGAGGAATAACTGGCAAAACATATATTGGAATATTGTAGGCCTCTGGTCATCTGGTATAATGGTTGTCAATTCAGACTGCCAAGCTTTAACAAAAGGGGGTAGTTCAGGTAACAGGGCTTCTGAACACATTTGATAAATTATAGATACAAGGTGTTTAGTTGGAGTGTCATCTAAGCATATTTGTTCGAATTTGGTTGGAGTTCTTCTAAGTGGAGGTGTATGGGAAGAATGGATGTAATGTCAAAATTGTAAGTATGCCCAGAACGAACTCGCGGGTAAGGAGTACGTCTGATGGAGGTCAGTGAAGGAGCGTAGGCCCAGGTTGGTCAGTAAATGAGAGATGCGGGAAATTCCAGCTCCCAACCAAGTTGTCAAGGATGGGGAGGCGAGGCCAGTTGGGAAGTCTGGGTTACCAAAAAGGGGTGTGGGAAGGGAGAGTCCAGGACTAAATAGTGTATGGTGTTTAATCTTTTGCCAGCACTTTAAGGTGGGGCTTAACGAGGGGTGTGGACGGTCGAGGTGTGGTGGTGGTCCAGGGAAGGATATGTGACGGTACCGCAGTCGCATGATTTAAGATATGGACCCACTGTTTAGTAGAAGGGGTTCTAGTCATCTCTACTATCCTTGCTCCATGTATTGCGTAATAATAATGTAAGAATTGAGGGAGTTGTAGGCCTCCCCTAGTTCTGCTATGAACCAGAGTCGCCTGTGAAAGACGGGCTTTACTGGCTCCCCAGATAATATTCCCTATTAGGCTCTGTAGAGATGTGAAGTAGGAAGTAGAAATTGAGATCGGTAAAGTCTGTAAAAGATATAATACTTTGGGGAGGATGTTCATTTTAACTGTGTTAATCCTGCCAAACCAGGAGAGCCTCAGCTGGGACCATCTCTGAAGATCATCTTTCAATTTAGTCATGAGGGGGAGGAAATTAAGTTTAAAGAGATTATTGATGTTGGGGGATAATATGACCCCCAAATACTTACTATGAGAAGAATGTCAAAGAAATTGGTAAAATCCCCTGTGACCCTCCACCTTGTCGGCAGGAGTGGATATGTTAAGGGCAATTGATTTAGAGTAATTTACTTTGAAATTGGACAGCTGGCTGAATCTATGAAATTCCTTCATAAGGGCAGGAAGGGTAGTCACGGGCTCAGTAAGCGTAGCAAGGAAGTCATCGGCAAATAAAGCCAATTTGTGCTCACGGTCCCCCACCTGCACTCCCTTTATGTCCCTGTTAGCCCGGATCGCCCGTGCGAGAGCTTCCATACATAAGACAAATATAGTCGTGAGAGGGGGCAACCCTGTCGAGTGCCGTTACTTATCCTGAAGGGGGAGGAGAGTGCTCCATTGATCCAAACCCTCGCAGAGGGGGAGCGGTATAGGGCAAGTATACGGTGCAGACAATAAGCTCCCAACCCTAAACTGCAGAGAAGACCCTCCATAAACCTCCAGTCAACCCTATCGAAGGCCTTCTCCGCGTCCGTGGACAAGAAGAATGCATGTTGTTTCCCCCTCTTAATATGGTGTATTAGGTCTATGAGTTTGGAAGTATTGTCCTTAGCCTCTCGTCCCCTTACAAAACCAACTTGATTGTCATGTATTAGTTCAGGGAGGAGGGACCCCAGTCGATTGGAAAGTAATTTAGCATATAATTTAACATCGTTATTTAGGAGGGAGATAGGCCTATAGCTAGCACATTGGGTGGGATCTTTCCCCTCTTTAGGAATTATTGTGATTTGAGCTTCGAGTGATTGAGGGGAAACGCCTGAAACTGCGTTGCAGGCCTTCAGGAAAAGGGGGAGAAGGGAAGCACTATAAGCTTTATAATAGCTCACAGGGAATCCGTCCGGACCTGGACTCTTTCCAGACGGTGTACTTGAAAGTGCTCCTTCTAGTTCTTCTAGTGTAAATGGGAGTTCAAGTGATTTTAGATCATCTTCCCCAAGTCTCGGAAAGCCAACAGAGGACAGATAGCCCTCTATAGTCTCCTGAGGGGTAGGAAGTGAACCCAAGGAGTGGTCTGTCCATAAGTTGTAGAGGTTTGTATAGAATTCCTGAAAGGCTGCAGCAATCTGAGGAAAGGTAGAGGCTGTTTTCCCTTTCGCATCACGTACAGTGTGCACGTATGTTTGAGCTCTTTGAGCCCGGAGAGCCCTAGCTAGCATAGAGCCTGGTTTATCCCCCCACATGTAGTATTTATGTCTACATTTGTTCATATCTATTTTGGTTCTATTCTGAAGGAATTTTTTAAAGTCTAGTCTGGCTGCCGTAAGATCTAGTAGGGTGGTCGGGTCAAGTGAAGATTTGTGGGCCAACTCTAGTGTCTGGATACGAGAAAGCAAATGCTGTCGCTGCGCTAGCCTCTCTTTTTTCATTTGTGATCCTAATTGAATGCACTTTCCTCTAAGAACACATTTATGTGTCTCCCATATTACCATAGCTGAGATATCGGGTGTGTCGTTGAGGGAGATGTAGTCAGTGATAGTGTCTTGGAGGTCTTGTTTAAATCGGGGGTCATGTATTAGAATTTCATTGAGCCTCCATGACCATGGTTTTGGATGCGAGCTAGGAGGGCTTATGGAGTCAAATATTGGAGCATGATCGGACCATGTGATATTACCTAAAGAGCTATGGGGGAAACAGTGCAAGGCCCTATGGTCTACAAGAAAGTAATCTATAAGGGTGTAAACATCGTGGGGGGGAGAGAAGAAGGTATAGTCTTTGACAGTAGGATGGTGAGTCCTCCACAGATCTATTAGTTGGTATTCGTGAAGTATTTGCCGGATCTTTCTATGATCTCTCGACAGAGGACGAGAGGGGCTAGATAAAGAATCCAAGGAGGGATCTAAAGGCCAGTTCAGGATACCTCCGACCACTAAAAAACCTTCTTTCAAGGGTTCCATAAGACGAAGGGCTCTACTTAAAAATTGTCTCTGACCACAGTTTGGGGAATAGATATTGACGAAAGTATATTTTTGATTATAGATCTTACAGATCAAAACCTGGCACCTTCCATCTATCAAGGAGTGATGGGAAAGTTCTGAAACAGGTAGTTTGCGGGATAGGATAATTGCTACACCAAGGGACTTACTCAGGGGGTTATTACTACAGAATACATGTGGGAAGTAGTAGTTACCAAGCTTAGGGGACTTTAATTGTTTAAAATGCATCTCTTGCACAAAAGCCGCATCTACTTTGAGCGTAATTCATGTAACAGCGTGGATCGTTTCTCAGGTATGTTCAGACCCTTGACATTAAATGAGCAGATTTTAAGCTCCTCCGAAGTCATGGGGGCCATAAGTAGAGTGGTGTTGTGAAGGAGGCATCAAGTAGAGGTCTTATGTACTGGGGTGTGGAGCCAGACAGACTGCACCGGGAAAGAAGCAAAGAACCTTCAGGGTTATAACACAAGTTGCACAGGATAGGGAGAGTTGAAGGGAAGGAGGAAGTGAAGATTGAAAACAGAAATGTGAAGGGAATGAGAAAAAGAATAGAAGGAATGAGTATAATAACAATCATATAAGCACGAATGGAAAGGAACAAAGAATGACAATTTAAGATTTTTTATATGTAGCTGTCTACTAATATTTAGTGTATTGTTAGGATAAAATCTTGCATTTTGAACACTTATTATTCATTGTCATATAAAACAAAACAAAGAATATCCAGAGAGTAGCAAGATAATTAGTTTAATGTTTTCTCCTTTGTACATTTTATATTTTTTTTATGTTTTGTGTCTAATTTTTGTTGCTGTATCTTCATCAACCGTCTAAGTAAAAAGAAGAATGTAAAAAATGTAGCACGGATGGTGTAATGGTTAGCATTACTGCCTCAGTGCAGAGGTCATGGGTTTGATTCCCATCATGGCCCTAATTGTGCGAAGATTGTGCTTGCGTGGGTTTCCTCCAAGGATTCCAGTTTTCTCCCACAATCCAAAAATATACTGGTAGGTTAATTGACTAGAATGACACTAAAATGAATGTGCGTGCATGAACATGTGGTAAGGAATATAGATTGTAAGCTCCATTGGGGCAGGGACTGATGGTAATGTTCAAATATTATCTGTAAAGTGCTGCAGAATATGTGTGCGCTATATAAGAAACTGTTGTTTGCATCTCATTCACTTTCAGTCCTTACTCTGTCATACTTCAGCCTGGCTAAGCCTTGCACCATTTGCTGCACTGATAAACTTAATTTCCTTCTCTTCTATCCTCCTCCCACTCTTCTCTTGGAACCCCAACCCTTCTAATCAGCTCAGCTTGTCTCTCTTCCTTTTTGTACATCCTCACTCCAAACCCAGCCACCCCATCATACCAAATAAAACCCATCCTCCTACACATATAGAAGCCCTGGAACTCCCCTAAAATGACCTACAGCCACAACCTTTTCATAAACGTCTTTAACCTTGGAATTTAATTGAATTTATTGATTAGTATAATTATTATATTATTATTATTATTATTATTGTTGTTATTATTATTATTGTTGTTGCTTGTATCTTTTGAATTTGGTCACTTACAGTATGTGCTTACTTAATGGTCTAGGTTGTATCCCAATTCCACAGCACTGCAAAACTCTTGTAGCCTTATGAAAAGATAACAATGATCCGAAATGGAGCATAATACCCCTTTCACATCGCACTTTTAAAACGGTATATTGCCGTTTTTTTCCCTTTTTAAAACGTTTAAGCCTGCACTGTGAATGCACGACAGCCAATTTACCGTTTCAAGTTAACTGGCATTTCGAACCGTGTAAAAAGCAGAGTCCTACACGGTTCCTTGCCGTTTTTTCTGCAATGTGAATGTGTACAGGCTTAAACGTTTTAAAAAGGGAAAAAAAAAAAAAACCCGTCCCCCATGTACCTGGAAGTGTTAGCTGCCCGTGGCTGCCGGGGATTAACATGGAAGCCCCTGAAATGAATCCGGCCGCCTTATAACCGGGGATGACCGTGAGTGACGTCAGTCCTATGCCCTCCGTATACTCTTGGTGCATGGGGGTCGCCGAGCCCCGCCTCCCGGGTGCACATCCCCAGTCCTGTCGAAGTGTTGTGCATTCACCAGATCTGATTTTCAGTAGGGCTGTCACATGGCGTGCTCTAGTGTGGTGTGGCCCCCACAGGGGTGGCAGTGTGGCTGCTGTCACCTAGAAACACACCGCGCAGCATCCCTGTCTCCAGTCTGCTGGGTGATTGTCCATACAGTGACTTCTCATGTCGTGTTACATTGTTTCTGATCGCGCTGCTGTTGTAGACTGTGGGATTGTCTGTGTGACAGAGCCCCGGGGACTGTGTGCAGCGGTCGTGCAGTGCTCTGGCTGGCCACCCAGATGTGCTACAGAGGTTGCTCTGAGTGTGCTCCATCCGATGCTGCTGCCCGGGAGTCACTGAGACCTCTGCATTCTGTATAACATGACCAGCTGATTTCATGCATTTATAGTCATCACAGTTGTCAGAAAAGTTGTCTGCATGAACCAAGCTTCAAAAAAAAAAAAAAAGGGAAAAAAAAACGGCAATTTACCGTTTTAAAAATGCGATGTGAAAGGGGTATAAACCGGTATTTAAAACGGTAATCTGGGTCACTGTTAAGGCTCTGACCCGTTTTAATTACCGTTTTAAATACCGGTTTTTAAAACGTGTCGGCGATGTGAAAGTGGTATAATTATTAACTTTTGCTAATTACAGCGCTTCAATATTATCACAGCCAGTAATGGATAATTGACCCTATTTAGCAGCATGTGTCAACTGAAAACCCAAGGAGTTGAACTGACGGATCTTGTCCAATAAAATCCCCTATGTGCATTCAATCAAATTGTCAAAGGAAAAAGTTGCAGTTATATGGTAAATGTTTTTTGTTTTTTTTTATAAAACTTTGTAGACATGGTAACAATAATATCTACTTCTCCTTACCACAGCAGAAGGCAGGTGATGTACAGTACTTCTTGAAGGCTGAAAGTAGACAGATTATTGTGATATTCCTGTACACCTCACATGAACAGATTGCTTCTTTTCTTTCTGGCTTTCTTGATCCCAGTAAGCAGATACACATTTCATAGGCCCTGTTAATGTGCTTCTGGCACTGGCTGTTTAATTAGGATTACTATGGCTTGTTGGCAGTGTAACATCATCACATTAATTTTTGATACAAACCTTAGTTTCAACTCAAATCTTCAAAAGGACACTGGCTCGATCTTTTATCCCTTTGCGTATTTTCAGAATTAGCATTTTTATATATATACTTTTTTGTCTTCACAAGAGATGATAATGAAAACATACTAATGAATGTACAGTACAATGATAGAGGTGCATAAGGGTTTCTTTTTACTTTATTTGTTCAATCCCAAAAATAAGACAAGGTTTGTATTTAAATTAAATTAGAAGTAGAGAATTCAAATATTATTCTGAAACAAATCATATTTTACAGGTTGTTCAACTGTAAAACATCTACTTGTGAGATGAACAGTAGGTTGTGCGGCCACGCAAACTAATAGGCTGGCAAAATCATGTGTCTTCATTTTTAACCGATTGTTATTCAGCTCTTTGTCTGCAGCTCTAAGGCATATAGGGCCTTATTCTGGTTGGTGCGGCCGGGCCGTACGCGTACGTTCCGGGGTTTTTCATGATCTGCGCATGCGTACATTCGCTAATGCGCAGGCGCGAACACTCCACAACGCTTACGGACGGGTCTCTCCGTGCGAAAAAACCTGTACGCGAGAGTACGGGCATTGGGGGCGGCATAGGGGCGTGTTGAGGGGAGCGGCCGAAATAATGAGGGAAAATGGGCGTAAACATGGGCGTACACGGGGGTGTGCACCAAAAATGAACGGTGCTACTACCGCACGATCGACTAAAGCACCGTTCATTTCGGACACAAAACAGGCGGCCGCCAACCGCCACCTCAGACCACCCCTACAGATACCGCATGCCAGCGTGCGCCTGGGTTTGCTAATTTACGCTGATTACTACTCAAACACATACACCTGAATGTAATAACCAATGCTGCAGTCTATTAAGTCCAAACCATGATTTCACTACCTGCAAGCCACACACAACACTCAAACACATTGGAAGCTTATCTTTCTATACTTCTCTACATTTAAGGTAAGAATCTTTTTAAGACCTGCTTATATATGCTAAGGTAGGTATTTGTTAAACAGTTATACACATTCACTACGTGCTTTCATAGACTTTACACAGTAGCACACTCAATCTACACAAGTCGACATGTGTCAACGTGTTCACTCTAATACAAACATAGGTTTTGTATTTATGATACAATAACATAAACCACATCTAACACCTACAAAGGATGTTTCAGCAATGTTTTAAGCCCATGCCCACTATTTTGCACATTAATTAATTCAATCAATTAATTAATTTTCATAATTATAGTTGAAAGGCAAGATTTGCAGGTCCATATATGTGAAGGGTATGCCAGCGTACACGGACGTACGCTCACTCTCACGAGCGGTGACATAAGCTGAGTTTTCTATTGAAAACAATAGGGACCCGTCCGTGCAAGCTGGCGTACGCTGAGATAGCCGCAAGAAGTCGGTGGGAAGACGGACGAGAGACGTCCGTAAACGGTGGCGTACGCTCTGTTGTACGCTAGTTGTCGGAGTGTAAGGGCTGGTCCGTCCGTGTACGTTGGCGTACGCTCAATTGTACGCCACTCCCCTTCGACGTTGTTTCTGCCCGTACGTATGCGGCTGATTTGTGGGTGGACTTAACCCCAACGGCCGCGTACGGATAGCGTACGTTAATAGTGAACGTACGCACGTTTGGCCGCTCCGATCAGAATAACCTCCATAGTGCTCAGACCCAGGTGCAGGTGACAGCCGAGGAACAAAATTAAGGCCTCATTTATTCCATGCTTGTCACCTATCACCCGTCCCAATGTACTGTGGGGGGTTAAGTTCTTATGGTGACTGCCAGATATCTGTTCCAATGTAACTTACTGCTGGAACCATTACTTTATGTACATTGTGCTGCAATACCAGCTGGGCAGTCTAAAGCCAAAGACTCCTTCCCATGCCACAAGCATTAGATCAGACATGCCAGTTGGATAACCTTTGTTACATGCACATGGGCAATATGAATGGCGAGTCCCTGAGCGCCCATACGCCCATACACGTGTGTTTAGCAGCATTACAAGGGAAGCTACATGTGTATTAGCCTAGAGCACCTGGAACCTTTAATCAGGCCCCAAGAGTGCCCCCAAGGCCAACACAGGTCCAGATCATTTGAATGTTGACCTTTAAATGTGTCGACAATTTCCATGTTGACCTTTTGTTTGTGTAGAGCTTCTATTTATATCGACCCTATGCATGTTGACCAATTGTTGTTGACATATTAAATGTCGACCTAGACACTGTGAACCACTTACACCATAACCATGTCCCCCTCAACCAAACATATGAATATTAACAAAATCTTAGTTATAACAGTCTTAGATGCCATCATGGAACATTGGTCTACCAGTAGCACACTGAAAACAAACAGTGTTTCATCTCCTGTTAGCTAGATCCTGTGTTATACTTAAATAATATAGAGATGTGATGCAGTAAAGGGTGAAACATAAGGTCATACGAACATAACATATTTGAAAAGTGTGTTAAGCACATTAAAGCTTTATTGCCACGGACTGCTCATATGTGGTTCTATGTGCTTCGAAGCTTGCAAATCATTGTGGTTCTTCATTCCGGCACAAGAGGAGAGAAGGGGATGGATGTCTAAATAAATATTTTGAAACAAATATACATCCATATATTAGTTTTATTGTACATGATCTAAGTAAATATAGAGATGAGGGGAATGTGACTACTGTTGGGCTACATGACAGTTACAAATGCAGGACGAACTTGTTGAAGAAAACATGACAAGTGCCCTTTGAGAGCTGATGATTAACACTTGTCTTTCCTCTAGCCCAACAATCCGTGCAATCAATGCTTTCCGTCTGCAAGCTTTAGACATCGGTTATCATTTAAACAACATGTTATCAATTTCATCTTTGTTGGCACTTGTTATTTACTTAAAAGATGTTCATCTGTGGCTGAAGAATCCTTCTTAGGCCTTTGCTGCGCTCCAGCTGAAGTAGGAGAGATAGGGAGCCTCTCCTGGGAAATGGCTTCTGTCACAGAGATTACAATGGTTGTCATCCGCTGATCAAACAGTTTGAGAAATGCTGTAAAGAGTAAGAGATTCCACAGCTGGAGAGAGCTGTTGATAGAGTAGAAGGGGAGCTTTGGAAAACCTGTAAACAAGCTGGTAAAGTCAGCCTCACCGGGCTTTTGTTATCTCAGTAGTGGAATGTAGGCTGCATGATGCATATAGAATCATGTGTGAACTGACAAAAGGTAAATGGACACAGATTTAATGCATTATGACATCTTAGCAGGGTAACTACATGATAAGTACAGAGTCCATAAGACAGATCATATGCTACAGACACCAATATTTAGTATATTGAAAAAAACACCTCCTCTATCCTGCTCTTAGTACTGTATACAGTATCTTTGCTGACTTATCGGCTGCCACTCACAAGATTTGGCAGCCATGTGGGGTATAGAAGAGGTGTAATACCTCAATCACATCATCATGGCCCAGTCTCCTGTATACAATGTTGATATAACCACCCAAAAAGCCACCAGGGCCATCCACTGGACTCAGGAGGTGGATGACTGTGGGTGGACTCTGGGAGACTTGCCCATCCGGCATCCTGGAGGGAGTCCTGAGGTTTGAAAGTCTCAAGGATGGTCCCAGAGAGTATGGTAAAGCTAATTTCTAGAAAGAGGGTTACATTGCTGGAGCATCTCAACTTATGCTCTTGTCACTTACACATAAATCTCAATCCTCTTGAGTTGGTATGCAAAATTGCAGCACTTGGTAAAAGTCGTGTTCCATTATCCGGATTTTTGTGTCATCCCCCACAAACAGTTTTTTATACTTACCTGGTCCCCCCGGCGTCCACGGTGGCCATTGAGTTCATCTTCAGAAGCATCTGCGGTCCAAAAGGTGCGTAATGCATCCTTGACACCCCGGGATGCCTCTGGAGATGAACACGATGGCTGGGGACCAGTTGAGTATGTAAAAAAAAATCCAAAATCCGGAAAAATCTCTTATGCAAAATGCTCATGGTCCTGAACATACAATATCCCAGTGCTGGTCATGGTGGAGGTCAAAAGACATCCTGATATCAGGAGCTCAATAAGCGACCTAACCCTCTTCCCCTACACCTATGCCCCAACCATAACTTTTTCTGGTTGCAGCCTAACCCCCCCCCCCCCCCCCCCCCCCCGGCATAGCCTGATCCTAGTTCTCCCAAGTCATGCCTAA